>NC_088603.1:53640825-54268086 GCF_036013475.1 Columba livia | reverse complement strand
AAATGTGTTTTGTTTTTCAGTTTAAGTACCACTTTACTAGTGTAAATGGCTTTTTTAGTTTAGCTTATTAGAATTTCAATCAGAATAAGTATACTAGTATAGATCCAGTTTCTGAATAGTTATGGTAATTGTTTATGGAAAAGAAAGAAGGTAGAGCTTGAAGGCCATAGTCCATTTTTAAAAAAGACCTGACAACATCCAGAAGTTGTCCACGTTGATTCACCTGAGCTCAACATGGTGCTGCACCCGCTTGGGCGTGAGAGGAAGTTCAGTTCCCGAACAGCTGAAGTCCTGGACTTCCCTGAACAAGCATGACCAATCTTCTTGAGCTGTGTATGGTTTTAGTACTGAGGACTACTGTTTTCTAGGGACTGAGGTGAGAATACCACAGGCTTTCCACTGGAGACCTCAGATTGGACATCAACTTTTCAGTGAGTTAGGCGTGACTTTACAAAGCTGCAGCCTAAGAAATTATTGTTCCCAAAGTGGTTCTCTTTTCTCTCTGTGTAGCTTCTTTTATTTTTTCTTTGTTCTCCCAATTTACTTTCTTATTTCCCACAGACTTTCTCTTTTTTTTTGTCTCTTATAACCTTCCCCTTTTCTTACATACTTTTTGCCATTTTCTTTTTCCCCCTTTGGACTGTATAATGCTTGAAAATGCAATTAAAATGCATAGATTTTCTTTTTGCTGTCATTTTCCATAATTTTATTAGATTTTGTACAAAAGTTTAAGGCCTTCAGGTGCTGACCTGGCGGAAAATGCAACGGTATGGATGAACCAAACATCACTAAAGTCCTTCTGCCTAAAATTAAAGAGTCCCATGCAAGTTGTGTACTCTCATAAATAAAATAGGACCTGTCAGTTTGAAAAAAAACTGCATGTAGACTTCATCCGGGCTATGCAGCCTGGTGCAATTTATTAAAGATAATGTATTGCAAGATGAAATAAAACATGAACAGGAACTTTGAATTTATCTGATAGAGTTACATGATTTAGGTGGTTTAGGAACAGCTAAATTTTTAGTTAATCTAGCCAACAATGTTATCTAGTGGCATCTCTGTAATAGCAGACAAAAGAATGAATTTCAAAAGCATATATATGTTAGAAGCTTGGGTATGAAAACATTAAACTGCAATATTTATCAGAGCGTATAGAAACTGTACTGTTTAAACAGGAAAGGAAAGGAAAAGAGCCAAAGATAAACATTTATCAGTCTCTTCAGAGAGTAATATTTTGTGGGAGAACATTATATCTCTGTATTGTAAAATCCTAAGGGCTGCAGAGGGGTCATCCAGGTCCTTGGAACTGTTTCCACTTAGTAGCGTAGCATAATTCTGCACGCTGAAAATGTTGGTAAGTCCTTTCTCTAAAATGAGAATACAAAACACTGAAGCTTGCAGTTCTGGTAGTGCATAAAAGTGACTACTGAGGTGGATTTTTGATTGCTTATGTAAGGGAGTATGCTTTTCTTAAAACACATCTCATTACACATTTGTATTCTCAGTCTCCAGGTAAACCTATAAATATAACTCATAAACAAATGATTTCATCTGAATTTGAAATGTCATTGTCACAGTCTTGATTGAATCCATTCAGACAGGCAATCAAGTCTGACCTTTTAATCTCAGAGCCAGCTTTATATTCTACCAGGAGAGAAGCGTACAGTGGTGAAATCATTCGTGATACTCATTTCAGCCTCATGGGAAGAGTATACATATAGGTTTCCAGTCCATGCTGAAGTTACAGTCATAAATAGTGTTCCATGATACAGGAAGGAATTAATAAAATGATGGAGATATTTTTGTAATTCATTAAAGGTGTTTATCAAAACTGATTCGTTATTAAGCGTGACAGGTAAACTTTCATTAAGATGGTGAGTATATGAGTGGCATCATTTGGTCCAGTGGCCTCATTATATTCCAAAAAAGCATTTGGATCTTCACAAAAATTTTGACAGCTATACAAAAATCACTGTTGTGGAAGCATTTATCATCAAGATTTGATGATAATCTGCAAATCTAAAAATAACTCAGGACATGAAATGGCTTGGGTTCTGTTGCAGTTCTGTGTCTCGCTTATGAGTTGTATTATGTTCTGATTCTCAAAGTTACTGTGCATCTGACCCATAGTGAATGAACTGATTTGTTTTTCAGAGCAAATAATGAGAAAAGAATGTGTAAAGGATGTTTCAAACTCAAATTTGTATGTCTAGGCTTTTGTTTATTTAAGAACTGCAATATTTTACTCTGACAGATTTAATTTTATTTAATTTAATTTACTACTGGATTTTCTCCAGTGATACAAA
Organism: Columba livia; assembly: GCF_036013475.1. Lineage (NCBI taxonomy): Eukaryota > Metazoa > Chordata > Aves > Columbiformes > Columbidae > Columba > Columba livia. The sequence continues at coordinate 54,265,780 of NC_088603.1, read as the reverse complement.
AACTAGCCTAAAAGAGTCCCGCCTTTCTCTTGAAACACAATTGTGAGACCATTTTGTAACCACCATGTTACTGGGAACCGTGGAAGCAGCATGTGTGTGAAGCCAATGGAATCATGCACAGGAAAGATCTATGCACGTAGATACATTTTGCTAGTAAATTTTGCTAGTCTGTGATTTTCCTACGTTCATTGCAGAATATAGCTGCAAAGAACTGGTTTGATCTATTTTTATGTCAAGAAACTCACACTTCTTCCACATCTGACGTATATGCAAGGGGAAAAAAACATTGAGAACATCTTCCCATCAAGGTTGGTGCACATGTGGAGCTGAGTGGCCCCACCACTAGCTGGTACTTCCTTCATGAAGAAAGAGGATCAGAAAATCCAATTCTGTACCACTCCCTACTGGAGTCATTCTTTTGTGTTTTTGACTGCAGCTCAAGCTGATAAGCCTTTTGAATTCTGAAGGGCAGTTATTATATGAGAACAAAGTGTAATGGAATACAATCAGATAAAACAGATTGTAGCTCTTAGTTTACTAAGATTAAGACTCTCCCAATGTGAAACACACACAAATGTGTTGTAAATTCAGGATAATTTGAGTCATAAAATTAATCCAAGCCGGGAACTGTCGACTCAAATGTTTCTTGTAATTAATGCAGGCAAGACAGTGTTTAAAAAAGTAATAATAAAAAATTACTGCACACCCCATAATCCTCCTTCATATGATGAAAATGGGGCAACATTTTCCTCTGACTATTGTTCTGTGTATCTTTTGTGGTATTTTCTTCCAATTGACAAACAGGGCATTTGGGTTGACGGATTTTTAATAACCTTTCAATCTCACATAAAACTCATATCACATGGACACATGGAAAAAGATGGTCTTTGCAATTGCTTCACACACCAAGCTTGGCTATACTTGAAAGTCTCGCCATCGTAGTTGTATTGGTTAGATGTGTGGGAAAAATCACAGTTCAACTGGCAGAGCCACATTGGCAGAAGCTCTACTGTAAACAGTGGTGCTGGAAGTGGGGTTACTTTCCTGGCATGTAACTATTTTGGGATCTCAAACAGGCTGTACCAGCAATAAAACTTTTCTGACAGTGTAGGCTGTTCACAGTAGGAAAATTGCCTACCCCTGTTGGCAAGGTCTTGGATTTGTTTCGTAAAATGTTTGTAAAGTGTTAGGATGTACATAGCCTGCTTGGCTTCTGAGGAAAAGCAAAACAAGAGAGCGATCAGGTGTGCTGTCGGTGGTTTTGTCGGTTTATAGTGTGGCAATGCAGAGACTCTTCCCATTCGTGGATGACTGACAGTACCTGCCCCAAGAGGAAAGGTCTTCACAGTCTAAACAGGAGTAAGGTGTTCTTTTCAGAAAAGAAACATTAAGTCTAATAATACCTTTAGTCATTCTGGAATACAGTTATTCTCTTTAAATAATTATTCAGTGGAAACCTCCTTAAGGAAGCACCTTAACTAAGGTGCATATTCTTGAGCAAAATCTGAAAGTATTAGCAGAAACATATTTTAAAAGAATGTTGAAGTGAGTTTTCCTCTAGATTTTTCTTGTCATCTTGACCACCAAGTGTTCGTAGCTTGATTTAATAAAAAGAAATAGTGCTAGGCTTTCCTGCCGATTTGGATTACCACAGAAACTACTGCTTGTTTAAAAAACCCAAAAAACCCCCCAAAAAACGGACTCTACAGTTTATCCTGAAGCAGATGAGAGAAGCTGTGTTAGATTAGAATTCTTTTGCTTAGCTGCTGATCAGCTATTTGTTTAAACATCTTTTGTTTAATATAGCTTGAAAGGGTGCTTGAGATAACAAATGAAATAACCAAAACGTTTATTTATTAAAATAAAGTGTTAACATCTCACGTTCTTATAAATGTTCATGTAAGTAAGACAGAACCAGAAGGGGGCTAGAACATTCGTTCTTAAATGAGTACTTGCCATCCAAGTTAGGTCGGTTGTTACCATCCAACAACTATTAGTGCTCCAGGTTAACAACAAATAAACAAAGTTTGTGGCTTTTTTTCAGAAAGGTTCCTATATAGAGTTTACATGAATCCCTGTGGCCAGTGGTATCCTGACAATAGGGTGGCCGAGGAGAACAGATTTATTCCTCCATCCTGAAAATGTAGTATCTCCAGAGCTGGGGTGACTGTCGCAGATCTGTGTGGGAAGACCTTACTGTCCTGAAGTGTCCTGTAAACAAAACACACACTTTCATTGTAATGCTAGCTTTAGCTTCCTTTGTAAATAGCTACTTAAAAAATAATAGAAAGATTGTGTTTCACATTGCACAATAATATTATGCATTATGGAAAGCAAATAAGTATGAATGAGTTCTTTTGTGTATTGAGAAGAAAGATACGGGCGAGGTAAGTATTTTTTAGATTGAAGTCTCAAATTCATTCTGATTAGGAAGTCTCATTTTTCGGTGAAGAATGCAAATGCAGTAGAACTTGGTTATGTAGACTATTTTGCATCTTAGCCTGTTCCTCCAGGTTTATGAATTTATGGGACTTAGGTATGGCAATACGTATCTTCTGTGCAGCTGTAATGTATTCCTTTTTTACTGTTTCTCCTATTGAGTGTTTACCTTTTTGTTTTAAACATTTGGAATCAAAAGCAATATGTTGAGAGCAATAAATAAAAATTACTGGCAGGTGGAAAAAATCCCCAAAGCAAAATATCTTTTAGGTCTTAATATTCTTTTATTTATTTAAAGTTTAGACATTTCCTTTTGCCATCCTGTTTTTTTGAACATCTTTAAAAACTTTATGCCTGATTGTTCTAATATTGACAACATGCAAGACTGTGGCATCTATGTGGACCCTGGACGTGATCAGAAAACAGTAGTGAAATCAAGTGAAAGCCAAGGGTTACAAGAGCAGGAGAGAAAGTATTCTTCTGGAAATGTAAGGTTATGGTGTGGCACCGTATCAGTAGCTGCAGAGGAACCAGTCCGGCCTTAGATGGAGTGTCCTCTGTGGCCCTACAAGGAGGCAGGTGTTACCTCTCCGAGACAAAACCTGTTAAAGACAATGGCTACAGTCCCTTTGTGTTGTAAATAAAGGTTAAAGATTGTACTAGGAAAAGTCCAACCCCATTGAAAAGCTCCAAACTGTTTTCTCCCAATTTAAGCTTTTTTTGTTGTTGTTGTTTGTTTGTTTGTTTGTACATCCTTTTGTGAATTACCAAAAGCACTGAGTGTGCCTCGCATCCATATAGATTCTGTTGGTTTTGGCAGGGGCACCCAGAGCTACATTAAGCTCCCTGGTATATTTGGGTGTGCTGCCAAGGGCCCCCGTGCCCCATAGTGTGCCATCCAGCTCTGCTGGGGGTTGTACTGGCAGGCAGCCTCTCTGCAGTGACAATGAATTCGATTTTGAGAGTGGCACTGAAGATGCAATACGGATTTATTGATTGTGTCTGACCTGAATGCCAGTCCCTTGTTACTCTGGAGCATGCAGACCGGAGTGGAGCCTTCTTTTCCTCCCGAAAGAGGAGAACAGAAAATGTGCATTGCAACTGGGGGTCCTGGCAGACAGCAGGATTACCATGGGCCAGCACTATGCCCTTGTGGCCAGTAGGTTAGTGGTTAGTAGGTTGACAGAGGTTCTCTTCCTCCTCTACTCTGCTCTGGTGAGACCACATTTGGAATATTGTGTCCAGTTCTGGGCCCCTCAGTTCCAGAAGGACAGGGAACTGCTGGAGAGGGTCCAGTGCAGGGCAACAAAGATGATGAAGGGAGTGGAGCATCTCCCTTATGTGGAAAGGCTGAGGGAGCTGGGTCTCTTTAGCTTGGAGAAGAGGAGACTGAGGAGTGACCTCATTAATGTTTATAAATATGTAAAGGGTGAGTGTCAGGAGGATGGAGCCAGGCTCTTCTTGGTGACAATCAGTGATAGGATAAGGGGTAATGGGTACAAACTGGAATACAGGAAGTTCCATTTAAATTTGAGAGGAAACTTCTCAGTCAGGGTGCCAGAGCACTGGAACAGGCTGCTCAGAGGGGTTGTGGAGTCTCCTTCTCTGGAGACATTCAAAACCTGCCTGGACACCTTCCTGTGTAACCTCCAGCGGGGGGATTTGACTAGATGATCTTTCAAGGTCCCTTCCAATCCCTAACATACTGTGATTCTGTGAACTTACATCCTTTTTGTGAATGCTAACACTACAGGTGTCTCTAGTATATGACAGATTTTATATTCTTGAAGTAAGAAGGCTGTTGTATTTCTCTGTGCATCTCACAGAAATGGGTGCAAGGAATGGGCACCTCTGTTTTCTGTTTTAAAATGTTGCAGGAGTGGAAACAATGTGTCCAGAGGTTTACCTGGCTGCAAAACGAAGGAATGACAGTAGAAGTAAAGAATCTGGTTGGGCTACTCTTAGTTATACTGTAGAAGGTATAATCTTAAATGAATGTTGAGGATTAAGGTGTTACTCCGTTTATAATGAGGTGTCAGAACTGACCAAAAGCTATTTTAACTTGGATTTCTGTAGTGGCTACCATGTTAGCCATCAGTAAAGTTTTAGCTGCAGAATGAAGTAGGGAGTGATCGTGCTCTGAAGAGTACCAGCATCTTGGTTCTGAATCTGTAAGATGGAGTGACACTGACAAAATTAAGAAATGTGAATTCCTATGTATTGTACTTATGTTTAGCATAAAAAGAGATCAGATCCAATATATTTAATAAGGAAGTGATATATTGGATAGATATCCAGAATAGGTGTCATTTTTAATAATATGTTAACATTTATAATGTTAAGTTCTGTTTTTACCTGTTCCTTTATCTCTCTGAGATGAAATCAGGCATGCTTAAAAGAGGGAATTGTTTTGTTCTTCCTTCCCAGCTAGCAAAAGAAGACCCCCTTCCATCGTATTTAGTAAAAGCTGAGAGTTTTGTTCAAGTTTCTCTGGAAAATGCAAAGTTCTAAAACCTCCTGTATTGTAGAATGTCTCACTAATAACTGATAAATTTATATTAATTCATCATCTTCATAATTTCTTTTTCATGAACCTGTATTTTACATGACCAGTATTGTAATTAAAAAAAGAGAAAATGTGAGATTGACAAGATAATTAGCTTGTGCAAACTGGTTTTATTTAATGAAATGGTGTCTTTTTATTGTTTGTTGACTGTAGTAAAGTCAAACCAGTTTGCAATGATTGAAGAGAATTAGTGCAGAATTCCAGTTATGTAGTCTTTATAAAATGAGAAGAACAAAGGGATTTGGTAACGCTGATGAATGTTCTTTCCAGGTATCTTTTTCTCTTTCCATTTGAAGATAATTTAGAATAAGTTTGGGGGATCATAGTATTGCAGCCTTTAATCATATACATTCCATCTAATGTGGACATGGGTGTATGCCATTAAAAAAAAAATTCCACTTATTTGTTATGAATCAATAATCATTCTGTGGTAAAAAAAAAACAACAAACCCTGGTTCATTCAACCTTGAATAATATTATAGCTTATGTGGTAAACAGCTAGATTTGGATGATGTGTTACTTTGTGGTATCACTCAGGGCTGTATCATTGTATGTAAACACTTGAAAGAAAAGACCAAGAAAATTCACAAAAGGCAAGATTAAAACACTGCTATTGTTCTCTGGCTTAAGATCATAAAAGGAAGGAAATTCATAGTTAAGGATCCAAACCTCAAGTATCTGGGCACAATGCAATGCCAGCCTTAATTTTACGTAACTGTACCCTGTTAGGAGTAGACATTGGTGGTTTGATCCTGAACGATGAGTTACATTGCTCTTAGCAGCTGAAACCAGAAAAATAATTTTATTTTAGTACTTGCCTTTGTTTGGTGAGTAGACTTTTTGGAACAGTTGTAATTATTTCCTTGCCAATTGAAATAAAACAAATCCCTAATAAATAGTATTTTTTTCAAATGTTATACTTCAAACTCGGCTATGCGACTTTCTGTTAAAATGGAAAGGGGAAATTGTGAAGAGAAGCCAGTGTCTTGCTTGGATTTCAGGAATGTTAAAGAATTTGTGGTAAACTATAATGGCTATAATCTGCAGAAGCTTGATTAAAGAAAATCCTCAAAATCCCACAACACTTAATTGGTGAAGGAAGTAGTTAATAGTACTATTAACACAGAATAATAAAAATACTACAGAGTTCTTGAAGTATCTGCAATTAATTGAATTTCTGTCCTGCTTTTCTTAAAAAGTTCCTTCCTTAAAAAGTTTCCTCTCAGTTCTTAGAAACTGTAATGAGAGTAGCAGAAACTGTGCTTTATGGGATGCCAGACTGGATGCAAAATGCAAATGATATCAAATCTTATATTGACACTTTAGCCTAAGGACATTGCTTCAAGGATTCCAAAGGGGAGGATCACCAATTCTTTAGCAATCTCCAGTCAAGTCAGGGAAAGTCTATTAGCACTTTAAAAGCCAGAGATGACCCACCAAACAGTCAGTGATTAAAATCTATCGCCTGATAAGGTGAGGCTGACATGAGAGAAGGATGGTTATAGTTTTCTTAGAGTTTTTTTTTCTCTGCTAGGTTGAAACCTCAACAGCATCTAAGCCGCTTGCACTCTTTGTGTCTTTATTTGGCATTTGGAGTGATGTAGTGGACAAGAGCTGGGAGATGAAGAGACAAAAGTCTAAAATAATGTCGCTTTTTCACAACAGATGGAGCTCTAGTCAGTTTTGAATGGTAGTTTAAGTTTTCTCTTGAGTAGAAATTACTGAAGGTAGGGAAAATTCACATTCCAGATAAACTAGTCTCTTGTGTGTTGCAGCGAAATGGAAAGGTCCCTGACCCACAGTCTGAAAAATTACAACCCATGAGACAAGAGAGCTGAAGTGTTCGGCGATAAATCTTTTGCTCTTCAGTATAACTAAGCATATCGCTAAAAAAGATTTACACATGAAAAAGAAAAGTCTGGAGACAGAGTGAGAAAGAAAACTGCTTTGTGAATATGAATGATAGTGCTACACTGAACAGCATGGATAACAGCTATGTAGAATGATAGTACCATGGTAGACCCACAGTACAGTTCAACCATCAAGATGTTACTTCAGAGAATTGCTGAATGTTGGAGTTTTATGGCTGGGGATTTGGCAGCCCCTTCTCTATTCTAGTTTTCCTGTAATCTCTTCAGTGAAGTATTGATGGGGATTGTCTCTTAGTGAAGGGAAACCAGCCCCTTTCCCATCTCAGTGGCCATCCTTAGTTTGTTCAAATACTCCCTGACATACATATGTGACCTTTTGATTTCCCCTCTCTGTCCATGAGACTGCAAGTTCCAGGGCTAGGGATTTCCTTCTGATTTCCATTCCTATTATTCTTGAGTATTCTCTTCTCTGTTGTTGTGACAGACCTGCTTATGATGTTATCTTCTTTCAGCTGCTCCATGTGTTGGGGTTTTCTGGAGAGTTTGTGGTTTTCTTGTGTACATGGGTTGTTTGTTTGTTGGGGGGGAAGGGGGGAGCATAGCTGCTTTAAACTGTTTTTACCACAGAGCATCTATTTGTAAATCCTTACGCAAGTCAGATCAGAGCACCGTGTCTACACTGGCACTGGGTTGAAGCACAGAAAGCTCTGCAGGTACTTTGCTAAGATACATCGCTGTGTGAATTTTTCTGCGGTGTATTGTGGGAAAGCTTTTCATCCACAGACCGCTATACAAACATGTTTTTAAGTCAACTAACTAAAGTACTTCCATGGCTTTTGTTCCATGCAGTAGCAAGGCATGGATCCAGCTCTAGATGATGATGTTTTCCATCTGTTGGCATGAATGCAACTCTCATTTTAGGAAGAACAGAAAATTCTGGGCATGAAATGCAGTGCAAAAGCATTTCAAGAGTAGTTTGTTGCCCTAAGAAGTCAGCGGCATGTTTCGCCAGGTCTTTTGTGCAGATGTGTAGATATGGAGGCAGCTCATGCGGGTTGAATAGCTGCAGAAACCACGTGCATCTTTTTGTGCATCTGGCATAACTGCTTCTCCAACAGGGAGGACACCCTTCTAGACCTTTGTAAAGAGCTTGCTTTGCCTGTGAATAACTAGAGCTTACAGAGTCAGGTGTACTTATCGATGCCTAAACTTGTTGCAGTCTTTTACTGCTGCTTTACTGTGATTTGGTTTTTGGCTAGTCCTTTGCTGGTGCCCAGAGATTGGAATTATGTATTTCAGTGACTGCTTCAAAGCTGGAAGGCTGAAAAATCCCGATTTCCCTGAAATAACATCTCATTTTTTTTGAGAAAAGGTGATCTGTTGAAGCTACAAATTTGCCCAACCTTCATCCAGAAACGATGATATTTGCCTGTTACAGGCAAGCTGATGTCATCCAGATAAAACATCCATGAATGGGAATATGGGCGAAGAATGTGTGACATAGACATAATCTGGAGATCCCATCTTTTTAAAAAATTATTTTTAAATTTGGACAGCAGTTTACTTTATTTCTACCTCACATATGTAGTCACTAGATCCACAGTTGTTTAATGGACCTAGACAATTCTCAGCCACCTTGCCTCAAAAAGAGACAAAACATGAGAACACCTGGCAGCAGAAAATTTCTTTGTGTTCTTTGTAGTATATAATTACATGGCATGGCGTTGGTATGGTTTGGCCAACTGAGGCAAAATGGCATGGCCAGCAAAGTTTTTGGACAATAGAGTCCTGTATTCCTGCTTGGTTTTGAAACTTGCAAACTTTGTGAGGTATCTGAGGGGGAGCAGCGATGGATTTCATTAGGAGTAGATTGGTGCCTGTGATCTGGATACAGGCTGCCTTATTACTATATCCATACTAAAAAATAAGCAATGTTAGAGCCCATGCTTTATTTCAGTCTAAATGCCAGCTGGGCTAAGAAAGCAAACTGATCTCCTGGATGCTCGTTCAAAGCCTTTAATTCAAATTTATTATTAGATCCACATTCAGCTCTGCAATGATGATGTACTTTTTCCTGTGTTCCTGTCTGGTACTTGCCACCCCTGTGCTAGACAAAAAATGCACTTGCATTTGGATTCTTCCCAACAAGGACAATGTTTGTTCTTCCACTCCTTGATTCGCAGCTTATACTGCATTTCAAGAGCTTTGCTTCCTTAGCTTTTCTCTGTAGACCCGGGGTGTCAAACTTATTTTCACCAGAGGCCACATCAGCCTTGCTGTATAAATGTGACTATTCCTATATTTATACAGCCCTAAAATTACATTCAGCCCTTTGAAGGCAACTGTGAGGCTGCTGTGGGCCCCCAGTGAAAATGAGTTAGACACCCCTACTGTAGACTCTATATTAATCTGTTTTAGATGGTAGAGTACAGAGCAGCATGAAAAGCATGTAGATATCACTTATCTGTGTTATCATTTCTCTATTGAGAGTCAGGAACTGTGGTTTTGCTTGGGAAAATTGAAGAAATGTAGTGGTAGGGTGGAGATACCAGGTAGAATTAGTTACATGTTTTTGTTTTGATGACTTAAAATGGAAAGATGATGATGTTCTCTCTGTAGATTATATTTGGGCTATTGATGTGCTCTATGCAGTCACTCACTAATTTTCCTTCAAGCTAAGTCTGTTAGTATTCAGCAAGTTAAAGTATTCCCTAAATGCTAATAGCTAAAATAATGACCCCCTCAAGACATAGCTGCCACCAATTCTGGAGCTATTGCTTTTGGTTCTTGCAGGAAGAAAACTGTTGGGTTCTTTAAAACACAACAGTAATTTCCAGAACAACAAATCATGTTACGGTTCCTCAGAACATAAACCAACAGTTTTTCAAGTTGTTTTAGTTTGAGAGTTTCATCTAAATCACTGGACACTTACTTTTTTTTTTTTTTTTTGCTAGCTAAATTCTTTCCTTTTTCTTCCAAAATAACCAGGTCTAATTCTTAAATCAACTGTTGGGTTTAGAATGAGTACACCCTTTTTGAATCAGGTATTGGCTCATTTCTGTGAATATAACGAGGTTTAGGAACTTCTGCATCTGTCATTATTCAAGCTGACGCTGCGTCATATGCACAAAATACTTCTCTGCCAAACCCTCGTCTTGGCCATCTGGCTGTGGACACTTGCATGGAAAGTGCAGCCTGTGGAGCAGTTAGCAGAATGACTGGCAGCCGCAGTTGTTAGGGTTCACACAATTCCCATCCTTTTCTTCCGTCATTCCCTTTCTTATACAAAGTGGTGTTTTGGATAGAAGGCTTGTTCAGGAACATATTCAAGCCCTCTTACTTTTACTATTCACTGTTGTTGTCTGGATGGGAGCAAACATGATGCCAGATACATAATAATAATAATGATTTTTCTTTCTGCTGACAGGCCCATGTCTTTCCCACCTCATACACGACCCTTGTTTTAACACACATTTGTGACAAGGTTGCTTTCTGATCTCTAAGTTTACGTTCTGCTAGTCAATGTGAGAAGGGAAAGGGAAATCCTACCTGTGCCTGCTGAAGCTGTTTTTCTTTCTGCAAACTATTTTTTGTAGGTGGTGTTTTAACAGTGTGAATGTAGTACTGATCAGTGGAAATCTTGATTCCCTTGATTTCCTTCTCATTGATGTCTTAAGTTCAGGTCTCCTGATGTCAACAGCAGACTAGCAGCATGGGGTTTTCAGAAACATCCAAGTAGGACATGACCACTGATGTACACGGCTGTCCAGACAGGTATTGTTGAAATACCCCCAGGTCCCAATCTGGGTATTGTTAGCAGTGTATTCATTGTGTATTACATTTCCAAGTATCCGAGGAAACTGGGGTTATTTAGTCTGGAGAAAAGGAGACTGAGGGGAGACCTTATCACTCTCTACAACTACCTGAAAGGAGGTTGTAGTGAGAAGGGTGTTGGTCTCTTCTCCCAAGTAGCAAGTGATAGGACAAGAGGAAATGGCCTCAAGTTGTGCCAGGGGAGGTTTAGGTTGGTTACTGAGGAATTCAGGGAAAGGGTTGTCAGGCATTGGAACAGGCTCCATCCCTGGAGGCGTTTAAAAGTTGTATAGATGAGATTCTTAGGGACATGATTTAGAGGTGGACTTGACAGTGCTAGGTTAATGGTTGGACTTGATGATCTTAAAGACTTTTTCCAACCTAAATGATTCTATGTTTCTATGTAGCAGCCCAAGAAGGGCGGTTAGGAAGATGTGGTTCAGTTCATGTTCTGAAATCTGTTGAAAACTAGGACAAATGTGAAGGCAGTTAGCCTGAGCTGGCCACAATACTTCTGCACAGTGTCTTACAGAGAGACACAACTTGTCTAGTTTAAACCTTGAAATGCCAAACCAGTCAGTTGGCAATCATATGCCACCATAGACTTCCTGTTATTTTTCCTCCTCTGTCAGGTTTTAAGACCAAAATGATTTTGAGTGGGCTTTGAACTTTTGTGTGGGGAAGGAAAGGCTGTCCTCCTGTTTTATACATTTGAAAGTCAGGGTTTTCTTTGTGAATAAAGTCTTATTCTATAGGATCTCCATTTTCATTTCGAAGTTGAGGTACAACTGTATGCCCCACTCATTTCAGTTGATTTTACATTCTTTGTGGCAGCTGAAGGTTACTTTATTTGCTCACTTGGTGTATTTTGTTTTAACTTGTGCAGAGTTTGAAAAGAAAAAGACAAATCAAGTGGCTAGAGAAATATATTCTTCATCTAAGAAGTCTTATGCATCAGCACTTAAGCTAGTGTGAAAACTTGTATAACTCTCTGCATTTCCACCTGAATATGAGGAGAAACTTCTTTGCTTTGAGGGTGCCAGAGCACTGGAACAGGCTGCCCAGAGAGGTTGTGGAGTCTCTTCTGGAGACATTCAAAACCCACCTGGATGCATTCCTGTGTGATCTACTCTATGTGAACCTGCCTTAGCAGGTGTATTGGACTAGATGATCTCCAGAGGTCACTTCCAACCTCCTTTGATTCTGTGATAATTTTCACTAGTAATCTTTTACAAGCAAAACTTTGGCTAATAAAATGCCCAAGCTTTGTAACTGTGAAAGGAAATGTATGTTGGAAGGAAGTTAAATGGACCACTATCTTGCTGTCACTGAAATGTCACTGAAAGCTGTCTCTGTTCATCTTAATTAACTATTTAAATGCATTTTGTTATTTCTTTCTATGTGTTATATTTTAGTACTGTTATAAAAGAAGCTGTAAAACATCCTAGTGCTTTCTTCAGCACCCTAAGGGGAGGAAGAGTGGTCCTTACAAATCCAAACCCCTCTTCTCCCTATTTGCTCCTTCTTCCCCCTCCCCAAGTGAGGCAATCAGATAATCAGCTTCATATAATCGAGCGACAGCAACCTTGTTTCTGTGAAAGGTCACTTCATAGCCAGGGAACAGTGGGCATGCAGCACTTCAGGCTGTCATCAAGGGCCGCACGAACAGGCCAAGCTGCTGCCAGCAGCCCATTTTAGTCCTTCCCAGCACAATGGCAGGTCTGTGTGCTGGGCTTGCTGCTGCCCATTTGATGCCAGCCGCAGTGTCACCAGAAGGCCATCTGGATCATTAGGAGACCAGCCCATTGACTTTGCCAGCAAAACAAAGAGGGAGGTGAGAGCGTGATGAAGGCCAGGTGCCAGGCTGCTCCTCCAGACTCGCCGGCACCATCCGTCAGCCCTAGCCAGACTGGGCCCCTCAATAGCTGGGATCATTTCTGCAATGAGGATCATCCGCTCTTTATGAGATGTTTGCTTTTACCAGAGAACTTTGCTGTTAGATTGTAGACTGTAACATGGCTGTGCTGTGGTATATGGATAGCAGTATCTTGGTAGCTTTAAACTTTGCATGTGGGTGACATCTAATGTAATTGCACTGCTGTCATGTACTTGCTTTGATTAAGTTGCTGTAAAATGTTTCTCGTGAAAATATGTAAAACAATAGGTGTTTTTTTGCAAAAAACCCTGGTGGAAACAGTATATATGTTCATACTCATCTGTCAGCTGGCTGAGGTACCGTGATGCTGTACAGTGATCAGTGTCAATGTATGGCAATTATCTGTGGCAAAATGTAGTAATTTTGCAGTTTTCCTGATCTCGCAGTGTTTGTCATAGGTGAATATGGTCACGGTTCTTAGCCTTTTAAATTGCCACTGTGCTTTGCAATTGGTCATTTCTTTAAGAAATTGAAAGGTAAAGGTTTATATTGACAGTGGAAGTAAATTGGCTGGTCATGCCAAGAGATGAAAACTCTGTGTCACTGGGTGATCTTCACAGTCAGAATCCTGCCCTAAATGAGCCCAGACTCCTATGACTCTCCCATGATTAAATCAGAATTGCCATTTGGGTGTTCATACTCTCTCAAGGCTGTCCCTTGGCCACCCAGAGCCAAAACTAAATTATGACAGCATAGGACAGGGAGCTGCTGGAGAGAGTCCAGCACAGGGCAACAAAGATGATGGAGTGGAGCATCTCCCTTATGAGGAAAGGCTGAAGGAGCTGGGTCTCTTTAGCTTGGAGAAGAGGAGACTGAGGGGTGACCTTATTAATGTTTATAAATATGTGAAGGGTGAGTGTCAGGAGGATGGAGCCAGGCTCTTCTTGGTGACAACCAACGGTAGGACAAGGGGCAGTGGGTGCAAACTGGAACACAGGAGGTTCCACTTAGATTTGAGAATTAACTTCTCAGTGAGGGTGCCAGAGCACTGGAACAGGCTGCCCAGGGAGGTTGTGGAGTCTCCTTCTCTGGAGACATTCAAAACCCTTCCTGTGTAACCTCATCTGGGTGTTCCTGCTCTGGCAGGCGGATTGGAATGGATGATCTTTTGAGGTCCCTTCCAATCCCCAACATTCTGTGATTCCGTGATAATGCAAAATGAAACCTCAAAATAAAGCAAGCAATAAATAAGAATCAAACATGTTTGTTGAAGAACAGTATGATTTTCCTATGAGTGGAAACTACGTGGGGTTTTTTATTTGTTTTTGGGTTTTGTTGTTATTGGGTTTTTGTTTTGTGTATTTGTTTTGTTTTGTTTTTGAATCTGCAGGGGAAAAATGTAGGATCTTTTTTGAAAACTGAGATTTTCTACTTCTCCTTTCATCTCCACCTATTTCCTTCTCCCACCATTTTACTGGCATAGCTATGTCTGTCAAACTTTGGAACGGGCAAGGGGTATAAGGAGGTGATTTTGTATAAATGTGGCTAAAATCTGATGTGGATTTTAGGTTGTGATTATAAAAGTACACCCATACTGTGTTGATTCTCCAGAACAAGTTCTTTTGTAAAGGAAAGTTATGTCATTTATGCAAAAGCACCCTACAAGCCATAAATTTAGAGATCTTTGCTAAAAAACGAAATAGTAGCTACTACCATGCAGATTTCTTCAGTCTTTCTCAGTATATAATTTGACTTACTAGTTGCTAGAATGAAAGCTTGGTTAAATATCGACCAGCACAGTTTTTGTTTGGCAAAAGGTGTAAAGTTTTGATTTGTAATTGTTGTGATTTTCAAACTTTAACTATTGAAATAATGCTAAATTTGAGGTAGATTGAAGATAGTAATTGCAGTAATGTGATGTATTTCAGTATTTCTCAGATTAATGGAGAACAATGAAGAAACAATATTAAAGAAAAACAGAAGTCTGAATTCTGTTATTTTTAAGGAAACCTGTTAGAAATTTACAGGAAAGTGAAGAGGAGAGGAACTTTCTGATGTTTTTAGACGCCAAAAGTTATTTTTCAGTTTTTTAAAATAGATCTCACTAGCAGTATTCCTATGGCCTGGCAATGTGTTTTGTTTGTGGGTTTTTTTGGCATAAATTCAGAACTTTGAATAGTGTTCATCCTGGATGTCTGGCCGGTTCAATTCTTGAATCCTTGATTAGAGATAGTGTTTTAAACCAAAAGAAACTACATGCAATAAACCTTAATGAGTCTGACTTAAAACCACAAATCAAGGATACTGAAGAGTAAAGGCTGAAATATTTGAAATCGTCTTTAGTTCACGATGCTGTGTCTGCTGAATAGTACATAGGATCACATATGGTTTGAGAGATACGTTAATTGAAAAAAATCTCTAAAATAGGGCAGTGACACGTTGGCAGAATGGAGTTTCTCCTGCCTTTGTCCATCCTGTTTTGAAGCTTAATGGCAGATTTCAGACATGAGTGCTGTTCATTTTAAGTTGTGAAAGTGCCAAATTGTGAAACGCAGCCCCTTTTGCACCCCTGTAATTGTTATGTCCTCATTGGTGTTTTTGCCGATTTTCGTTCAGCATCAGAGCTAATTTCATCCCTTGCTCTTCTCGGTTGGCTGGTTGTCAGAGAAACTCACAAATGATTCAGCTTGGCTTTTGAAGAGCCTTCTTTATAGCAGGACGTGAAGTTACTAGGACCTTTAAGTTAGTAGCGCTGCTTGCCCAGTCTGCGTTCTGGTTTGCTTATACTGGGTCATCTGTCTGCAGCTTGAAATGCCGGGCTGATTGGCTCAGTGTGAGTTACCAAAAAGGTAGTCAGTATTACAAAGCTCACCTCTGGAAATTGTGCCACTACATCACTTAAAGCCAAAGAGCAGAGAGGGAAAAGGGACAGAAATAATAAGACAAATCCTGCTCTGATGATTTCTGCTGAAAATAGAAATAGAACCTCATTTAGAATTCAATTCTAAGTCGCACTCTTAAAACCTCATATTTGAATACTCAGATTTTCCAGACAGCTATATCTTATGATTTTTGGAAGGTGTAAGAACTATTTGTCATTTTGGCTTCCATAATGCCTGGAGGCCTGTATCAGGATCAGACTGTGGTCATGTGTGTTGTTTTTCAAAAGAAATGTTTTCTTTGCATTCTTTTACTTTAAAAGTGAATCAAAAAAATAATGCTTGTAATTCCAAAATTGGAAGAAATTGTGTGAACTATTGTGTGAGAAGGAAAAAGGGTAAGGAAACATAGCTTGGATTCAGGCTTTTGATAGATTATTAAAAATGTTGAGAAAAATATTGTTTAAAAAAATAGCTCTGCAGTGCCCTTTAAAATCAGTAAGCGTCTATTTTAATTCCCATATAAGTAATAACTGGCTGCTGTCTGTATATATACTTAAATGTTGCTTGCTGTATAAGACCTTGTTTGCTTAATTTCAGCCTAACTGAATTTTTATGGCTGTGCTATAAACCTCTTGAAAATAGTGGCTTAAATGGAAATGCTGACACAACGTTAATTACACTGGCTCCAGTGCGATACTGTGATTAAAGTTTATTTATTTTGTGTGTGCGTGTCTATGTGTGTGTAATTTCATTGTTGAAAAACTAATGGAAAACTAATGTGGCAATGGAGAATGTGATTCTGTGCCTGATATTTTATTTTTCAGCAGCAAGGAACAGTTTTAATGCCAGTTTACAGAATCGGAGAGCTTATTTTTAATTGGGGTATAGGTATTTAAAATTTTAGAAATTTGGGAAAGTGACAAGTTTCCCACTTCAAAGCTGTTCACTGATCTTCCTGGGGTTCATAAATGGCTTTTTGGGTGGTGAGGCTAGACGTATGCTGCATTCACATTAGAAAACAAAGAAAATGGTTTCATTTCCGTGCAGCATATGTTCTTTGAGATGATTGGGAGAAAAATCGCATCTCTAAAAATAAGGGTATGCAATCCAAAGTTAACGTTCATCACACCGTTGAACATGAAGTAACAGCTCTAAACATCTTCTTGCTAAGTAGTATGTCCAACTGATACTTTTAGATGACGAATCTATGTAATGCATCTAGTCAGTTGGGAAATTAACAGTCCAAATATCATATGGTCAGGATCATAGAATCATTTTGGTTGGAAGAGACCCTCAGGATCGTTGAGTCCAACCATAACCTAACCTAACCTAACTCTAGTACTAAACCATGTCCCTAAGAACCTCGTCTAAATGCCTTTTAAACACCTCCAGGGATGGTGACTCCACCACTTCCCTGGGCAGCCTGTTCCAATGCTTGACAACCCTTTCTGTGAATAAATATTTCCCAGTATCCAATCTAAACCTCCCCTGGCACAACTTGAGGCCATTTCCTCTTGTCCTATCACTTGTTACTTGGGAGAAGAGACCAACACCCTTCTCACTACAACCTCATTTCAAGTAGTTGTAGACAGCGATAAGGTCTCCCCTCAGCCTCCTTTTCTCCAGGCTAAACAGCCCCAGTTCCCTCAGCTGCTCCTCATCAGACTTGTGCTCCAGGTCCCTCACCAGCTTCATCACCCTCCTCTGCACTCTCTCCAGTACCTCAGTGTCCTTCTTATGATGAGGGGCCAAGAAGAGTAAGTGGGAGAGATATCTCGTCTCCAGCCTGCTCCTTAGGACAGAGAGCGGGGATTAGAGAGGCCTTGCTTGTAGGGTGTTCCCAGCAGTTTATACTTATCTTATTAGGCAGCAGTTGGATAAAAACATGATACAGTCTGGTGAGCAGAGCTAGGCTGTTCTGCTTCCTGAGCGTTGAGACTAATACACTGTAATGCCAAATGTAGATATCCCTGTTTGGTGCTGTGATTTTGTGTTAACTTCGCTGCCCCTTTCAGTAAGGTGCATTCAGGGCACATTCATTCAGTGTCTCTCGTGTGCTTTGCTTCTGGATCAGTCAGGCAGAGTAATTTTTTCCGCACTCACACATATACAGAACCAGAAGGTTGATCAGAAATGGTGTCTGATGGATCATGGGCTCTCTATAAGTGAATGGTATCCTTGGCTGGTAGTCTGTGGTGTGCTTTCCTTGACATCAGTGCTGGTGTTCTGCCTCGTCTCCGAGACCAAAGTAATCATTCCCAGTCTTACCATAAACACCTTTCCCAGAACCTCATGGCATCCAGTCAAACTTCTCTGTAAGAGAGTTATTGCGGATATTCTTAATTCTGATCTGTCTGGTAGACTGCGATAGCTACGATGTTGCAGGATAGCATGTCCTGCAACATGGCAGTGGGGAGGGAGGCAAGTAGTGCAGTTGAGAAGACTGTTGGGAAAAAGTGAAATCTTTGTGTGGAATGCTCTTCTTCAGTTTGCTCAGCGAGAGCACTCAGCATACATTAATCCAGTCCATGAAATTTACATTTTTTATTTCTACTGTTTGCTTTCACTGGAAGAGAGTGCAAAGTAGGCAAATAGTTTCAAAGTGTGTGGTCTTTATGATTTATATGTAGTGCTCAGAACTACCGCTGACCAAACTTCTTGGTCTTGTTCCCATTTGTTGCAGTAATTAAATATTAAGTTGTTATGAAAAGATTGTGCCCTTCCCTTGAAAGAAAAAAATAATGTCGCTGCTCCATGATTCTGTGGCACAGCTGATGTTTTATTCAAACCGATGTGTAAAGGTAGAGAAAGAACGTGCCAAGTTTATCCCATCTGGAAAGAATGTAACTATCCTGGATCCAAAGCAAAACTTAGGATCTCCTGCTCTTTAATGTATTTGGAACCAGACTTTGATAGGGTTGGAGAGAGTAAAAAAATCAACATAAGCTGTAGATTCATTTGGTTGGCAGGAGAAAGCAGCCTATGTACAGGTCAGTAAAATCCTGAATACATCATCTTCTTAATTGAAGCCTTTAATCTACATTAAAACTAGAAAATGCTTGTCCTTAAAAGACCTTCTCACTGAATCGAATGTCACACTGGAAACTTCAAAGTGTAAGTGAAGACAAAATGGGCAATAAATTAAAAGTAACTTTGTAATTTTTCTGTGGCTCCAAGCCTGCAAGAGACCAGCTTTTCTCTTTGACCACACCCATCAATAACAGGGGAGTACTTCAAGCACATAAAGGGAGACCTATGTGTGGTCACATAACCTTTTAGTGAGTAATTACTCACTGATTCTATAAGTGAGCGAAGACACTGCTGTAAATGTGGAGATGAAGGGGAGAGGAGGGAGTGGCATATGAAAATCGCTTTTTAAGAAATGCTGGTGATACGTTTGAAAGTTGTGTTTGAAAATACTGGTTTAGCTTTTTCTGTTTTTATGTTTACAGGCTTCTCAAGTAGGTGTCTTTGTTCTGCACTGTCCGCAGCTGGTCCCAAAGATTTGTTCAGCCTGCACATGAAGCTGTTTGCTCCTGTGCCAGCCTTGGGAGGGAGCTCAGAGCAGTGTTCTCCCTAAGTGCCATCTGAGAGTGCTCCCTGTTGTGCTGTCAAACATGTACCTTACAGAAGTACTATATCAAGCCTTTATAAAGAGATGGCATCTTTCCAAAACCTCAAGCAAGCTGCTTCATGATGCCAGTCGGAGCAATCAGCCTGTTGCTCTATTAAACCAACAGCAGTTAGAAGTCATTCAGAAGTTACTACCCTTTAAGCCCTGTTCCAGAACTCACCAATACATAGTGACTATCCAGAAGCCCTCAGCTGTTCCCCTCGTGATCCATCATTTGATGTTTTTAGAGATGCTGCTGCTCGAGTTTATGAATCAAAAGGCAGTGCTGTCTTGCAATGTACTTCAGATTTGAGGGTATCTAACATCAGCTATTCCCAGTGAAAAGGGGTTGTAAGTATCTTTAGAGATCCTAACTGTTATTCACATAGGAACATCAGATAAGAAAACTCATAAAAACGAGTAATACACCCCCTTTACTGCACCTGATGTAGCACAGATCTTCCTCCAAGGGGAGGCCTGGAATTCAAGTATTTCAACCATGACTACCGTTATCAGTAAAGGGGCCAATACAGTAACTGGTAATGAAAATAATCAGTAGCTTGTTCAGATAATTAAAACTATTAACTGCTCCTAGATCTGCAATAATCCCCCAATTTCAAAACCCCAATGCTTTGTTCTTTTGGCCTCTCCGAGTATTGTTTGGCCTTCAAATTCTTCTTCCTGAGAAGTCACTGGCAAAGTGACATCTAGTTTCTGCCTGGATGGTGCTTGCATCCTTTGCATTTGATCTTGACAGTCCTTGTGGCACTGGGAAGCTGCCTAGTAATGGTGATGGCTGGAGGCAGTATTTTGGTGTGTCCTGGTTCGGTCTGCCAGTAGCTTTTGAGACTGGACCATGAACTCCCCTCACTGTGCCCTCCCTCAACAATGCTGATCTGGAATTAGACTTTTGAATGAGAATGAAAAGTGGCTGACCTGTTGTGCTCGAAGGGTTGTGATCAGTGGCATGAAGTCGAGCTGGAGATCAATCACTAGTGACATCCCAGGGGTGCATTGGGCCAGTACTGTTTAACATGGTCATCAGTGACCTGAATGATGAACAGAGTGCACCGTCAGCAAGTTTGCAGAATATACAAATCTGGGAAGAATTGCTGAGACACCAAGTGGTTGTGCTGCCATTTAGAGGGTCTGCGACAGGCTGGAGAAATGGGCCTACAGGAACCTAATAAAATTCATCAAAGGGAGATATGAAGTCCTGCACGTGGTAGCGAATAACTTCATACTGCTGTACAGACCAGGGGCTGACTGGCTGGAAAACAGCTTTGCAGAAGATGACCTGGAGGTCCTGGTGGGCAGAAAATGGAACATGAGCCAGCAATGTGCCTCTGTGACTCCTGGTCTGTATTGCCAGCAGGTAGAGGGAGGTGATCTTTCCCCTCTGCTCAGCACCAGTGAGGACAAATAACCAGTGGATCCGCTTCCTGGTCCACAACTGAATCCACTTCTGGGGTTTGTAGGACAAGAATGTGCTCGTACTGGAGCAGGTTCAGCGAAAGGCCATGAAAATAATTAAAGCATTGGGGCATCTCTCATATAAGGAGAGGCTGAGAGAGCTGGGACTGTTTATCCTGGAGGAGCGGACAGGAGGCTTGAGAAGGTCTTATGAATGTGTATAAATATCTGATGGAGGGGAGTAAAGCATCACCATACACAGCAGCAGTCGTTGTTGTTGGTTTGATTTCTGTGTTTTAGATTCAAATACTGAAAACTGACCTGGACTTTTGATCAATTTATTGGAATTGGCAATTAATAAATTAATTGGTTCTTTACATTTTAAAGTTTTGTTTGTGGAATCAACATGCAAATTTAAATATATGCAAAGATATTTACTTATGATTGATGATTGCCATAGCATATATAGGCTTAAAGTTCATAAAGCAGGCAATAAGTGCAAGAGATCAATGGTCTTTCATCAGCACCATCAACACCGGCAGATTTTGAAAGGCTACTGACTCAGAGCAGCGCAAAGAGTGGTTAGTTTGGCCTCACATTATCTCAGCAAGTCTGTCCACTCTGATAATAAACTAAGGTAAAGTTTGACCTGCATCTTTACTGTATAGTCTATACAGCATTTTTAGAGAATACTTGTAAACTACTTAGAACATTTCTGAAGGTGGGTAGAGTTTATATTCCATATGTTTAGGGACGTTAAAATGTTTCAGTACACAAAGTGTCTCAGGTATACAGAGTGTCCTAGGATCAGATTGAGAATAGTACTGAGTCCTGTAGCATCCATTAGTCAGCGTGAGGTGTTGGTGCATGCACCTTGAGATCTGGCTTTGAACACAGGTATAGTGTTGTCATGTACTATGTATAATTCAATGTGAATGTACAGATTATCTTCTTAGAAAACCCCAAGCTTTTGACACCATTCTGAAAAGCTATATTTTTGGATGCTATGCAATCTGTCTCTGCGTTTTCCGTGAATAAGATGTGGACTAATTTTTTTGTCTTATTTTTGTTTCTGGTCTTCACTGAACGATGTCCTGTTGCTCAGGATACCACGTGGGAATCGCAGGTTAAATCGTGCTCTAGATAATTTTATCAGAAGACCTAATTCTTCAGAAAAAGGGAAAGGGAAAAAAGACTTTTGCCTCGTGTGTGTAGTGCCTTTTATTGCGCTAATGTGAAATGATTCGATGTGATGGACAGCAGTTTATCAAAACAAAATCTCATTAAAATCTGTCTGCACTTTGCCCTTACTCTCCTTTGTATAATAAGATGTGAAGCTTTCTGTGACCAGACAGTAACCTGTTGTAACCTGTAGTGTGAGTACATTTATGGGTGATGAATAAAACCATTGTTATCACCCTTAAATGTTGGCATCAATATTGTGCTAATAACATTTGGAAGTTTCTGCTTTATCAGCAGCAGTGACGGGCAAATAATCAGCTGTTTTGTAACGAAAAGCTTAAAATAGCAGCCAAAGACATTTGAGTTAATCTTCATGGAAAAAGACACTGCTGCATTTATGATGATACCATTTTTGTTGTGTAAGGAGGACATGATTGTTGTTTTAGCTTTTTAGACATACAGTGCAATTAGGAATAATCAGTTTTCCCACACATTCCACAAAGCAACTGAAGCACAAATGCTAATAACCGGGCCCTTAAATTTAGAGTGACTTCCGCTGCTGCATGGGCAGCCCAGGCATACAGATGCATTTCTCATAGTGGTGCGCAGCTATTGTGCAGTTGCACAATATTGTGCAGTCTTCTTGCAGAGATGCGAGTCTCAAAAGAAGTTGCTGATGAGCAGTAAAGTCTTTAAGATTTGCCCATACTACCAATTTAAATATATCTTGGAGTGCGAAGGGGATTTGTACATAAGTACGTATGGCAAATATTTTAGTCTTTGCAATCCGTAACAGGCATCCAGACTCAAAGTTTAAAAGAATGTGTAAAAGAATTTCTGATTTGTGCTTACTGGAAGTTGTAGGTGGTCGCACCAATAAAAACTATATTGTGTTACATGTGCACACAGATTACTCCATAACTTGTGTGAAATGTGTGTGGCTGGTTTTAGAATTCAGAGCATCAGCAAACACAGGTCAGGTTTTGAGCAAGGTATTAGGAAAACAGATCTTGCCCGTAACTAAAGGTGGTTAGTTTATACTGACAGCTTTAGTTCACAGCTGTTCCTGCTAAAAGCCTTTTATTTGCTGGGGGTTGGCAGGTGGGGAAGAAGCGTCTTACATATTCTAGATCAGGGTCTGTCATGATTGTTTTAGACAGAAATCTTCATAAACGGATATATCTAAAAAATGTATATGCATTCATATACAACTTCCTTTTCTGAATTATTTTCCCATATTTTTCTGTGCTCATTACTTTCCTCAGTGTGAGTATGCAGTACATTTATATTATGCATGCTTCTGTACTTTTACTGTATTGAATCCAAGTCAGTGGGACTTTTTTTTTGCATGTTTGGGACTTCATTTTTGCTGAATTTCATCTTACTTGCTAAGAATTTTAGTCTGAAGTGCTCAATTAAATGTGTGAAAATTAAATTGCTAAACTTTATCACTGATCAATCTTATTTACCAGGAAATGAAATGTAGTGAGAGCAAACAATTAATATCCTATCTATGATGTGCAGTTTCTTGTATTTCAGTGGACATAATTTTCCACGTACAATTTTAAAGCTTTGACTATACCAGATGGTAAAAGAGTCTTAGTGTGGATGTAGTTGTGTCTGTATGAAATATTGCAAGTTGGAATAGCATATTCCTGTTTGTGAACAAGAATAAGCCACAGTGACATGAGAAGACTGTTTATTATTAAAGTGTTCCCACACAAAAGCTTATATTTGTGTGTTCTTTTTCCAAAATTTATAGTAAGAACTCACACCTTTAGATCAGGACATGATAGCTTAACAAAAAATAGATTTCTGAGAATGAAGATGAGTTTCATTCTCTGCAAGAAAGTATCACAAGGCCTTGTCACCATTGGTGCCCCAGCCTGTGCTGGTTTCTTGCACTGAAGTCAAATTAATAGCAGAAGAATTTTTCCCAAATGCTTGTGACAGTTGTGGTTGTAACATGTTTGACTGAAACTACAGCTACACACCCTTGTATAAGGGAGTGGTGTGGAGGAAAGGGGAATCTGTTTGCATTATCTGATTTTAGAAGATGCTCTGACACAATGCTAAAAATCGAGGATGATGCCAACTAGAGATTTTGTTTCCAGTTAAAATCTAAATGGGTATCATTTAGGCTGAAATGAAAAGTTGTTATGTCCTACCCAGTTAAATGTTTTCTTCACCATGAAACGTGGCAGTAAGGTCACTGTCATGAAGTCAAAAAAGATTTGAAAGAAAAATCCTCAAAGCTGTAAAAGAAGTCCCATTTTCTCCAGAAGCTTGACCAAGGAGGTCAGTGGTCTCCAGCTGAAGAGGTGGAAAGGCGCAGCACATTCCTTTCATCCCCATGAAAGTCCCTAACTTGTCATTGTAAATCCTTCTCAGTCCCTGTGACTGTGGGACACATTTGCAAAGTTTCAGGGTGCCTTAAGATACATTTTCAGTAAATAATCTATTAACCAAGATGATGTCTCAACTCTAGAAAAACTCTAGAAGAACTCTAGGAAAAAAAATTCAAAAGGGCCATATCTATCCTTGTGGATGATTTTGAGCCACTTTTATAGAACTAGAGGTTGGGTCTGAATGGAAATAATTAAGGAAGTAATTTGAACATTATTTACAATGTTTTTTACTTAGAAGATGTGCTAATACGTTATAGCTTATCACCTATCTTTTATTTTCCAGGCTTTTAAGACCAAGGATGGCTACATTGTGGTGGGAGCTGGAAATGATCATCAGTTTGTCACTGTGTGCAAGGTAATGAGGTGTTAGGTGACAAACACCTACGTGTTATAGTTTCCATTCTGACTAGGAAAATAATTACTGATTGCTTTTTAGTTCCCTCTTTTTTTGTGAAAATAAGTAGCGAATATAAATTCTAATCCTCGGCTTCTGGCAAGTAGTTTAGGGTTAGATACAGGTTCTGTGCTTTGTCTCTATATTCAGAGCACTCCAGTTCCCAAACTTGGGGTTGCTGAACCCCTTTTGAAATCTGTGCAGCTGCAGAGCTAATTAGCAAAAACTCAGCAAGCTAACAGCCTTCCAGTTCTAGAATAGTGAATGTCACAGATGTCACACTGGTGCCATTTTCAGGAAGAAATGTGACGCTGTTTCTCCATAAAATACATGGTAGGCACAGCTATTAATGAAGCAGAGCTCGGGGACAGGTGGTTCTTGTGCCACCTTAATCCTTAGCTGAGTGCATAGTTCTTTTGAACACTAGTATGTGCTGGTCTGTGCTCACAGAGAAACTTGTGGACTTCTTAGAAAATATATATTATAGGACTGTGGGATGACTTTGGAGCGGTGCAGAGATATGACATTGGAGAACAAATCTTCAGACAGGACTGTTGCACTCAAAATCTTGTATCTTCAGTAGTAGCTTGGAAATATAATAGATTTGGATTTTTCACATAGTCTTTTCCTGTTGTTTTAATGCCTGGAATTGCTTTTCCCTGGACAGTGAATGCTTTTTAAAGAGAAGGAACAGTTGTAGGGAAACAAATGCTCTTAAGTGTAGCAACATTCCAAACAAAACACCCCAGTAACATGTAAGCTGGGACAAGAGAAGTTTTGCATATAGCATTAGACAACATTTTTAAACATGAGAGGTCTACCTTTTTCCTGCCATTATGGTTTTTCTCTGGGAACCTGGATATTTTGTCTAAATTAATCACACTGTGAATGAGCTGACAGTCTCAGGAAACGGAGCATTATTTTCCTCCATTTGTTCATGTCAGATAGTTTATATTTTTATGGATTTTCACAAATAATAACTCAAATACGTAGTAAGAGGGCAGTGCAGTTGTAATTCTGTCTTAGTGCATTTTGGGCTACGTATCCCCACCTTGCTATCTGGACAAGTCTGGTTTTGCTTGCTTGAATTGGCTCTCTCAATAAGTAGCCAGTTAACCTCTTCAATATTTGCTCAATGGCTTTTCTTCATACAGGTGTCCAGTCACTACAGTGTGGTCATTATCTTAACATGAATAAAGAGTAGTGACTGAGTGTGTGTCTGCCTGCCATAACTCAGTTTTATCAAAGGCTCATTGTCTCGTAAAGAAAATCTTTTCGGAAAGTCCCAGGACATAGCTGTGAATGTCTTCCTAGTGCTTTGTCACCTGAAGTGAAGAATTACTTACCAAACACCAGTTATCCTGCCATCCTTGAGTGAGGCAGAGCTGAAAATCTGGCTCAGTAGGTTCTGAGAACATGGTGTGAGCTGGAAGGCACTAAAAATTCAGCCCATACATTCACCTCACTTCAGAGTACAGCTGAGAGACTTACGGTGTGATTTGTTGCTATTAATACATACTCCCTCTGTGATCAGTAGGGAGTGAAAGGTGCCCCCAGAGGATGAGGCAACATTTCTGTGAAAGGTGTTACCTCAGAGTATGTAGGACTAAAATTGAGGTGAATATTTGACGTTTTTTTGTTTCATCCTCATAAAGGTGTTCTGGTATTTCTAGAATTGAAGGTAGGATGTACAGAACATGGGAAAATTATGATTGCTTACACTTCAAAGGGATTAAAAAACCAGGAAACATAGTTCAAGTTTTGGGTAATTGTTAGATTTTCCATTAAACTAGTTACCGTATTTGTTTTTAAAAAGGATGGTCTTTTTACCCTTATCGAGTTATTGTAGTTATGGATTTGGGCTGTTAAATTGCCCAGGAATGGAGCGATGTGGGAGTCAGTGGAACGCTGTGAAACCCGTTAGATGTTTGCTCAGTGCTAACTTGAGGGTGGTTTGGAGCTTAAAACACTGTGAAGGGGGAGAGCCAGCAGAGGATAAGGACTTTATTACAGGAAGGCCCGTAACACCCTAGTGAACCTTTAGTAAATACAGAGACCACTAATTCAAACATTGGAATTGCTATTAGAGAACCTTTCTGAGATGAGTTGGTGCTAAAAATACAGGCTGTATGAAAGCTGTTGCCCTGAAGACACATACTCTAGAGATGGAACAGCTGGCTCAAGCTGTAAACAATTGCAAACATTCTGCTTCCACCATATCTTTTCAGGCAAGCAGAAAGAAAAAACCTGGAATAATTCACAGTGATATTTTCAAAATCAATGACAACTAACTGTAGCTTGTTTGGGGACTTTGATAATTGCAGAAAAACTTTGCAACACTGCTGGCTGAAGTGCATTTCATAGTGGCCAAGTGTTACAAAAGCACATCCTGATGTGTGGCTGCTTTGGCCTAAATAGGAATAGTGAGCAAGAGCCTTCAGAATGCTGAGCTTTTGCGTACAGCAAGGTCTGCTGTACACAAACAGGTTTGTGTACAAACAAGTTTGCTTATGTTAGGGGACAAAATGCAGAGAGTGTAAACTCTGTGCATCTTAGATCTTGAAGGAGGCCTAGAAATGGAGAACAGCAGTTTCATTCCAAGTGGTCACAGGAGAATTAAGAAAATAACATTGGCAGCATGATGCAGAAGGATGAATGGCACATTAATGAATAGCTTCTCAAATGTGCATTTGTTAGTCACAAAAATTGAGAAGAACATATATAGACACGCAGCTTTACAACAGATGGACATAGAGTTAAAGCTAAAGTCAGGAACGTTAATTAAAACAGTAGAGTGAGCAACTCCATATGATCATTTTTTCATATCACTCAGCAAATAGAACCATAGTTTTCTGATTAATTTCTTGGGTTTTTAAGCTCTCATATTTATTCACTATAATTTACTTTGAACAACCTTGCGTGATTTTTTTCACTAAAGCAGTGTTTTTAACTCCAAAATAGCAGTATTAAAAAGAGGAGATAATTTTAGGGGGGTACCAATATTGTTGTTAAACTTTCAGATAGGAAAAGAAGAACATTTTCTAAAGGTAGATTATGATATGTTATGATATTCATAAACTAGATTGCATAAACATAGAAGGGAAAGAAAATATGTTGTGAATTAAGTGTTGAGGGAAGATGCTAGACTGATGTTTTACGTTACCTTGCAGATAAAAATCTGCAGCAAAGTTGTGTAATACAGTCATTGTTATAACACGACTTACCGATTCCTTTGTTTTTATGCTTAGTTTTGTCACTCTAGGTGACAGCTACCTCAAAGGTGACCATCTCTTTTGAATATCTAAATATCTGTTGAAAGAATATCTGATTAGCTGATGGTTTTAAGTCATCAACCGCTATTCACTTGGAAGGGAAGCGATATCCTTATTCACTTCAGCAAAGTGAGGAGTCATTAAAGTATAGTGGCCTTGGCCTGAACCAGCCTCAGAGGAATTAGTAGACTTCTAAGTTTGAAGCAAATACCAGAGAGATCAATCTATGTATCACTTTTATGTGGGTGTACATAAACATATGGATTCAAGGAGTGACTGAACATGTTAATAAAACAAAAATGCATTTGGCATTGTTAAATACATAAGAAACACCTCCAGCTCAGAAATACCCTAATCCAGGGGTGTCAAACTCATTTTTACCAGCAGCCACATCAGCCTTGTTTTTGCTTTCAAAGGGCCGAATGTAATTTTAGGACTGTTTAAATGCAGGAGTAGTTACCCTAAGTTTGATTAGTTGCTCTAATCTAAAGATGGCCGGAGTCTGGGTGATTATTAAGGAACTATCTCATGTATTGGCCCTGTCCTTGTGCTGTTTGTGAGCATTAGCACTCAGCTGCAGGCCGAGACAGGATGATGGGCTGTAGGGACGTCAGCTTTGAGTCAGTACTGGTTTTTTGTAAGCCGTATAGAAAATGGCCCTTTACAAAAATGTAGCATGTTTAGAATGATTATAAGACTCATCATAAGTAAAATAGATCTTGAGTGTGTGTTAGTGAGAATATGTGACAGTCTCTTTCTTTGCAATCTGCTGTTCTGCCTTCCTGTGTAGCTGATGTTACTGGGATATTTTTTATTCAGTTTAGAAAGCACAACTCATTCTGGTTTTTTATGTTCTGTATAAATACATTGTGGCATAAATAGATAAATTACATAGTAAGTATTGATTGTCCACACAGCTACTCTATCTCATAAATACTTCTACAAAATTCTAAGACTCATTCTCCACATTTAATTCCCTTTATAGTATAATTCACATTGTTTTTGCATGATGGTTAAATTTCTAATGTGCCAGGTGGGAGCTACATATAGAAGATATATTTCTCCTTTCTTGGAAGTTATACCACCCGTTTTCTTTATTAAATCTTTTGGAAGAAATCATGAAGAAAAACTATGACATTTCAATAGAAAAACACCATTTCATTTTTTTTGCCTTTTTGACAGAAATTACTGAAGTGGAAAGAAATATTCTTAGACATAGCTTTTCTCAGTCTAGCATGGGAAGTACAGTCATATTTCTTATTCTGTGACATATAATTTAGCGCAGGGTAATCCCACAGATCTCTTCAACCTCATGGTAATAACTTCTAAACTTTTTAGTGTTCTACAGTAAGAACTTCTCCTAGCTAATAGTAATCAACTGAGATTTGGATCTTCAGTTCCATTTCTGTCTTTTTCTGTACTTGTTATATA
Source organism: Columba livia (assembly GCF_036013475.1). Classification (NCBI taxonomy): domain Eukaryota; kingdom Metazoa; phylum Chordata; class Aves; order Columbiformes; family Columbidae; genus Columba; species Columba livia. The sequence continues at coordinate 54,236,620 of NC_088603.1, read as the reverse complement.
ACATTAACCAGGAGGCATTATATTTTCTTAATTTCCTAATCTATATTAAAAGATTAATGAGAAGTAGGAGTTTTTGGAAAGCTGTCTTAAATTGGTAATGAATTTCCTTAGCCATATAAATATCTCCTGCCAAGCACATTTCTTACTCACCTTTATTTTTACTTAGATCCTGAATTTGACTGAAGTTAGTAAGGATTCCAGATTCAAAACTAACACACTCAGAGTCCAGAACAGGAAAGAACTTATTGATATATTATCAACCCGGTAAGTTAATTAAAAGGGAAGAAATGACATTTAATCTGTTAATGCAAATAGTCACATATAAGAAGCTCTCATCATGTAAAAATTTTACTTTACTCTTTTGAGATTGCGTGTGTCTTTTGTTTGGGGGCGGGGGGAGGGAGTGGTGTTGATTGGTTTGGGTTTTTTAATGAATTGAGAATACTTACTGATGTTAACTATACTGCCTTTTGCACACAGACTGTAGCGTGGACTTGCAAGAAGCCAGACCACAGTCTTAAGTTTTCAGAAACCATTTTACACTTATTTTTAACCATTAACTTGAATTTTAGTGAAACAACCAGTGCTTTCTGCTTTCCTGGATGAATTTATCTCCTGGAAATAAGATTCTTGGAGTGTCATTTGCTTTTGCCGTGACTGGGCTTTTTAAACTTTTCACTGAGAGTTGCTGTATCCAGGGGAGTTCCACTTGATACTACTCCCTCAGTGCTGGTTCTGTATCGTGGTACTCTGTGCCTCAAATTCTCCCTGGGCCAGTCCTTTTGAAATCAAGAGGAGATGAGCTTATTATGCTATGTGGGAATCATCCTATTAAATACTTTAATTAAAAATTATTTAAGAGGAAGCTCAGGAACTCTTTATTTGAGAGATTAAAATAGCTTATTTATCTTTGTAATTCTGTTTGAGAAGTTCTTGTTTCTGTGGAGTGCTCTTCTGTTTAATAGAGAGGTTGATAAATATATATAACATGAGAAAAAACTGCCTGAACCTGGTTTCAGCAACACTTCATACTTTGGGAGATGAGCAGAAGAGGCAGCTTATCTGCTGCTGCCAGTGATGCAAGAAAAGTCACACCATCGTTTTCATACTTTGGCTGTATGAGTCCTTTGTCAACAAAGGTGTAACAATTATCATCCAGGGATCTTTTTTTTAATTATTTTTAGGAGCATTAAGTCAGGTGCCTCCTCTTTTCATTTCATCCGAGAAGAGTTTCAGTAGTACCCCCCTGCCTGCATTTTTTGGATACTGAGAACTGGAATCACCTTGCATTAAAGCCTGTAGAGAGAGTGATTTTTCCTCGTCCTGTTGCACTTTTGTTTCTGTCTTACCTGTCCATTTTCAGGTGTCCTGACCCTGATGAACACTGAAGTACCAGGTGATTTGCATATTCAAATTATGGCACAGCTGTTCATGATGAACTTTTGGAACTCCTCTTTTACTTGCCTTCCTATTACGAATGTAATACAGTAGCACAGATGAACCCACTCTTCCTATGAGTTTTAAATCCTTGAAAGGGAATAGTTTTCACTTTATCTACTTCTGAGCTCTTACATTCTTGACATGTATTCTCAGTTTCAAATGTGATTTGTGTTGACGTATTACTTAGAGATTATTTCATTTAATATGGCATTTATCTGATGCACTGGGGTACCTTATGAGAGTTCTGTTTTGCCATCCAGAGATCAATTACTTAACAGCTTGTTGCCTGTGGTTAATTTTGGATGCAGGTCGTTTTGTTTTGGTTTTTTCTTTTTTTTAAATGGGTGATACCTGAATAGTAAGATGAAGTTCAAGGAACAGTTGTTACTTGAATGAATCGCCAGAATTCTAATTTGTTTTTATATCTGTAGCTATTAGTTCATCAGATTACCTCATTGCTCTTTCAATTACTGCTTTATGTCTTTTTTGTCAGAGTTTATGTTCTGTTTTATTAGCATCATTTAGGCTGAATTTCTGTGTAATTTATATGCAAGTGCAGATGTGACTGTATATACATTTTTGGAGTAGACATTTCCAATAGTATTCTGTTATGTCATATTATTGTGAATTCATCTGGCATTCAGTTTTAAAACACTGACTATAACAAACACCTTTGGCATTCTAATGGAGGTCAAATATGTTTCCATACACATTCCATGGTAACTTTGCTTTTATTCACTAATGCACAGTTGTTTGTAAAATTATATATGGTTCATGTTGAAGTTACTTAGAGACTTAAATGAATAGTTTCTCAGTGCTGAAAAATGTCAGCCCTTGAGAAATGAAGGGAAATGACAAAATGGTAATGGCAGAATTTCACTGAAAAATACCTTAATTAAATCACTGATTGCTTGATAGTATTTCAGCTTCTAGCACATGGAAATATAAACTTAAGGTGCATTAGTTGGAAAAAAACACCTGCAGACCCTCTAATTCACTTACTGTGTGTACACTGCTATCCACCTTGCAATGAATTTGTGGAAACATGAGCTAGAACAGCTTAGAAGAGTTGTGATTTTCATGACATGGGTTCTACTACAGCCATTTTTGTGGAGATGCGCCCCTCCTTTGTGTGGTGGAAGGCAAAAAGGAACATGAAAGTCCTTTAAGGTTTTAGTCAGGCCATTCATCCATGTCTCATTTTGATGCTGTGCCAGGCAGGTTGCACACAACTTGAGGTAAAGCAGCTTTTTTCCAGTGATGTTGTAATGGAAAAAGTCAGCAAACTTGTTTGGTGTGCCAGGCTGAGCAGTAAAAGGCAGGTAAAAATTAGCATCTATGTATAGGAATCTGGTGATTCCTAAATGTTCCTTCTCTTTTGTATGTGCTTGGAAACATACATGGGAATTAATGTCATGTAACGGAATCCTTTGAGTGTTGCTGCTGATAAGGCCAGTGAAAAGATTCACAGATATGGCCTATGTCTCAGCATCTCAACAGTAATTACAGTGACTGTTTTCTCTCATGTGCTTCCAGAGTTGTGTTTTCTTCCCTTTCCCCCAACCTTTTTTTGCTGCCATTTTCAGTTTATACATCCTTTTTGTTCCACTAAGTCATTGGTGTTTTAAGTACCATTTGTATAGCAGATACTTGGTTCTCTTTGCAGTTGCTTGCATATATCACTGCTGTTGCGCAGTAGACATATGCATAATTTTTTCCCAAGCTGTTGATACTGTTATAATCTTATCAAGCTGAGGTTGCACCAGAGCTTCCTTTGACCCATTTAACCTTCCCCTTCTTACTGTCTCTTTTGAACTATTTCCAGAGGTATGACTTACCTTTTATTTTCCTGTTTTCCTAATTTTCAGAATGGACTAACCGCAATTCACGTCTAACTTTTGAGCACTTACTAAGTGCAGAAAGAAGGATTCTTATCTATCTCCTCTTAAGGAAAAGGATTTCCCAGGTTTTGTTTAGGAATAGAATGAGATGTTCAGATGTACTCAAAGGGCCAGGAACTCCAAGTCTGAAGCGTTTAATTTGCTGCATGTGTGGAGCTGAAATTTTTAAAAATATCTTAACTCTGAATACCAAGGAGACAGTCGATGCTTTTCATTTGTTACGGTAAATGTTAACCAACTGAGACTCTTTGGCCACAGTTTTATTCTAGATGTGTGCACAAAGGAAACATTGGTACAATCGGTCAGTGTTAAGGAATGCTGTTTTTTTAAAAAAAAGGCTGTATCTTGGGAATTCTTGACTCAAATGACCTCTAATCTAGATCAACAGTTCTACTCAGCACCTGCAGTAACCGTGCCAGATTTCAAGGCAGTCAGATAAGCATGGGGATTATATACCACTTAGAAGACATTGACCTTTAAACAGAAGACATTTCAGAAAGGTGTGAAATGACCTATTCATCACAGGATGACCTGAGCTGAGTGAGAATACAAGATGGAGATGAATATGGCTTGAGACATAAATGTAGCTTGAAACGACAGCTCTGAGAGGTGTGAATTGCTCCATTCATTTCAGGAAGAATTTTCTCATCCGCTCTCTTCCCTGACAGAAATGAAGAGTGAAACACATCTGTCCTTAGCTCTTTACCGCAGCTTGCTGTCTGCTTTACAACATCTCAACTTCCTCTACAGGGTACACTTGAAAGAAAGAAGGGGAGAGCAGGTAGGGGAGAATAAATTCACATATCCACAGAGATTTTCAGATCTCAATAAAAGGCCCCAGAAGGTAGACCACTCTAGAGTGATACGGTGCTTCTGGGAGATCCAGCCCGCACAGTGATTCAAGAGGAGGGAATTACAGATATCAGTCTTAGACATGTTGAGGGGGGGAGTGTTTTTCATTTCCATCTTCTATGGGGAAATGAGTCCAGTGCTGCAAGGCCCACTGAGTTGTACGATATACACTGGGAAGAAGAATATAGGCCTATGGGATATTTTGTACGTGCTTTGCTACTGGTGATGTTATCCCTTTCCCATCTCGGGTCTTCTTCCTGCTATGCTCCTTTTTTCCCTGTCTCCATCATCTTCCTGCACTTCCTACAGCTCTCCCAGCTCCTTATTCCCTCTTTCTCCCCCCACTGCTGACATTTGCAGGTCTACTGTGTTTGCTTTACAAAAAAAAAAGGAGTTTCATTCCATTCTGCATCTTCCTTTTTATTTAGGTGACATTTTCCCCAAACGACAACAAAAGAGAACTCTGACAAAGGCAAATTGCCTCTGAATGCCTTCCTTTCTTGGGTGTGTGCCAAGAGTCAAATTTAAAATGACCCTACCTGGGTGGAGGTCAGGTTCAATGGCCACTACAGAGGCCCCTGAGACTCCCAGCTCATGTGAGAACTGACAGACTACAGAGCTCTCTGGCTTTTATACTTCCAGTAGAAACCTCGGGTTTCTGAGTTACATGTACATCTGTCCACAAGAACCAAGTTTTAATTGTTGCTCCGTTTTCCCCCACCTCCCTTCCACTTTTACTGCTGCTTCCTCTGGAACGGAGTAGTACCACGCATAATGTGGATTATTCTGTATATGTATATATCTACACACACGTGTGTATATGTGCATATATATGTCAAGATATACATATATAGTGTGTGCATGTAATTAGAGATGCATCTGTGCAAAAGCTGGTATAATGCCAGTTTTAAGAGAAGCTGCTTTGGGGAAGGGAGCTTAATCTGTTGACCTCTGTCTTCAGATTACTCCAGAAATCAAATGTTAATGCTACCCTGCACCTCAGTAATGTAGACAAATTTGAAGACAGTGCAGATAAACGTGTAATCCAAGGTACTTCAGGGCAGATAAGCTGTAAATGTAACGGAGCATACAGGGTTGTGTAAGTGCAAGAGGAAGGGGAATAGCAGACACGCCATCAGCCTTTTAACTGAAGCAGCTCGCATAATGAAAACCACAGAAATTCATCATGATCAGTGCTCCTGCAGCTATAGCTAAATTATTACAGACTTAAAATCAGAAGCTGGAAATGATTCAGAGTAGAACTTCTATTCCTAGCACTTATATTTTAAAGTCCGTATTCCTGACTGTTCACCACAGCTGCATGTTGTGTATGTAAGTGTGAGGGGGGAAAAAGGAACCAGCAGGAAGGAAGCACAGATGAACCTGATCCTCAGTTAATGAGATATTTGCTAAATTGTTGCCACCTACTAACAGAAGTGGATGGTACCTAAAGGGGAAAGTGTATTGTAAAATGTTTAATTTGCCAAATGAGGAGCACTGTTAAATTCCTATTTGTTGAGATACACCCAGCCTCTGTAAATTGCCTTCCCCATTGCCACCATTTCTTCTTTTAAGCCATGAACCTTGCAGACTGAAATTACTGCTGGTAACATGACAGGAATGAGCCTCTGGTTGTTTGCTGCTTCAGCAGGACAGGTCTGTGAAGTTGGAAGGATGATTGACTTCAGCGTGGCACAGCTGGTGAGGTTTACTTTCCCCAGCCATTTACTTCTCTATCAGTGCATAACTGGTTGAGCTGCGTGGACATCAGCTGCCAGACCGACACAGTTTGCTTTAAAATGCTTTGTTCTACATTTTTGTTAGCTTCATGTTGACTTCTATGTGTGCAACTAAGAGAGATCCAAAATGTCTCAAACATCTGATTTTTGGATGGGGTAAGCTAATGTGAATTTTCTGTGTTCTTTTCTTGCTATTTAATAAGCCTCTAAGTATTTTCATATGTAAGTGTGAAGTTTCAGATCCTGAAAAGGCACTTGCTCTCTTTATTTTTTTTTCTGATGGCATACATTACTAGCTACAACACTGCTGAAATCAAGGGAGATCTTTCATTGATTTTTTGAGTGAGCTTTTTGACCTGGCCCTTGTTAGCTCTTTACTCCTCTTGAATAGTTAAAAAAAGAACAGCAACAAAGTCAATACAGGCTTCCATTATTCTTAATGTGCTTTTACTGGTGTGTGTTTACCTAGCTGATTTTTCAGTTAATTTGTGCTTCCTTTGTTGTAACTGTAGAAGTTACAGTCCTTTTGCTTACTTGAGAAAAAGAGGGGAAGGTTTGGGAAAAGGAGTACTTTTCTGTTGTGTATAGTCTAATGTTATCTGAATCCAAAAAGAACTAATTCTGGGACACGCTGGATTTTTGGTACTCAGGAGCTATAAAAACCACTTTTTACAGTGTTGATATGTTTCTCTCTCTCTCATGCTGTTCTTTAAAAGTCATAAATGATTTTAAAAGAGCATGCAAAACTTCATAAAGGAACATTCATCTCTAGCACAACTTCAGCACGTAATGGCGAAAGTTTATTCATTTTTCTATTATAAACTGGTGACGTTTATATTTAAAGCATGCAGAAATTTAAAACAAGTTTCAGGGTGGATTTGTGATACCTGCACATGTCTGGACTGTGCTATATATAGCTACCATTTTACCATATGTGACATCTTTCCAAGGAATTGACATATACATCAGCAGAACATGTCAGTACAATCTTGGTGATCCCGAAGACTTTAAGGGTGTGTTGTGGTTTGCTGAGTGATTAATCAGTAATCAGGAAGAGACTAATTAGACACTAACACAGAGATGCTTACAGACTATTGAGTAAATACTATACTATTAATTTTGAAAACTCTAATTGTATATTTAGTCTACACTAAGGGATAATGATGCATTATTTGAGTTTTCAAAATAATTTTTTTATATTACTTTTATTTTGTACAGTGTCTTCCATAGAAGCTACCATAAGAAACTGTACAAACTATTTTACTGAGTTAACTGTCTTTAAAGAGATGATTAGTAGCGAAGAGTGGAAATACTGTAGATATTTGAAGGTGAATAGACTGTTGAAAGAACAATCTAATGCAAAAACCATAGTGCGAACTGGGTTGTGCTAGAAAACACAAGAAAGCTATTATGGACTTCAGCAAGAACAGAGAAGGTTTTTGTGATTGACCACATGTAAAAAGCTGTTACTAATCCTAGATGTTGCTGTTCCATCTGCATTTGGTAGCTATCCAAATAAATTTGCTGAATTAATTGCCATAAGCTTCCTATAGAAAAGAGCAGTATTTTGCTTCAGTAGTTCTTCTAAGTTCAGTTTGTGCGGAATGGGATGGTGTTATCCGTTAGAGAAATGCGGATGCCCTTCCATGTAGGATGTAGCAATGATTGAAGGTTTGCTAGGAAACATGGAAAATGGAATAAGTGCAAGGAATGCACACGAAGTGGATTAATTCGTGCTTTAGAAGTCTTGATTGAAAGACAGAATACTTGCTAAAAAAGAAACAAAGTTTATGTGAATAATTAACAGGATAAGAAACTTACTGAACTTACTGCATTTTAAGAGAACTAAGGTATGTTTCTGTAACTCATTAAAACCATTTCATCCAACTTGTGCGAGTCAAGCTGACACTTTTTTGGTTTTTTTTTTTCAGTTAATGATCCATTCTCCCTTTTAAAATTATAATTCATTAGAAAGCAGAAGGGGTTCAGCCCTTTTTGTTTCACATTTAATTTCTGGATGCTGTTTCTTGTATTGTGCTGTAATGTTTTTGATTGATTTGTTAAGTGTACAGTTTAAATGTAGTTTTTAATTTAATGGTGTCTGATGTACAAATTGAGGAAAAGTTAATTAATTGGATTTCTTTCCATGAAATAAAATTTCAATTAGTTTGGCTTATGCTATGCTTTCTAACCTTAAAATATTTTAAAGCATGAATTATCTTTAATGTTAAACGTTTCAGAATCTGATGCCTCATTTCAGTATTGCAACTTCAATAGCTTGCTGAGTGCTGTGTAATTCAGTGGAGAGGAGGTTTAGAGTACTGCTTAAAATGCAAATAAGACATCATGGAGGCTACTACTGCTTTAATGAAGTTGACCTTAGTACAGGCTTTGCAGTCAAGATCCCAGCAATGGGCTTGCTCTTCATTGGGGCACCTACCCTATTATCAGAAGTGTTTTCAGAAAGAGCCTGCATTCGGGCTTCCTACCACAGACTGATACAGTAAAAAGTAAATTATTTTGAACTTCTAAAATAACGATAATAATTGTAGAAAGCTAAGCTACAGATTTAAAATGAATCTACAAATAGTACCTAATTGAAAGGCCATTTATGTGATTATGTGTGTAGCAGGTACAATTTAGAGGCAAAATGTACTGGTGGAAATACATGAAACTGTAGTATCACAGTATGTTTGGGATTGGAAGGGACCTCAAAAGATCATCTAGTCCAATCCCCCTGCTGGAGCAGGAACGCCTAAGTGAGGTCGCACAGGAAGATGTCCAGGCGGGTTTTGAATGTCTCCAGAGAAGGAGACTCCACAACCTCCCTGGGCAGCCTGTTCCAGTGCTCTGTCACCCTCACTGAGAAGAAGTTTCTTCTCAAATTTAAGCAGAACCTCTTGTGTTCCAGCTTGATCCCGTTACCCCTTGTCCTATCATTGTTTGCCACCGAGAAGAGCCTGGCTCCATCCTCGTGGCACTCACCCTTTATATATGTATAAACATTAATAAGGTCTCCCCTTAGTCTCCTCTTCTCCAAACTAAAGAGACCCAGCTCCCTCAGCCTTTCTTCATAAGGGAGGTGCTCCACTCCCTTAATCATCTTCGCTGCCCTATGCTGGACTCTCTCCAGCAGTTCCCTGTCCTTCTTGAACTGAGGGGCCCAGAACTGGACACAATATTCCAGATGGGGTCTCACCAGGGCGGAGTATGGGGGAAGGAGGACCTCTCTCGACCTACTAACCACCCCCCTTCTAATACACCCCAGGATGCCATTGGCCTTCCTGGCCACAAGGGCACAGTGCTGGCTCATGGTCATCCTGTTGTCCACCAGGACCCCCAGGTCCCTTTCCCCTACACTGCTCTCTATTATGTAATTTCCCAACCTATACTGGAACCTGGGGTTGTTCCTGCCCAGATGCAGGACTCTACACTTTCCCTTGTTAAATTTCATCAGGTTACTCCCTGCCTAACTCTCCAGCCTGTCCAGGTCCCGCTGGATGGCAGCACAGCCTTCTGGCGTGTCAGCCACTCCTCCCAGCTTAATGTCATCAGCAAACTTGCTGATAGTACACTCTATTCCCTCGTCTAAATCGTTAATGAATATATTGAATAATATTGGCCCCAGTACTGACCCCTGAGGCACTCCACTGGATACTGGCCTCCAACTAGACTCCGCACCATTGACTACCACTCTCTGGCTTCTCTCCTTAAGCCAGTTTGCAACCCACCTCACTACTCTGTTGTCTAGACCACACCTCCTCAACTTAGCTGTGAGGATTCTGTGGGAGACTGTGTCAAAGGCTTTACTGAAGTCAAGGTAGACCACATCCACTGCTCTGCCATCATCCATCCACCTTGTTACCTTCTCATAAAAGGCTATGAGGTTGGTCAAACATGACTTACCCTTGGTAAAGCCATGCTGACTGCCCCTAATTACCCTCTTATTCTTGATATGCCTTGAGGTGGCACCAAGGATAAGCTGTTCCATTACGTTCTCAGGGACAGAGGTGAGGCTGACCGGTCTATAATTACTTGGCTCCTCCTTCTTGCCCTTTTTGAAGACTGGAGTGACATTTGCTTTCCTACTACCAGTGTAGTAGTATGAATTGCATGGTTCACTCATGCAGTCTCCAAGTATCACTGAAGCTTCATAGACAGATAAAGATTCATTTTTTAGTGTAATGCTTCAGAGTTCAGATGCTGTACAGACTTGGGTTTTTTTTTCACTCGCTTAGGTTTGGAAGGTGGAGCACTGGTTAGCCTTGTATGTGTTTCTCTCAGTGATTTTATTTATATATGTATGTAAAAATTACTTTATCCTAGAGAAAAACAGCAGATTATGTAAATTTTTCAGGTAGGAAAGGAAATTGTATACTAAGTAGGATATTGTAGACTCTGCACTGGTGCGGCCTCACCTGGAGCACTGTGTGAAGTTCTGGGCACCACAGGAAAAAAAGGATATAAAGCTACTGGAGAATGTCCAGAAGAAGGCTACGATGTTGGTGAAGGTTTTGGAGAGGAAGCCATATGAGGAATGGCTAAAGTCACTTGGCTTGTTCAGCCTGGAGAAGAGGAAACTGAGGGGAGACCTCATGGCGGCTACAGCTTCCTCACAAGGGGAGGAGAAGGGGCAGGCGCTTCTCTTCAGTGACAGAACCCGAAGCAGTGGCAGGAAGATGTGCCAGGAGAGGTTCAGGTTGGACATTAGGAGAAGGTTCTTTAACCAGAGGGTGGTGGAGCACTGGAACAGGCTCCCCAGGGAGGTGTCACGACCCCAAGCCTGACGGTGTACAAGAAGAGACTGGACAATGCACTCAGGCACGTGGTGTGAATTTTGGGGTTCTCCTATGCAGGGCCAGGAGCTGGACTGGTCTTTGTGGGTCCCTTCCAACTCAGGGCATTCTATGATTCTGTGAAGCCCATTTCTATATATTTATGTGTAAGTTAAGCTAGAAGTTTTATGGGAATAGGTCTTCAATAGGTCTCTGACGTGATCTGATCCTCACAGGAAACACTATGGTATTATGCTTTTCCGTAGTCACAGAATCTAGATACTAGAGGTATCATCTCATATAACAGAAAGATCTTTCTGTCTTCTGAATAGCAAAGGTTGTTCTAGACAGTGTGTTTTCTAATGTTTTTACTTATTTTAGTTTTCAAATTTCTCTCCGTGTAAAAGCACAGGTGGATCTTAGCAGCAGTAAATTAAAATGGTGCTAAGTTTTTGTTTTTCCTGTTTCATTGTAATGTTTTTACACAGTAGTGTATTGCCCTGGCTTGTTGCTACCCATCTCCAATTGCTGTTGCTGCTGTTTAAATATTTTAAATGTCAGTTTCTTCCATGACTTGGATGCATCCCGAGGAGGGCAGCAAAGCTGGGGAAGGGGCTGGAAGGCATGTCCTGTGGGGAGCAGCTGAGGACCCTGGGTCTGTCTGCTTTGGAGAGAAGGAGGCGGAGGAGCAACATCACTGCTGTCTCCAGGTTCCTGAGGAGGGGAAGTGGAGAGGGAGGTGCTGAGCTCTTCTGCCTGGTACCCAGTGCCAGGAAGCATGGGAATGGCTCTCAGCTGTGTCCATCAGGGGAGGTTTGGCCTTGATGTGAGGAAACATTTCTTTACTGAGAGCTGGTCAAACCCTGGAAGAGTCTTCCTGGAGAGGTGGTCGGTGCCCCACGTGTGTCGGTGCTGAAGAGGCATTTGGGCAACATCCTTAATACCATGCTTTAGCTTCTGGTGAGTGCTGAAGCAGTCAGGCAGTTGGACTAGGTGATGGCTACAGGGCCTTTCCATCTCAACTGTTCTATTCTATCCCATTCTTCTTCCTATCTCCTGCCTTCCCAGAAGTAGATGCTGAGGAAATCTGTGATGACATTTCAGTGCAGAAGGCACTGGATACCCATTACCATATCCCAGCATAGGCATTGCCTCTGTCACGTTGTGGGAAGCAGGCACGTACCTTCTGATGGGGTGAGAGCTGGGAATCGTCTCAAGGTAGTTGGACCATCTGTACAAAGTGGCAAAAAGCAAGTATGAACTACAGTTTTTGAAACTCTTCTCTGTTCGTCTGGTTGAGTTGGGTTTCCACAGGGTGGCAAAACCTCATACCTCTGACACTAGTGAGGCTCAAAGATCAAGCCCTCAGTCTGAAGCAGGCCATGCTCCTCACCTAAGGGCTTGCGAATCTTTCTGAGGTGAACAATACCTGCTCATTTCCTGTGGATTCTTTTTTCCTTCTTGTACTCATTTTTAGAACTACCCTATCAGTTTTTCATGAAAAAACATGCTAAAACAGAAGAGCCTGAGAACAACAGTACTCTAACAGAGAGGAGGTCGATAGGGGTGCTCCTAGGCCTCAGTGTCTGGGACCGGCCTCCCCTGGGACCCCCACCCACCGCCACCGTCTCCTGCCAAGGGCCCAGGGGACGTGTCTCAGCTCAGCCTGGGGCCTTGGGTCTCTGCCTGAGCCGTGTTGTAGGTGTGTGTGCCCGTCTCGTCTTTGCCTCTGTCCCTGTCTGGGCCTGGGCCCTGCCCTGCAGAGAGAGGCTCTCCTGGATGGAGCCCTCGGGGCTCTGTAAGAACTCGTCACGCAGAACTCAAGGCACAACACAGCATAACCCTTATATTCTTTTCTGTTCTATCCTATGTATTGTATTCTATTCCATGTGCTCACCGTGAGTCAAATAAGGATGGGAATATTATTTACATGAAATGCCAGGGTGTTTTCAGCTCCAGAAACACTTTCAAGTGCACAGAACACAAAGGATACCAGTGGAAACAGGATTTGATTAGATTTTATTTTATGTCATTTACTGACTCTGTTTACAGAGCTGATGCTCATGAGCATTAACACAATGCCCATGTGTAGCCAGGAGCAGGCTGATGCATTCTTCAGTTTACCTTGAAGAAACATCCCTTGCAGGCTGGCAAAGGCAAGTTACAGAACTCAAGAACAGCAGCAGAAATATAGGCCAAGCTGTCCCTGTGTCCTGAAGAGGGAGAATGTGAGGAAATGGGGATCAGGACAGACCACACACAAAAGAAGATGATGAGGAAGGAGAAGGAGAAGAGGAAGAGGAAGATGAGGAAGAAGAAGAAGATAAGGAAGAAGAAGAAGAGCTGTGAAGTATTTTCCAAAGTATGGCATATAGTGATGACAAGCAGAGTTTTTCCCCTTTGAAAACTTTCCTGGTTCCTATGCTATTTGGCTGGGGCTGCATGACAAGCGCTCTTGTTCCTGCCCGGTGCTTGTGTTGCATGCAGGGAGAGCTGAAAAGTGGGAGATGCAGGTGGTGCAGCAAGCTGGGAGCCCTTCCAAGCACAGGCTATTTTGCAGCAGCCAGAACCCCTGGGGAAATGGAATCCAGGGAAGAGAAGGGCTGGCTCCTGCTGCAAAATTGCTCTGGTCTAGAAAGCCTGAGAGAGCCAGGGGCTGTGCTCAATGCTACAGAGGAGAAGAAGGAATTCCTAGGAGAACCCTTGGGACCCACCCTGGGACTCCAAGAAGCTTCCTCCCCCCAGCTGTAGGGCACGAGAGGCCATCTTCCTGACGCTTGAGCAGCAGGCAGGAACCGAGCCAAAAGGGCCCAGAGGAGCTCTGCAAAGTGGTCATGCTCAATGCTGCAGAGGAAGGCAAAAAACCCCCGGGGACCAGGGCCAATCTGCCCCGGGGGAAAATTCCTTCCTGACCCCAATGCTGGCGATCGGCTGTTCCCTGAGCATGTGAGCCAGACCTGGCTCCTTGTCCCATAGGCCGGTCATGCCTCCCAGGAGCTGCCCAAGCCCTATTATCACTAAACCTGGAGTCATCTCATGGGCTTCTGAGAGTGCCCAGATGCCTCTGGCCAGACTGAACTTGAAGGCAAGAACCCTTCCTGTGCCTGTCAGGACAGCAGGGGCTGCTACAAAGCACTGGGACCCCTGGCAACATCTGTGTAATCTATTGCTTACCACTGCTGCCCCTGGTTCTGCAGGGGATGAAGACAGAGAGCTCCACAGTGCTCCTCCAGAAGTCATTCCCTTGGTCTTACCACTTCTGTCCAGCTGAAAAGACCTGATAGCCTTGGGCACTTGTAGGGGTTGGTGGTTCTTCTTATCTCCTGAGGGGTATGCATCTGTTCGCTGAACAGCGACGCAGGATTTCTATCTATCAGGTGCACTTTGAACTTAATCCTTTGCCATTCCGATGTTTTGTAGGCGGTTTGTAGGTTGTTGAAGGTTTGTGATTCGAGGTTGGTTGTTTAGGGTTTCTTGCTTCAGGCTTGTTTGGTTGGGGTTGGTTGTTTCAGGTTGTTTAGTTTAGGGTGGTTGGTGGAGGCTATTTTGGTTTAGCTTGATGTTGTTTGTTCTAGGCTGGCTTAGGTCATTTGGTTTAGGTTGGTTGAGGCTGGTTGGTTGGCTGGCTGAGCCTGGTTGCTTACAGCCGGTTGTATTTGGTTGGTTTTTTTTACACTGAATGAGGTTCTGATTAGGTTGTTGGTAGATTCTTTCTGCCTTGTTTGAAGCTTGTTGTTTTGAAGGTTGGTTTAAGTTGGTTGCTTTGGCTGGGTTTCCATGAGTTTTTGCATTAGTTGTTTTATGATTAATGTTTGTGGTTGGTTGTTTGATGCTGTGTGGGGTTGTTTGTAGGTTATGTGTAGGTTGTTTGTAGGCTGTGTGTTTGTAAGGCATTTAAACCTTGTTGGTTTAGGCTGTTGAAGGCTGGATAAGTTTGGGTTAGATTGGTGGTCTAACGTTACTTGTCTTAGGTTTCTGTTTTAGCTTGGTTTAGGTTGGTTATTTCAAGTTGACCGTTGTAGGTGGTTTGATGTCATTTTGTGAAGGTTGATTTGTGTTGTTTGTTTTAGGTGGGTTGGTTTTCCTCGTTTCTGTTAGGCTGTTTGGTTGATGTTTTTTCAGAGAGGTTGTTTGGGGTAGGTTGTCTTAGTCTGGTTTAGATTTTTGGTTGAGGTATCTTGGTTCAGGGTGTTTAGGTGGTTTTAGCGTTTTCTTGAGGAAGGTTGTTTGAGGGTGTTTGTTAGAGGCTGTTTCTTGGAGGCTGATTGGTGAAGGTTGGTTCTTGGAGGTTGGTTCTTTTAGGTGAGATGTTTTAAGCTCATTGTTCAGGATGGTTTTTGTTTGTTTTAGTTTGGTTTAGGTCATTTGGTTGAGCTTCTCTGCTTTAGTGTGGTTTAGGTCATTTTATTAAGGTTATTTAGATTATTTGAGGTTGGATGTTTTAGAAGGAGGTTTGCTTCATGTCATTTGGGTGGGTGTGTTTCTGTTGAGCTAGGATTGGGTTGGTTGGATGAGGTTGTTTGAGTTGTTTTTAGGTCAGTTGGTTCGAGTTGGTGTCTTTAGCTGGGTTTCTGTTAGTTGTTTGAGGGTGTTTTTTTTGAGGCTGGTTGTTTGAGGTAGGGTGTTTGCAGGCTGTCTCTTTGTAGGCCCTTGAAGGTTGGTTGTTGAAGTTGGGGTTTGGTTGGTTGTCTTATGCTGCTGGATTTGGGTTTGTTCGTTTAGCTTGCTTGAGGTTGGTGAATTGGTGGCTTGAGGCTGTTTGGTGTCATTTGAAGGCTGAGTTCTCTTGTTTGGTTTAGGTGTTTTGGTTGTTCTTGTTTTTATGGGGCTGTTTGGTGGATGTTGTTTCAGGAAGGTTCTTTAGGGTTGGCTACTAGAGTTTGGTTTAGGTTTTTGGTCTAGGTGTCTTCTTTCAGGTTGTTTAGGTTAGCTTAGGTGGTTGGAGGCTGGCTGTTTGAGGTTGGCTGAGGCTGGTTGCTTGAGATTGTCGGTTGGTTGGGTTTGCTTGTTTAGAGTTGGTTGGGCTTGGTTGCTTTTTTCCCCTTGATGAGGTTCTGTGTAGTTCTTTGTAGCTTGTTTCTGTCTTCTGTGTTCCTCCCTTTTTTTTTTTTTTTTTTTTTTTTTTTTTTTTTTTGTAGCTTGTTTGTTTTACCTTGTTTTTTTTATTCTTGTTTGGTTGAATGTTGGTTTAAGTTGGTTGTTTTTACTCTGTTTCCATTAGTTGTTTTAGGGTTGATTTGTGCAGTTGGTTGTTTGATGCTGTGTGAGGTTGCGTCTAGGTTATTTCTGGGTTCTTTGTAGGTTGTGTAAGGCGTTTAAACCTTGTTGGTTTAGGTTGTTTTAAGTTTGTTTGAGTTTGGTAGAGGTTGGTGGTCTTAAATTACTTGGTTTAGGTTTCTGTTTTAGGTTGGTTTAGGTAGTTTGATGTCATTTTGTGGAAGTTGATTTGTGTTGTTTGTTTTAGGTGGGTTGGTTTTCCTCGTTTCTGTTAGGCTGTTTGCTTGATGTTTTTTCAGAGAGGTTTTTTGGGGTAGGTTGTCTTAGTCTGGTTTAGATTTTTGGTTGAGGTGTCTTGGTTCAGGGTGTGTAGGTGGTTTTAGGTTTTTTTGAGGAAGGTTGTTTTGAGGGTGTTTGTTAGAGGCTGGTTCTTGAAGGCTGAGCGGTTAGGGTTGGCTGGGTTGGGTTGGTTGGTTGAGGTGACTTTTGGTTGAGGTTATTTAGTTGGTTGGTTTAGGCTGGTATTTTAGGTTGATTGTTGTAGGTGGGATGTTCTAAGCTGTTTTTTGTTTAGGATGTTTTCTTTTTTTGTTGTAGTTTTAGGTTGGTTTAGGTCGTTTGGTTGAGCTTGTTTGCTTTATCGTGGTTTAGGTCACTGGATATAGGTTATTTAGATTATTTTAAGTTGGATGTTTTAGATTGGTTCTTTTAGGTTGGTGGTTTCAGTAGCTTAGCGTATGAATGTGGTTTTGGGTACATGCGTTGAAGTAGGTTGGCAAAATGTGCCAAAGAAGTCGTGGTAAGGGGCCTCACTTCCGAGAGTGCACCTTGGGGACAAGAATCTTTCGCATACCTGTCAGGACAGCGGTGGCTGCTCCAAAGCACTGGAACCCCTGGCAGCATCTCTGCATCCTATTTCTTACCACTGCTGCCTCTGGCTCTGCAGGGGATGAGGACAGCGAGCTCTGTAGTGCTCCTCCAGACGTCATTCCCTTGGTTGTCCACTGCTGTCCAGCTGACAAGGGTTTCCATCCAAAAGAGGAGTCGTGCAGCAGAGAACCTCCAGCAGCCTCGTCCAGCCTCCAGTCTTCTCCTCCCTCACTCCCCACCAAGGAATTCCACCAGCTCTTCAAGGGCTTCCTCTGGGATGTGTTGGGGCTGCCCCTGGGCCAGCTCTGGCAGTGCACACGGGAGGCTGCTCCTTCTTATCCTGCCCAGGGCATTGTGACCGCTGTGTTGCCGGGTGCTGGCATTGTGACGTGGGGTGACGGTGCCCCTGTGTGCAGCCCCGCCCGCAGCAGCCCCGCCTGCCAGCCCTCTGCCCAGCATCCTATGGAGGAAGCCTTTGGGGTGCTGCCCCGAGGCAGTTCCTGTGCCCAGGAGGTCCAGGGGCTGTCCCTGCCGTTTGGTGGCCGTGCACTGGGCACAGCTGCTGGGTGGCCCTGACACCTCCTTTTCCATTCCGATTGTTTGTGCACCGATCGTAGGTAGCTGGAGGTTTGTTGTTGAATGTTCAGTGTTCGAGGTTGTTTGTTTAGGGTTTCTTAGTTCAGGCTTGTTTGTATGAGGTAGGTTGTTTCAAGATATTTGGTTTAGGTTGCTTTGTGGAGGCTGTTTTTCTTTGTGATGGGTGAGGTTGTTTGTTCCAGGCTGGTTTAGGTTGGTTGAGGCCTGTTGATTGAGGTTGGTTGGTTGGTTGAGGCTGGTTGTTTACAGCTGGTTGTTTTCGGTTGCTTTTTTTACACTGAATGAGGTTCTAATTAGGTTGTTTGTAGGTTCTTTGTTTGTAGGTTGTTTGTTTCTACCTTGTTAGGAGCTTGTTGTTGTTTTGAGTGGTGGTTTAAGTTGGTTGCTTTAGCTGGGTTTCTGTGAGTTGTTTTGGAGTGTTTTGTTCAGGCTAGTTGTTTGTTTGAGGTAGGTTTTTTGCAGGTTGTGTGTTTGTAGGCCGTTCAAGCTTGATGGGTTTGGGGCTGTTTAAGTGGGGTTTCGGTTGGATGTGTTCGGTTGGTCGTTTTAGGTTTGTTGGTTTAGCTTGGTTGAGGTTGGTTATTTGGTGATTTGAGGTTGTTTGGTGTAATTTTAAGGTTGATTTCTGTTTTAGGGAGACTTGGTGGCTGTCTCTGCTGTTTGTTGGTCATGCAGTGGCCAGAGCTGCTGCATTTTTCTGACACCTCCTTTTGCATTGAGTTTCCCAGGACAAACCTTATGCATTTACTCTTGTTTCGGGTTTTGGCAGAAAGGAGTCCCGCAGGCCAGAGACTAACGATATTAGCTCTCCCCCGTGTGCACTAGAGGTTTACCTTTTGCTACCTGGTTATCTGACTGTGAGGTACACCAGTGCAGGAACAGTACCTTTCCTTTTTTGGAGACTGAAATTGTAAGGGATGATTCTCCTGTAGAGGGATCTGAACAGTTCAAGAACTGGGCAGTCACCAGTCGCATGAAGTTCAACAAGAGCAAGTACCAGATTTTGTACCTGGGACATGGTGACCCTGGCTGTACATCCAGAGTACGGAATGAAATGCTGGAGAGCAGCTCTGCAGAAAGAGACTGGGGGGTTTTGGTGGACAGCAAGTTGAACGTGAGCCAGCAGTGAGCCCGGTGATTGTCCCGCTCTGCTCCGCACTGGTGCGGCCTCACCTGGAGCTCATGGCAGCTCCAGCTTCCTCACAAGGGGAGGAGGAGGGGCAGGCACTGATCTCTTCTCTCTGGTGACCAGTGACAGAACCCGAGGCAATGGCAGGAAGATGTGCCGGAGGAGATTCAAGATGGACATTAGGAGAAGGTTCTTTACCCAGAGGGTGGTGGAGCACTGGAACAGGCTCCCCAGGGAGGTGTCACGGCCCCAAGCCTGACGGTGTACAAGAAAGAGACTGGACAATGCACTCAGGCATGTGGTGTGAATTTTGGGGTTGTATGCAGGGCCAGGAGTTGGACTCAGTCTTTTTGAGTCTCTTCCAACTGAGGGCATTCTATGATTCTGTGAAGCCCATTTCTAGATATTTATGTGTAAGTTAAACTAGAAGTTTTATGGAAATGGATTTTTAATAAGTCTCTGACATGATCTGATCCTCACAGGAAACACTATGGTATAACGCTTTCCTGTAGTCACGGAATCTAGATACTAGAGGTATCATCTTATATAACAGAAAAATGGTGTGAACTGTGGGGTTGTCATATGCAGGGACAGGAGTTGGACTCGATGATCCTTGTGCGTCCCTTCCAGCTCAGGACATTCTATGATTCTATAATATTTATAGAAGGCATTATCAAAACAAATAAAAATGTTTTAGATGAAATGTTAAAGGGAGAAAGATTGTCCGGGCCTTGTAAATTCCTGCTGGTAGGGCTTTTAATTTTCAGGGGACAATTTCAGTCTTTTACTTCTTGTGTGATTTTTTTGTCAAAGGTCTTTTATTGATATTTTGGATTGCTGAGCATGATATCGATTGATACCTAGCAACCTAAACATCAGCTTTTTGCTGTAAAGAATCTTATGGTATTTATTTGTGTGGTTTTAAAAATTTTATTTAGATGCAGAGAATTTAACAGGTTAGCAAAAAAGAAAAAAAAAATATCAAAGTCTGTGCAACTGACATCAGAGTGGTGAACTTAGGCATTTTTTTTATCCAAGTCTTGTCTTTCACCAGCTTTTGAAACAGTATTTCTCCATTTATGCTGTACAACAGATATTGCAATATATAAAACAGAACTGAATGAACCAAATAGTTGCATGCTGTTTTTCTCAAAATCTAAATAATAGACCTTTATTAGCAAGTGGTGATGTTCTGTTTTGTTTTTAAGGAGTTTGCTTAACAATATGCTCTCAACGGCCTATTTTTACCATAAATAAAGGAAGCTATTCTACATCAGATTTAGGTCAAGAGTTTCAATTTCAGGAGGAAATGCTGTGTCTCTCCTTTGATGGTGACAGAATGTGGGATTTTTATATCTTTGCCTGAGTTGAAAGCTTTTAGGAATTATCTCCAACCACCATTAAATAAATAAGGAAGACTATTATTACTGTTATGTACATTCAAACCAACTATTTTTTAAATAGAACATCAATTGTCTTCTTCAAAATTGTGTGTGTGTTTTCTTTTTCAGTCTCTTACATAGGGAAGAAAAGTCTAAGCAGAAGCTAAAATTCAGGAATTCATACACCCCATAGAAATTTTGCAATGCATGCACTCACTCCACTGTATATTAAGTCACTTGTAATAATATTAATGAAGAAGAATGTATGTCTTGAAAATGATTCAGATTTGCCGTGACATTAGGTAGCAGCGTACTGATTATGCAGATGTAGAGAATTGACACTCCCATTAAAAACACTTCATTTTCAAGCTGTCCTTTAAAATCTGAAATCTGCGTGGGTTTGTGTGTTTGGGTTTTTTTGTTTGTTGGTTTGGTTTAATTTTGTTGGGCTTTGTGTTTTGGTTGCTTTTGGTTTGTTTTTAAACCCAGGAGGATATTTATAAATTCTTTCATTAAAAGAAGTACGAGGAACATAACATAGCAGGGCTTATTCATTACTAATAGATCAAGGGAATGATGGTATGAATATTAAGAATTACAATAATTTCTTAGTGATGGTCTTCAGAGTCCAAAAGTCCTTTAATAGATTTCTGTTAGAAATGACATAGTGGTGGATGTTGAGCTGTTAGAAAAAGTCGTAGCTGAAAAAAGTTTAATTTTATAAAAAGGGAGTTAGTGGGATATGAATTTTGAAGCATCTTGGGAGGGAAGTGGCCTGATGTGAAACAGTTTTGTGAGTCATGTTTACACTGTGCAGTAGTTTGAGCCCCAAACCTTAGTAGTAGAAGACTGTGAATAACAGGAATATACAGATTGTGAGAATTGTTGCCGGAGAGTACTGAAGGGAAATAAAATTATATTTTAAATTAAAATCCTGCTTTCCTAATGGCTGCAGCCTCCTTCCTCAGTGACTATCTACCTCTCTATAGTTACCTTTTTCCGCCCATTTTCTGCAATGTATGTGGTTCTAGGTATGGTCAGCAACAGAGTACTAAATTAGATGGATCCTAGATGTGTCTGAGAGTGGCATTATCTTTACGGCTGACTACATCTTTACCATGAAATAACTTTAACGTTCAATGAAGCTTATAATTGAACAGTGCAATAATCTCATATCTGTTTTCTTTAGAAGTAAAGCTTCATTATGCTTCATTTCTTCGAAGTGATGTTTCATTTCATAACATTTTTCACATTTAAAGTCTTTTATTCTCATTTTTCTGTATTATTACTCCTCTCATTTCTACTGGTATTTGTTAACGTCATATGTATTCAGCAGGACTAAAGCTTCTGTTTCTGAGGAAGAGCAGTGCAAAAGTTGTGCATTTTCCTGTTTGTCTGGAGTGCAAAATGCATTTAGTATCAGGTTTTATTCCCTCAAACGTTGGGGAAGCTGTTCCTGCACAGGAAGAAATACTGTGAAGCTTGGATCTGTATACTTAATATAACTGTAACTTGTCACTGTCACTAGGTTTTTTCTTTAGTCTAAAAGTAGCATAAAATACTTTGCAGCCAGTCTCTGCATGTGTATAAAAAGAAGTTTACAATGCTTGACTTCACTGATTTGAGGGGTTTTGTGCTTTTGGGCTTTATCTCTATTAACTTACTGTCAGAAACTTGGAAGATTTGTTTTGCATAATAACATGCTAGAAGGAAGCTACAGGATACCAGTAACTGCGTGTCCCTTACTAAGGTTGCTTTTAATTTCATTTTCTTCAGGTATTTACATCACAATTTATTTTCAGTATTGTACGTATCATGAAGTAGATATTTATGATCATCTGGTAGATTTCTGTGTTACTTACCTTCATGAAGCTTAAGATGCTATCTTCAAATAAGTTCACTTTTGATTCAGAATCCCAGATGGCTATAGAAAATACCATCTCTCAGTGACTGGTCTTGCTTCAAGAGTGTTTTTTGTTCATCTATGTAACTCAGTTGGGTAGATGAGGAAAGAAGTGTCAAGCAAAGGAGAGGAATGAGAGAGGTGCACTTCCAGTTATTGAAGTGAATGCTTAGAAATAAATAAGCTGAGCTTTTGTATGGGATATAAGGACTTGGAGTTCTGTGTTCACCAGCGTAGCCACAGTGTACATATGTTGAACCGGATGTCCTTAGGATAGGTTACACAGTCATACAACAAATAAATATGTAACCAATGTTGCTATCTGACCAACAAATGCAGCTGTTAATCCTGACATGTGTTTTGGATGTAATAGAGGAAAAACAGTGTGGTGCTTTACATCAGCTTTCAGTGAACAGTGTCTCATGTTAGACTCGTACCCACATTATAGCTATCTTTTGGTTGTTAAATACGTACATAAAAGAAAACAAATGTGAAGCACATTAGTGTAATTAAGGACTGGAGGAAACCCATTGATCCTTATTTGAAACTGAAGATAAATTTAGCTTTATGTCATTGCTGGATTGCTTCAGATGATCAGATAGAAATAGAAGTCAGTTCAGTTATGTTCTTTCCCCCTGTGTCTTTGGGTTTTGCATTTCTGAAGAACATGTGTAGTACATTTTCGTTGTGTTATTCAGTGCCTGGAAAGAAATCAGTGGGGAAGAGTATGGAAGCAGTGAGAGAGGGAGGAGACATGCTATACATTTTTTCAGAATCTGAAAGCACAAAGTTGAAACCACATGCTTCTTATTTGCTCTCAGGTTTTCAGAAAAAGCAACGATTGAATGGTTGCAGCTCTTTGAAGGTAGTGGGGTTCCATATGGCCCAATCAACAATATACAGCAAGTATTCTCGGATCCTCAGGTTGGTTCTCACCATGTCTTTTCTATACATTATTACATGTGTTTTACAAATGCTGAGTAATGATCACTTTTCCTGCCACTCAGACCTGATTTGAGCTACTTCAAAATGGGATATGAGAGTTATATGGTGGACTGAGTTTGAGCAAATAAAATGGCATAATAAGAAATAAATATAGATCCTTAAATGAATTGTATGATTGGGAACACAAGTTTTGCTATAATGCATTAAACCATAGGTATTCCATGTCATGGATGGAGTCTGTCTTTCAAAAATGGCTGGTAAAACAGGGAATGAAACTGAAATATATTATGTAATAGCATTTTGTCAGATAAATACACAGAAAAGTATATTTCTTGCAGTCTGCAAGCAATTGATTTTCTTTATGGAGAATCTGTACAGAATCTATACTGTTTGAAAAAAATGGGCAACTTTTTGACTGGAAGCAGAAAAATGCAGTACAGAGGTCATACACAGAAAGATTTTAACCTTTTCTTGGCCTGGTGGATTCCCTGGCTGAGAATATTACAGCTTTTTATTTATTTAATTTAAATGTCAAGTCTTTTACTGAATTGCATCTATACTTAACTATAAAAAATTTATTTTTTTAGTATCTCTAGAGTTATATTATCTGCATAATCCATGATCCTTCCTCCTTTTCTCACCCTCTGGCTTATAATAGGTTAAAGGGCCCAACACAGACCTGAATTATACTCTTTTCAATAGTGTAACATCATCTTTTACAGCTATTCTATTGTGTAATCAATCTTCATTAATTTAATTTATAATAATGAGAGTAAACAGAAAAATAATTGACCATTATAAGGGAAAAAAAAGGCAGCCAATCCTGTATGTGCCCATGTCTACTATCAAGAAGTGTTTGTCAGGATTGTGAATACAATTGCAGTCTTTGGTAAAGAAGAACAGAATCTCTATCATGAGGAAATGTGTTCATAATAAATATGTTTGTTATAAATATGTTTATTGTACTTTTAGAGGTATGAGACAATACTTTTTTGGCTACTGCAAGGAAAGCAGTTTTTTATTTTCTTAAATAAATATGCTCTTCCTCCGTAAAATGATGTAGTACCATGCTGTAAAGTATGCATGGGCCAAACTTTTCACTTCATAACTTTCACAGGGATTAAGGTTAGGCTTTGAAGAATATACAAGAAGAGTCTTTATTTTACTCAGAATGTGGTTGACTTGGCTGTACTTGGGGCAACATTGGAAAAATATTCTTTGCTTTCTTTTGATGCTGTGAATTCTAAGAAGTCAGTTCCACTCTGCAAGAGACTTTTTAAAACTTAGTATGTCATGGGATGGCCATTACCTCCCAAATTGAAGAGAGGTTATCTTGGTTACCTTGCTTTTGTTAGAATTCACCTAAATATTATTTTTAATGTATTGTTATTGTGTGTTATAGTTACATCTATTATATATATGTCAGGCTATTACTATAAAAGGTGTCGTGGTGCTTTGCAGTTAGATACCACCATATGGCAGGTTTTTCAAAGTATTTTCTTGGAAAGGGTCATACTGATCTCTTTTTTTCCTCAGGAAACTGCTTGAAAATGTTGTTGTTTCTACACCCTCAGACACTGTGTTCTTATTACTATTGGAAACGAAATGTCAGTGTTTGTGGAGATGCTGCATGTTATCCATTTGTTTCACTTCTAGTGCTGCCTGCCCCTTAAGCATTTTCTCACAATTATTGTTTTGTTCAAGCGGGAGGGGGAATTATGCAGTTCCATCCTCTTTTTTGTTGAAATATGGAAAGGTGTTGACATTTTAAAGTATTGCTCTTATGACAGATATTTACTTTACATCACTTACATAAAATTAAATCCCCAGTCCACCTTTTCATGTTTGAGAGACCATCCAGCAGATCAGCAGTTCAGAGAGTAGCATACTCAGCCTCTTAAGTATATTTTGCTAAATTCTACATGAATTTTTATTTTGGTGGTGAAGACTTCATACCTTCACAGGTGACTTGATTGCCCTGAGTCACTTATCCATAGCTTGGATTTAGAAGCCTGGGGACAGTTCGAGCAAAGCTGTTCTCCTTCACATTTCTTCTGAAGTGTAGTTTTTGCTGTTGTACCTCACCCGATCTCCCTCCGCTTGCTCATCCTTCTGCTGCTGTATAGATAGCATGTGTCTGGGATAAACACCCATCCTTGTGTATAACTTTGCTCTTTCATTAGCCAGTCTGCAGTTTCAGTTTCTGAAACTTCAAAATGCATGACAATGCCATGAGACTACGTTTAAGAGTAGGGCAGAAGTCTAGTAACACCCGAGAATCCATAATGCTGGTACCCTCTGCACTATGAAATGCCAGTTGTAACAGGGAAAAACTAGCACCCACCACCACACTGTAATCACAGCAAAATTTTTCTCATGTGTAAAGCTCAACCCAGTCATTAAGTATGAGACCTTTGTAATAATTCTTCACAGTGCTCCTTTTATAATATGGTGTGTTTTTTTTTTTCAGGATCCATTTAGTTGAGAAAATGTATTCCTAGGAAAAATGTCACTCAGCTTGCGTTTAATAACCTTACTTACTAATACTGCATAACAAGTTCAAACAGTGTCATGTAAAATGAGTTTATTGTAACTCAGTAATCTGCTTTTCATAGTCATTTGTTTTCAGCCATTGCAAGGACTCCAGAAAAACATCAAACTTGATGATACTTCAATATATAGAAACTCTGTTCTACCACTAGTGGATAGTACCTAGGTTTTGCTGACCTCCTCCATTTGGGGCATTACCAGCAGAACTGAATCGGAACACAATTCAATTTTTTAACTTCATTTTGTTGCCTTTGTCTTCCTATTTCATCTATGAATTTTTGATGTCTGTAGTGCAACCATCATTCATTTGAATGCGGTCTTGCACCATTAGTGATGAAGATGCACTGTGTGGACATCAACAACCATCAAAGCATATGCCAGCTCAGTTGTGAAGCATGTCACAAAGGGTGCATCAGGCTGGTACCAGGCAAAACCAGAAATGCTGGAAGGAGGCTGGAATAATGCTAGGGGGGAATGGAAGCAAGACGGAAGACATAGGAAAGATAAGTAAAGGAGATGACCAAAAAAGTCTAATGAAACTTAATCAGCTACAGGTGGGTTTTGCTTTCGCATTTTATTTTATTTTAACTAGAAGAACCTCAGAACTCTCAAGGCCAAGAGTGGTTTGTATAACTTCTATAAGCTGAGATAAACCAACACATTTTTGATCCCAGGACATTTTGTTAATATCATTAACAGCTTCAGTCATACTCCAAGCGAGCTGCCAAAAAACATGACATTTTTTACTAAGTTGGAGAGCCAGGTGATACTGTTTTTTCCATGAATGGAGTGAAATGTCCACTTTTCCCACTGATAATAATCTTTTATTCATTTGTGAAGTTAAAATGAATACCACAGGCATTTGAACTGCTAAGTAAATCAGCCTGTGGATAGAAGTATATGTGTACTTGTGGATGTATGGATAAAAAGGCTGAGAGAAAGAGGAGCAGTTTTGCTAGTTAAGGGAACAATTTTCTTAAAAACAAGAGGGAGGAAAGAATGTTTGTAAAAGTTCTTACAAACTCTTAAAAGTACAGTATAGACAATTTTAATGAAGCCTTTTTATAGTCTGACTTTTTCAAGCTATTTTTTAAAAATGTGTTCTTTTAACCAGGCCAAGATAGTACAAACATTAAAGGAATTCTTAAAACATTTTAAAAACTTACTAGTGACCTCAGTATGGTCCCATTTAACATACCCTGGGGAACATGTGTATGAAATACAACGTGGTTTGAGGTTTTCCAAACAAAACAAACTTAAAAGAGAATACCATTTTTAATAGAAACTACTCAAATTCTCCCAAAAGATAAAACAAAACCAAACCAGGTACACACTGTACTGCAGCTAAGTATGTAAGAATGGGGATCTTTGCTGGTTAAGTGAGGGGACTGCAGGGATTTTTCGTTTTCTTTAAAACATTACTCTTCCTTTTTCCATAATGCAATGTCTTTCACAGTTCTTATACAGTGTTATTACTTTAATTAAATGTCTGGCATATATAAGAAGCAACAAAACAACCCAGAAATGTTATGCGCAGTTTAGTAAATTGTTTGTTATCTCATGCTTTACTGGATTAAATGCATTCATGTTGATGTATTTTACTATATGAATGCTGCCAACTGAAAATAAATAGGAAAGCCATGCAGTGGTACTTTCCCTCACTGCACCCCCCCAGCAGTTAGAGTCATACCACACAAGTTGAGCACATCAGGTGTAAGACATCATCCTGATGCATCACTTCTGAGAAATATGGGGAGGGAAATATCAGAGCTGAAATATCACAGCTGGCCCTGATTTCAGCTCCTGCCAAACACCTGCAGACTCTAAAAGGATACCAAAACAAAACTCCACCCTGTGGCAAGAGGCCATCCCTTAACAACCCTTCCCTGACTTTGCATCCCAA
Organism: Columba livia; assembly: GCF_036013475.1. Classification (NCBI taxonomy): domain Eukaryota; kingdom Metazoa; phylum Chordata; class Aves; order Columbiformes; family Columbidae; genus Columba; species Columba livia. The sequence goes on along the minus strand of NC_088603.1, from coordinate 54,209,417 downwards.
TAAAAATTAATTTAACATTTTTTACAGAAACCGTAGTCTTCCTGTCCCAGAAGGCCATTACAGTTCCTTTAGCCATTTCTCTGAATATGCCTCAGAAAAAAACCCACAGTAAATTGAAGTATTAAAATATCTGATAGCTGGAAGTTATCTGATGTTTTAAGTTTATTATTTGTGGAAACTTATGAAAGTGGTAGCTTTTTTTTATTTATTAACCTCCAGATTGTCTCTAAGTTTGGAAGTAAGTTCACTTGAACACACCCTGGCAAAAATTTCCTATCATCTGGTAAAAGCTTCTGCAATCAGTGCTGTGAACACACAAAACAGCAAAAGATATAAAGTGTGTTATGTTGGTGGGTTTTTTTTTAAATCGTCTTATGCATGTTGTTGGGTTGTGTTGTTGTTGTTTTTAATATGATCATGTTTTAATTGTTATTCTTTGTTGAAATAGACTTTTGTGGCACACTCAGAGCTGTCCCAAGTCAAGAGAATTGTATTCATGTTCATGATACTGCAGGGAATTTTTACATGTGGAGTTTTCTGCAACTGAAAAGCAGTGATGGAGGCCTGAGGTAATCTGATGTGTCTGGAAATAATTCCTAACAGACAAGAGAAAGAGAGGAATTAAATTTTGCATGTGTCTACTAAGTAAGTACTAAAACTAGTTGGACATTTTCCGATGAAGTGTTTTTCCATTTAAAAACACCAGTTTATTGAAAGTGAAACATCCATGCTAAGGTGTCTAAAATTTAAATTCTGGTTTGAAACAGAAATTCAGCTCTATTCCTGCCTGTTTTGCTAAGTTGAAAATGTGTACTGCGTAGCTTTGATTTGGTGTTTCAAGCCAACTTTTTACCTCGACTCTTAAATGTTATGCAATGAAAAAAACCCATACCACCAACCATACCCGACCCTTTAATTTTGTCAAAAGTAGCTCTTTTATACTAAATTACAAATGTTTTCAAGCTTTTGGTTTGTGGGAAATTTAGGAAAGTGGATTCTGTTCTCAAGTGGAAAGCATTAAGGAATGGAACATAGTTTAAAGAAGTGAAATGGAAAATCCAATTCTAAGACTGTTTGTATATGTGATTCCCACTTATACACAATCATGCAGGCTTTATATGTGTTATGAGATAGTTCTATATCCAGATGTTCTAGGAAGGGCTCAAAATGAGACAGCACTTGAATTTTGGTATGAGAAATATTGTAATACGAAGTGTTTTATAAATTTTGGCTATAGTAAAATGTGGTCCATGTCTATGCCATGTTTTTGGCTGGCCTGCCTGTCTTAAAATGATAAAGAGATTCTGATGGAGAAGTCTTGAAATACAATGGCATTCTAAATAAAAAAATGTGTTTATATTAACGACAGGTTTTGTTGTACACACATTTAATATACATGTATTGTTTAGATAAGAAAAAGAATTTTAAGGGAGGTAGTTCAACACTCTTTATTATTAGGTTTTGTTTTCACTTACCTACACATTTACAGAATTTTAAAGTTTGATCTGAAATTTTCAGTGCTGTTTCTCTGCCTAAGTCTGAAGTACATTTGGAAATGTTTCTGATAAAATGATCCACTCTTGTTTGATAACAAGTTTCCGGAAATCTATTGTCTACCATATCAACATAGTCTTTTTTGCACATGTTTTTTTTTTTGCCTGGGAGTTCTGCTGCTCACTTTTAGAGAATTAGTTGTTTTACAAAGAGACTTGGGTAGAAAGTTGACTGCAGTGTCATAGGTGTGCTCTTTGCTGTCCTAGGTTTCTAAGGGTCGGTAGGGGAGAATTTGGAGTCTGGAATGGAGCCCCAGACAGTGCATGCAAAAGATAAGCTTTTCCCTGCTGCCACATATTTGAGTCCTTCATGGGTTTTGTGAGCCCAAAGGTATCAGCTTTGAGACCTAAATTAGAAATCTTATAATTACACCAAATAAAATGGTTAGGCTTTTTCAACACCGGAATTTAGATTTCTAACAATGTCACAATAAATAAATAAGGACAACACAGTGTGAGAAAATTCACCAACAGTTTTCTTTGCTGTAGAAAAACCTCTAATTCGTAGGCACTGTGATATTTTTAAATCAAGTAATTTCTTTCTGCTATACTCTGTTCCTGAAGGGTGCAGGATAAACTGTTGAGTAGGAGAGCACTTGCCTTCTCAACCAGGTGGTTGTCTGTCAGATGCTTAATTCATTTGATTCAGAATATGAGAAGTAGTGAAAGAGGTAAGAGGTTGCAGAAACACGGTTTCATTTTTATAGGAGTTGAATGCCAGACAGGAGTCTCTTCCTGCATCTGCCACACAGTTCACATGTGGTGTTGGGTAAGTCACTTCAATCGAATTGTTTAAAGGTGGTTGTTAAACGTGTGTGCCTCATGTTTAGAGTGCCTGCCTTGTGACACCATATGCTAAATACGCTGCAGGACTGAGTTCTCATGGATGTGAATGAAACTCTTTAAAGTATTCTTTGGCCACTTAAAAATATAATATTGCTGAAAATGCTGAAAAGCCTAGTGTAGTGGTTTTGCCCTTAATTTTCTATGTACTTTGGTTTCTTCACCATGAAATTAGAACTCATCTTTAAAGCACTGTTGCAAAGATGCTTCTGAAAGTATAGTTTTTAATATGAGAGCACCAGAGAAATGACCTTTAGGAAACTAATTTTTATGTGTGATTTGAGTGATATATATTAAAATAAGACCTGTAGCTACACATTACTTATGAGAAATAAAACCACTTTTGAATATCTTAAACTTCACTGAATGAGGGAGCAGTCTGACAGGAAGAAAAGTGAAGCGTGCACTTAAAGATTGTACTGTATTTCTTTTGTGCAAGCAAGCAAATATTGCTTAGTAGCAGCATTTTTAATTAGTAGCAGCATTTTTAATGTTATTTTTTTTAAATTTCTTTTAAATGTGTACATATATGGAATGGCATGTCTTTAGCTGGTACTGTTTACAGAGGCATTCCATTGAGAAAAGATTAACGTAAGTATTTGTTGGTTACTCAGAATATTAAGTTCTCAAAAACATTTCATTAGATGTCTTTTCTCATAAAATACTAAATTGTGTTTAAAAGTTATATTGGACTCATGGCCTTTCAAAAGTACAAAACGTCACCTAGGCTTTTTGAGCATTTTCTTCTAGAAGAACACCTGTCAAAAAGCCATGCTCAGGTTTTGAAGCAAAGAGCATAGCAGAAAAAAACCCTACTTTTGAAACCTCGCAGTCCTAGTTAGTCCTCAGTGTTAGCATAATGTCCCTTGCACCTCAGGCTCTTGGATCAGTTTCTGTCCTTGCAGGAGTCATACTCTGCTTCCCTAACCTTACAGCTCATCAAAGTGACATCAGTTGGTTTCACAGAATCTGTATTTGACATCTGGCACTACCAGAGTATGTTCAGGGTAAGGCCATCCAAATTTAAGACATACTGAGCTAGACGATGTGTAACTTCTTAGAAATCCCTCACAGCATGAGCCCAGCTTTCACTTCTGTTCATATAAACTGAGTAACTGGGGGGCCAAAAGTATTTTTAATTAACCCCGTTGTCACATGTATCTAAAGTTGGATGTGTCCCAGTCTGTTTTATGTATGGGAAGTTTGGGAATACATGTATATGGCTATCCCATGAAGTCTCATAGTGTGAAGAGAGGCCCAGTCAGCATGGGTTTGTGAAAGGCAGGTCCTGCTTGACCGAACTCATCTCCTTCTATGACAAGGTCACCCACTTAGTGGATGAGAGAAAGCCTGTGGATGTTCTGTACTTGTATTTCAGTAAGGCCTTTGACACCGTATCCCACAGCATTCTCCTGAAGAAGCTGGCAGCTCATGGCCTAGATGGGTGTACTCTGAGATGTGTAAAGAACTGGCTGGATGGCTGGATCCAAAGAATTGTGGTGAATGGAGCCAAATCCAGTTGGTGGCTGGTCACGAGTGATGTTCCCCAGGGCTCAGTATTGGGACCAGTTCTGTTTAATCTCTTTATAAGTGATTTGGATGGGGGGATTGAATGCACCCTTAGTAAGTTTGTGGGCAACACCAAATTGGGTGGGAGTGTTGATCTGCTGGAGGGTAGGAAGACTATGTGGGGGGGATCTGGACTGGCTGAATTGTTGTGCTGAGGCCAGTTGTATGAGGTTTAACAAGGCCAAGTGCGGGGTCTTGCACTTGGGTCATAACAACCCCAGGCAGTGCGACAGGCTTGGGGAAGAGTGGCTGGCAGAAAGCTGCCTGGCAGAGAGAGGGCTGGGGGTGTTGATTTGTCAATCAACATGAGCTGAACGTGAGCCAGCAGTGTGCCCAGGTGGCCAAAAAGGCTGACAGCATCCTGGCTTGTATCAAAAATAGTGCAGCCAGCAGGACCGGAGAAGCAATTGTCCCCCTGTTCTCAGCACTGGTGAGGCCGCACCTTGAATACTGTGTTCAGTTTTGGGCATCTCGGTACAGGAAAGACATTGAGATACTAGAGTGCAGAGGTGGACAAAGAAGCTGGTGAGGGGTCTGGAGCACAAGTCTGATGAGGAGCAGCTGAGGGAACTGGGACTGTTTAGCCTGGAGAAAAGGAGGCTGAGAGGAGACCATATCACTGTCTGCAACTAACTGAAATGAGGCTGTAGCATGAAGGATGTTGGTCTCTTGTCCCAAGTAGCAAGTGACAGGATGAGAGGAAGTGGCCTCGGGTTGCACCAGGAAAGGTTCAGATTGGATAATAGGAAAAAATTCTTCACAGAAAGGGTTCTCAGGCATTGGAACAGACTGCCCAGGGAAGTGGTGGAGTCACCATCCCTGGAGGTGTATAAAGGTCTTTTGATGAGGTTCTTAGAGACATAGTGTAGTGCTAGAGTTAGATTATGGTTGGACTCAATGGTCTTGAGGGTCTCTTGCAACTGAAATGATTCTATGATATGCTGAAGCAATTGATTAATTTGATTCTTTAGAAGTTTGGTGGTGGTGTTTGTTTTAAAATATTTTTCTTAAGTAGATGTATATTCATTTACTAAGCTAAATTTATAGGAGAACCAGTAATAAATATTGGCATTTCTGACTAAATTTTACTCATGGTTCAGTACGTAACTCCCTCCAGCAAAGGATCACATTTAAAATTTCTTACTTTGTTTTTCTGTTTTCAAAATTAATTGCCAGGTTGCCTTTTTGGAGTTTGTATGAAAATAACCTAGATATTTTGTTTCTTTCTTTCTCAGAGACCATAAGAGCTAGATTTTTGTCATAGATCTTTTAAACAGATTGGTTTGTAATCAGGATAATTAGTGTGGTGCAGTTTTGTAGTGTGGGTTAAGTATTGTAGGCATCAAAATACTGATGATATTCTGGAGAATAAGAACTTGTCATCTTGCACTTCAGAATCCCCAAAATGGTAGTATCTGTAGATGATAAGTATTCCAGTAAGGAAGAAAATAAAATGGAAAATACAACAACAACAACAACAACAAAAAGTGCAGAAACTGTGCAGATCAGGCTTTAGTTGTCATTTGATCTCCAGCTGCTTTTCCTGAGTGCTCAACTTAATCTAAAATCTTATCTCAAGCCGTGACTCTGGCCCATCATCCTGAAATTATGAGATTTCCCACTCGCTTCAGCTTAAGTTCACCTTGGACTCCCACTCAATGCTGAAAAAAAAAAAGGTGATGTTTTCAGATGAGATGCTGACATGACTTTGCGTTGTACTTATGCAATAACAGTGTTTAAAAATACAGCTTTAGTTTTATGCCTCTTACTGACAAGAAGGAATATTTGAGCCATGAAAAGCCAAGAATGTAGGCTAAGTAGGAGTGGGCACTTGAAGATTTAGATTTCCAACCACCACAAAAAGGCATTAATTAGTCAGGCAAGCTTTCTCTGTCATTGCCATTTTCCTTCTCATCTGAGTAGTTTCATGTAGGTTTCTAGTATGATTCAAGTAGACAGCTTGTAAAGAAGCAGGAAGTATTTCCTCACTGTGCGTGGTCACTGAGGCCAGGAGCATTATTACCATTGTTTTCAAGAACTCATCCTAAGCTTAAAACTGGCTACAGCATTCAGATGTCAACACTCCGAGCAGCCAGCCACATGTTGAAATTTTCTCCGCACAATTTCAACTGGCTACTTACAACCATAGCATTTAATTATAGCAATTTAAATCAGAAATTGTGTAATTTTGTAGTGTAAGTTTTAGGGGTAAAACTTCTTTTGAATTACATATAAATCTTGATTAATTTCAGGTGTTCTTCACCTGTCCTGAAAAACAGTCAGGTTTACAGACATGCCTTTGGGATGGCCAGTTGAGTTTTAATTGTCTAGAATGACACTTGAAACATATCATAACTCACATATGAGGAAATGTATTTATATATTTATGCATGCCTGTAATGGCCTGTTAAAATATTCCTATAATGCAAGGGTCACCTCATGTGAAGATGATTAATTAGTAGTATTAAACATGGAGATCCTGACCTGCCTGTGAGAGAAAACAAAGAGAATGACACTTGTGGGATTTTGAGCCAAGTTTACGAATGGTATGAGAAAGGCACAAGGATAAATTGATGCGCCAAAAAGATGGTATTTATTAATACATTATGAATCCCAGTTTAATTTCTAAGAAAAAACGAGGAAAAAAAAAATAGCCTCTTTCAGTCTAGACTGACAGATGGATCTGGGAATTTCGAGAGCTGGGCTATGTCTCCTAAGAACCTGCAAGGGCCAGGTTGAGGGGTCACTCTTTCCAGGCACTGGGTTTTGGAGAGAAGCTTCTGCCAAACGTAGTCTGATGCTCCTGTGGTGTGGAGCAGGCAACTGAAATGCATCTTCCCACAGTCCTCAAATTGCACCTGAAGTAGGCATGACCAGAAACACCATTTAGTATCTGCACATCTTATTATTTCAGATACTGTTATTACCACAGGGTCACAAATGAAAAATGGAGAAGTTAGGATCTCTTTAGTTCTTCCTGTGATGCTCAAGACTACCCATTTCTCTAAAACAGCTGAAATCTCTGTTCTAGTCATAAAGATAAATGCTTTGAGTTTCAGAGAATCTTTTATGTTTTAATCAGTTATATAATAACTGGTTTTGTAAAAATCTCCCTTTTTTGCCCCCCTGTACACCTGAGAAATCATGAAGACAAAGAAGAATACTTACTGACAAACCTGAGTGTGCAAAAAAGCCCATCCAAATTCCTATTTCATGGTGTTTCCTCAGATTTACAGGCTACTGTGTACAGGGTAAGAGGAAGTTGTAGACTGGTATCATTATTTTCAAAAGGGGGACAGCATCTTACAGGCTCTGAAGTTATCAAGATATCATATTATTATCATTATATTCATTTCTATTGATAACTGTTGGCAGATAAACCTGACTTTTTGTTTGGTAGATTGTACCAAATTCATCTGGATAAAGGAATCTCTTTGTTACATCCCACAATTTCCCGTACAGGTTTCTTATCTTTGATGTAAGCATCTTACATAGGAATCTGCCATCTTTCAATGGTTTTCTTGAACTGGTTTTAGATACGTTATTTGTTCATGTTGAGAACTGCAGTAACAAATTACACTTCCCATTTTTTCTTCTGTATACCTTGATACTGATAATGTGCTGCATGCAAATGCTTTATTCCCACTACTTCCCACTTTCATAGCATTGCTTTTCTTATTTATGTATTTTTCAAACTATCTTTTGTTTGTTTGTTTTTAACATTTCTTTTTCAAATTTAGCATTTCACTGTCCACACAATGTGTATTTTCTGGATGTATTATTTATACACAACTTGCCCTATTGCGTAGTGTCTTCTAGTGGGAACATAAGTTACATTGATGTAGTATTCTGGTGTTCCTTATTCCCCACACTAAAGTGATGTATTTGAAAAGAGAGATACTTTGCAAGGCAAGTCCTATTGATTGTAAGAACATGTTGGAATTTTCAGTGTTACGTCCTATTCTTAGGGTGTAAGAATAGGCATTTAATAGGAATGCATACTTGAGGCTTTGGCGAGTCACACATTTTGAAACACAGAAGTTACATCCTTAATTTAGACTGACTTCTTTTTAATAGCCTTCTTTTCTATCATAAGCTCTACCTCTAGTCAATATGCTGCTACAACTACTTATCAGTATGTGTTATTAAAGGAAGGCGATATTCAGTGTCTACACAGTGAAATTTCAAAATATATGGAAATTTAAATAACATACCTCCTTGTCTTTATCTTCTGAATAAGTCCTTTCAGAATCTAAATAACTAAAATGTTACTAGGTCAAACAATTTCAATTTCCGATTGAAATTAAAGGCACAGCAAGACTAGTGAAATTGCTAATTAAGTAAATACCCAGCTCTGTCCTATATTACAGTCAGATTTATAAAAATAACAGCAAATTATAGGTTTCTTGTGACATATTTGGTCTTGCAGAAGACTTTTCAGTCCAGGCATTTTTCCTATTTTAGAGCAAAATGCAAACACATTCACTTTCACTGTGTACATTTTATTTTTCTTTTTAGATGAGTGACGGAAAAACAAACATGAAATGAAAGCATGTGGCAATAGTTTATATCTTTGAAGTCATCTAGGGAAGGGTGTAGAAAGAAGTGTTTTTTGTCATTTCACAATACAAAGCAGTTTTCAAACCTCTTGGATGTTTTAAGTGAACTTTTGTTTTGAACATACAAAGTTTTGTGGATAAAAACCTCCACTGCTTCAAAAGGAAAGGCGGATGCACTCATCATGCTGTAAGTGTCCTCTTTGACATTATTGCCTTTCCATCAGTCTGACCTGTATAAAATTAAAGGAGCAAAACCCAGTCCTGCAATCTTAGCTGACGTAGCTGTCTAACTGACCATCTAAATAATCTTGGAAGTCTGTAGGGCGATAGGTGCCACTGAAATGAAGTATTTGTTTAGGCATGAATAGGGTCTGTATGTAGGCATGCCCTCAATTGAAAATTAATATGAAATATCAGTATCAAAGCAATGTTAAAAAGATGAGAAGGTATATTAGTGAAAAAGCAGTGTAGTTGCTCTACAGGTAGTCATTGAGTTTGGTTTGTTAATTCACTGCTTGCTTTTTTTCTGGTGAAACGGCCAGTAGGTAGGCCAGCCTTTGCATGGGTAGAAATAAACTTTGACATGAATATTTAGCATTAGATTATCAATTCATTTATAGAGGCCACTGTTTGTTTGGAGGGGATATGGAGAGCTTAGTGCTAATTACTCAGTCTTGACTGCTCAGCAGGTGACAACAGAAGTAACTAAGGATTCATAAATAGATTAATGTTTTTAAAAGAAAGCATTTTTTCAGCATTTTTGTGAGGAACTTTTACTGCATTTCATACACATTATGTAATTAGATGGGAAGAGATAAATGTTTATATATAGTATAAAATCTATATGTAGCAATTACAGGTTGAAATTTATATGTATAAAGTGTAATTAGGAATTATTTCACCGATTATAGAGTATGAGAACATAGTCTTGTTGCAGAGGAGTCTTGCCTGCTGCTCTATGTGGTTACTTAGTAGAACATCACAGTTCTGAAATAGTCTAAAATTGCATGTAAAATACATTGCAGTTTGATTTAGCTGTATTTGAAATGATGACAGAGGATGAAAGATAATGTGAAATTTGTTCTTGCTTAGAAAGCCTTCATCTTTTTATTTATGCTAAACTAAGTAAATTATAATCTTCTCAAAGACATTATGTCTCAAATACATTATGTCTCAAATTGCTGTTTCATTTCTAATTTTAGCATTTGTTCAAAATCTCCAAAGAGGTTACAGAAAGTAATAAAAGTATGCGTAGGGAGATTGCTGTAGTTGATAATGGCCATAATGTTTTTCCTGCTTAGTGGATGCATGTTCTGTTTGGTTCAGTTAAATGGTGAAGTTCTTCCCTCTCCTCCTTACTCCCCTGTACTGGAGTCATTGCAGCTGTTCTCAGGAAAGTAAAATATATTTGCTGACCTTAATAAGTTTTCTGTTACCAAAGCAAAAGAACTTTCCTAATGTGTGTAGGCTTGTACTGACATGTACCCTTCCTAGCAAAGAAGTATTCAACATTTATCAGCTGCTCCCTGATAGGAAAATATAGCTTAAAAGCAGTTTTTTTTTTTTTTTTTTAATATTATCTTTCTAAGTGGGTTTGTATTTTTGTTTAAATGAGACACTTATGCTGAATAGAATTGGGATAATAGGATCATTTAGGCTGGAAAAGACCCTCAAGGTCATCAAGTCCAACTGCAAACTTAACACTGCCAAGCCCACCACTAAACGGTGTCCCTAAGAACCTCTTCCACATGTCTTTTAAACACCTCCAGGGATGGTGACTGCACCACTTCCCTGGGCAGCCTGTTCCCATGCTTCACAACCCTTTCCGTGAAGAATTTTTTCCTAATATCCAATCTGAGTTTTCCCTGGTGCAACTTGAGGCCATTTCCTCTCATCCTGTCACTTCCTACTTGGGAGAAGAGACCAACACCCTTCATGCTACAGCCTCCTGTCAGGTAGTTGTAGACAGCGATAAGGTCTCCCCTCAGCCTCCTTTTCTCCAGGCTGAACAGCCCCAGTTCCCTCAGCTGCTCCTCATCAGACTTGTGCTCCAGGCCCCTCACCAGCTTTGTTGCTTTTCTCTGGACGTGTTCTAGCATGGCAGTGTCTTTGTGTAGTGAGGTGCCCAAAACTGAACACAGTATTTGAGATGCAGCCTCACCAGTGCTGAGTACAGTGCTGAGTTTTGCCTTCTGCTCCATGTGGTTACTTAGTAAAACATCATGTTTGCTTGAAGTTCTGAAAGAGTCTAAAATTATATGCAAAATACATTACATATATAATTTTGGTGAATCATTCACTAGAAGTGTGGTTCTGGAACACATAAAATTACTTGTAATTTATATCAAATTCACTAACTAGTTTTAAATATTGTCAAAAGTTTAAATGTGAGCAAAATAGTAAGGAGATGAAGCATTTTCTTTAGATATACTGTATCCTGGACCAGAAGAGATATGAAGAAATGTTTACCTTCACTCAGATGGATGATCACTGGCATAAATATTGTATTACTCTTTTATGATTAAGATAATATTATTTTTTTTTTTTTCCATGTAAGGAGGAATGGTGTTGGTACTGAGGTTAAACTGGTCATCTCTTGTTCTACTCTAATGAGCTGCCTACCAAACAGCTGAAAGCTGTAACCTAAGTGGGACGAGTGGAGCAGGGAGAAAGTCTATGAAAGGACTCGAGAAGTAGATCACAGCAGGGTTGTATGAATGGTTGTCTTTGATTAAGTTAGAATATCTGGTGCAGTCCAAACAAGATTTCTTCTTAATACTGAGGAGAGAAAAAGCTTTTTCCCTGCACTCAGCCCTGCTGCCCCCCACCCCCTCACCTCTAATTGTAGTTGGTCTAATTTTTGATCTAAGACTGGCTTTCAATTATTCATATAGCTCTGGTGCTAAACTTGAGAAGTAACGTCATGCCAAATATAAAGTTACTTTTTAAATAAAATCTTTCTCACTTATTGCTCCAAATATATTCATTCTGACTTTCCATACTCTTTGGAAGACTTATGCCCAAACTCTAGACTTTTTTTGATAATTTTTAATAAAAATTCGGCTTTCGGATGAAAAATTCAGCTTTCAGATGGAAAGCCTGACTTCATAATCCAGCTGTCTGTATTGCGGAAGTAATATATGTTTTTGAAACAGTTGTAATTACTTGGAGTTATTTTGCAGCTGATGTGAACTCAGTTAAATATTACATGTTTAGAAATGCTTTCCTATTTAAATTGGTGCTGTTTTAAACTGTGCAATATACTGTGCTCACCTTTGGGTGAGCAATTGGCTGACGGGCTGGGCTCGAAGGGTTCTAGTAAATGGGGTTATGTCGTGTTGGCAACCAGTCACTAGTGGGTTCCATAGGAATCCCTCTTAGGGCCAGCATTCTTCAGTATCTTCATAAATGACTTAGACTCAGGATTTGAGGGATTGCTTAGTAAGTTTGCTGATGACATAAAATTTGGAGGAGCTGTTGACACTGTCAGGGGCAGAGAGGCCCTGAAGAGGAATCTGGACAAATTGGAGAACTGGGCAATCACCAACCGCATGAGGTTCAACAAGGACAAGTGCCATATTTTGCACCAGGGACACGGCAACCCTGGTTGTACATATAGACTGTTGAGATGCTAGAAAGCAGCTCTGCAGAGAGGGATCTTGGAGTTCTGGTCAATGGCAAGTTGAACGTGAGCCAGCAGTGAGCCCTGGCAGCCGAGAGGGGCAACCGTGTCCTGGGTGCACCAAGCACAGCATTGCCAGCCGGGCGAGGGAGGTGATTGTCCCGCTCTGCTCCGCGCTGGTGCGGCCTCACCTGGAGCACTGTGTGCAGTTCTGGGCACCACAGGATAAAAAGGATAAAAGGTACTGGAGAGTGTCCAGAAGAGGGCCATGAAGTTGGTGAAGGGTTTGGAGGGGGAGCTGTGAGGAGTGGCTAAAGTCACTTGGTTTGTTCAGCTTGGAGAAGACTAGGAGGAGACCTCATGGCAGCTATAGCTTTCTCACAAGGGGAGCAGGAGGAGGGGCAGGTGCTGATCTCTTCTCTTTAGTGACCAATGACGGAACCCGAGGGAATGGCAGGAAGATGTGCCGGGGAGGTTTAGGTTGGACATTAGGAGAAGGTTCTTTAGCCAGAGGGTGGTGGAGCACTGGAACAGGCTCCCCAGGGAGGTGTCACAGCCCCAAGCCTGACAGTGTTCAAGAAGAGACTGCACAACACCCTCAGACACATGGTGTGAACTGTGGGGTTGTCATATGCAGGGACAGGAGTTTGACTTGATGATCCTTGTGGGTCCCTTCCAGCTCAGGACACTCTCTGAGTCTGTATCATGTTATGTCTAGTGATGAGTAATAGCAGAAGGCAGGACAGGAAAACTATTATTAGATTTACATTCATGTTTAGGCAGAAGGTTCTTCATATATTGGCTGAATTGTTTGCTTTGAATAAGTCAATGAGTTAAAGCTTGAGCAGTGTGGCTAACAACTTCACAGCTTTGCATGCAGCTGTCTGTGGATCCGTGCATTTCCTTCCTTCCAACATCTAAGAAACAAATTTCTGCAAGGAGTGTTTTCTGAGCAGTGTAGTACGGCAGGGCTTTGGAATACAGTTTCTTGTTTCTAAGTAGGTAAATGCTAAGACAGAGATAGCTACAATAGAAACAACTTATATATGCTCTTTTCAGAGCAAGATGAGATCTCCACCTGCTTGCACTTATATTGGACTTTTCCTAAACTCAGATAGCTCCAGGGACTTGAATCTGAAAGGTGCTGAGCGTTTCTGACCCCAATCCATCAACCAGCATGCTTCTTGTGCAGTGCTGCATTCACAGCAGTGTAATTACTTGTACTTTTTTTACTTTGTACTAGTGTACACTTCATGATGTTGAATAGTTTGTTTCATTGTTGAATTTCTTATGTTCTTCCTCCTGTAAAGAGTTTTCTGTACACATTTTTGCTATTTTTGTAACTGCCTGCCTCAAATGGTTCGTTTGTGTTTTGCATGGATGAAAAGCTGGGTGCTGTTACTGTATTTTTTTTTTTCAGAAATGTTTGTTCATATTTTTCTTAACTGGAAACTTCATTTATTTCATACAGTGTTGCATGGAACATACAGTACAGTTTGTGAGTTCAGTCTTTGTGTACCCAATGGTATATCAGAACATTCTGGTTGCTGGGGTCCATGCTGGGGCAAATACTGTTTATACTCCGCATTAATAACTTGGGCAGAGGGACTGAGTGAACCGCAGCAAGTTTGCAAGTTGAAGAGAGTAGTTGATATGCTGGTGGGTAGGACTGCCATTCAGAGGCACATTTACAGCTTGAACAAATGGCCTAGCAGGAACCTCCCAAAGTCCAGGAAATGCAAATGTCCTTCACCTGAGACAGAGTAGCCCTGTGGAGCAGGTTGGGGATTGACTGGGTAGAAAGCAGCTTTATGGATGAAGACCCAAAGATCTGAACAGACATCAAGTTGAACATGAGTCAGCAGCGTGACCTTGTGAGAAATACTAATTCCATGTTGCACTAAATTAGTAGTCTTAGGAGCAGGAGTGCACATTGACAGCATAAGAGACAATGGACACAAGTTGCAGCAAGGGAAATTCTGATTAGTTATAGGGAAGAAAAATTTTGCAGTGGAGTTAGTTAGGCTTTGGATTAGAGATGCTGTGAAATCTTCATCCTTAGAGACACTCAGTACGTGACTGAACAAGACCCTGAACAGCCTCATCTGACTTTAAGTTGGCCCTGCTTTACATGCAATTTGGACTAGAAGACTACCAGAGGTCCCAGATGATTTAAATTACTCGATGTATTTAAAGTACGATTGCATTAAGTGTTTCAAAGGACATGAGAAGTGACATATGACTAGGCATGCAAATTAAACTGCTTGACTATGCAAACATTTCTTAGTAGAGGTCTCTTGGAGTGCAAGCAACAGTTGAAACTGAAAAGGTAGGGGATGATCAATATTCCAATAGTTTAGAGGCATGTTCAAGCTGAAATTTCAACAGAACTGTTTTTATTCATTTCTTTTTACTGCTGTCATTCCTGCCTATTTCTACAGTGGATGACTTCTTTATACTAACAAATTGGATCGGGTTGCCAGCACCTGCAGAATAAGGACAAAGAGGGATATCCCTGCCTAAAAGACATTTTTGAATAACTTTTTCTAGTCTGAAGAAAAAAAAACAAACAACGGGGGGGTGGAGGAGAAGTGATTTTTAGGGTCCATTGTATTAAAAAAAGAAAAAAATAAAAATAAAAAAAAAAAAAAAAAAAAAGGTGCATAAACCAGACGGTTTTATTTAACGCATTCAAAGCTGATAAGAAAAAAAATTGGGGATACAACACACAAGCTGCAAATGCAGTTCTCATGATTTAAATCTGGAAGGCTGTACAGTACATCTGTTTAACATCTTGCAGTTTCAAGAACTGTGCCTTGAAAAACCTTCTGTCACAGTGACACATGAAATAAAAGGTTATGTTATGACTTTCAGATGCAAACCTGTAAAAGGTTTATCTCATAGCATACCATCTTTTATTAACCCATTGCTGTTGCTCACCTCTAACTCTCTTCTGCAAACAGTTTTGAGACAGATTGTACTGTGTAATGAGAAGAAATGTCAACTGAGGCTGCAAAAATAATTCTGTAATGGCATTAAATTACTTCCCATATGTAAATGGTAAATTTACATACCTATACCTCCTCATCTCTTTTTTCTATTGCTCTTAAAGTTTTTCAGCTATATAAATTTTCTTTGCTTAAAGAAATGCAACAGGTTATTATGTTTCTGACATAAACTTTAAGAACAACTGCAGTGGCACAGAATAATTTGAATAGTTTCGAGGTTTATGATACAATAAGTGATAAAATACTAGAATGGCTTGAAGATGGTATACTTGATTCAGAGGTCTGAGTTTAAGCCTATAAAGTTGAAAGAAATAAGGGTGTAATGGTTGCCTTCTCATTAATATTTACGACTTCTGCATCTCAAAACTTGAAAAAATTACCAACCTTTGCTCATAGGACAAAGCTACAGTATAAAAATTGTGTTGTCAAAGTCTTCTTGACACAGCTATAGTGGGAGATATTTATCAGGCTAAGCGCAAGTTTCCTGAGGTATAGAAAATGCGGTTAGCGCAAGAGTTGTTCTTCAGGGTCCTAGAGAGCAATTACTTAAGAGCCCAGTGCAAAATACAGAGGGTGCTATGATCTATTTACTGGAAAATTTCCCTTAACCTCTTAAAATTGAATTTGAGGCAAATGAGAGGCTTTATCTTCTGCCCAGAGATGCGTTGTGCCTTGCCGTATCAGGTTATACAAGCTTTCAACCAAACTTAATGGCTGAAGACCGGTGGTTCCCAAATTAGAGAGTCTGGAGCTTTACTGTAATGCTTGTGACTTCCACGTTTTTTCAGGCTGACTTTGGTTAAGTTTTTGAGCTAGATAGTGCTGTGGTTTCTGTATTTACAAAACATGGAGAGTGATATTTACTGTGCTGAAACACTCTTTATTCATTGTCTGCAAACTACTTTAGAGATCCTTGGTTGAAATTTCAATGAGTGCTGCTATTTAATATGTTGGAGTGTGATTTGTTGGTTTTCTTTACAAGGCACAGATGCTCCCCAAGAAACAATGGTAATTTCTTCACCTCGTGGAGCTGATGCCACGCGGACAGCAGACACGTCCCAACAGTGAGTTCTGCTGTGTGTATGACCTACAGTGAGTGGGTGTGTGAAAGAGAGGGAGATAGCATTTCCTTCATAGACATACACACCCTCTGACCCAGACTAGAGAGGAATCTGCTTTGCAGAAGGTTTGCTTCAAGGGATTTTCCACATGTATTTTATTATGTTAAAGCTGATAGTGGTGACAAGTTGCACATTAAGTAACTGTTTCTTCAAAAATGTGCTGTTTATACTCTCTTTAGGAAAAGTGATACAATACTGGGTTTCTCAGATAAACAAAGTAATTTTGCTATAGAATATGTTACTACTGCATACAAACCTTGGTCTCATCTGCCCCATACCTACTCATTCTAGGCCTTTGGCCTTATATGATGATTACCTGCATGTTTAGGGACAAAAGTATTCTTATTCACTAAGTTAGTAGCCAGTGGTTTCCACCAGGGAAATAAGTCTAGTATGCCATTAGTAATTTGGTTTCTGAAGTATCGGCAAGGTCTTCAGCGTAAGAGTCAGTGAAACATGTGGTCCTAATCATTCCCTTAAAAAGGAGACATGGTCTATTTTCCATTAGGAATGATGCTTACAGCAAAGGAGTAAATACAGAATGAAATTCACACATGTACTGTAACTTGAGTGTGCGTGTGTATGTATTCAAACATGCATGTACATGCATATGTTTAGGCATACTCCTAGTGAGCGTAACATGATGACTGCAGTAACACTGCCAGGCTTAGAGAACAAGTTGGTTCCTTGGTAGGAACAATTGGTTCCTTGGTAGGAATTGGAAAATGCAGCTGCTTTCAAATTAGTCCCCCACTGCGCCTGAGTTCAGAACTTACATTTGCATCATGTAATTGGCATAGAGGAGCTACAGTAAAATTTCATGTATAGGTGTTGGGATTTTAGTGTAGCTCTTACTCAGAACAGAGTTCATAATGGCAGAAATGCAGCCCCCACCCCTCACAATGTGCTGTGCCAGTATACGGAATCAAAGACAAGCCTTAGCTGGACTGGTCATACGGAGCGTGGAATTGGAGAACGACAGTTGAGAGAACTGCCTTACGTTGTAGAAGCTGTTTTATCCTACTGAATCAGGAGGGCACTGAGGGGCTTTCTGTTGGTGCCTTATCCTCTCCCCTCTTGGAAGAATTGGCATAAGAGGGAGTATATTGGATGGCAAAAATTCCATCTGACAGCCTTCCCGCTGGTGTGCGTGGAGCCTTCTGGTGGCAGAGCAGCAAAGCGGAGCCCTGTTCTGCATTCCTTGCTGTTAGGTTCCCACTTTCTCTGGTTTTAGCTAACTTTGTCATACTTGATGATCTAGCATTCACCAGATAAAAACCAGGGGAGAAAGCAGTGCTTGGTTCTGCCTTGAGCACGTTTTATGTAGGCCAGGTGTAAAGAAGAATGTAAACTACAGTTTTTCTAGAGAAGCATTTTTCCTCAACTTTTTCACCGGAGCTTGCTTCCAGAACAGCCCGTTGAAATATTCCTGTTCTTCTGATGCTGCCATGGGTGGAATCTAATCTACAGATATGGATATAGACTGAGATAACAATGCCTGTGAAAGAACACAGGGTTCATACGTTGTCTTACAGACATTACCAAGCCTAGATTGTTACATCTTCAATCACTCTTGGGCACTTCTTTGTCTTTTAATCTGTAAAGACCACTACATATGACCTCACTAATTGCTAAACAGAAACTTCCTGAATAGTATATTTGCAAGACAAGAATTCAGACTGATGAATTTCATTCACAGAATTTTGGAAGTCACTGAAAAAAGGAAGTTTCCTTTCTTTCACAAGAAACAAAGCTGTTTCACATTTGACTATAAGTAAATCTATGCACTGGATTTACTTATAGTTTAGTTTATTATTCTCGTACCCTGTTTTTTCTGTGATTGGAAAAAAAAAAATGGATAGGAACCAGACCTGTGTTTTTAATATAACTTTTTTTTTTTTTTTTTAAGAAATGGGTATTAATTAAAAAATATATCTTCCAGGCAGAGATATGTGTTGTTTTTAGGTTTGTTGTGCCTTTTTTTTCTTCGGGGGGAGGAGGGGAGAGCGTGTTTTGTTATTTTTTTTTTTTCAGGTACTAGTGTGGATTTTTGTCATCTTCTCTCTTGTGAACTTTCTACTTCAGATTTAACAGCATGCTGAATCTGGTATCTTTGGAATGGAAAGGTCCAAGGCTGCAATATCGACATTTTCTAGGGGCCACTGCTTACGTTGTGCTTCCCCTCCCCAAATGGAGTTTTGTGGCACAGATTCCAAGCCATGTAAAAGGCCTTGTTTTGCTGTGGCCTTTTCCTTTCCATTACAAGTCCTATATTTTTCCTGAAGGGTAACTCAGACGTTTTTTGAAGTTGAACTTGGTCCTCGTGAAGCTTCATTACTGCAGTGTAGTGTAATTTAGATGTGAAGGGTGTTGCTCTTATGGCACATCCTTACATGGGTGGCATATATAATACAGTCCCGCAGCTGCGTATTCAATATATACCCACTCTTTGCCATTTGTGTTTCAGCTTCAGGAAGCAATAGTAACGCACATCAGTTCCTACCTTTAATCTAACATATCGTACAGCCACCAAACACTCTGATCAGGTACCTTCGTTGTCTGACCTAGTTTAAAGATAGGATGTGCTCAGCTGTCCTGCAGCTGCACTGCAAACTTCACTGTGGACATGCATTCCTGTGTCACATTCCGGAGGCTGAAGTCATCGTTACCTTAAGGTTCTCCAATTTCTGTTGCATTTATGTAAAGTCCTGCATCTGGCACTTTTGGCTCTGGTTAGAGTTCTGCAGGTTTTCCTGCAGATTGTCAAGATAAATCTCTCCCTCTTCCTCTGACACTTGCTGTATTGTCATCACTGATCCCCAGTCTCGTGTGTTATTCATGGTCTTGTTTTCAGACAAGGGAGGACATTAATTCTCAAAAATAAATATGTTCTTATAAGCCTCACTGAAGTCAACATTTCCCACTCAAGAAAAATGCTTGGGCATGTCCATAACTTTGACAGGACTTTCAGTGTGTACTTAAAATACTTAAATGCTTAACTGGACAGGGATGGACTAAATCTTTCCTGAATCAGAGCCATAATTTTTGACGTGTCAGTTACAGGACCTATTGCAGAATCTGCTTTGAGAGATGGATCTAGGTAACGTGAAAGCCGTAGAAAGACATCTTTGTGAGGAGGCTAGATATTTCTTTTTGTATTTCTAATTTATTTTTTTGGGGGAATAGCATTTACGACTGCTTACTTTATATATATATATATATATATATATGTGTGTGTGTGTATATATAAAGTTTGTACAAATATGTGTGTGTATATATATATAAATAAAAGCAGATTCCTCTACTTGTCGGTTTTAAAAGTTTAGCAGGGCTAAAGCAGAAAATTTATTTTCCCTTTACTGTTTGGTGTGAGAATGTACAGTCTGCTAATGAACCCTGAATGATGTTTTTAAAACAATTTGCTATTGACTCATCTTTTCAGAAAGAGTGGAATCCATACATGTTCTTCTTCATGGCTGTACATTGCCACTAGTGTTTCATTTGAGAGTTTCTGTCCTAGGTTACGGTTTTCTGTCTCTTGGCAGACTGGAGGATTAACAAGAAGTTTAAGGTATGCAGGAGGAGATGTGAACTGTTATCAGTCCTAGATGCATGGTAGAAATACGTCTTTGTATAGATTTGTCCCTGAAGTTTAGGAGATTCAGGTTGTGGGTAGTCTGTGGAAGAGCTGTGTATTTTGGTGATTTCATTGAAATGACCACCATGAGTTAAGCTCATTCAAAGGCATCTGAAAGAGGCTGACCACCTGATTTGCAGAGATGAGATTTACAAGGAAAGGCGGTAGTTTTATTAGACCAACTAATAAAGTTTGAGGAAACTGTATTCTCAGTCCCTGCTGAAATCAACAGAAGCTGGCAATATTCTGTTTCTCAAAATCAGACCAGATTAGGAGACACATTCACAAAAAAGGTGCTTTAAGGCAAATACTCCCCAGTCTGAGGCCTTTGGGCAAAGTGTTGCACTCGAGATCCTTGCTATAGGTAAGAAAAAATAAAAAATGAGGGAAATGCTTAAAGAATATTACTTGTGTAGTAAGATACTTCTTACCCACAGTTCCAAAAATATGCAGGTCCTAACATATTTCATTTTTCTGCTTTTGATATGCAGACAATAATCAATATTAACATTTACTTCACCTAGTTGATATTACACATGAAAACAGAAGAGAAATCTCCAATGTTGTTCAGTGCCGTTGGATAACATTTACTGCATGTGGGATGTAGCAGCCATAGTTGGTGATGGGAGCAGAATGGGTGAGTTGTACCCAGCAGCACGCTTACCCCTCTGAGGGCTTTGGCAAAGCTTGTTCTCCATTCTACCTTGTGTCCATGTGCCCAGGTTTTCTTTTTTTAGTGTGTAGAAAAGGTGAGGTAATGTATTGAACGCACTGACCCAAAACTTGTGAAGTTTGCATCACATTTACTGTGGCCAAGAGCATTTAAGGAGACTAGTTGGAGAGCATCTGACATGCAGTAACTTTTTTTTTTGGTCCAAGTACTGGCTGTGCAATTCACATAACCTCTCAACACAGAAAACTTATGAAGATCATCATTTTTCAAAAAGAAGTCGTGAGATCTATCTCTGACTTTCTGTATAGCTGTGACTTTGTATCTGGAATGGTATACACAAATGGTGTCAAAAAAAGGAAGGAAAATCATCTTGTGTTGCAGTTGTGTCAGTCTTAAATTTTGTAACATATTTTTCTTGTCTATGTTTGTTAACTCAATAAACACATTTCCAAAACCTCTAATTTCAAGTCATATCTAGAAGCTATATAGTATTGCCAAATATATATATAACCAAAAATACAGGTGGTTAGTCTAGAAAATTTTAAACACAAAGTACGTGGTGTACTACTTTTTTCTCTGTTAGCAAATGTTGGTTTATGATTTCCCACTTCACTGTTTTAACACCTATGTTTGAGATAAGCATATACTTTAAAATGAAATAATCATCTCTGTAATATAATTTATCCCTTCCCTAGCACTTTTTATCTCTACATCTCAAAGCTCTTTCCTAAAGGGAGAAGTGTGAGTATCCCCGTGTAACTTGTGAGGAAGCACTGAGGCACTGGACTGGCTTTTTATCAGGTGTATGGTTGTTAGGACAAGAAATGGGATCTCCTGTGTTATAGGAGAATATTGTTTAAATATTGTTTTGTGCACTTTTAGGATTCCAGGAAGGTACAAGATATTTCATTTTAGTGTGTGTGGTGGTTTTATCTGTTTATGCTTGGGTTTGTTTTGTTTTGTTTTGTTTTGTCTGCAAACCGGTCAGTTTTTAAACCAGCGAGGTCAAATGGCTGTGAGCTGAAATTTTGCCAAGTATCACTGATTTTGATTGCTCATGGAGTAAAACATGGTGGTTTCAAATGGGTTTTACCATTTATTTTCAAGTTTTCTTGCATTTGAACTTGAAGCAAAACAATATGAAAAAACTGGCAGAAAGAGTGATTGGGGAATAAAACTACCCAAGCCTCACTCAGCTTCATAGTATACCTTTCTGTTGGATAAAGAAAGAGCAAGCAGTGTGCAAGTGAATCAAAACTATTCAGCAGAGAATTCTGTGTTCTCAGTTCATTTCGTGAAGGAAATGAAGAGAGAAAGTGTGTTATGACAACTCTGTCAGGCAGTGACTGATTCTTAACTTTTTTTTACATTTTATTTTATTCTTTTACCATATTTTAATTGAAACTTTCAAATCTGCTTTACTGTGAAAACCAGTTTCTCGAAGAGTTGACTGTCTGAAATGAGAAACCCGTGCTTGGCTTTTGGCTAATACATCACATAGTGCTGAGATGACGCTCCTGTCCAGCTGGAAATATTCAGTTCATTGTTCATCCATCGTGATCAGGATGTGTCATGGGGGTTGGCCTGTTTGTTCTGTTTTTGTTTCTTTTGCCTGCATGGTTGAAGAGTTCTAAGTGCATAAATGATAACTGGGGCTTTATCCTAAGACATACGTTACGTCTGTCTGTGCAATGTTTTTATCAGTAACACTCTTTTAGGGGGAGGAGAGGAGAATTACATACTGAATCATATTCTAGTTTCCACTGAGTTTGCATCCTGCTCCCTTTTCTTCTTCAGGCTATTGCATTTTTTTTTAACTTTCTTCAGGGGGTTGCTTGCTGTGTTTGTTTTCCAGCCTAGCAATACAGACAGATTCTTACTGCATGCTATTTAGAGGACTGTGGCATCTGATGGAGCAAGCGTAAATCTGTCTGGGAATACTGTGGGTTCTGATTTGGTTCTGAGAGTGATATACTGTTTGGCATTAGAGAAATCACTTAACAGTGCACCCCGAAAGGTAAAATGGTATGTTAGTTAACATAAAAAAGAACATATTAAAGTTAATTTATTATGAGATCCTAACTGAAGGTGTGGTAGTTAATAGTTTTTTTATGTTTTGGGGTGGGAGGCAGAGTAAGATAAAGGCTAGATATGATTCTAGGGTTAGCTGATATCATTAACATGGTAGCATCGGTAAAAGCTTCTTAGTCTTCACTGTAATTTTTCTATATGTTAACTGCCATTCATGAGCAATTGGAGCATTACAATATTATTCTTTATGAAGATATGAACAACTTCTGTGAAGAACAGTTTTTTTCCCATCATAAATTGGGTACTGTAGTTCATAACTGAGTTATGTTTTTAGAATTTATGCTTGCAGATTTATTTGTGTGTTTATATACTTATTTTATCTAAAGCTTATGACAGAAAAATATATTAAATATCTCTGTCCCATTCTCTTTATTACTTTTTTTTTTCCATTTTCATGAAGCACCCACATTTTTAAGTATGAAAATTATTACTTTTAACTTTCTGCAAAAGCAGGATAGATCAGAGAGCAGGTAATGGACTAAATATAATTTGGTTACCAAATTGTTTTCCTCTGCTAAGTTTTGATGAGAAAAAATAAAATTTACAACCAAAGTAAATAAGTGCTTTCCCTACTATGGAAATATTGATAAATCCTGACGTCTGGAGGGTACTTGGAGATATTGGTATTCAGTTTGAATAGTGTCCTGCATGTGTTCACTGGTTGGGTAATACCAAAGGAAGGAAGCAGTGTAAAGGAGTAAGAAAATAGTAGGGGGAAAAAAAAGCTGTGCAAATGATAAGTATTTGGCTTGTGCCCAATTTATGCAAGAGGTGAGTTTAAATGTACCATTGATTGCTAGCTGCCAGATTGTATATTGTATAGAATTAATATGTTAGATGAAGCGTATATGATTACATAATTCTAGCAGTCTGTAGATGTAGGACATAAGAAAACGTCAGTGGTACTTTTTTTGACTGTTTGCTTTACTAATTTTAATATGCTTTGAACTTTTAAGCTGAGAGTTGACGTATTTTGCTTGTGCTTTTGAAGTAAGAGATTAATATGCTGCTCTGGTGCACTTAATAGCACAACAGGTTTCGTTATGCTTTGTAATATTACATAGCAACCCAACCAGAAGAGGAGGAAAATTGTGGGTAGACATGAATAAATAAGGAAGTGATTAGATAACATGAAAATTGTTGAGATTCTGATGGAAGTTTCTGTAAATTGCTAATGGCAGTAAGTACTGTTTAATTATCAATGCCAAAAAAAAAGGAGACTGAACATGGAAGGGAGGGAATTTTTCTGCTTGTTCCCTCTTATGATTTTCTTAAAAGCTATCCATATGGGTCCGCTTGGTCTGGACTTATAGGCAAGTTGGTCTGTAGCCAGATGCTCCATCTCCTTGAGCTCACACCTCTCTCTAGAGCTCTAATGTTCCCCTGAAGAGTACTTTAAAAACAAAACAAAACAAAACCAAAAAAAACAAAACCAAAAACCCACAACCAACCTCTCTAATTTAGATTTGGCAGTTGAAGCATGATGGCGATTGAATGTTTTGAGAGTGAGCAATAAATAAAGCTTTAAAACTTCCATTGTTTTGTCTCTCAGTTGCTGTGCTATGCAGTTGCATAAGCATCCGTAGGCTAATGTAGTGGAAATCAGATCGGATTACATCTGCTAAGGTCACATTTTGGTTAAGATTTCTTTCCTTTTTTTCTTTTCTTTTTTTTTTTTTCTTTTATTTTCTTTTTCTTTTCTCCAAAGCTCCAGCTATCCTCATTTGTATCATAAATAGACAAATAGAAAGGAGGAGTGCTTTATTTTATGAAACAATGTCCAAGAAGGAATTGGATGAATGAAGAAGGTAGAGTTTGGCTAATCCAAACAACATACTTGTAATGAAACACGATTTCTTTCCCACCACCCCTGCCCCCCTGTTTGAATACCACGTAATCCTCCTCTCTTCTTCCGCCATGGTAACCTGTTGTTGTGCCTCTGCCTGCACAATGTTTGATCTGCACATCCCATGGCTCTTTCAAACTCTGCAAGCCCAAGTAAGCCACAGGGATTTGTGCCTCTTCATCAAAGCAATCTAGCAAGGTAAAAAGTCACTATATTGTTGCAGTGGTTTAACCTGAGCTAGCAACATGACCAAGACAGCCGCTTGCTCACCGCCTTCCCTACCCGCCCCCCCACCCCCATTAGGGGAGAGAATTAAAAGGGAAGGGAGAAACTTGGATTGAGATAAACATGGCTTAATAAAATAACAAAATACTAACCGCTACTACTGTATATATATAAAATAGAAATAAGATACTCAATGCAATTCCTCATGAACTCTGTCCGCACCAAGCAGCCAGTCCCAGGAAGCAGCACCTGGTCCCAAAGCTGATCCCGAAGAGAGAAAAAGAGAAAAAAAGGCAGAAAGGCCCAGAGGCCTCTGCAAAACAGCAACAGGCCAAAGTAAGCATCCTGAACAGAACTCCCCCAGCTTCAACAGAAAGAGTGAAGAAGAACATGAGACAGAGCGACCATGTTCGAGACGGCGTGAGAGAGACTGTGGAAGATACTGATTCTCCTTAAATATGAAGCATGACACTGATGGGATGGAATACTCTTATTGATCAGTCTGGATGTCGGTCAAGCTCTGCCCATCCATGCCCCACTTCCCAGCTGCCTCACACCTGTGCACCGAGGGCTCAGAAGGTCCATGGCTCTCAGACTAGAGCAGTTAAGAACGTTAACTCTGTGCTGGGGTGTTATCTAATGTTCTCCAACTAAGTCCAAATAATGAGCATGCTAGCTGTGAAAAAGAAAGGTTTCTAACCACATGAAGAAAACTATCTCGTTTTCAGTCAAACCAGCACAGTTTTGGAAAACACATGGTGTTGCTATGCTGGCAGTGTGTTCTCCACCCTCCTGCAGAGCTTTGAAGGCAGCAAAGGAGAGCATGTGGGTTTTTTGACTGCACATGGTGAAGGCTGTTGGGTCACAGACTCTGTTCCAACAGCCCGGTCCTGATACTGGGATTGTAACAATCAGAGGAGTTGCCTGCATTGTACAGAGCCAGGGCCAAGAAGAAGCACGTGTAGGTCACTGTATGGGATGTGGATGTTAAGTGTTTGCATGAAAGACTGGAGGTTTTCTGGTTAGTTGTTTGTTCTACTCTCATGTGGGTTGGCTGTGTAGATATCCAAAAGGTGAAAATTGCTGAGATGATGCAAGTCTGCAAAGCAATATGCACAAAATGGTCTTCGACTAAAATCAGATCTGGAAATTGGGCACATGCAAAATGATCCCTACTCTGTCAAGTAAACTGCACCTATCTGTAGATTCACATGAAGAAACCCAGAAATCCCTTTTTTAAAGAAAAACTGGTAAAATTTCATTTTATCTGATTCACACTCAAGATCAAAACTGGGAATCCTTGTGTTCCTTCTTCAATATTCTCTGGAATACTGTAGTATACTTATTCAACCCCAAAGAGTAAATATTAAGTATTATTGCTTTATTATTATTAAAAGTCTGGATCATTTTCCAGAATATTTGGCTTCTACCAAGTTTGCAAAACCATACTGGAAATTTCTTAACATACTTTCTTGTAAGGTTTCTGACCTTTTCTTCTTCTGATTGCACTGTAACAACCATTCTTTTAGTATTCTGGGAATTCTCTTTCTTGTTTTATTTAGAAACAGGAAATACACGTTCATTTTGAAGGGGAGGAGGAATGATTACATTTTCTGAAATTCCAGAAACAGTTCAATTCAAGGTTTGAATGAGAATTTTTGCTTCCCTTTTTCTTCCTTTCCTTTCAGGAGTCTACTTGATTTGAAACACAGCTTGGGGTTGGAGGAAATTATGGCAGCAGGGCAAAGAAAAGTGTCCTGCAATAGAGGGCATATAGGTTGAATATGTGCTATTGCATTCCCCTGTGCATTGTGCAGGCAAATGCAGCTTTCACACTTTCCACCTTTTCTGTCTCTCAACAGATGCTACCTAAGGAACAAACTGGGTGTTCTCAATGCTCTGCTTGGTTCCTTCCTCAACCAGCACTGCCTGTGCTTTCATGGCTATGTCCTTCTAGAAAATGTTCGTAGCTTGATTGTGCCAGCTCTTCTTCTTTTAGCTGCTGTGGACCCCGGAGTGTTCTGAACCCCTTGAGGTTAATGATATTACACAGCTACAAAGTCCTGTTAGAGACTAAAACTGCTTTGAGTGAAAAAAGTTGAAATTTGTTTTTTTCCTGACAAGAAAGCTATTGGCAAAAGAAGTGACAGTAAAGCTGCATAAGTGTTTCATTCTAACGTGCCATGTGGATGCTTTTATTCTCAAAGTCACCATTTAGTGGTTTCCTTTTCAAAGGGACTAAGTGAAACAATATAAAGATGCCCTGTTTGAAGTAAGCATTTCTGCAGAGGGAACTACTATTAAATACTTCTTTTTTTTCTTTTTGTCAGTTACTGACACTTTTTTCTCAAGCCCTACATCTTCATTAGCATACCATGCTCCATCTTTGTTCAGGACAGATTTTTCATTTTGTATTTCATTGTCCTGCTGCAGATCTGACTGCAGAAGGTTTTGCCACCTATGGGCTTGACTTGCGTTTCCGTAGCACGACGGACTGGTGGTGACCAAGTGAATCAGGTGAAGGCTCCAGCTCTGTCAGTGAAGGACATCTGGTGTTCTGTATGTCACAAGACTCTGTTTACTCTTAAGTGCTGAAATGGTAGAGGTGAGATGCAGGGTAAGAAAACAACAGGACAGATAACTGTGAAACATCTGATATTCTGTCAGGTTGAACTGACATTTCCGTTACTTCAGGACTAAAGGCAAATGGGAGTACCAGAGGTATCCCAAGTAGTTTTATTGGGTCTGTGCTCAATTATTTCTTTAAGGAAAGAAAACCTTATTCTTCTAAAAATTTTCAGCAATTTTATATTCCATAAGATTCTCCTCTGTATGTGGAAGGACTCTGTGACAAATCAGGAAACTGATTAATTTTCATTTTCATGTTTTAAAATTGCCTAAGAAAGATGGATTGATGGGTATAGGCTACCACTGTTGAACAGAAGATGGAAAAAAAGAAGCTTAAAAGCCATCCCAGGCCTCAGAAAAGCTCCAACTAGACTGTCTGAACTCTGTGCACATAAATAATAAGTTTTTGTTAAAGCCCCAAGGCTGCTAGGTAGAAACTGCAAATCCTGATAAATTAGTTATACAGTCCTCAGAACAGATGAGTACAGACTTGGAACGGAAACATTTTAGCTGTCCATTAGCCACTTTCTATTTCTTGAATTCAGAGAAAAAGCACATCAGTCACAGAAAGATATACTGTGAATATTTCTTAAAATGTGGGAGAATTTTTTTTCGCACCTTGGAAATAGTTTTGAAGAATGCTAGGATCAGCCTGCCCTTTGTTGGCTGCTGGACTCTATGCTATCCTGTCAGGATTTTATGTTTTTTTTTCTACTGCATGCAGAATCTTCTGCCTCTTTTTTTTTCTTAACTGTGAACCTTCCAGTACAACGCTAAGCAAACTGACCAACACCTGCCATGTGATTTTTGTTCATAATCATCTGTTGAGGAAGAGATCGGTACTTTAAAATAATGTACAATTCATATTTTTGCTTTTGGACATGTTTATCTTACTTTAGGTGTATCTTGGGGTGGTAAGGTCAGCGAAGTTTGTTTTCACATGTATTGGTGAAAAGTGATGAAAAAGATCAGAGTGTTTAGTTCTGCAGTGTGACTATTTAGCTTCCACTGATCAACACTGGTGCAGACTTCTAGTTCTAACTCATTCTCTGTGTCTTCTGTCCCCATTAGTTCTAGGCTGAATAGTGCTGAATGC
The DNA here is from genome assembly GCF_036013475.1 of Columba livia. Taxonomy (NCBI): domain Eukaryota; kingdom Metazoa; phylum Chordata; class Aves; order Columbiformes; family Columbidae; genus Columba; species Columba livia. Next base: position 54,180,946 of record NC_088603.1, on the reverse strand, counting down.
TGCTTCATGCAAAATGTCTGTACAGGTGTAGATCTTGGGACAATCCAGAGCAAGGGAGACCCATGGCTCTTGTGTTACAAACACAGGGTGAGGACAAGTGGCATGAATATACTTCAAAATCTCATTTAGATACTGCTGGTCACAGTGGGTCTGTCTTATTTCTGTCACCATCATGTAGAAACTCGTCCTAGAAACATTTTGTGCCTGGCCTGAAAAAGTGGAAACATCACACCTGTTTTTAAGTAGGCAAAAAAGGATGACCCAGGGAACTACAGGCCTGTCAGTCTCACCTCTGTTTCTGGCAAGACCATGGAGCAGATCCTCCTGGAAACTTTGCTAAAACACATGGAAGAGGATGTGGTTGGTGACAGCCGACATGGCTTCACTAAGGACAAATCTGGTAGCCTTCTAGGGTGGGATTACAGCATTAGTGGATGAGGGAAGAGCAACTGACATCGTCTACCTGGACTTGTGCAAAGCATCTGGCACTGTCCCACACAACATCCTTGTCTCTAAATTGGAGAGACATGTATTTGATGGATGGATCACTCTGTGGGTAAGGTATTGGCTGGATGGCCACATCTAAACAATTGCAGTCAAGGGCTCAACGTGCAAGCAGAGACCAGTGATGAGCGGCATTTCTCAGGGGTCGGTGTTGAGACTGGTGCTGTTTTTTTTTGCGGCACCAAGATGTGTGCTGTGGTCAACACACTGGAGGGATGCCGTCCAGAGGTACCTTGACAAGCTTGAGGGATGGGCCAGTGCGAATCACATGAAGTTCAACAAGGCCAAGAGTGAGGTCCTGCACATGGGTCAAGGCAATCCCAAACACAAATACCGGCTGGGTGGAGAAGGACTTTGGGAGTTCTTTGACAAGAACCTCAACATGAGCTGGCAATGTGTGCTTGCAGGGCAGAAAGCCAACTGTGTCCCAGGCTGCATCCAAAGAAGTGTGACCAGCTGGTCAAGGGAGATGATTTCCCCCCTCTTCTCTACTCTGATGAGACTCCATCTGGAGTACTGCATGAGTACTGCATTCAGCCCTGGGGCCCCCAACATAAGAAAGACTTAGACCTGTTGGAGCAAGTGTAGAGGAGGGCCACAAAAATGATCAGAGGGATGGAACTGTGAAGATGGCCTGAGAGAGTTAGGGTCATTCAGCCTGGAGAGGAGTAGGCTTCAGGAAGACTCTATAGCAGCCTTGTAGTACCTAAAGGGGACATATAAGAAAGCCGGAGAGAGATTTATTTATTTATTTATTTATTTTATTTTTTTTTTTCTTTTACAAGGCCATAGGACAAGGGGTAATGGCTTTAAAGGGTAAGTTTAGATTAGATATAAGGAAGAAATTCTTCACCATGAGAGTGATGAGGCACTGGAACAGGTTGCCCAGAGAAGTCCCTGAAAGTGTTCAAGGCCAGGTTGGGTGGAGCTTTGAGCAGCCTGGTCTAGTGGAAGGTACCCCTGTCTATGGCAGGAGGGTTGGAGCTAGATGATCTTTAAGGTCCCTTTCAACTCAACCATTGTATGATTCAGTGTTCTGTTGCCAAAATCTTATAGCTTGTTCTCTCTTTTCTGCCTAAAATATGGCAGAAGTCAGAAAGGGATTCTGCACCCTTCTACCTTTAAGTTTATATGGCTGTATTCTGTACAACATCTGTCAGAGTTTGCCTTCACATTTTAAAAGTAATATTATTGATTTACCTGAAAAGATAGGAAAGGCACTCCTTGGATGGATTCTGAAACACCTGTTTGTTTTCCAATGCATTTGAGACTGCTGCCTTCCATGCCAGAAGTTTTCTCCAGGTAAAGTGATAGTTCTGTTTTTGAAACACAGAATTGATAAAACACAATCCGAACAAATAACCAAAACCAATTAAACACTGTGTTCTTAAATCAAATCAGAAAGCTTATTTTGCAAAGCTTGGTGTATAGGGAGTGATTAGCAAAAACGTTAAAATTAGTTTTTAGTAGACGTAGGAGTTTCAAATAAGGTGTTACTGTGATAACCATGAGAAGTGAACACTGTTTGCTGTTCGGTATTCATGTCAATGGATCTTCTTCTGTAGAAGTTTCTGCCTTTGCAGTCCTGACTTCAGAGTGGAAGACTTCTTGTCAAAAGCTTTTAATCCAAATGATCACGGGAGATAAACTTTGCTGCATACGTCTTTGTTTGCTCTTGTTCAGTGCCATTTCATGTTCTGTTGATGTCTGGGAGAGATATGTTAGACTACATAATAACTAACTACCGTATAAGAGGTCTCTTTGCAAATAGGGAATACATCACAGACCTATTTGTTTCTCCTGGATTTTCATTGCCCTGCTGTTCTTTCAGCTATTGCCAGCATCTTTTCAGTCCAGTGCTAGTATAGGATTCTGAGTGGATGATTTTCAGTCATGGATTTGTACAGTAAATTTTGGTGATCACGCTTGTTTTTCCCTATGTTCCTGTCCTACAAAGGCTATACTTTCTTCAGCACAAATCAGGAGGGTGAAGCTAAGTAGTAGTACAGCTTTTACTAAAAAATGATTTTTCCAAATATTTATGGATATGGAGCTGCATTTGCTGTGTCATGGCAAGGCATTCATTGACTTTGTAACTATGAGGTAGAAAAACTGAGACCAGTAGTCTTCAGGCTGTCATTTTAAAAAGGTGAAGTTTGATGTAATTCAGATAATGGAGTCTGGTTTTAAGTTTTGATTGAAACCATTTTTTTCAGTGAAAAGAGTATGGTTTCGATAGATTTTTTTTTTTTTTTTTTTTTTTTTTAAATTTTTCTAAAGAAAATTATCATCAGTTTGTAAGTTCTGCCAGTACTCTTTCCATGTACATTTTCCAGGCATTTGGAAACTTAAAAATTTACCCCCAAAATCTGAGAATCTAAAAAGTCATATGTCAGAGAATACAGATTCTAATGCTGCATTCCCTCAGGTGTGAGAAGCAAAGCAGCCCTTTAGCTAGCCCTAATAGTCTGTATATCACCCCTCTGACACAAGTCAACAGCAGGTCAGTGAAAGGAGATGGGATATAATTCTGTCCTGCTTTGTTCAAGTCAGCATTAAATTTCCAGTTGATCTGTTTCTGCTTTTTTGTGCCTTAAACTAAGTTTCTGTATCTGTTTTAATCTGAATGGTGAAGAATTTATAAAGTTGAACTCATTTATGAGTTCAACTCATAAATATGAACTCTGATCATTATTTTATTGAAATCTATGAAGTATGATGTGTGGTGCTAACAGTTGGTGGCCTCAAAGCAGATGTATCTAATGGCACAGTAATACAAATGTAGCTCTGCTGGCAGGTGTGACACCACAGCTCCGGCAGCATATAATGTGAAAAACCAGAAAATCCCTTCCAACAGTTGAGGAGATGGCCCTTCATGGTCTTCCTAAGAGGCTAAATTTCAGAGGACTTCTGGTTTATATTGTATACTGTGTAAATTGTAAAATATGTTTATATTGTGATCCAGAATAGTTCTTTTCTGAAATACCAAATATCACCCCTTCATCTCATAAAATACTGATATTCTGCTTTACGTTACGTTAATCTTTTTCAGCCCTGAGTTCGATCTATTTCTGACAAATCACAGTAGGTAATCTGAGAATTTGCATGATAGACAGTGGTTTAGGAGCTGAGAAAGAAGTAGCATTCAAAACAATGAGACTAAAGGGATTAAGCGGGTGAGTCAGGAGAATGGGGGAAGAGGTATTCCCTGCAAACTTTGGCCTTTCTTAAATAATGTGTCAGTGCAATAAAAGTGGTTTCTGTGGGTTTAAGAGTGGGTCTTAAAACAATATATGCTTCTAGAGGAGAGGTGGCTACTGCAAAACTTTATCATAAGCCACTTGCAGCTCAAGAGTAACTGTGGATTGGCCTATAAAGCTAAAAGTCTCTGTCTTACTACTTTAAACTACTGTGCTGTTGCAAGTTAGCCCGATTTATACTATTGGAAACTACAGCTGTTCTATTACTTCCTTAACTAAAATTTGAATATTGAAATAATAGTTTCAGTTAAACTGAGATTGGTTTATGATAATATGACTGCATAAAGGCAAATACTTAACCATATTAAAAAAAAAAAAATTATAAAAAACATTCTTTAATTCTTCTTCCTGTCCCTTGTGTCCTGGAGGCACAAACAAAAGGGTTTTAAAATCTTTTATTTAAGTAGCATAGAGACTGGACTATGTTTACCTGTTTAAGTTAATTTTGCAGACATTATGGCTATATCCACAAACCTTCCATGTTTGCCTTTTCAGAATGTGATTATTGCTCATAAAAGCAGTTTTAATTGAATGCTTATGTCATCAATGGCTTGTAGCATGCTTAAAACTACATGCCTCTATTTATATGACTATAGTTTATTTTTTAGAGCTCCCTGTATAACAATACTGGGAAATTACTGAAGGATTTTTTGCTATTCAGCTGGGTGATTTTAAAAGATATTGCTGTTACATTGAGTATTGGCATTGTTGCTCAGGAATAAAAACTTAAGAAAATTATCCCTTCCCCCTTTCAAACAAAGCCACATCTAAAAGGTCACAAAAGGAAACACACAATTCAAATAATCTCCTTGCTGTATGTGAGATTAACTTGGACACAGATGTTTCAATTTATAGTTTGATCTGGCATAATATATACATTTAACAAAATCCTGTTTTGTATTGCTTCTATAAACACTAGCGTCTGATAAAAGCATGTTGGCTTTTCTGCCATCTACTTGAATCAGAAACCTCTGAGCCAGTGCTTAGAAAGCAGGAGTCTGACATTCAGAGACCTGAATTAACTCTTTCAGCATTTGGCTGCAACTTTTCTCAGCCTTTTCCTTGCCTTTTGAATGGCAAATCCATTTGTGGTTTTCTCAGTTTAAGCTCCTGTGGATAATTATTAGACTTTGTTCTTGCTGTATTTAAAGATGAAATGATTCAATGCTGTTCACCATAGCTCATTTCTGGGCCACACTGTAGACGTTAAATTTCTGAGATACTATCTGAGAAATCACTGACATGATTCATACACCATGACTACAATGTTTTTTTCCCCCTGCTGTTTGCCAGGCATTAGCCCACCTGTCGGTAAAGGGAAATGGCTTTGGCATGATGAGAATCCTTATGAACAAGCAGTCTTTGTCCTTTTTTTTTTTTTTTTTTGCCAAAAAGCAGTTTCCCCTTTATCTGCAAACAGCACTATCTAAAAAATGAATTGCTTCCTCTGAATCACAGATACCACTCAGAGATAACTTCACCTTTGGGATATAAAAAACAGCTATCTCGTTTCTGATTGTATGTGTCCCAGCAAATTTTGGTCATGAGAAGTGATATTAGGTTTATTCTAGAAAATAATTAGTGACTGCTTTACTATTTCCTGCTAATTATCCTAATGAAGCAGGGCACAATAACTAGAAAAATACCTGACAGCCAGGCAGTGAATTCTGAGAATGTGGAGGATCATATCCAACCTCATGAGTTTATCTTCACAGTTTAGCTGGCACCTGCAATGAAGAGGTAAATACGGCCATACAAGGAGTTTTCTATGTTTTGGTAAATATATGGCTGTCTGTGTCCTGCCTTGCCAATATTTCTAAAGGTGGAGGATTTAATCTTGCAAGCTTCTTACTCTGTGTAGGTCTGATCTCGGTAGCTATCACATTTTGCACTAAGTGCAGAATTGTTCCCATATTCCATCAGCTAGGATATGATCCCTACTTTTATGAAAGTTTAAGCAAAAGTCACACCTCTGAAGGGAAATGAGGGAAACAAGAAATCAGTAATTAATGAAAGAATTATCACAGGCTTACCTCAAAGATTAGAAATTTGGATCTGTAAGGTACAGATTCATGGAGTGATATAAAATCATAGTTGCTTAGCTGTTGGGGGCAAAACAGTAAAAGAATACTTCAGTAGTACTCTGTTACATTTCTGTGTAGCTGTGTCAAAAGGCAAAACATAAGGTATAAAGCACCACAGCACCTTACTCCTGTATTTGTAAGGCATGGGTTTACTGTGTGGCCTTGTTTAAAAACCAAGTTTAAGTGCTGAGCCTTCTGAACCAGCCAGCCTGATGCAGGCAGCAGCCCAGACCTGTTGCATTCAGGGGTTTGAAGAATGGTAGATGTTTGTGGTCTATCATGTTGCTTGGAGGAAAGTAGTCCATCTGCCCCCCTTTCCTGCCCATTTGCTCTACCATCATCTGGATCCACCTGTGGACATGCCCAACTGGAGCAATCGGTTCAGGCCCTGTGCTTAAAGAGCCCTTGAATTAAGAGCTGCACTGGTGTGAGCCCATCATGAGAAGGAAGGGCTTTAGGAGGTTGGGGCTGGAGGAGGTGAAATTTGCTGATTTTTCTACATATCCTTTGAAAAATAAAGGTGGCCTTATATTTGAAATCACCTTCTATTTGGGCCAGTACGGTAGTTCTGGCTAAATCCATGAGAATAGTCAGAGTCTGCAAGGATAAACGACAATGAGGTGGAGAAGTAAGCATTCAAAATTTGTTTTGGCAGAAATTGGTTAATTAAGTCTGTTTAGCATTACACAGGACCTTAGTTTGGCCAGTTTACTACCTTTGTTGAATATGTGGCTTCCCAGGAGTAAATCTAGATGAAATGTCATAGTATTGTTTAACTCATTTTTTCATAGGGAAAACACAAAAACTGTGCAATTGCCTATATTGAACGAAAGAAATATATGTGTGTGCATTTTCCCATGAAAATGTCTTTTCCAGGAATAAAATCTATATATAGAGTTGTTTGGTTTAGGCCCTATATTGAGGAAAATGGCAGTATTTTCTTTGTTATGCCCCATCACACTCAAAATGAACACAGATTCAAGCAGCAAAAGCTGAGAGGGATATATTAATGATGAGGTTTCAAGAATATTGAAATATCAAGAACAAATCAAGACTCTCTTCAGGGTCTCAAACAGATGGCTTGGGACAAATCCCCAAATATTCTTCCTAGCTTTAGCAGCTGTTGCTAGACCTAGGTTAGCTAATATCTCTTCAGGTATTAGATGATTGAAATAAATTCATTGTGATTCATGGCAGTATTTTCTGACTGTAGAGGAATCTTTCATGTGATTCTGGGAAGCCAAATGGGCTACAAGTGTGTGTGGAAGACCTTACAGATATAGGAGAATGGGCTTAGAGACATGCTGATTTTCTCACCAGTATGTTGTGTAGCTTACCTTTAGCACACAGTAGACTTAAGTAGGTTTAAGTCCTATTTTTCTTCCCAAATATAGGAATAAATTAATGAAAATATAGAAATCCTTTACATTAAAAGGAATTTTTGGTACAAGGGGAACTTAACAGCATTTTTTCTGTCTCAAAATGCTATTCTAGAGATAATTTACAAAAACAATTTAGTCAAATCTGGGTTAATTTTTTGGTTTTGAATTCTGTCTGTTAAAATCAGAGGTACACTTAGTGTGAAGAAACGAACTAGAAAAAGTGGTTTTGAAGTTGTCTGTGTGCTTTTCAAGGTAAAGAATGTAATGAAGAAGTTAGCAGAAGGTAAGTCAGCTTAAAAGACTTAGAGCATAATTCCTCTGGCCTGTCTTGTTCGTATGGCTATGCCAAGAGGCCAAAGAGCTGCCCTTTTTGTCAGCCATGGGTTTTGTGGTATAAAGTAAAGTCTTGGGTTGTAAAATTTTCATTTTCCAGGTCTGTGGCAGTCACGCGTTTTGTTCCTCTGCATTCTTCATCTGATGGACAACTAGACTGAGCACATGTTAACATACACATTACATTACCCTGAACTGCACCATGGGATAAAAAATCTCAAACTTCAAATACAGTTCTTACAAGCAAAAGATGAGGAAGAATTTGGGACAAATACCCAAATATTCTTCCTAGCTTTAGCAGTTGTTGCTAGACGTAGGTTAGCTGATACCTCGTCAGGTATTAGATGATTGAAATAAATTCATTGTGGTTCATGGCAGTATTTTCTGACTGTAGAAGAATCTTTCATGTGATTCTGGGAAGCCAAATGGGCTACAAGTATGTATGGAAGACCTTAGAGATACAGGAGATACAGTGCCGCTGATTAATATTGTAAAGCTTTTATTATTATTATTATTATTACAGTGAGTGGAAGTTCCAGGTAGCTGTATGGGTTTATATGTATTTTACAGAGGCATCTATTATCAATTCATTACTCTCTTACTAGAAAGCTGACCAAAGTCTTGGCCTAGGTTATGCTTGCTTTGACTCAGCTTGGGAGACTTTTCCTATTGTAAATTTTATGCTTCTTTATTGATTTATTTTAGATCAACAAAGAACTTTGAGTCAAACTGAATGCAGTTTTACAGCATTCCATGTACTATTTTGTGGGTTGCAAATGTAAAGATAATGAATGGCTGCTGTAGTCTGTTTCCCATCTGGTTTTAACAGTCTTTTTCATTTTCCAAAAGGCACTAATATCTAAGCGCTTATTTAGCAAGTTTTTACTTTGGTAATTAATGAAACACTATCATTTGCTAGTATACATCTGTGGAGCTTTTTGAATCGTCGTTGTGTTGCCATACTTAGGACAACAGCTTGAGTTAAAGCCAAAGATAGCTTTGAATCATTTGGTATCAAGGTAGTAATGAGCTCTGCAGACATTTCAAATACAATTTGTCCCTCTTCAGCCAGGTGTGGCTTAATCCACTCTATTTTTCCCATAAGCAATATGATGTCCAATATATAACTTTCTCCTCATACTGCAAAGAATGTTTCCAAAAGGTTAAAGTTATGCTTTTTGCAACACAGAGGAGACTGTTGATTTTTCTTTTCCTGATGCTAGATTGCTGTCCACTTCCATCCTGAAATTTGATGGCCTGACAATAAGTATTTTTTCCTTAAAATCTAAGATCATGAACTATACTTGTTTGTTATCTTCTGATCTGTGTGGGTTTCCTACCCTTAAGAACTGTTTAAGAACTCAAGTAAAAAAAAGCTATTTCTACAGGGTTTATATTCAACAATCATTTTTCTAAATTCTAGCTGCAACAGTGCAAACAAATTACATTCAGATTTCAAGGAAAGAAATTAAGGGTTTAATAGTGTAGTAAAAGCATTGAAGTCATTACAAATGAATTTATCAGGAATTCATTCCTCTTGATTGATATGCTAAGTGGAAGCACGTAGGACATTAAAACCATCCTGTGTAAATCTTGATAGTGTTTGCTCCTTCTTAGAGGATGTGTGTATGTTCTGCTATTGATTTGTTTGCAGCCACATAGTTAAACTGTAGGATTTCTGGCTAGTAAAATTCTTGCACACATGTGATGGGAGTTCTGCTTCAGGAGACGGTTGCCAGCTGTTGCCTCAGTATTTCTGACTCGTTCCACAAAATGTAATTTTGTCGGCACCTAATTGCCAGAAAGTGTCGGATCTGCTATTTAAGCAGTTAGTGTTTCTAATACAATTTGTTTATATTCAGTATTTTTTTAAAACATTAGTGGCCCATTCATTTTCTTTAGAAGATATTGCATTTATGGATTGGCCTCTCTAAAATGTTACCAAACTCATGCTATGGCTTTATTTGCTATGACATTCATCGTGGCAGTCACTCCAAGGGTTATAAAATTTGGGATTCAAATTTTCTTTTGAGGAAGTCTATAGCTTTTACTTCAGACCAAAGACAGGAGCATCCACTTGTCGTCAAGGTATAAACACGTAATTCCATGAAGCACCTGCATCTGCTAAAAATATCTCACTGGTGTAAACAAGGCAACAAATCCTTTGATATGTAGTGAATAGGATGGGTGTCCCTTGGATATTTCACCAGCCATGTTTCCTCTAGTGTTATCCTTTGAAGGGTTAAATGTAGAAGTTTCTTTCATTCCTTCCCTATCAGCTAAAGTGCCCATCCAAAATGACAAATGCTTTGTTAAAAGGATTGCACATACAAGTCAGTATCTTGAGAGTACTCAATATTTCTAAAGTACCTCCATATATCAAGAAATATTGTTATTTTTTAATCAACTACCTGTGTTGAATGAAAGGAATTCCCACTCAAGGAAAAATAACCTTACATTTTGATTATTTTGTGTTACTGCCATCGTTCATGTTTTTTTCCATACATACATGTTCATGTCTTGGACTTCAAGGTGAGATGTTTTTTTGTAGTTCTAGTTCCTATCATCAGTCATAATTCCACTGATAACAGAATAGCATACCCTTTCTTTGGGTGGGGAAACATATTTGTGTTTCACTAGAAATATTTGGTTAACAGAAGCACAAGAAACTAAACCGCAAAATCTTAAAAGGGAAGTTTAAATGTATTTTTTTTTAATAGGAGCGGATCTGTAATAAAAACAATAAAATCCAGTGTTTAAGCTCTATAGAAATAATTTAATGACCAGCTGCAGCAATAAACACCTTTCCGTTTTGATTGGGTCTTAACTCCTCCATGCAGTGATTAATTGCTCCATGAAAGACAAACACATTACATTATACCTTAAGTGTAACATCCTGTTTTAAAGATTCCTCTAGTACAGATTAAATGTTTTTGAACCTGTTCAGACTTTAAATGATATTTCAAGGATCCTCCATTTATCATTACTTCTTGCATATATTCAGGACCAAGACAATAACTGGCTGGTATTAGCTTTCTCATATTCAACTTTGGCCTTCCTTGCATTTTATTCCACTTAGATAAAGAGTAATGTGGTGTCACAACTTGTTTTCATTGTAAACACCATGGAAAGTACAGGATGGAGGTTGTATTGTATTTGAATTGTAGGAAGCATTAGAACTCTATTAAAAAGTTCTATAACTGGTTCCTGTGTGGGATGGGGCATGTGTTAATGTATTATTATTAAAGCCGCACTCATTGTATATAACAGGACAGCCACTAAGACAGTGATTTAAAAATATTTTGTATATAAAGTAGATTTTATCTGATGATCTAAGAGGGAAATAATGACAATAAAAATCTCTACTTCATTCATTCCTCCTCTTACAAACCTAGGCTTCCTTTCTCGAAGTCTGAAAAAGGGATTGTGTATGACACTAGTATAAAGAAATCTGTGCCATGGCAAAGGTTGTATCTATATCAGAAGTATTAACTTAATTTGTTTTTTGAATTCCATTTTATTTCACTTTGTGTTGTAACCTGCTTTTGAGAGCGTTACCTTGAGTTTTGTTATAGAATCACAGAAGGGTTGAGGTTGGAAGAGAACTCTTGAGGTCCTCTGATTCAACCCCCAAACTCAGGGTCATCTAGAGCCAGTTTCCCAGAACAGTGTCCAGCTGGCTTTTGAATATCTCCATCCAAGATGGGAGATTCCACAAACTGTTCCAGTGCTCAGTCACCTGACATTAAAGAAAGTGTTTCCTGATGTTCAAACAGCATCTTCTGTTTGTGCCTATTACCTCTTTGTCCTGTCACTGGGGACCACTGAAAAGAGCCTGGCTCCCTGTTGTTTACATCTTCCCTTCTAGGTATTTATACAAATTGATAAAACTTTCCCTGAGACTTCGTAACTCCAGGCTAAGAGGTTGCAGCACTCAGCCTCTTCTCCTTTGCTGGATTGTCTCCAATAGCTCCATATCAAACTTGTACTGGGGATTTTGTTTTATTTTATGTTGTATTAAAACATTCATTCTGGGATGGTGCCTTTTATGAAAAATCAACACAATCCAGCACTTATTCTTTTAATGGTTTCTCTGGTGAGCCCATCCAGAGAAACAACAGATTCTTGAATGGGAACAGAGACAAGTTCAGGACCGTTCCTTCCTTTTAGTCACCTGTGGCTCTGAATAGTGTTGATGAGACATGTTAATGGTTAATGCACATTCCTTTTCTAAGCTGGTAGTCTTTGATTGCCTGCTGCCTTTTTCCATAGCCACCTGAGAGCCCAGAGTGAGTGGAACTTGACAGATATATTTATGAACTCAGAAAAATGAGGCGCTAATATCAAGAACCAGAGCAGCTGGGTGACAGCATCCTGCTGATCCTGCTGGAAGGGAAAGGTGCCAACTGTAAAATCTCTAGAGAAATCTAGACTTCATGGGGAGTGTTTAGTCACTGTCCAGTCCCAGGAAGCTGGATGTAGTCACCTTGGCCAGTGGGTGAAATCGGTCAGGCTCAGATATAATAAATCTCTCTACTCACTTCATGATCTGAAAGGAAAGACTTGATGGACCTAATTTAAATTTTAACTAGGTTAAATCAACTGTGTTAAGGGTTGTATAGAGTATAGTAAATGTAAAATTCTTCATGCCTTGAGGTAGAAGATTTTTAGAGCCAAAGATGTAACATTAGACTGAATGACTTTTATCATTGGACTTCAAAAACTTGTGTAATTTTACAGCTTTTAGCTCATGCTAACACAGGTGTTGTGATTTGTCTGCTTTATCCAGAAGAACCAATTAGGTGATACAAACATGAACTGAGATATTAAATTAAGGTGCTTGTTTAGGTGTTCAAATAGGAAAACCTCAGTCAAACATTTAAATGATGTTAAAGACAGCGGGCCAAATTATTTCTTGTGATTGTGTTGTACTTGGTGACAAATCTGGCCGCTTTTGAGTCAACAGTATGATAGTGAACTACTCAGTTTTAGTCCTTTGCAAGGGAATAGCTGTTAGATAGCTACTTCTTAGAAGCACAAACTAGTTGCTGTTAACATATGTTTACTTGTTCCCATCACAAGTGCAACATAATTTGGGATTTCTGAAATAGGGGGAGCAACATGAAACATTCAGTTAAAGCAGAAGAAAAATATAGTTTAAATATGTGTACAAAAATATAAGGAAACAAATCAGAAATACAATACAACTGATGGAAATTCAGCAAGAGAAAACTATTTGAAGTCAGACAAAAATCATTTGAAGTTAGAATATATGGTAAAAGTAAAATCTTTCCAACTTTCCTTTTTTTGGGGCCAGGAGTTTAGAACTTTGTTTAGATATTCTTTAGGTACCATTTTTGCACTTGATTTGGCAGGTGAAATAGAAAAATATGGTAGCTTTTATATGGTGATAAGGATAGATTTTATTTGAAACTTTTGCTTTCCATTGCTATATGATAGTCTGTAGCTATCTCTATGCTTCTCTTTTTTTCACAGTGATCAGAGCAATAAAGCCAGTCTAAAACTTTGTATGTGTGATCTCAACATATCATGACTTTATAATCTGAATCCATGTAGTTAAATATTAGCAAGACATGCATGGGACAGCATGTACAGCAAGTGGCACTCAGTGTTTTGGTTCATTCTCTCACTGCTTTATTTAGCACTTAGTGTTCTAGGTATGAAATAGAGTGACTATGCAGATTGTATACAGTTCAGAAAACAATTCACTGAGTTTTGATATACATTTGTATTACTATTTGCGCAAATGATCCTGCAGGATACATTATTCTCTGTGAAAGAAAGGGTTAAAATACGTTTTGCAGGCTCTGGTTTTATCAGTGTTAAGGTTTATATGTTAGGTCCTAGACATTTGGAAACATAATTTGTTTTGCAGACTCTTCCTTGAAACTGTTCTCTGTTTCAGTCTGTTTGATTTTTGTATCTTTCCTATTTTACAGTATTTATAATGCTAAAGATCAGCTAGTTTCAAATTTAAAAAAAAAAAAAAAGAGACCTGTTTTAGAACTTCAATCATTATGGAAAAGTTAGATGTAAGATGTGCGTGTTTATGTACAGCATTAGTATCTTGATCATTGTTATGATTCTTTTCTTGGGTGCTAGTCATGTTTTTGCCTGATACTTTTCAGACTACCAGGACTGATAGACTGTTGATAAAATATTTTTTTAAGTTGAAGTATTTCAGTAGTTCTGATTACTATAGACATATCTGAAGTTAGATCCATTGATTATTTCTCTATGAGGTCATGGTGGAATAATCCACTTAATAGTATGCAACAATAGCAGTGCAAAGCTAATTGTAGCTTTTGAACTGAGATGGAAAAACTGCTGAAAATAAATACTCGTTGCACCAAGAGTTCTTCTAAGTAGTGCGTGGAAAAGATGAAAATATAAATTGGCAATAGACAACTCTTAGAATAACTTCTATTTGTCCATTTTAATATAAGCAGCCACAGTGTATGATGTAAACATGACAAACCTGAATGTGACCCAGCCAGTTGCCTGCCCCCAAAGCAGCTGGTGAAGGGCTGGCCCAGTCCCTGAGGCCTTCCTGGGAATTCTCAGGAGTCTAGGAGGGAAAAAAACCCCAAACTTTCATCTTGCAGTCCTCAGCTTTTGGGAACTGGGGGCAGAAAAAAGTCCACATACCTGAAGATGGCTTGTGGCTTTGTCCAGGACTGTGGGTGTCCTTTTCCCTCCACTATTTATTTACGTTCAGTAAAACTCAGATGTAGCCTAGGACGTGGGCCAGTAACTGCTGTATTGGAGAGCGCTAAGAGTCCATCTGATGGTTTAGAGGAAGACAACCCCCTCTCCTCCTTCATTCCCTTTGTAACGCACCTGGCCAGTTGTGCAATGCTGACCAATGAACAGCTGCTAACAATGAGGAAATTGTGCTCGTAAGAAGTAGCTCAGGATCTGATGGTTATTCTCTGGGGAGAAACTGAAGCACTAGGGACTTGGTTCTTGCCAGGATGTCTTTTTTTTTTTTTTTTTTTTCTTCCCTCTTCTCCACTTGAAAAAGTTGTCTCTGCCTTGAATTAAACACTTTTATCTTCTCTGTTTATGACTTTGTGGAGCTGGTTTCTTCAGAAAAACTCCATTTCCCCTTCATTTCCTCTTCCCCTCCCCTTTTTCCCGCTCCTGCCCCCTCCCCGCGCAATCCATCTGGGAGGATTAAGGATTTTACAGCTGAGAAATAGCTACACATTGGAATAGCTATTTATAGTATGATCGGTAACTTTTGCTAGCAGTAATGTTTGTCTGCATTAATGTTATCAGAATATGCACTGGTGATTATTTGGATGTGAATTAGCATATGGAGTCCATTTTATAGAGACTGTGTGCATATAGCAAGTATCTAGCACTCTGCTCTCAAGGCATTCCCATTTACTGAGTGTCCTTCCTATGAACATCTTGTAGTACTTTAAAAAAATAATAACAAAAAATAAACCAACAAAAAAACCAACACAACCAAACAGGATATGAAAATTCAGTGCCAAAGAGGCAAGTCTTTAGGCATGATTGAAACTTTGCTAATAACAAAAAGAACTCCATCTTTGAAGGGAAGTCCGTTCTTTTGGCTTGAGAAAATAAGCAAAAACATTTAAACTCTGATGTTGTTTTAATTTGAGAAAGTCTGCCATCCTTCACAGCCTGAGTTAGGCATATGTCTCTGGGAAGGCAGTCAAAGAAATCCAAATAAATAATAAATGTAGTGAATCCTCTTTTTTTATTTGTAACTGTGAAATTGTTGCATTTACTCATGTCTTCAGTCTGGTAAAGTCCTTGAAGTGTAAACAAGTTCAATTCAGAGGGGCTAGACGGGAGTTTCAGAAATAACTAGCAGCATTTGTATGGCTGTATGTAAAAGTTGCTTTTTTTGTTTTAACAACTTCATTTGAGTCAAATACTGTCAAGGGGCTTATAGCAATCACTATCAATTTATAAACTCATTATTTTAATACATATTTCTCTATAGGCCTTCCTGTTTTCATAATGAAAACAATCCAACTGGAATACTCTGTCACAGGTTTATTTCTCACATGAACATAATTCTTACTAACTTATTACATTTCTATACTGGCGTAAGAAAGCTAAAACTGTTTCTGGATTGAAACTGTGTCTGTTATAATACAAACAAATGTGTATGCTGTTCTGTATGAAAATATACAAAAAAGATGATCTTCAAAAACCTGCTATAGTTGAAAGTTTTCGTGAGTGGATAGAAAACAAGTGATCAGTAGAAGGCATGATTGATTCATCAGTCTGTTCAACAATGGTCATGGTATTTAGTAGAAAATCTGCTAGGAGCGTTTTAAATACAACTTATTTTCTCTATTCTTCGACTTGAAATGCCCTACAGACCTCATCCAACAGAAAGCTAAAAACAAAAATATAGGTAAAATTACCTCTCTCCTCGCCTCATTTTACAATGAGGAAGAAAGGAGACTGTTTGGACTGATACTCTAAAGGTGGTCACTGGGGTACTGTTAAATGGAAGTCAACCAAGAGTGCAAAATTTGCCTGAAGGCCTTGATATTATTCTTACGGGCTGGATTTCAGCAAATTTGTTTGTTCTCATGACTTGTGAACCTTCATGTATCCAGTTCTGAAGTAACTGCGAACGCTTTACTCAGAACCTTGCACTGAATTTTTAGTCATAATTATGACTACCAGATCACAAAATCAGACTTCCTTGGAACACCTCCTGCTGCCTTCAGAATTCCAGTTTCCAAGCAGATCAGCAGAATCCATTAGTATCTTTCTGTGACCATGGAAGCAAGAACCAAAACCTTAAAACAAGTATCCCAAACCTATCTCTGTTGACATGGTTTGAGGCAGTCACAGAAGGCATTTGAAGCCTTGAGGAAGTTCTGGCCGACCACATAGCTGATGAAAAGCAATGAAGACCATCTGGCCTTCATAATAACTGAAATCATCTATGCCAGCTTCAGAGAAGGCAGCATTCCATCATTCCTAAGCATGCAATAGTCTAGCCAGTTTTGGAGAAATGTACATTTAATGCCAAAACCCTCATAAATTATACCCGTGCTTCTCATCTCATGTTCTGTCTCTTCGTTTTAGTGAGCTTACAAAGTGATGTCAGCTCATTTTCTGTAGTACCTCGATTCTCTTAGAACATGTACACCATGACGTGACAGAAATGATGTAAGTTCCAGATGAAATCCAAATGTTCAAGATCTCGTTACTAGATTTTTACTTCAGCCGTTGGTAGATTTAAGTGCATAGCCTGTATAGCCTGTAAGGTAGAAGTACAACATAAACTCATTCCTTTGGGAGGTATAACAGCATTTCAAAGGCTATGCCCTTTACCTCACCTGGGTATTTTTTTTTTTGCCTCTTTGTTATCCAAGACTACCCAGAACAGCTGAGCTCCACAGAAATGATGTTGTATGCTTCAAGCTTGCAGGGGGAGTTAGATACAATGTATTTTCATTAAAATATTATTTATTATTGATAATATGTATTAATTTTAATTAATTTAAGATATTTTAGCAATTCCAAACTAGATTTTTCCATTGTTTATTAAGGTGTGCATCCAGTCAAACTCCACTGAGATGGGTAAACAAACTCTGGAATTCTTCAGTCAGAATCCACTCTGCAAATGCCACTAGCCACTGAGGCAAATGCAGCAGTTATTTTCATACTGATAATGCTGGTACATTAGATGACTTTATCTGCTTCCTGAAATAGATGTTTTGGTTTTGTTTTTTTTTAACAATAATTTCATTTTGCTTACTGAAAACTGGGAGAGGTGGTGTGTTTGTTTGTTTGGGGTTTTTTTTTGTGTTAGTTTGTTTATTTTGGTGTGTGTGGGTTTTTTGTTCGTTGCTTTTTTTCCTATTACAGCAGAGCAATAAACTTTTAAATGAAAAATGGGTGAAAGTTGCTGCGAAATGTTGCAGGAAGAGAGATGGTGTTATTTTGCAAAACAAACTGCTCTTTAAATCATTTTTAGGCACTTTCGGAGGCGTGATGTAGCATTCATGCTGAAGGAATAATCTCAGGATTGTAATTGTTTGATAAATGTACATTACTTTCCAAAGTTCCCTGCATGGAGAATGGAAGTTATTTAGTCTTATTAAATAGCAGCTATCCCTCCCTTTGTGTAAGTTATGATTTTTCTGTGTTGATGTGGTGTTTTTAAAACATATGAGCCATCTTTTTGCTTCCAGCATTCCTACTTGCAAATTTTTCTCCTTTGTGGTTCATTCCTATTACTGTTCAGTTGCTGTACCAGTTTTTCTGATCTTAATATCCTCAAGGGCTCTTGTTAAATATATATTAGGGTTGGACATATTTTATTATGCCCTATAAAGGCAATTTTACATATTAGAGCTCACAAGTCATCGCTGCTCATGCATTTAGGCCCACTGAAGTCAAGGAGACCACTTACATCAATAGAGGCATGCAGAATCAACTCTCAAACATCCCAAGGTATGAAATATAATCTTGTTAGCACAAATCTGTTTTGGGACTTTATGAGAAAACATCCGTGCATCTGTTTAATCCCTGGAGCTTTTACATCATTTCTCTGAATTACGTTAATATGATCTTCACTTTTTTTTGCCCCCCTCTCTCTTTTGAATCATGGGAGAGTTTAGGATTTTACTTAAGATACATTTAAAAGATTGATCCACAGCAAGTGTCCTGAAAGAAGTACATTGTAGAGTATACTTCAGAGTATTTGGGAAAACAAAAAAAGTCTATTTGGGTATTGTAATTAAAACATCCTGGTCTCTTTAAGAAACTGATGTTGAATTTTCAAAAGTGACAAGAACACAGTACTTCCTTTGAAAGAGCTGTAGTCTTGCAGTTCAGCGTGTTGGTTCCTCCAGTCAAGGACTTGGCTTCACCACTCTCTGGTTTTAATACAGTGTTGAAGTAGACTCTTTATTGTTACCATGGTTTTGTGAGGTTTTGACCTTTGTGGAAGATGGCAGACCTCAAAGTAGGCTGAACTCTTAGAGCACTTTGTCAGCATCCCTGAAAAATTCAGGTTATTAAGAACTTAGGGTAAAAGTCTTTGTGTTTTTGTCTTCATTTAAGACAATTTGAAATAAGTGTAACTAAAGGTGTAAACCTTAGTTTGCTTGAAGCAATACAACTTCAGAGATAGATGTCAGGTGCTAACTTCTAGCCCTATTGATGTCAGAACTTTTTACTCAATGGACTTTATTTTTAGCCACTTGAAGTTTGCATCATTTTGAAATACAGTTAGGTAAAGCACCTGCCTAAAGTAAATATTAACCTGCAGTACTGGGAACAAAGTTCATTTTTGTTTTGTTACTGAATTAGAACCAAAGGCGGAAAATAACTTGTCTGTCTTGTTCCATAGTCCAACCTATCAACATAAATACATATTAAACTGATGTTTATACATGCAGTCTGTATTGTTATTAATGATCTAGTAATACTGTTTGTGAAAATGTAACCGTTATAAAAGCCAAGTGTATCCATAAGGCTACTCAACTAAAAGCAGGGCAAAAACATCAAAAAATTGCAGCACCACCAAAAAATACCCTTCTGAAATGCTTTGAAAGTCTGTGGAACAATGGTCAAGTCTTAATATATATTTTTTTTTAATCAGTTAAAGCAGAACAACAAAAAAAACCCCAAACACTGCTAATGACAAACGCTATTCATTTGTGTTTGTGAAGAAAAAATTGCCAGTATTGGTGGAAGGATAGAATACCTGAGGTTTCTACTAAACTTTATCAGTGATACAGTCATATGCTCAACAATCTTTCTTTTGTCACTGAAAGAGATCAGGATTCATCTTATTACAGCTTTCTCTTGAGGTCCATTTCAACCCAGCATTTGTTCTGTTTTAATTCAGGTGCATGTTAGTGAATGAGCCATCACTGAGCAGGTTTGAAGGTCTGATATACCAGTCTGGCAACAGTTTACCTCATTTCTCATTATTCTCCTGTCATTTTGTTATGATGTGTTTTTAAGAACTTCCAGCTTTTATTTGCAGGAAAACCATTTCCTCATGCAAAGTAGAATGTACAGACCTGATTTATTTCTTAGCTGCGAATCTGTTGATTTTTATTTAGAAGAGTTAACTGCTTTTTTTCCTTATCCCTGTCTCTTACAGGCCAGACTATGACTGGCATTCACAGCCGTCATGAGAAATAAAGGGAGGGCTGGAAGGGAGAAGAGAATTTTATTCCTTTTTTACATCATGTATGGGATACAGACTTTGCTGCTCGTACATATTCCTTCAGAGGGAAGTATTCACCATACTCCCCTATTCCGTTTTGTGTAGGAAATACCAGTCACTTAGTCTACAGTCTCCATTTAACCTAATACTAAAGGGATTGTGTGATGCAGTTAATTATTTGTAGCAGAGGATTGGATTTAATGGTGTAGAAATATCTTTCCTCTGTTCTGTTGAACAGCCTGTTTTTTTGACATACATGCTGAGAAGACTCTTCTGCTTATAGAAGCAACATGCTGATCTACTGCAATATTCACTGTTTTTACATGATGTAGTGAGCACTTTGTTTTATCTTCTTCCAGCCTCCATCAGATGTGCTGGTTTTAGGCTTCTTAGGTTTCACAGTGGGAGAGTGAGTTCTTGAGGGCTCATTCCCAGATGCAGATATTTGACCATAAAATTCTCGTGCTCACTGGTTGGCATTTTTTGGGGAAGCGAAAAAGTGAATTCCTCCTGAGCAAAGTTTGTGCAACAGCGGTTGCCACCACCATATCCATCTACTGGACTTGCTAGTAGTAGTAACTCACATTTAGAAGTGGCCTTTGTAGGGAAAAATGGAATCGCTTCTAAAGGAGTTAATAGGGAAGTTTGTACTGTCTAGTTCTCTTGATAGAGGATTCTGATTTTGTTGTTGTTGTTGTTGTTGTTGTTGTTGTTGTTGAACTGGAGGATACAGATTTTTTTTTAACCTATAATTGCATTATGTCTCTGTAAATTTGTGGTTTGTTTTATATATGTATACACAGTCATGGTTCTTATTTGCTTTTGGGATTACAAGACTTTCAAGTCATTGAACTGCACAAAACTTTTACTGGGATGCCAGTATTAAATCATTGATGTAAAGACCATGTTGTACAGTTTGATCAATTGTATGAGCACAGCAAGCAAGTAATGTCAAGAAATTCTTTTACCCAGTAGCGATGTCAAAATTCTAACTACTACATCTCTCCTGGACTGTAGACATTGGAAGCCTGTATGTCTGTGCTGTTCTGGAAGGGTAAGGCGATGGAACTGCGGTGTAAATGATTCAGTTATTTCTATTTTTTTTCCATTTGTGGTCACCTCTTGTTAACAATGTGATAGGGAAGTTTCCGACAGTATGGCTTAAAGATGCTACAAGTGGCTGCAGAGACCAAATGCAGTCATTAACACCATGGAGCAGTAACAGGTCAGTAACACAGCCAGAACATGTATTAACACAGCATTTAACTGTTTAATCAATGGCCATGGGGAGCTTGGAAAAACTAACCGGGTCTTGTTCTCTCCAATATGAGGATAAATGACTTTTGCAGTGTCTGATGTAGGCTACCTCTATACTGTGAGCGGTATTGAGGGTAGGTTTTCTAATAGTCTCTGGTTCCTCTTTACAATAGTATGTAGCTTCAGGTGACTGAATAGCCAGTCTCCTCAGTATTGCAGGGGTTTACCACTCAGGTTCTCAGGTGGGTGTATCACCCAGTATTCCCTGAAACACTTTAGAAGTGGAAACTTCTGAATCTTTTCTGGATAATCAGCTTCAAAGAATGGGCTGAAGTTGCTCTTCTAGCTATTGTTTACTTCTCGGCGGGATGCTGGGTTTCCGGCTGTTGAAACTGCTATACTTGCTGTAGTCTGAGTGGATAGCATTAGTTTCTACAAGTTTTTTAGAAATATAAACATGCAAAAAAGGAAAGAAGCAAATGTATTTCTGTGGATAAAGATTGAAGTCAAATGTCTGCTAACATTTTATAGCAACAGGGTTTGTTACACCTTAGAGTGTTTATGATTTCAGTCCTCCTTAGTGTTTGAATCTCACCTGGTTTCTTATGTTTCTACATTGAACAATACTTTATCTCCTTTTTTTTTTTTTTTTTTTTTTTTTTTTTTTTTTTTAAGAGTGAGAGATGTGAACCAAAGCCGTAGATTGCACTACTTCCTGTGTTTTTTTTTTCAGAAACCAAATCTCAGCCTGGATTTTACAAATGTCTTCATCTCCTAAAGTGACACTGTGTGTGCAATATGTGGATTTCATTAGTTGTTTCTTGTAGGCTGTCAGGTCTAATAATTGGTTTGCTCTTCTTTCTGTTGTTATACTTCTAATTTCTGCATGTTAAGGCTGAGGCCTAGCAGTGACTGAAACCTCCTCGTAAGGGGCAGCGGCTGAGGAGAGACAGGGAGGCAGGGTGGGCTGGACCCCCACTGGACCCCCCACCTCAGCTTGGGGGTCGTGATCACAAAGGCTGCTCTGTATAGTTGAGTAATGTGAATTAAATTCCTCCCCTCCCAGCTTTCCTCTTGTAGCATGATCGTCAGGCTTTTTAAAAGCGACATAAAATTAAAGTTTGTCTTTGAGTCAGTCTTTAAAAATCACATTTCTCGCCCCCACCCCCTGGTATGTTCCTTCAAGATAGAGAGCATAGCAAATTCTACCTAATAGGGTAAAGCTAGATTTTATTTCATTTCTTGCTACTAAAAAGTAAAAACCACTAACAGTGACATTCTGTTCAATAGCTCAGAATGCTTTTGACACCTTTATTTCAAGCAAGACTGCAGAAAAGGTAAAGCATCATGCAAATCATTGAACACTGAATTTGTAACAAAATTCAGAGTAACATCTTACTCTTTACATCTTTCCTTTTTATAGCTTTTTGTAGGATTCAATATTGTGATATTTCAAAGACATTTAAATACACAGGCAAGCTTTTGTATTGGCATGAGAGTACAATAAAAATGTTCATACATTGGCAAATAGGTGAATATTAGATAACATAGAGGTAAGAATTTATCATTTAAAGACATTCTGAATTTTTAATAGTAATGTTTGGGTATTCTATGATCAAGGATTCAAATGAGCGCAGTCTTTTTCATTACGTTGTCATACAGGTCTGGGCTGAAAATTATATAGATTTTAAAAGTAAATTTATTTTGGTCTGCTTCAGCCTCCTAATTAGCAACTGATTTGTGATCACATACTTTCTTCTGTGTGGTTACCCCAAAGCTGCCTGTACAGAATAATTTTAGAACTTGGTGTGCTCATCTTTCAGGGTATGGATGCATTTCATTTATTGAATAGCATGGTGTGATACAGGAGGTGTCTGGAATCATAGATCTGTGGCAGCTTGAGGCTTGGCCCTTTGTATTGTCTCTAACAGGCCAAGCGCTGAAAACCCACTGTCATGTAAGTATGCCAATATAAAAAGCATTGAACATTCATTTCCTGGCTGATTTTGTAAGGGCCAAGTATATACATGTAGCTACAGCCCTTTTTCCTGGGGTCAGTTACTGGATAAAGTCTTCAGTGTCTCCAAGAGACAGCTGATGTTTTTTAAGATGAGCTTTAAATATCACTACTTACTGCAGTGGAAGGCCTACTAATACACTCATCACTACATTAGTCTTTGGGGAACTATTCATATGGGAGTTATTTGAGCAGTGTCAAATTTTCATGAATAATACATGTATTCATTTTGAACGGAAGGTGCTCTCTGGCACACTCCCAAAGCACAGAACATGTCAAAACTACCTTCATTTATTTGCTGAGTTCCCAGGGTCAGTGTTTGGAAGTGTGGCTTCTTTACTCCTTTGTACATTGTATGCTCTTCCAGTCCTTGACTGGGAAAAAATATCAGTTAAGTAAGCAAGTGGTACAAACTTCAGGATATCATCAAAGCATGGAGGGAACCAAATGAGTGTTCAAACAAGAAGAGTTGTACTCTGGACAAAATTCAAATACTACATCAGCTGTATTCCTCTTGAGGCCAATAAATGCTATTTAAAAATGAATCAGTATTTGACACTTTTGGGATTTGTCCTCTCTCTCAGTATATTCCAGTGGAGTGTGACCATTTAGGGCTGTTCTCATGTATGAATATGTTTGGCATTTGGAAAAAAAAACCCAACAAAAAAACATTTATATTTGCATGGGTATTTATTAGCGGTTCTTTTTCACATTACTTTGAGATTCGTATCTGGTATTAAATTGAGAAGACATCTTAGATGACTTTTTTTCAAACTGACTTGCAAAATGGCTGCAAATGCTGCTTCTTCACATTCTTGCCCAGGTCACGGATTATTCCTGTCACCATATCTTTTGACAGAAAAGGAACAGTAAGTCAGCCACTTGTTCATGTTGTGAGAAAAGAACACTTGCAGCGTTTCCCTTGTTGCTGAAAGAAATAAATCTTCCCTTGTTTAATGAAATTTGACTGCTTTTACAGCTTTTAAATTCACAAAAATAAAATGCCTCCTGAGTTTTTCTGAGCAAAACAGTGACTTTGGTGGGATTTTGAAAAGGTGCAGTAATTTGTACAACTTTCACAAGAAGAAGTCTGTGTGCATTTGTCCTGTAAGTCAGAACAACTTCATCCCAAATAGTGCAGTAGCTCTGCCAGATGAGTTTTCATTAGCCAATACTGCTAAAAAGGCAACACCTGGGAATGAGTCTCATCTGCATAGAAGGTCAGAAGCCTCTGTTCCATGTATTTGTTTCAGAAAACCTTTTTCTCTTTGACCATCTTTTTTAGGTCCATTCTTTATTGCCTTTTTCTCAGCATCATTGCCTGCCTGTGATTTCTCTGCTGAGTTTAGTTTCCGCTTGTTTTCAAGCTCTTAGTCTGCAGATTTATGACCTGTGATGAAACATCTTCATGGTTGTGAATCATCTAATGCCCTGGTATTTATTTTTATTTATATATAAATTTATGTAGGGTAGTAGATGCAAGTTGCAAAGTTTGAGAGTGAACACAGTTCTGTAGAACAGTAACACAAAGTCAATGGCACCTAGCAGTCTTCTGCTTTACGTCTATTGTTGCATGTGCCAGTGTCCTGGCCGGTCTTTCTCATCGTTTTCCTGATCCTGGTCCTATCTCACCAAGATTTGGGGGTCCTGCTCCTTGGCTTTTTTTTCTCTTTTATACCTGCACTGCCTACACAATAGTTGCTTTTCTTCTATATAGTACCAGTTTCCATGAACTATTAGCCTTTTCTTGTTTAAAGCAATGGTGGCCATTCTTGCTTTGAAATGTCAACTCAGCACTCTCAATGTCTGCTCTTTTCAGTCTGCTTGAAATGTTTTTGTGTCTTGCATGAAGCCAGAAACAATTATTTTGATACTTGACCCCATAGATTACTGACAGCCCAGTTCTGCTTTGCTTTCTGATGTTGCGTAACACTATACTGCTCAAAAAATTCTATTTAAAATAATGTGACTACTTAGCATGGATCCTGCAGCCCATAGCTGTGCTAAGTAGTATTCTGTTTCACAAGTGGTCCCTTTGAAGTCAGTCAAGTTACACGTGCTTACATCATGTCTCAACTTGGTCCACTGTGTTTACAACATGCATATTTGATATTGCACAGTGGGTGTACATAACTTTTAAAATCATAAAATCTTTATTACTTTGAGGAGTGTGCACATTAAAGAACAGATTTTCATTTACATCAAGGCTCCTTACACTCCTCTGGCTACGCAAAAGGCCTTAAAACTAGCATAAATTCCACTAAAGACCAGCTGAAAACCCCTTTTCGCAGCCAACGTCGTGTAAATTGGTTCTGTACTTAAACCTTAAGTGCAGCCCTTCCCAAAAGGGATCTTTTTAATTTCAAGGGAATATTTTGACTTTTTGTTTTGTTTTCCTGTTGAAAAAATACAATAGAATTAATCATTGTAACTTTATGCTTATTTTTAGTATATAGTACACCACCTTATAGTAAATCTTAGGTGATGAATGGTTGACTTTTTTTTATCCCTGTGAGTTTCAAATCAAATTTTAACACTTTTTCTGGTTATGTATATAGCAATGCTCATATAAACAAAAAAGGTGCTTATTCTGAAGCAGTAAAAGCAAAAAGGATTAATCCAAGGTACATCATGTCAATCAGAATCTGTTTTGTTTGGAACAGGGAGATAATGCATAAAAACATATTTTTTGAGGAATGTAGAGGTGGAATTTTATGTCTAAACCTCCTCAAATCTATTTGTTCTTTGTTTCTAAGTTTCAGTTCTGGTCCATCTGCATAAAATAGGAACTTAACAGGGCTACAAAAGTAATAGACTGAAGTTTCAGCTACCGCAGATAAAACAATAAATAACTAGAAGTAGTATAAACTTATTAGTTGATACCTGGGTAAGAAGTATCACTTTTTGAATATTACCTCGTATTTGAAACACTGGACAAGAACTTGGGGGATCTGGATCCATTTCTCTGCTGCTGCAGATTCCTTGTTTGACTCTTGGTTGTTCACTTAATATCTGTACACCAACCTGTCTGTCTACCTGTCTGTTGATCTGTCTGCCTTGCAGAGGGGTTGTGAGGGTAATACCACTCACACTTGTCATACCAGGTTCTGCCTAATACCCGTAAGGAACTGCTAGAGCGGGGAAAAGTACTTTTTGCTATTGTCAGTACTCTTCCCTGACTTTTCATGTCATTCTCCTGACAAGAGAAAAAGAAAATGGCTGTTGCAAATCTTAGGGTTGAACCCATCTGTATGAAAGCAGAGTATATCTGTACAGTCATGTTTGCAGGCATTTTAGCAGCAAGGTTTCCTGTCTTGGCACAGGCTTTTTTTTTTTTTTTTATTTTGGAGAGCATGGTATAATGTTTATCCATATACAGCTAGTTTACAGCTTTCTTACATGGTTCCTGAATGCATCCTTTTCATCTTCTTCCTTTTTCTTTTTAACTGGGAAAATAAGCAGTGTATTGGAAATTTTTCTTTATGTGCTGTAGGCTACACTTAAACATTGAGGTCTTAGTAATTTGTGTTTTTAATGGATAAGGGGTTTTCCTTCTGGGTCATTTTCACAGAGCAACTTAGGTTGTCCAAACATATTCTGAAATACGTTGGGGATTATGGTTTCAACACATGCGTGCCTAGGGCCAAAGTATGAGTAACACATGAAATTTTGTTCCATTCCATGAACAAACCACTGTTTTGTGGTATAATACGAAACATATCTAAGTAGTTTAGATCACTATCAGGCATTACAACGTTAGGTTTTCTATTTATGTGACTACCCAAAGCTCATTAGAAGCTCATTTTGTAGCTCTGGGGAAGTAAGAATAAAAAGGCAGTGAAAAGTAGTACATTGTATTCTGTTCTAATTATACTCTGTTTACTGTACTTACTAATATATATCAAGTGTATAATTTTATAGTTGCAGAGCCCAACTTCCAAAACCTGTGAAGTCCAGGATTGTTCATAAAACTGTTGTGCGTGCAATTTAACCGGGCAACTTTGATGGGGTGGACAAACTGGCTGCTTGTGCGTGCAGGCAGCTGCTGGCTGGTCCCTTTGTGCCGGATGAGTATCCTCGAAGTGAAGTGTTCGCCTGAAAGAAAGATGGTGGTTGCCAGGCCCAGAGGGATCATCAGGAGGGGACTGACAGATCTGGAATAGCAGGAAGGATTTGCAAGTGTTAAAAAAAAATCAGATTTGGGATGTGGATTTTTGAATATTCAGAACTACCCTCTGACCGGCTGAGTGTGTCTTTTTAGAAAAATAACAGAAGTGCTCACCTTGGTCACACAGGTAGAGGTTTCGTGTCTCCATCAAACTAAGTTTGTGCATGTGGGAGAAATCCTGAGGGGTTAAAATAAAGTATTAATGTATGAGAATGGGCTAGGCAGTAGAGCAGGGAGTGGGGGCAGGAAGTGTCCTTTGTAAGGGACAATATTTTTAATTGCTTCTTTTTGTCAAGTTTTCCTTTTAAGCTACAACTCTGTGGCCCTTTTGGCATGTTGGTCTCAGCTTTTAATGAAAGGATGAATGCAGAATACAGCCATAGACAAGTAGTAAAACTTCTGCAGCTAAGGGCAGAGGGAGAGAAAATAAGTCCAAATTTTGGACAACCTAGATAAAAAAATGATAACCGTTACCTTTTCTATGCTTTTATGCCTCATGGGAAATTACTTTCTGTAATAAAAGGATATTTTGCATAAACCCAACCAAAAATGAATGTTTACATTTTTTTTGTAATGTAAAATTAATGAGCCATTCCCCCAGCAGTAAAAAGCTTCTCCCTGATGTGCATTAGTGGATTATAAGCACACTTCACAGGTGGTTGAATACACAAGGCTGAAACACACCCAAGACATACCCTGAATCTTAGTGAGGCACACTCAGTCATGGCTTATAGTATAAGAAAATATTTAGCAGCATTCCAGTTTATGTAGCACTTATTTTAAAATAAGATGTGTAAGCTTGTTGTTCTAACAGGACATGTTTTAAAAGAAAAGCTGTGCATGAAAACATTCCTGAAAATCCAGATAGCAGAGCCCCTTCTTCATACTCTTAGTGTGACACATTACAGCAATAAAATGAGAGCACCATGCAGTAGACTGAGAACAATATGCCTGCTCCATAAAATCAATGTATGTCTGTTAGTCTGTCTTCTTGTGTAGTTCAGTGCCTGTACACCCACAGATAATGAGAAGGCAACACTAAATTAAACCACAGATATTTGCCCCCAAATTAAGGTTACTTTCACTTCTGTGCTTTCTTCTTACTTATTTTTATTAATGAGTAGAAGCTCTTTTTTTCTTCATCTTTATCCTTCTTTCAGGTTTGCTGTTATGTACCTCGTTATAAATTCCTTGGCTTCCAAGCAGAGTTTTACGGGCATGGAGCATTGTATTTAAAAATAAAGATTCTGAACACCCATATGCTTTGAGGTACAACTCTTTTCCTCAGAGGGTATATAACACATAAAACAAAAAAGCCTATTTTATAATGGAAATCTGAAAACAATCAGCGAGCC
Source organism: Columba livia (assembly GCF_036013475.1). Lineage (NCBI taxonomy): Eukaryota > Metazoa > Chordata > Aves > Columbiformes > Columbidae > Columba > Columba livia. The sequence continues at coordinate 54,152,375 of NC_088603.1, read as the reverse complement.
TCTTGTTCAAAGTAACACCAGGTTTGCTTTAATTTTCAACAAATTCAATTTTCTTTAAAGTGCCGTTTATATGCCCATGTTGAATTATAATAGTTAGTAGTAATTTATTGGGGATATTGTTCCAGGAATTTTTTCTCTCTTCTACCTTTGACCCTAGGGATGCAATAGAGGGGGATAAAGAATGTATGGTGCAGTATGACACAATGTACAGTGCAAGAAAAGGAGCATTACAGTAGAAAGCTTAGCTACAAAAGACACATCGATTGCACTATGTGAACTTTAAAAAAATAAATGACTTCCATACTGTTTATGCACCATGAGGCTACTATCTATTATTGATCTTTTTTTTTTCAAGCTGTCTTCAAAGCCACTGTACTACTTGTATTTTCTTGGTTCTGGTAGAGGGTCATTGTATGAAAAAAATTGAGCAATTTCGTCTCAATTCAAAGCTAGCAGTAACTAATGGAAAGTTTCTGCTGTGAGTTTTGAAGGAAGGCAATAATATTGTTTCCCTGCTATTATAAGCTGAAGGCTTTGTGACAATGTTTGGGACTTTCTTAATGCTTTTTGAATCTTGGGGTGTTTTTGAATCTTTTTGAATATTTTCAAGCAGAGCCTTGCTATTATTTTCTTGTAACCTTTCTGTTTAAGTCAAATTTTGCAAGACACTGATCATGTTTTCACAAAACCAGCATCCACCAATAGCAATTTCGAAGACCAGTAGCGTGGAAAGGTTGCATTGGGCTGTATGTTTTGTTTTATTTTTGGCATTTGCTTTCTGTTTTATGAGGTCTGATGTAGAACTACAGGGAAACTGATACAAATCTATCTGCATACTTTTGGTCTGACATCAGGACTTTGTCCCATGTCCTTGTAGTACAGTCTCAAGAGGCACTGATTTAAATGAAGAAATAGTACATCTTCCTTCCCCAGTCTTCCCCATCCATTGGGAGTGGGGCTGTTTGATTCAGCAAAGTTGACGTCTCACCCCTATAGTTAATCTTAGCCCTTCTGTAGGTGAGACTGACCAGACAGAGATAGTTCTGCTCTTGTTGCTCTTGAGTTTCTTCACTCCTGAAATGGATCATGGCGATATATTGATGAACATGTTACCAGACACAAGAGAGGGTTATTTGAGATGTGAGAAATATTTTAAAAACACCCAAAAAAGGAGATTGAAAGGTTTATATTAAAATAACTCTTAGCTTCATACAGTGATTCAAGGGAAAATATATAGTATTGCTGGCTGTGAGACCCTCTTTGCAATGCGCTGTTGCAGAAAAGGCCATGAGCCCTGGGAGATGAGATTCTGTTTCCTGTGGCCTCACAAAAATTTGTTAATTCAGTTTCTCTTTCATCTCTCCTCAGCTGGGAAGCCCTTTGCCTAGCCTTTATCTTTGTGCTTGTAAGACTTGCTGTTTTTAGTTGCCAGAAACAGTAGTGCCAGGGCAGCTGATTTAGCAGTTTCATTCCCCCTAGGCCACCCAAAAGAACAGTTTCTATTACACGATACTGCGTGAACTGGCTGTCAGCCTATGGTCAGGTGAACTCTGCTTCTAGATCTGCTCCTCCTATACTGCTGCCATCTTTCCAGTCACACATCATCACTTCTGCGCAGTTTGGATCATACAGCGTGTTTACAGATCGCTGGAGCAACAGAGCCCTTTGACAACGTGTTATTGCAATACATCATGAGAGACAGCCTTTCTGAGTGTGTTTTACTCCAAGGGCGCTTTCATCTGAAGCAGCACAGTTGATCTCGGGACTGCCTTCAAAAAATGTCAAGACAGATAAAATGCTCTCTGCGGAACAACCCTTAAATGATAGAAATGTGGAGGTGCCATGTCCAAGTTGCAAAAGACCATGCGGCGACTCTGTCTTTAATAGCGTCTTTTCATACGACTTTCTCACATCCTCCAGGATCCTCGAGCAACAATTATTTTGTGTTCCTTCTCGTTTTACAGTGTAACTGCAAAGTCACTGTTTATTAAGAAGTATTCTTGTTTTGTTTTGATCATTAGGTGGCTTTTAAGATGTGGGCAGAAGCAGGCATGGAAACAAAGGGCGTTTGAGCTCTGAAGACGGGGAGCACGGTAGGAAAGAACAGAACAGCGCTTTGGCACAGCCCATGGCAGTACAGGATAACACTTTATGTAAGAGGATACGGACAACACGGCAGGCGATTGGCACCGCAGGAGAGCACTTTATGTAACACGAGAGATAATCAGCATGTGGCTGGCATCACAGCTTAATAAAGCACACAATGAGTTGGGGAACAATTGCATTCTCTCCTCTCTCACTCTCACAGAGGTTACTGAAGGGAAATCCCTTCTTCCCACTCTGAATAGGCATGTGATATTAGATATATTTACTGGGGAAAGACAGGGATCCAATTCCATTGTGCTAAGCTTTTTATTTTCCTTAATTTATTTTTTAAAAACATGCCCTCTGCTCACTTGCTACTGTTAGGGGAGCAGACAAAACAATTCGAGGCTTTCCTAAGAAAAAGAGTAACTTTTTAATCATGGCAGTGAGCAGTACTTTTGTCAACACAGTAATGCTACCAAGAGGCAATTTTAGTAAAACAGTCCAGTGCTTAGGAAGCTCCTGAAGTACAAGCAGTTCGAAGGAAATAAGGGGATATATTTCTTTTTCTGCTTCTCTTTTTTTTTTTTTTTTAATCTTTAAAAGAAAACCACAGTGCCCTTTTGATGCCTCTTAAGTGGGCGCAACTGCGGATTTAAAATGTGAGCTGGTCTTTACGGTTAAGCGTTTCAGTCCAACACCCTCTTTTAAAAAGCAGAGCACTATTAGGTTTTGTTTAAGGTTCCTCATTCAAATCCGGAGAGACTGGAAAAGGTTGGTTGTGGAAGGCAAATTTCCCCATACCAAAGTTTCTTTGGTCGGACTGCAGGAAGGCTTTGGGGCATCCTGATTCCTGTTCACTCCTTGGCTTTATAGTATTTCCTCCTCATTCAGTGAATAGATTAACTGTTTTCACTTGCTTATGGAGAAATGGCCTGATGCGTGTTTTCCAATAGTTTTTATGCTGGTGTAAATTCATGTATGCCAGCGCTAAGGAATGCAGAGCAAGTTAGCTGCAATGTCCATCACTTCTTATGATACCAATCATCTGTCTTATTTGGTATCATGTTCTGATGGAGTCTTGTAATTCAGTGTGCCAGAACCTTTCAGATTAAATTGTGCTATGTGTAGTACTGTAGATTACAGGAGCAGGTTAGAAACAGGGAATCATTTGTAATTATCTCTGTTTGGCTGTTATTGGATTACCATTTGGAGGGAATGATTTATAGGCCTCATTTCCAAAATCTGGAACCTGTACATATGTGGTTGTGCACAGGTAGATACCTACACATGTGCATTTACAAATTTACCAACTGATTATAAAGTCAGTAGATTCCTGCAATTACCTTATTAAAAATATTGGTTAAAATATACAGTTATACAGTGCAATACCCCAGTAATTCATAGAATCGTAGAATGGTTTGGGTTGGAAAGCATCTTTAAAGGTCATCTAGTCCAACCCCCTTGCAAGTAGCAGGGACATCTATCTGCAACTAGATCAGGTTGCTCAGAGCCCCATCCAGACTGGCCTGGGATGTCTCCAGGGATGGGGCATCTACCACCTCTCTGGGTAACGTGGGCCAGTGTTTCACCAATTACAAGTACCTAATGCAGATCCTAGTGAAAGAAATATATGAATGCATGCTTGCTGTGGGCGTTGTTCATTGTTGGCACTGTTGTTCATTGTTGGCACTGTTCATTGTAAAAAGTATTGCAGTCAAAATTTAAATGGATAAAAATTGCTCATTTAAGTATATATTACATATATGTAATATATGCACTAATATGTACTAATACAGACATGTGCCTGAAACAAGTCTTGGAATAGAAGATGAGCTCGAAGTGGCCAACTGTAGCTTCTACAGTAGACTTTCTTGAGAAGTTTTCCAAATATTGTGCTTAAAAATTGAGACCTATGGCTCCTTCAGGGTAGAATGTAAACTCTTTTCAAACCAAAGTGAAGATTTCCATTCACTTGAATTAAGTGTGGATTGTATTCTAGGACTGAAATCCTTTCCCACTGCCTTCAATCTTGTTTTGGGCTTTTATATCCCCAGATGTCCTCCAAACAATATGTACATGCATGTAATTTATCGCACACAATATACGTGTTTATTTCAAAGTTCTTTATCAAAAAGTAGCCTACGTACGAGTAGGCTCATTACCTTTTAAAGGCTACAGTAGTGAAAAAAGAGCATATTCTCAATGGCATGTATGCAGCTGACACTTCTAAAAATTGGTCTACAGGTGATGTCATTGTCTAGCAGATGAAGTATCCTGGTTTTAAATCCAGCCACGGTTCTTTCATGAAGTGTGCCCTAGAGGCAGAAAGAGCGAGAAAATGTATTTTGTGACTTTATTATATTTTGATTACTTACAGGAATAGCCTGTCTGTCCCTTTAGTGAGAAGGGAAATGCCAATTCCTGCAGTAGGCTTCTGTCAAAGGGCTGATTAGGAAGTAGTCAGTTGCCCTGGCTTTGCTGGGAGACTTATGGAGTACAGCACTGTCACAGCAACCTGATGGAAATGTTTGGACTGAGAACTTGTTCTTCATTTGACCCTCCCTTGACCCAGAGGTTCAGAGAAGTGCTCTACTCTGCTCTACTCTGCCCTGCTGAGGCTGCATCTGGAGTGCTGCATCCAGTTCTGTGCTCTCCAGATTAATAAGGACAGGGAATTACTGGAGGGAGTCCAGTGGCAGGCTACAAAGATGATTAGTGATCTGGAGCATCTTTCTTATGAGGAGAGACTGAGAGCGCTGGATCTGTTCAGCCTGGAGAAGAGAAGGCTGAGAGGGGATCTCATCAATATTTATAAATATCTCAAGGGTGGGTGTCAAGAGGATGGGACCAGACTCCTTTCAGTGGTGCCCAGCGATAGGATGAGGGGCAATGGGCACAGACTGAAGCACAGGAGGTTCTGTCTGAATATGAGGAGAAACTTCTTTACTTCAGGAGTGCCAGAGCACCGGAACAGGCTGCTCAGAAAGGTTGTGGAGTCTGCTTCTCTGGAGACATTCACACCCCACCTGGACACATTCCTGTGTGATCTACTCTAGGTGAACCTGCTTTAGCAGCTGGGTTGGACTAGATGATCTGTGATTTTTGCAAGGTGCGCAGGATTTGCTCCTCTTTCATCCCAGAGACTTTTAAATGAATTCGTTTTCAGTACAGAATAGCTTTTCATAGTTCATTCCCTGTTTTCGATAATGTAGCTCTGCCATCCCAAATACCTTGCCTCCATCTTGCTCTTCCTATCCTTATTTATTTTTCCTGTTTGGTTTATTTTTGTTTGTTTGTTTTAAATAGATGTTTAGAACACATTTTCTTGACTGCATAGAGGTCTTGATGGGAATCGGTAAGTGCTGTAAAAGTTACCGTGTTTCATTTTCAACCTCCGTTCTGGTTGAAATAATATTTTTTTTTCTAACTTCAGAAAAGCTATTTGCAATTTAGTTTCAAAACTTCGGTCTTTTCTAGTGGTGCAATGTTTGTAGATTGAAATCCCAATGAAGACAGGCAAAAAGCACCATATGTAGAAAGAATTTTCCAGTTTATGAGATAAGTGTGTCTGTGCACATTTTGCTTGGACTTAAGTGAGAGATTTGTTTTACTTTCAATAGTTAAACTAAGTTGCTTTAAAAATGTAGGAAAGATAGCACTCTGCAGGCCTTGGATTATTCAAGGAAACTATCCAGGGTTATGTCCGAGTAAAATATTAGTTTTCTACCTACAGCTAATATATCAGCTAATCCATGGGCTGTTATCGCTCTTGAAGTGTGGAGTTAGAGTGACCCTTTATATCTTTTCTTTTTTTTTTTAATAACAAACCTTGAGGTTTCAGGCAAAGGGTTGAGTTCCCTTTTACCCGGTGAAAAATGCCCGCTACATGGATACCTCCAAGGACCCCAGTGCTGATTCAGAAATGAAAATATTCCAAGTTGGAAACACAGTGAATCTTTAAAGAACAGTGATCATGACAGATTTTTCTTAAAAAAGCATAGTGAAAGTTGTCTTCAAATTGGTTATGCTTGTTGAAAATACTTGAAAGTTTTCCCAAGTGTTTACTTGTGTAGGGGATTGTAATTTCATGCACACTACAAGCAAAACATTTTTACATGAAAAAGTATTTGTTCATTTTGCTAGATTTTGGATTATCCTAGATTTTTTTCCAAATGTATCAATAGTGTGGATCTTACTTGAAAATTAAAGGAATTACATAAAGGTAATTTTATGAAACTTCATTAATTTTTTTTTAATGACATAATTTTTAACTGCTATCTCACTGATAGATCCTGATTTCTATGTTCTTCTCTTCCATTGCTTCTTAACCACTAAGGATTTTGCTCCACTTGTGTTGCATTTCTGCAGTCCTGCTCTTTACAGTGTATGCAAATGAAAGCACTGATTTTGTACATGTCAGTTAATTAAAAATTCTGTTGATTGTGCAGGTAAAAGGAAGCTCCAGATTACAACTTTAACAGCCTATTGTCAAAATTCTTCTGCAGTCGATTGTAAAGGGAACTGAACAAAAAATTAAGGGATGTGCTTCCAAGAGAAGCAGAGAAGCCTAGATATTGGCATCCTAGATGGAACCTGTGACAAAAACTTATTTTTTTACAATGAGGATGGTAAAACACTGGCCCAGGTTGCCCAGAGGGGGCGGTAGGTGCCCCATCCCTGGAGATATTCCTGGCCAGGCTGGATGGGGCTCTGAGCAACCTGATCTAGTTGAAGATGTCCCTGCTCATTGCAGGGTGGTTGGAATAGATGGCTTCTGAAGGTCCTTCCAACCCAAACTATTCTGTGATCCTATGGTTAACATTGTCTCTGAAGAAGCAACGACAGTGAAGAACAGTACAACCTAGTTTCTTACAAACTGATTCATTGTCAGTTAGAAGATAGGATCAGTATTAACCCAGAAAGCAGGTCCACTGCGTTAGACTTGGCAGCGCCCTGAGCAGTGAAGAGCCACATTTCTCAGCTTGCAGCGGGTGGGAATTTCTAGTTGTTTCTTTGTCATTTTCAAGTGTTAGTGCCAGCAGGCTGAAAAGGTGTCTTGGTGTTAAGTCAGCTTAGAAGAATGATGGGCAGCAGTTGCATCTTAGGTTTTGGAGTCCTGGTTTTTTGATCTAAGAAAAACCATGGAATTTAAGAGGTTTTAAAACTGTTTTGATTCCCTCAGCATTGCACAGTGATTGAATGTTTTTAAGGGGCTTTCTGGTTTTAATCATGTGCAATTTTTGTCTCTTTAATCTGTGTGTTATTTTGTAGGAAACTCCTAAAATGCCATTGGCAGATAAATGTTGTGTAAATAAAAGTATTATTTGTTTTCCTTCTAACTTACGATAATGATTAAAGTTTTAAGTTTTTAGAAACATGTTCACCCAACAGCTTTGGACAGAAAGAGCAGAATGTGTTTCTCTGCTGAGCCTGTTTGGTTTATGCCTCTGTTGGCTGTGAATATTGCAGCTGACCAAGAGGCTGTTAAAATGCTTTTCTTTCAGTCTAAGTTGATTTCATCATTTATGCAAACACTTGACCAACCTGATGAATATTTATAATAAGCACTTCAAGACTTGAAGTATGCTTTTTTTGATTGTTTTTATTTTCCTGTCAAATATACTAATATATTAGTCAGCATGAGTGACTCCAGAGACATGTTTACAGTATAAAAGACATCTTGGGGCTTCTTTCCTTTATTGTACAAACACCAAAACACAGAACAATGTTGTCCATGCTTTTGTGACATGCTGTTTTTTCCTCCTTTAATGGATCTGTAGCACAACTTTCTTAAGATAAACTTACTTCAGGATCATCAGAATACTTTTCGTTTCAGTGATTCTAAGAAATATGAAGTACAAGCACTGGGGTAATCTTATGGCTGTGTGCTCAAGCGTCTGAAACAGGACGTGGAAGGCACTCATGCTTCGTAAGTGGCGCTCAGGCAAGTCTTTGCGTTAGATCAAACTTTACTTGTCCTTCCGCAAGCAGTGTAACTTCTGTATCACATCTGGGGCTAGTTAGAGGTAAAATGCTTGTGCCTAATCCTGATCTTGTTGCTGTGATTATTTTTTTTTTTTAAAATAACCTAGTCGAAATGGCCATAGAGTTACGGCTTTCATTCTTTCTGTGTAAAGTGGGATAATCCTACTTCCTTTTCTACTTTTTGTCCATTTTAGTTGTTGAGATTGGGAGCTCTTCAGAGCAGTGATTTGTTTTATATTTGTAAGTGTCTTAACTGTACCCAGTTCAAATATTCTTTTAGTAGAAGCCACCAGATACAACCAAAATTATTTTAAAAAGTAGCAGTAATATTGAGTCCACATAGTAGTGGATAGGAGTTATCAATCTGTACAGGTTCCCTCGATATGATTTCCCTAAAAGATACGAAGTTACATCTTTAAGTGCCTCAGAGCTCTATCATATGAAAAAAAGAGGTTTCTAACAGAGCTGACACTCGTAATGCTTAGATATTTCTTAGAGAAAAAACATAGCAGGCATAGAAAATGGATATTGTGCTTTATTCATACAAATACATCTGAAGACTGCATCTGGCTGGGTCTACATTACTGGTACTTACACTTCTGTTTTAATAAGAATGCTTTTTCCTGGGTGATGATTGCCCCTCTTTTCCTCTTCCATATTTAAAATACAAGGTCAGAGACTGTCAAGCTTTTGAAATTTGGATGCCGAGCAAGCAGAAGATGGCAGATACTAAAACTCTGCAAATAATTGCAGTGATTTCTGAAGTAAGGTTAGCTAGCCAGGACTGGGAGTCCCACACCTGCAGAATTCCAAGAGCCCTGGCTATTCATTGCCCTTTGAACCTTTGCTTTTTCCTTTAACTGTTCAATTGAATGTACAGCCACGGTCTGTGGAAATGGATAGATGCTGCATATATGACAGTATGCTGCCAGAAATGGAAAAAACACAAGAAAGGGCAGCTTTGGATGTTGTATCCAGCTGCCTGCTGTGATTTTTCCACTGAAGCGCTAGAGGAATTAATCAAATGCACTGCCAGCTTTACATGACCTGGGACAGGCTTTAAAATGGAGACTTTTGCATTCTTCTGTCTACTCTCCTTTACCTACCCTCTTCCTTCCCCCTTTTTATTGCATCCACTTCTACCACTGATAGTGAAATTGCTTGGCTAACTTCATATTTGTTGTTAGTCTCTTCCAGGTGAAGTGAAAGCTGGGGTGGAAAGGTTCTCTTAAATGAAAAGCACCAATTTCATTTGGCCCTGTGATGCTTGTGTTCATGGGAGACTAAAAAATGACTTGGCTAGCAGTAATGTTTATTCTAATAGTGAACATTAAGAGCACAAACTGGTAAAACTAGAGAGATCAAGCCTTTAGTGCTGCTGCGGGTACAAGTGGATGAATGAAGTACATGTGCGGTATGATTCCAAATTAATTTCCCTGTTCTGTGTGCTAATGCAGAGGGTACATAGGATCTGGGCCTACCTGCTCTTTCTTCAGAATTCTGGAGTTGAGCATCCAGGAATAAATAAGCCTTGCATTTCTGAGAGCAAATTATTGTGAGCAGCATTTACACAGCTGTATGGAAATGGGGAAACTTTTTGCTCACTTTCTTGCAGTTGCCCAGTGACAGCTTGCAAACATAGCTGTAAGAGAGTATTTCTGGGTAAATGAAGCCCGAAAAAGTGAACGTCTTTTTGTGTGTGAGGCAGTGAGAATTATGCTTTTCAGATCAGGGAACTGACATAGCATCATGCAATATCTACATCTGGTATGAAGTCACTAGCCCACTTCAAATATCAGTATTATTTACTGTTTGTCCTTAAACACGATTCTATAATTCCTGGGGTGCCTGCAGAAATTAATCAGTAAGTGATGAAGAACCCCTAACAACCCGTATATTGTTACCAGACACTCAATGAATAGGAGTCTGTTTGCAAATTGCTGTCTGGTGGTTTTGTTTGTTTGTTTGTTTTTTAATTAATTTACCATGTTATGGAGGGAATGAAGAGGAATAGGTAGGGAAGAAGTGACCCCATCTAAAATTCAATGTTTCAAAAATTAAAAATAGTCCAGGAATTCATATGCAAGCTAAGTATACAACATGCAGTTGTGCTGTTTCTCCATGCAGAGGTCAGCCCCACATGATTGCTCTTTTAAGAGCCTCCTTGGGACTGATGAGATGCTGAAGCACAATACAATCGAGTGATTGTCAATCTAATACTCAACATTGATAGGTCATTCAAATGAGAGGGTCTCATTAGTGAAGTTGTATCCATCACTGCCTGTAGGATGCAATCCTGGATGTACTTCACCAAATATGTATACCTGTGTCTGAGAAATGGTGATTAGAAGCATGTGAGCTGCGATGAGTGAAGACTGGCTATTAAAGCTTAGATTTTTGTACTCAAGGTGTAATCTGATTTTCATTTGAATAACCCAGTGTTTTCTGCCTGACTCCATCAGTATCCTTCAGAGCACACAAGAGAATAAGCATCTTTTTATGAAGATTTTGCTAGGACGTAAGAGTATAACCAAATCTTCATGAATTTCAGTGCTTTGCTCTGAGTATGGCGTGAACAGCCCTTTTGAATACCGCCTCTTTGTGTTGTGACATAATTACACTATTGATTGTAGTTTTTTTACAAGTTATAAAGAAAGTGTTATTCAGGGTGTGGTAAGAATCATTGGGGACTTTTTTTCATCTCCAGTTCACTTAGGGTAGCACACAAAATATGATTAATACCAGACAAAGCTAGATCAAACTAAAGACTCATTTAAGTTAATATTCTGTTTTCATTAATGATCAGTGGGATATCGTTTAGGCAGGATGTTAAAGCGGTAGGTAGGTAGAGAATGATCCTTTCCCTGTTATGTCATAGCATGGTTATGCTTCAAATCTTTTTCTGTGAGGGTGTTGGGGGAGCAACATTATGAGGTAAAAAGTGTTCCCTGTAGGTTTACCACGGGATGTTTTACTGGTGATTGTCACTGCAGAAGTAGCGGCAGTCTCGGAGCACTGAGGAAGGCATGCTTTGTTCTAGCTTTGGGAAATCAGTCCATTTTACAAAAACCGCATACGTTTGGAAGTCCCAGCCTGGTGACTGTTGCTAGTAATCTCCCATTAGCCGTCTGCATGATGGACACTTTTGTTTCACAGTCTAAAGGATGAAGGGCAGGTATTTGAATAGTTCTGAGTACTGTGTACTGTCTGAGTACTCTGCTTTTGGCTGACAGTGATTTCTCCAGATCATACCTGATGCCTATGGGCAAGACAGAGCAGTAAGTTAAATTCATGTTCCTGGTATTTTAGGATGAACAGAAGCTCTCAGATTTAGGGCTGTCAGGCTTAATGCTGTAGTGAGAACCACCTTGGAACAAAGGGGACTGAGAATAAAATCAGTGTAAGTCTTATTCTTCATTTTGCCAGCCTAACAATATTTGGGTTTTGTATTTTTTATTTTTGAACAACTTAGTTCCTGCAGACATGTGAGGCAAGGACAGATTGTTACAGCTGTGGAATGTCTGGAAAACAGCTCACTTCAAATCAGGAGAGTTTTGCAATTCTGTCAATTGAAAATACTGCCACTGAATGAAAAATAAGGAACGTTTGAGGGGTCTCAAAATAGAACTTGGAAATATGTCACTGTCCTGAAAAAGAAGTGCACATGTATACCCTTAGGAATCAAGAACTGTTTGTCTCGTGCTTTTCTGGATAGTAAGAGGTTGTAATGTGGGAGGCTGTAAATGTGGGAGGAGAAAAAGAAGCACGAAAAAGGCACAAGGAGAGATAAGAAAGGAATCTTCAGTTGCAGACCAGATAGTTTGTCACTCTAAGAAGAGCCTCAAGGAAATGGCTTTCAGTCAGATGATAAAATAAAGAATTTCTGGGTTTATTGGTTTATGAATAAAGAAAAGCCTTCTTTGATCTGATCTCTCCAGAGTTCAGGGAAATAGGACTGTATGGTTTTTGACATAACAAAAATTTGTCTGTACATGACTGTTCATTTCCCTGCTTAGCTAAAGCAAAATTCTGATGTTAAGGATAGCTTTTTGGGTCAATAATTAAATATATATGAAAAAAATGAAAGTTATCTGCTAGTGATAAAAAAATTATTAACAACAAGAAAGGTGTGTATCACTTATTGTGCTAAGTCTTTTGTTTTTCTTAATATGTTTCTGACAGGAACAAGAAGCAAGTTTAGGCTTTGTGTGCAGATGATAAATGCCTCAAATGTCAGAGTGGATCAGAAAACAGCAGAGTATATTTCACCTTCTTCTGAACTTTTTTACAAGCTGGCAACCATTGCTAAAACAATCACAGCAGATATGGAAGAAATCTAATGTGCTGCAGGAAGATCTATGTAGTACATACTGTGCAGGTAGAAGAGATGCAAATATTGGTGTTCTGTATAACCTACATTTCTTCTGAGAGGTACATCACCACCACAATAGAGCAATGGGGACCTTCTTTGCTTTTGGTTTCAAACGACTTATGAGCCATTGGAGAATCCTATGTGCGAATGTCATGAAGTGCATGAAGCGCTGTTGATCCTTAGGATGGTGTGGTTAGCAATATTCTGAGTTCTGTGAAGTTGTTCAGGAAAGGTAGAGCAAAAGAGTGAAGAGCTGCAAGAATCAAAGGTATGCCAAATTTTATAGTGTGTACCTGTACTTTAAACAGGCAAACAACAGAACAGCTATTATTTGGAATAACCAAGTAATAGCCCTCCCAGCAGCTTCTATTATTTCTATGCCATCATGGTTACAAGGCCTCTGTGAGATAAATGTTGACTTGTTCTGCTTAAAGCAAGTAATTTTGACTTCTTTCTCTTTTTGCAGGTTTGTGTCCATTCTGTCCTTATCCTTAATTAAAACTGATACAAGTAGGAATTATGTCAAGGTCTTTGCCATGATATATTTGCTGGTATATGCCTGTGCTGTTTTCTCGTAGTAGTCGATGGGAATATGTGAGGCTAGTCCTGTCAATACTTGAAAAATATGTCCAGCTTGTTTGAACATTTCTTTGCAAGCCAAATGAGATGAAACCATTTCTTTTGGATATGAATTTTATGAGTTCTGTTCTTAGTGATATATGCTATGGTATTGGTCAATAAACACAGTAAGTTTTTGTGGCCAGAAGGAAATGGAAATTGTCAGAGTTTTCTGCCTGCAGCCATGCATTGTAACTTCTGGAGCAATGATTTTGGTGCTTAGCAGATACTTAACACATAAGGAGTTAGTTTCATTCCATCACTAGTATGGACAAAAGGAATTTTTGAATGGGAAAAGTACATCTGAAACAATAAGGTTCTTCTTTAAGTTTATTACATCCCCTCCTGCCTGATTTGTATCTACTGTATCCTTCGATCTCCTTTTCTCTTTCTCTCTCACCATAAAAATGTCCGAGTATCTTTTAAGTTCATCTATATCGTTTACTTTGATTTCACTTGGCAGCTCTCTCCATGTGCTCACTACTCTTTGATTGATATATTGTACTGGAATTCTAACTAAATTCCTTTTTTATTCCTGTAATGCTTTATTTGTTTATTTACATTCCAACCTGTCCCAAGACACATTATTCCTTTTTTACCTTATCAAGCTTTTAAGGAATTTTAAATAAGATTGGCACTGTGTCAACTTGAGCCGTGTCCCCTGTTATTTGCTTTTGGTTTCCACATGTCAATTCCCTCCATTTGGAATTTTGCTGTATTTTATGTCACCTCTGAAGAACAAATTCTGACCAGCCGTAGTTGAAGCACGATGGATTCACTCCTTGTCATCCTTGTCATTTTGCTGACAGAGGTCAAAATTTGGCCAAAATCCTATTTGTGCAGATGTAGGAAGAAGTTGTAATTGAATCCCCTTCCACATTCAAATCATGTGCCTGTTGCCATTGTTTATTTCTTCCTTTTCTCCCCTGTGAATATGTATAGGCTCATTTCGTTTGCATACCTTTCTTTAGTAGGATCTGCTTTATTTCACACATTCTCACGTGTAAATCTTTATTGTAGATACTGGTGTTCTTTCCAAATACAGGTGTTGTTGCTTTTCATATAGTCCTCCCCAGCTATAGCTTTTTCTCTTGCTCCTGATGTGTTATCTGCCCTTGGATGATGTGGAAGCCCTTGCTCTGTTCCAAACCACTTTTTCCAGTATTTTATAATGTTTTATATTCTCTTTAATTGCTGTGATGTTGCCTCCAGAGGATAACCATGTGATTGGTGCCTGCTCTAATGATCCACCTCTAAGTGGGATCCTCAACAACCTACGCCCACTAGGCTGCCTAAAAGTGATGGGCTACTAGTGAAGCCTTTGGCAGAATCTTCTATGAAGCTGCCACTTACCATTTTGCAGATTCTGCACCTAGATATAATATTTTAGACAGCACAACCCCTTCCCTGTGAGTATTTGACAAGCAGTAGATGCAACAGACTGTATTCTGAGTTGGTGAAGATGGATATGGTTGTGGATTCTGCAAAAGGCTTAGAAAAGTGTGTATAACAGCTTGTAAAATGTTCCTTTTCTCCGTGTTGCAAATGATTTTGTTGTATTTTGAGACTGCATCCCAGAACCGAGGTTCTAGCTATAGCTGACTGAAATGTGAGTGAATACTTAAAAAATAGACTGAATGAAGGACCTGAAGTACATTTTCTGTTTCTATATTAAAGTAATAATGAAAGAAATTTTGGAGGGTAAACTGTAGCATCTGAGGAGCATATATGGATGACATATATATGTATATACATATAGTCCTACTTTATTTTGCTTGTACAAGTGCCAGGGCTAACACATAATTGAGCTTTAACTAGTCACAGAATTGTTAATATGTATGCAAACATAACTTCCTACTGTGGTTAGCCTCCTTTTCTTCTGTAGTCCTCATTTGCTGAATACATCTGCTATATTTTTTTATTTTTTCTCTTCTGCTAACACCCTGCATTTCATTCCTACATCTGTGTGCTTTGGATTTTTTTGTTAAAGAAATATATGTCTACACATTTATTTGATACTGTAACACTAGCATACTTGTAAAGTGTGTTTTAAAGAAAGCAAGGAAGAGAGTGACTGTTTTTTATTTCATTCCTATCTCTGGGCTACGCAGAACATGTGTATTTGGAGTTACCACAGTGCTTAAATAACTATTAAAATTAATATAGTTTGAGAGTGAGGCAGACCTGCACTCACTGGTTTGTAACACAAGAATCTAATAAATGCTAGAAAGGTAGGATGCACAATCTTAGAAAATTGTTTTGCGCTTGTGCAGCAGAGTCTACCAGTGACAGGATGGACAGTTATTTCTTCTTCACGTTAAGAACACTGAACACCAGGGAAAGGACAGTAAGAATTCTCCATTGTTGTCACATTCTATGTGTTTCTTTTATATTGCTGTACAAGTATGTCTGATTTGGGTCAAGGCTTCGATATAAGGTACGCTAAGATACCACTAGAAACTAATACTAAAATTACATAAGCAGTTTACTTTGATTCAGTTTTGTATTAATGCTTTTGCATACACTAAAGGTCATTACTGAACTGAAGAAGCCTTTCAATTTTTTAAAGTTAGAAAACCCTAAATCTTTCTGAACATTTATAATTTTAAGGGGTTTCTAATGCTTTTTATAAATACCTAGGCCTTCTGTGCTAGCAAGCTGTTAAGTAGTTGATAGATTCTAACTTTTCTTTGCCACTGTAATTGGGTATATCTAGGATATGGGCTTTCCCAGTAGAAAGGTGAGAAAAGTCGTGTACAGTATTCCCTTTTGTCTACCTTTAGGCTTTGACCCTGCTAGAGAAGGGATTATATTATTTTTTTACTTGTGCATATCCAAGTGTAATGATACAGTTGGCATAATGTGGACATCAGAGCATTGCACAAATGTATCTGCTGCAAATTGCATTATGACATTCAGCTGCATATCTTCGGTTTTTGACACTGATGCTATACAAAGGTAATTGTGCAAGCTCATTTTCTCTTTGCATACTTTTTCTTACTACCTATTAGTGAACGAAGCAACTATGTTTTCTTCCTTTTCTCTTTGAATTATGTGGCGAAAAGACATGACTTGTAATTTGAAGTTCTACAAGTACTCTGTGGACATGCAAACATCTCCTGTTATAGAAAGTTAATAAGGTAGGAAATCATGTAGGTAAACAGGTAATCTGAACACGGTCTTTCAGGAAAATATTAAAAAATACTTACTTTGGCTTTTGTTATTGAATTATATTTTACTGTTGCACTTCAAGGAAAAGTGATACATGTATAATCATTTTTTTGTCTCCTTTTTTTTTTTTTTTTCCAATAGAGGTGTTCAAATTAATTCAAATCCCACGTCTGTTCATTTTTGACTTTGGAAAACCACTCAAGAAAATAATCAGTATTAAATTCTCATTTAGAAAACATTTAGAATAATATAATTCTCTGTTAGGAGACTACTAAGTTGATTTTGATACAGGAATTGGTAATCAAAAAGTTCTTTGTTTCCACTTGTTCTATCTTTTGCACGTCTCTAAGCCTTCTCAGCCTCTTAAAAATCTGAGAAAAAGCTGTGTTACTTATTTTAAGGTGGAGAAGTAAGTCATAGAGGAAGTTAAGTCCAGATCCACAATGCTGGTTGGGCACGTGGTGGCTTTTGAAGAAAATAGAAACTGGTTTCCTGGAGAGTTAATAAGTTTGGGTGGAAGCGACCTCTCCAGAGCAGTCAGTGACAGACCACAGCCACCCATTCACGTCTTTTAGCTTCCAGGCTTCAACCCGCATACAATTTACCCCACGTACTATCTGCTAATGAGCTGAACTCTGTTTTTTTCCTGAATTTCCCACAGCACTGGGACCCAGTCCAGTGATCACTGAGGCTGTTGGTCAGGAGTGAAGTGGTTACCTCTGAGGAATCCAAGTGCTGAATTCATCACAGTGATCCAAGGGAAAGACAAGCAAGGTAGCTGGTGTGTTATTATGCCTCTTAATTGGACTGAGACAAAAATAAGTGGAAATAAGTTATGAAAGAATGGCCACTTTAATAGGAATGCATTGTATTGAATGCCAAAACCACTATGCTTTTGGCAAAAAATGTCTCGGTAGTCTTATCATCTGCTGTATCTTTGAGTTAGTTTTCAAACTGTAAATCCATGTATTTATGCATTGAATCCTGTTGGTACTGCTTTCGTATGGACTGTGTTCTAGGAGCAATTCTCTGTCTGGCTTCATAAGTTTTTTGGGTTTCATTTTAAAGTATGTTGCTCTAGTTTTTACAGGACAGTAACAAAAATCAGTGCAACATATAGGAAAAGGGAATTAATATGCCTGAAGATAACATGTAGAAATACTCTTATATAAACTGTTAGTATTCTGCTGGGTGTTGTTTTGCATTTTGGAAACCAATTCCAAACATTTGTATTGGAATGGAAAGATAAAATCAAATGTTTTCATCACTCAGTGTCTGTTCTAGTGATATGAGTCCCAATAATTCTATCTGGCTGTTTCTTATCCAGCAGACATCTGAGAAGTCCATCATTTTCCTGAACTTTCACAATATTTACATATCCCATTATGGTAGTTTCTACAGAATTAAAATAAACTGATTCAATGCTTTTTTGGTTTTTTTGTTTCTTTCGGGCCAGACTGAGGCCACTATTCAGTTTTACTAATTCTGTAAAGAAATACTGAATAAAGGCTTAAATTTTCTGTACAGTGAGTGTCTCACTAACTTTCTGGTCTTACAAAAGAACATTTATCTGCCACTATGGAAGATTATTAGCAACTTTTATTATACTTGTTTTTATCACATAGGGAAAACATGCTTTTATATGTAATTGTTAGCTGTTAGATTCAGTAGAGGTTTATGTTGTGCTGGCTGCCTTTCCAAACAGAAAAGATGAGGACTTCTGTGTCTATACATTGACTCAACTTAAAAATTATGTGTGCTTACACAGCCAGTGCCCATGGAGTCTGTGTTAACCTGTCATGTGGAAACAAACCATTTTAAAAGTAATATATATATATTTTTTTGTCTGAAAGAGAGAAAATAGAATCCTTTTCCCTTCAGCTTGAAATAATTTTCTGTGTTGGTAAATGGTTATGGTTATCTTGAATCATTAAGAGGACCAATTTTGCATTCTAGATGCTTCGCCTATAAATTTTATTTTCTTCTTGCTTCCAGGGTATTACACAGATATTTGTACAAAATTTGATAATTTAAAAAAATCTGAAACCTGGTGGTAACTGCACTAGATAGAGAAATTAGTCACTTTTATGATTCATACTTTTTGTTACAATTCCTGTAATACTTTCAGGAAATGCCTCTTCTCAGACTTCGATAAAATTCTGAAAGAATTGTAAAAATGGCGATACTCAGATATTTTATGTGAGACCTATTTATCTTTTAGCTACATCAACATGTTGTACTTTTTATTCGGTGTTTTACCTTTCATCCTTATTCCATTCCTCGTATCTTCTTCCACATCTAGACTTGCCTTCTTGAGTAGCAATAGCCTGACCAAGGATGTGTCTGCACTGCAGCCGCGATGCAATGCAGAGATAGCTAAAATTGCTTAGATATCAGGAAAAAAAAAGCAGCATGTCTTCAATAGCATGATAACCAGTATAGCTAATTTCTCTATTATACAATGTCAACACGTAGTTGAGGTCATTGAAGTTTGTGGGAGACTTTCACCTGCCTTTGGTAGTTTTAAATCACATTTTATTCTCTGTCCTAACCCTTTCCCTGCTTTTTCTGTAATTTTCAGATATTTTGAGAAGCAGAACAGAGCAACTGAATCAAAATTTCTGAGCAATGCCTTCTAAACCACTCTATAGTTGCACATTGCAAGCTCCCTGTGGCAAGAGGTGGTTGTCTCTCTGTAGTACTGCATGATACCAATCCTTTTAAGAGTACTTGGAAATAACTTGCAGATGAGCAAGGCAATAAGCTCTGCTGAACTGCAGAGGTGAATGAAAACATTTATATGCAGCCTCTGTGTTCTGTGTAAACTGTATCTCATTTTGAAAGAGAATGCAAATGGCAACACTGCAACAATTTTAGATTGTGTACAGCTTCCATCTGTTCAATGAACTTCCACCATTGCCGAGAAGAAATCCATATTTAGTTCAAGAAAAATACACTATCTAGTTCTCAGTGACCAAAAGGCATTGCAATTAACACATTTTTCACATGCATCTCATTGTGTGATTTTTTTCATGGTACACCACCTGGCATATTTTGGTTTAAAAATCTGTTTGGCTTAAGAAAGACTAATAATTCGTGACTGGAGGTTCTTGCCTGTAGTACTGTCTGATAAGAAACAGCTTCTTCATTTAGTCTGTAAAGCAGAGGCTTGGTACTGGAGACTCTAGAGGGCATTGTGCAGAGTGGCATCAGAGATTTCACTCCAAAAGTCCCTCTTTAAGTTTCCATAGTAAAACATGTCTTACTTTAGATGTTGTTTTCCAGTTGAAAAGATTGGGTTTGTCTGACATCTTGACTTTCTCAAGAGAAACAGCATTTAGCTTCTAGGCATATGCAAAGGCCTTTGATGTACCATTCCAGAAAAAAATCTCCAAAACTTAGTGTGATACGTATTTTCTGTGATTCTCTCTCAATAATAGCCAGAGTATACCTAGGAATTATGTATCTCCTGCCTTATGACCAGAGCTCTGCTGGCATTAATTCCTTTCTCAGACTTTTCCACTCTGAAGAGCAGCAGTCCTCACTGACATGAGTGCACTGAGATTCCTCTTAGTTACACTGAGATTCCTCTTAGTTACCTTGAGATTCCTCTTAGTTACACTGAGACCCCGAATCACTTTACTCCCTTGCCAGTATAGAGAGGTGCAAAGTCACTGGTGTTCCCTTCTCTCCTTGGCAGTTAGGTTTGCTGGATATTATTCTGCATATTTGCAGCCTGTGCCTGATTTGATTTATGAAGTACTGCGACATGCCATTTTGAGTTTTCAGGTGTGAAATAGCTGGTATTCTGTAGCTGAAAGTGTTTCCCTTAGATATGCTTTTCACTGTTCTTATCTACTGTGTTTTCAAACACGACCTCTAGATACTTAGACCTTCTTTCAGCACCATGTGAAAATGTTTGCCGAATATAGCGGTGGAAGTACTTGCACTCAAGCTTCAGAAAGTACCGAGTGTTGTTATGTACCATGTGAAGTAACATGCAGAGACCTTACAGTGTCTTCTAGCCTAGGCTGGACAACAAATACATGAAACCTGTTCAGGTCTGATGACTTGTGAGGTGCAGCACAGCACTGGATTTGTTTGGCCTGGGCCAATTCCTGAAAAATCCCAAGGGAGGCTTTGCAGCACATTTACCTTCAGTACAGCAAATAATCTTATTAGGATGAGGATATCAGGTCTGTGATAGTCGTGTGTCTGCGTGACTCTGCAGCCAGTCTAACATGAAATCCAAAGCAAAGGGAAGTGGGTGCAGGGCAGGTCCATATGCAGCAGAGCCAGACTCATAGGCCAAGATGAGCCTGTCCTGATGCTGTGAAGAAGCACAGGAGGGTTGTTGTACTGGATTTCCTTGTACTCTGGTTCTGCAGAAACACTGCAAGAACATTTGGCCTATGTATACATGGAGAATGGTTGGGGTTGGCAGGTTGCTAGTTTTGGATTGGAAAAGAAATTATTCTGCATCTGTAGGAGCCAACTTGGGATGCAGTTTATTATTATTTGTCTAGAGCCCCATACCTAACAGACCCTTTCAGATTCTAGGTTTCTTGTACCCAGGCTTGAATAAAGTAAACATCCTAATGTGAAAGGTGAGCAACCAGAAATGTTGGTATAATGTGCATTCAGAGGCAATAACATTAAATAAATGCAACTAGTCAACATGTTTTTAATTGAGAATGCTACCTCCACTCGAATGCTACTGCTACAATAATGGGACTTAACAAAATACTTCTGATTTATATGAATTTTAGCATTTTTTCCTAGCACCTTTCTTCATTTCACATGTGTTATGAGGTCATAGAAAGAAAGACTCAGTTGAAATGAATATGCACAATGGGATAGAGCTAAGGTTGCCGTGGGAATGTCAACTCTGAATTTCCTGCTTTTTCTGTGATCAAACTATGGAATGAAATGTTTTGTTAATGATAGGTTTTTAACACTTTTTTAACATATTAGTAATTAAGCATTATTTGTTAAACTTAACCCTTTAAACACAAGTGCCTCTGTAACAGTCAACTTTTGCCTGTGCACGGTCTAAAGGGTTTTCTTTCCAACTCTATTCATAAAAACATCATACTGAGCTCTTACTGAACCTCTGAACCTGGACCCAAGAAATTGGTTAGTACTTTCACTAGAGAAAAAATAAATGGTCAGCAGCAACAGAATTAATGAATGCTTATGAGCTGCATATATTTCCAAATTATATTTACAGGATAAAAAGGGCTCTGGGTTGTTGTGGAAAGTCATTTCTGTAGGTTTACGAATCTATATCTTAAACAATGCCTAACACTGTATAGTAGGAGTATAGTTATTAATTTTCCTTAGAAATAAGTATAAAAATAAAAATAGTAGAAAAAATGTCCAGCAGTGACCATTTTGATTTCTTTGGCTGTTGTCATTTTTCTGTTTGCAAAGTGCCTAGCTGTACAGCCAGGTTTGGATGTGACTGATAATGTAGGTAATATAAATATGTATAGGCACCTCAGATGGCATTAGTGTTTAGTACTGACAGTTTCTGTTAAATTCTGTGGATCTTTCTCATAGTCCTAATGAAATGTATTTATTGATTGAGTTTAGGACATGGGATAAGATCTGTGCATCATAATCCAGCAGAATGAAGATGAAGCAACAATTTTCATAGACCTCACTGGAAACATAGAACAAAGCAAACAGAAAAACAACAACAACAAACACAAGAAAACTCACCCCAAACCAAGAAGATAAAAGCCAGTATACTTATTTAAAGCAGACTGCATTATTTGTCCTGTATTTTTTTGTGCTTCTATCTCCAGGTATTTGGTGTAGAGTCTGGGGTTCTCCAAATACTAAGGATGAGATCTGGCCTCAGGAAAGAAGTCAGTAGAGACTGACTTTGGTGGGACTAGAGTTTCACCTGGAACAGTTATTCTGCAATTCAGAGTGTGTGATTTTATAGCATTATAGAGAAGCATGCAGTGTTTGGCCCATACTGAGATGAAACAAGAATAGGTATTGTTTCAATGGGTGTTCTCTTCGAGTTTTTAAATTGCTTTTAGACTTTCCTTTCCACTATGTGCTGAACGTAACTTGAGGAAGGAGGTTAGCTTAGCTGGCATAACCCCTTTTTGTAAAAAAAGCTAGCCAGCCTTTCTTCTAGGAAGATAAGCTTGTGGCTTTATGGTGGTTCTTCTGGAGAGCTGTGGATCTGCTCTCATCCGGTTGTACTTACAGCTGAGAGAGAGACAAGTCCCAGCATAGATGGAGGTTCTGTCAGAGAACGCAATTATTGAAACTTTCCTTGAAACCATTTCCATGTTTGCATCTTTCCATTGCATACAAAATGTGTAGTGAGCCCATGGTGAGCTGCTTGAGATCACATAATGGCTGAATTTTTAACTTCCCAGCCAACAAGGGAATAAATCTGTGTTTTTTTCAAGGCAGTTAACAGCATTCATTTCAGCCTTTAGGTTTGGGAAGTGATGTAGGTTTGGGAGGCGGTGCATTCTTCTTACCTTGAGATAAGAGCTGAGCTGGTCTCGTTTACATAGAGGTACGTTGGAAAGAGTTTCTGGTTTTAATTCAGGAATGAGTTCTAGCTCTGGCTTTGTAAACACCTGTTGAAATAATTGGGTGTTTCATACTTTGCCTTTAAAAAAAACCCCAACATATATTTCCATCTCAAACTCTTTTGGGTGTGCACCTATGCACCTTCCAGTCTGTCTTTGCAGGAGGCTCTACATAGTGGATTACTAGAGGCTGAATGCCATTTTCCCTGAAATTCATGCTACGTGCACTTTGTATGACGTGGAACCTTGTTGGCAGTTGGCAAAACCGCGTGTGCTTGGAAACACGTTTTCCAAGATTGCTTGCTTTCTCTGCTCAGTGGAAAGAGATAAAGAAATTCTGCATTGCACGTCTGTGCTCATGAGCTTTGCCTGTGGAGGAGGTGAGAAGCAGAACCCCAGGTTAAGCCCCATCTGTTGTTTCAGCTCATCTCCCAACAGCAGGAGAAAAGTTTAAGGGGAAAGAAGTGTTCTCTGTATCTGGATGACTGTTTATATCTGTCGTAACATTTCGGAAAGTATTGGTCATTTGTGGGTTGGTTACTTGAGGGGAACGTACCATGTATGTACAAAACACTTGTCATACAGTGGTTAAAGCTGAGTGAGATCTGAGGTGGAACTTGCACCAGCCAAGGAGGTTGGCAGCAGAATAGCGGGAAATATTTTTTATCACTGTTGCAATGAGAAGAGTCTTACTTTCTTGCTGCCTCTCTGTATTTAAGCTCTAGTTATGCTCTGTCATAATCCCCTCATCCATGTAAGCTTAATTAAGAGCATTTTGGAAATTCCTAAGCATGCATGGAGTTTTAAATATAAGGGACTGAATATTTTTTAGGTAAACTTCCCCTAAAGAAGCATAACCTTTATAGTAACAGCCTGGCTGTTGCTAAATAACAAGAGCAAAACTATGCTAATAGAGTCATGGGCAAATAATGAAAATAACATATTTTTAATACCTGAAAGGATGGTGG
Source organism: Columba livia (assembly GCF_036013475.1). Classification (NCBI taxonomy): domain Eukaryota; kingdom Metazoa; phylum Chordata; class Aves; order Columbiformes; family Columbidae; genus Columba; species Columba livia. The sequence goes on along the minus strand of NC_088603.1, from coordinate 54,128,610 downwards.
CACTTTCAACTGCGAAAGCCAGCAGAGATAGTGGGGTGGATGTACTGTTCACATATATTATGAGGAAGATGTTTCACTTGTACTGATCATTTTCTATGAACTATTCAAAACAATTGTCTTGTATTTGGGAAGACAACTAATGCACACATATTTGTGTGACAGTTTGCTACGATGCAAACTTCCAGCACTCTGGACTGCTTCCAAGAGCATTTTGGGAGCAGGAAACCATACTTTTAGGACTATACTGACCTCCTTCATTAGCCTTGGCTTTTGCATATAGGGCATTATATCACGTTCAGAAGAACAATCTGTCTACCTATCTATCTATCTACCTGTCTCAATAAAATGTCTGTATACACACATGGAGCCCTAGCTAGCAAAATGTGTTGTTTTCTGGGACAAAACCTTCAGGTTTTGATTGGCTGCTGTATCAGTAGACTGGAATACTTACTTACAGCTGTCCTCAGAGGCCTTCTATAAAACTGCAGGTGTTCAGCTTTAGCAAATAGTTCTTATTATATGGATAGACTTTTGGCAGCTAGTAATGATGTTTCCTGAAATTGAAAAATGATTTTCTACCTTATACATTGGTTTTACATTACCAGAATGTTGGAGGGGAAAACAAATACCTCTCATCAAGTAGTACTGAGACTGTTTTTGTTAGTTGTATATGTTTTCTGATTTGTATATTTTATACTAGAGTGCAAGTTTTTTTTCTTAACTGTTGTGGTCAGATTCGAAATCTCTTCCAGAAAAACTCAAATTATGAGGAATTAAGTAAGTATCTGGCAACAGAGGGTTATATCTTCTTTATATACAACTAGCACCTGGCTTGCAGTCACAGTCAATGTACCACCAAACCCAGAGCTAAGGGGGCATTGTAAAGCCTTTAAAAATATTGGGCAGTATCACAGAGTACTTTTAAGAGCTTTTTTTTTTTTTTATATCACTGAGTAAGGAACATATGCTGATTTTATTAGTGTATGCTTAGTGCTTTCTGTACCACTGGTATATAGTATTGGGAGAAAATGGTAGATCATTTTATTACAGTGACTCATTAGGGCCACAAACATGATTAAGGGAGTGGAGCATCTCCTTTATGAGGAAAGGCTGAGGGAGCTGGGGCTCTTTAGCTTGGAGGAGACTGAGGGGTGACCTCATTAATGTTTACAGATATATAAAGGGTGAGTGTCACAAGGATGGAGCCAGGCTCTTCTCGGTGGCAAACAATGATAGGACAAGGGGTAGTGGGTTCAAGTTGGAACACAAGAGATTCCACTTAAATTTGAGAAGAAACTTCTTCTGAGTGAGGGTCCCAGAGCCTGGAACAGGCTGCCCAGGGAGGTTGTGGAGTCTCCTTCTCTGGAGACATTCAAAACCCGCCTGGACACATTCCTGTGTAACCTCATCTTGGTGTGTTCCTGCTCCAGCAGGGGGATTGGACTGGATGATCTTCTGAGGTCCCTTCCAATCCCTGACATTCTGTAATTCTTTGATGGCATACTGTATGACTCTTCTGGGCAACTATAGTTTAGCTGCAGGGAGTTAAACTGTTTGAATTATATTAAATTATCTAAGTGTTTGATTGAATAATGTAGAGCTCAGGCTTGCTTTCTTCAGTATGCCTGCTTAACGTTTACAGTGCTAAATCAGTAACTGAAGACCAGTGGCTCAGTATTCTTATCTCATAATTTCTATTTATTTCCAAAATAATAGTATCTTAAAGTAGAGTTATACGGGTCTTTTAAGTGTACTATGACATGTGATGTTATTGAGTCCCTGTTAGACACTGTAGATGCAGCACAGGTCTATCACATCAGAATGCTTCCTCAGAAAAAGCATCAATCCCTTAAAATGCAGTGCTGGGAAGTGAACAGAGTTTGTTCAAGGGTTTAGAGGACTCTAAGCCTTGGCCCTCAGTTTTTTATGGAGGCCTTTGGATGTGATTTGAATTATTATAGTACAGTCCTGAAAATATAACACAGTTGGGCAGCAGTTCCTACTGAATATGAAGTAAATGGGAATTTCTGACTTCATTAAACAGGAGCTGTGCAAGCCAACTTAGAGTGCCCAGGAGACCATCCGAGTTCTGGAAGGGAATATGAGGGCTTAAGGTGCTTTTAATTTTTTTGCTATATTTTGTTTGCTAAATCTTTGAATATATATTTATTTTGTTTGTCAAATAAAGTCCAGGAAAGTAGCTCTATGCTTTCCCTGTTGTGAAGAAAGCTGCATATTTGAAACCTTTACGAAAAACAGGGAGATATAAAATGCGGGTATTAAGCTTCAACCTCAAATTCTAATATTTTATCTGATGCTAATCCATACTGCTACAGACATGAGTTATTGCTGATGGCACAAGTATGTGGCCATGTTCATTGTAAAGATTCCTCTTTATCTCCTTATCTATATTCCCCTCACATTTCTCACACCCATTTGTGCACAGTTCTGCAGGTTTTTTTCATCATATGAAAGTATCATTTTCAAAGGCTTTTGCTTTTCACATCCATGTCAGGATTGGAGATTAGAATGTGACAGGGAATACCTGGTTGCATACTTCCTTTAAACCTGAGCCAGTAGCACTGCAAAATGTTAGGGAGAGCACCCTTTCATCTCATACCATCCACCACTTTAAAGTGAAAGGTTTGTTGATGTAATCCTATTTCCAATCTATAGAGGTCACCTGTAATGCACTGCTCTGAAGATAAATGCCTAGTACTGTTTGATGTTAGAGGTTTCTTTTTTTAAGGAAGGTTTAATGATATTTTGTTTTGCCAGGATACCGTGTTGAAAATTTTGAAGACTTCAGCTGTTTTTAAACCATTGTTAACCTTTCATTTGATTGTTAACAATCCTCTCCAAACTGATATTTTTATTATTTCAATATGTTTCAGGTGTGTTTTTTTTCTTTTGGCAAGAGCTGATAAGTTTGAGGTAACCTGTGATGTGAAATGCAGCAACTAGCTTCTAGATGACAGTGCAATAAACCAAATATATATGCCGTTGGCAATCAGTGACAAAGATAATATTGATTTCACTGGGAGAAGGATTGTATCCTGCCAGTATATCACAGAGGAATGAAATGGAAACCTTAGGTCATAATATAGTTCTTAAGCAGTTGTGAAACTCATATCCAGGATCTTTTTCTATCTCTTTAAGTACAGCATTGGTTTTATGATTCAAAATAAAAATCTCTAGAGACCTGTATAAAAGGAATCACAACATCAAAAAATAAGTAGCTAGAATTGCATGTTAAGCATTGTACATATGCTAGGTCCATGTGTATGTAGAATGGAGACTATAAAATATAGTCTTTTTTTTTCGTATAGAGTTCGGTGTGGATAGTTGTAGATATCTAATTACCTCTATCATAAAAGTTACTGTATTGATTGTGAATTTATGGGTGAAAACCTACCCCAACTAAAGTTAGTGACAAAACTCTAACCAATAGGTAGGATTCAATTTCTTATTTTCCAATTCCCATTAATGTTGTTGGTGTTTCCCAAGTTTATTAACACTGAAAAGTATTTCCTGGATAAACTGCATCGGCAAATCCTCCTGGAGGAACACAGTTTGTGTGTTTTGTTGCTATAGGTCATACAATTTTTCCACAATAAAAAGGCAGAATTTTGTTTCATAGCTTAACTCCGTTTGCTAGCAAAGCTAAGTCAGGTAGGGCTGGGATACTTCTTTTCTTCATGAACCTGACTGATCTAGGTAGGTACAGGTTGGCAAAGGCTTGCTGTAGCTCAGATGGGTGAATCTAAGCCTTTTGGTTACATCTGAGGATTTGGCACATTATAACAGGAATGTCTTGTCTATATTTCTGGTTTTTGGTAGTGGAGTCAACCACTTCACCTGCTAATTGCTCAGCAGGCAGCTTTCACCGAGGTAGATCTGCACATGAATGTGAAACACTGGCACACTTTTCAGAACCGGGCTCCCATTTCCAGCCCTGTGGGGCATTACTGCAGGGAGAAAAACTGCTTACCTAGTGTGGAACAGTAGCTTTTTGCTTGTAATTGCTGGTTTCCCGACTCAAAGTAGTCATGTGGGGAGTTCAAGTTAGGTTAACAAGAGCGAGCTGACACACAGAAGGGTTCATTTTGTATGTAAAGATCTTATACTGACTCCTGTCTTTTTGCTGTTAATGCCCTTTTGTTAATTTTTCTTTCTTTGTTTCATCTGCTTGAGAGTTCAGCTGGCAGCAGGGAAAGTTCCCTGACTTGGCTTGGCATGGTATGTGATTTTTAAAGCCCTTTGCTGCCTCAGGATAAACCCACTTTCCAGGGCTCTGACACTTTCCCTCTTTTGCTTTTTTGTATTCAGTCCTTTCCTTACCATTCCCCACATATGGTACGCACAGTTGCAATGACTTGCATCTGTCCAGAAGTGTGACTTTCTTAGAGCTGATTCTCCTATTCCTTTGTGCCTGAGCCAAAGAAAGGACTGTGTGTTATACATGGCTGCCAGCACCCTTCTCCCAGGAGAACATGTGTGGTCCCTCCACATTCATCTGAATTCCCACTAACCCCAAAGATCAGGAATGTTTAGACTTCTTCCTGTCTCTGGTGGCCACCATTATCAAAATGACTTTGTCTGCCCAGAAAGTTAAAACCCATTGCTATTACACTTCCAGTTCTGTCGATGATAAGCTATGGAAAGCATCAGTGTCATATATTGTATTTAACATAAGGGGCTGTTTGACACAGCGTATCCTTGAAATGTTTATAGTGAGTAAGCAAAACTTTGAATTCACTTTAATAAAAACTCCCTTTATCCTCAGATATGGAGCCTGTACAATAGTTTTATCTCTCTCAATGATGTTCACTCTTCTCATTTTAAGGGCCAAACACTCCATAATAAATGGCAAGGAGCCTCTTTCCATTTTACTATGCCCTTTCCTTTTGCTCTGTGTGTTCAGCAAATCTATCAGGAGGAAAATAAAGATCATTCCTTGAATTCCCATAACATGGAGGCCAGTTGGCATTGCTGACCTCTTTGTTTCTTTTCCCATGGTCCCCCAAGGAGAGTACTGTGATAGGAAGAAGAAAGTAGAGCATGTTGCAAACTTACTATCTTTAGAATGTTGTTTATTCCCTGCTTAATCCTCTGTACCCTGTCTTCCTTGCTGGTTATTCAAGTTGTCCCTTTCAGAAAGAAGAACTCTTCTTTGATAAATCTTTACAATGCCCTTGTCTATGAGCATCTTGAAACTTGTTGAAGACACAAAGCAGTAGAGGCGACAAAGTGATGTCTCTGTGGCTCAGAGACCGTGAGAAGGAGAACTGCTTAGCAGCTCTGGAGGAAAGTACTGGTTTAGTCATTAGTTCTAATTTCACCTTACTGATGTATGTCATTATCCCTCCCTGACCTTTTGCTAAAAGGGTAGGTGGGCCACTGGGTGGCCAAAATTGCCATGACGAACATCCTTAGATGCAACTGAACTGATACTGATGGTAGTTGCCTGAATGCTCCTTCCAGCCTGCCCTCTGCGCTGTTCCACCCAACCACAGGATCAACAGCTTTAAGAGATGCTTAGACACTCATAATTTTATGTTAATGTTAAGACTAAAAAAGTATACCAAAGAACATTAGAGATGAATGGACCTCGTGCTCTCACTTTATCCCAAGCTACCAAGAGAGTCAGAAAAAGAATACTCTAGTGTGCTTTTGTATGGGGACGTTAAATGAAGTAGGACTGATTCTCTTGCATTGAAGAAGTTGCAGATAGAAGTCGCTGGCTGAAAATTACTGTGAGAGTATGCTGGAAAAGTAGCTACACTTACTTCTCTACTTACAACCAGGCATTCTTCTGTTGGCCATTGAACTGCATGGACTTCTGATCTGACTTGGTCCAGCCGTTCCTGTTTCTTAGATGGGCATTACATGTGCAAGAAGAAAATGGCCCAGTGAATAAAAGACACAGTCTTAGGTGAAAATTCAGTCTTAATTTTAAATAAATTAACTTGCATAGTGTATACTGGCTTCCCCATTTCACTTTTTTGGCTAGATAGAAGACTCCACTAAAAAATCTCCTATGTGTTTTGTATTATTTCATTTGCTCCTTACAAGCCTCATCTCAGACCATAATTCTTGATTTCTCCTAATTAGTTGCTGTGGAAATGATTATGTCATAAACACAAACAATGGGGATATAAGGACCAGATGAATTCTTAAGAAGCAAAGATTGGTTTTCTGTAAATGACCAAAAAACCCGAAGGAGAGGCATTATAATACTTTCTGCATTGTCTTTCATCTCAGGATTTTACAGTACTTCTCAAGTATTAATACATTAAAGATTTTTGAAAAGCTGCTGCAGAAATGGTGTTGAAACCTTCCATGTTAGTTGTCCACAGTAACTCATGATCAAATCATTGTTGCTTGCAACTAAAAATAAGCCCTTCCTTGCAAACTGATCCTTTGCTCTGAGAGCTGACTGGATTCTTCCCAATGTACTCATCATCACTAGTTAGAGATTCTGCTGACCAAGTTATTTACACCTGTGCAGTCCAATTTGCTTCAAGGCTCATTTTATCCCTCTGTTTTCAGATTCTTTCCCTTGGAGATTTGTAGGCAGTTCCAACACTTTTCAATAGTGTTGCCTCACTGTTGCTGCGCTATGTGAAAAGAACAGTAAATGATTGTATCGAAGGAGTACAGGGTGGAATGGAATCTGCAGCTGCGTCAATCTCAGCTACGTTCTGCATGACTATTGGGAGAAAAATCAATAAAAATATATTCTTTTGCCACTGAAGTCAGCACATGTGGCTAAGTATCCTCTGGGGAATGAAATCCATAACTCTACACAAGCCCACTGTATAGCAATGTTCTCCTTAAGTGCTCCAAATGGGGTTTGTGTGGTGGATAGGCCATGTGAATTCACGTGTGGATTGCACCAAGGGAGAGGCTCTTTGAGTCAGAAGATGCCTTTTTGCATAGTCACTTTTCAGAGCTGTACTATATTTTGGCATTCACAAAACCTCTGTCAGCTGAGTATTTATAACTGCTGCCTTTTACAGATGGGAAAACCAGGGCACAGAGAGATAAAGTGACTTGTCCAAAGGAGCACAGTCGGTTAATGGCAGGGTGAACACAGAGCTCACAATTTCTGACTCCTAGCCTCCGCAGAATATTGCTAGAGCAATATAGAACTGATGTAATGTGCAAGCAGAATCGTTTCCAAACAAAAATATCTGTCACATTGCGTAAAATATCCACAGAAGCCCTTTGAACATGCAAGAACAGATTGATTTTTCAGTGAACGTGGTCTTTTCTTTAGGAGGAAGGGATGCTTAAGTGTTAGAATATTTTCTTCTGTCGTTGATAAAAACGTAATAGTAATTATCCTATGGAACAGAAAAACTACATAGCTCTTAGGCTTCCAGCTAAAAGGTTTGTTGAAGCAGAAGCTATAAGCACAAGTTAGGAAGTAGGATCTCCTTGTCAGCTGCCCACATCTCTTATTGGAACTATACAGTGGTATGTTTCCAGCATTGCCTTGTTAAATGCCCATGTCAATTTTAAAGAACTCGAATACACGGGAGAAAGATACACTAAGAAGGGCAAAATGCTTTTGCATAGTTTTTATATTATTCACACAGCTGGAATGTTTACAGCATAGTACAGAGTGTAACAAGAGCAAATGCTGAACCACATCAAGCGATTCCCTTGTCGTGCATGTCGTTTAAATATCAAATCTATAAGGGCGTTTGCTATGTTCTTCACACACAGAAAGACCACAACTAAGTGACTTAAAAGTATCCCATGAGTTTTTAAAAATGCGGACAAACAACTCTCTTCTTTTGATAATTGCAAATACATTGTTCCACTCCGTTGGTTCTGCAACATCTGGTGTTTTATAAAGCATTTTAAAATGTCATCTCCCTTCCCCGTTTGCCCACACCCTTCCCACTGCACCTTAACCCCAGCATAACAAGAAACTTTAATTTCTAAGGAAATCAGTGGAAAATGTTGCAAAACAGAATGAAGGAACAGTGTCTGTATAGATTTGAGCTATTCCTTAGATTAACAAGAAAGCGGAATCAGTGGCATGGAGCAACACTAAGGTATAGAATAATTTTCACGAGGAAGATGAATAAGATTCTGGGCTGATTCAGTGGAAAGTGTTATTAAACGACTCTTGCAGAAGAGACTACTGAGAACTTTTTGCTTGGTATTGTTAACTTGATATGCCAGTCTTGGCATTAACTTCTCTTAAGAAGGTCACAAGGCAGTTTCTCAAGAATGAAAAACTGTAACCCGCCTCATAAGTCCTGGTATGTGTCTAACATTTGAATTGTAAATCAATTGTAGTTCCTTCACAGTTAGCTAGTTAGTGAGCTTCATAATTTGTGCTTGAGGGCGAGTTTACAGGTTAAGGAATCAAAGTGGGCAAAGAGAAAGGCCATTCCTATGTAGCATTTGTTTATAATCAGGGTATTTTAACATTTTTCGTAGAAGTGCTTGTCAGTGCATTTAAGCACACACAGTGAATGGAATACTTTACTCTGAGAAACAGGAGGTAGTTAAAGACTTAAATCTAATAATGTAGAAATTAATAAAGATGCAAATCTAATAATATAGAAGTAATGGCAGAAGCTTCACAAAAAAAAATCTCAAAGAAAGGGCTCTTTATAAATATCACAAGGTGTGTGGGGGACATTATGACTAATTTTAGCTATCTGTCAGTTAGGCCTATGGTCTGAACAGGTTTTGTAGTGTGTTTTCTGTGTTCAGTGAAGAGAACGGGAGCAGGGACACCTCTAGATGGCAGTTCATCCCATCTGTGTAGGTGAGACTAGGTGCTCACCTTTCATATGACTAAATCTAGGTGGAATATATCTCACCTTTACCTGTCAGCACAGAGAAGGATGCTCCACAATCCAATTAATTTAAAGTAAGACTTACTTCCTTAGCTCTTGGAGTCAACATGGTAGGAGATTTCTTCCTCATAAAGATCATAAGTGCTGAAGAAAAGTGCTTTGAACTGTTACTCAGTGAAGTTGCCTTTTTTATCAATGCACTATAAATAGGTGGCAAATGCTAAGATAAAACATGTGTAGCTACAGTCGGAAGCTTATGTTAATTGATTCATGGTACCTTCTTTTACATAACTGGAGAAAATAGGCAGAATTTTGTTCATAATGGAAAATGTCATGTTGAAGTGCATTTTTTTAAAGGAGACTGACACATAATATAGAGGCGATTGCTAATCATGGGCCTGGTGATGAGGATATTCTGTGTTCTTCTTCTTATGATCCCACTGGGACAGCAATTGTTCATGGTTTACAGCAGACTTACTTAAATTACCAAGTACCACTAGTGCGCTAACCAGAGATTTCTTAGAGGCTGAATAGAAGTGCCCGCTCTAAGAAATCTCATTCCAAGTTTTGTGTTGCCTTACCCAAAATGTTGTTAGTATCCAAGGAGATGCGCTGTGACCCTATATCCTTAACCTTTCTCATGTCTGTTTTGCCAGAGCTGTATGACTGTCAGATAAATAAGGATGTACACTTACCTACTTTGCTCTCACAAAAGCAAGTAACAAGCAATGGAAGTACGGTAGCACTGTCTTCAGCATGGATTAGAAACCAGAGCACCTGTTCTAAGGTCCCAAGTAAGCTTGTACCTGTGTGCTGTCATCAGCTTTTCTTTCTGTTATAGTCAGCTCCTTAAGATTTTCCAGCTTGTGCTGCAGTCAGACTTCCATTTTCTTGGCTAGATATAAACCCTATAAAGAGTGAATCTTGTTTAAATTAACAACGCAGAAGTTATAAGGATTATTTTTGCTCCCTGTAAATAAATTGAATGGGCAAGTTTTGGAGTAGAAGACACATTTTTGCAAGTTAAGGCATAGTAAAACTGTCCATGAGTATGGTTAGGCTGAGAAATAAATTAAGGTAGAGCATTCCCATAGAGGTAATGGATGTAAGCATTCCATCTGCCATTGAGCTTGATATGTTTAAGAATGGGTTTGTGGAGATTGTTATGGTGTTGAAATACAAAGGTCTGGTGGAAGAGAGCGTAGCGATCATTTCTTCTGAGAAGTCTTGGTCTTCTGAATTCTTGGGCCAAATCGTGCCTTTTTGATAGTTTCTGGTATGAGGTTATTATGAAATGGAAGTAACAAAGATGTAAACTTTGCTAGCTGCAGTCTGCCAATTCCTGCTCTTGTCCCTGTCTCTGTTGTCTGCTGCTGCACTGTGATAATTCAACATGATGATTGTGATGCCAGCCAGGATTCCCTCAGCATTGTGGGCTCAAATCCCGGTACTATGCAAACACTATTCCTGCTGTCTGAGAAGTCTGAGAAATAAAGGGAAATGGTGATTCCCTTTGGACCGTCAGCCATATGACCTTATGTTCTCACATGGTTTAGTCCCTCTTCTGTACGTGACTGCCACTTGGGACTTTTTTTTTTGGCTTTTGTCCATTTTATTCCAGTTAGCATTTAGTTCACACATCATTATGAGAAGCGCTGGTTATGAAGATACGCAGCTCTTGTCATAGCAGAAGTATTTCGTATGCACCTGCAATTTGACGTTCGTGTTGGGGGAATATTGCAGATTGAATTCAAAAAATGAAGTAATTTGCTTTTTCTCTGACTCCACCTGCTATGGAATTGTTTTGTTGTGTTCTTAGAGGAAGGGCATTGAGGTGGCTTTTTTCTTCTTTGTTTTTGTTTTTTAAACCTGAAGGTGTGTTTATCGTGCTAAGGAAAAGGTATGTTGCAGGTTACAATGCTATAAGCAGGAAAAAAAAGAAAATCTGTAAGACAGATGGCTATTAACATGGTATAAATACCCTGTTTTTAAATGCAAGGGGAAAAAGGTGTTCTATATATAGCGCTCACGCTGGAAGCTTCGTGTTTGTAATAGTACCATGGCAATGTGCAAGGCTTAATCACTTCCTGCGTGCTATTTGTAACAGCAATATCATCAAAAAGTGTTCTCAAGAAGCTTTGTATTCCTATTGTATTTGATCCTCTCTGTTCAGATGCACCTATCCAGACACACTGAATTCATTAAGACCACCCTCACCGCCTTTACCACGTGCGTGTAAGTGAAAGGACCTGCTTGCACCTGACCATCTGAGCACCCCTCTGTGTGTGAGGCTGTTTGCCGCTGTACCCAGTTGTCCCCCCACCCCTTGATCACGTACCGAAGGCAAGAAGGGGGAGGGTGTCAGGGCGCAATGCAGCTGTGCGCTGCTGCGACTCAACCAGGTGCTCACAGAATTAGGGAGCTATAAATGGCTTCCTGATAGTGTTCCCCAGCTTGCCTTCTCCAAGTAAAACTCTGCACAGGAGAGTTTCTGGCCTGATAGCGTTCATAAAAGCAGCAGATTTGGCCTTGAAACACTTCTTGCTGCTCATTGCAGGAACTCAAATGGCTTCAAATGAGAATGACCTAATATGCTTCAGCAACTGCACCGAAATTAAGAGTTCGGTCTCACATATCCACATTAAGTGGAAAGATAAACAATTTGAATTATGTTAACAATGCCTCTGTAACAGAAAATGGTGATACTTATGCAGACGGGAATTTTCTCTAATTGATCTTCTGTATTCAAGAAACTGTTACTGGAAACTGATATTTTGCACCTTCATACCATGGTGATTGTTACTTATTAAGTGCTTTTATATCATGATGTCTGGGAATAAAGGGTCCCCGAATAGATGTTAATGTTAATCCATCTCATTAAGTCAGTTTTTTCATGATGTGCTGTGCCTGGAAAATGATCAGTTGTGAGTTTTGTTTTATAGTTTAATTCAAGGCAAATTTTAAAAAGTAATTTCAGTCTTTCTTTTTAGTAGTTTTAATATTTCATTCAGGGATTCTGGGTTTTTTGGGGGGAGGGGAGAAGTTGTTTCATGGGGGAGGTTTGCCTGGCAGGTAGTCACTGGCTATTTTTGTTGAAAACTGAGTGTCAAGACAGGAGTCAAGTTGCAGTAAAATAGCTCATGGTACAAGGTGAGCTGTATGTTTCCATGGAATATACCCTGTGATGAAAGCTTCTTTCTTAAGTAGTCACTCTCTCTAAATAATGCATTCTTTCCAGACACCATTGCTATTTTGTTCTTTGACAGGTAATTACAACTTGCTCCTCACCAAAAAAAAAAAAAAAAAGAAAAAAGCGCCATACACCTACAGGAAGGCTTTTAAATGTAGGTCTTGCTTAATCTTGTTTAATCTTTGTTTATATAAATTCATGTGTGTTTTGAGAGCTCGTTTTTCAACTTTGAAGCATCCTTCTGTATTTATTTCTCTGAAACTTTTAGCAGCTCTTGTACTATGAGAAAAAAACAATGCTGGCAATGAGTTTGTGTATATAAGCTAAAGACTCTTTGAAGTGCATGCATTTTTGCCAGCTGCAGTTGCTGGTTTTAACTGGCAAGCTCGTACCACCCTCACAGAACAATGCTTGAAAAAAAAAGCAGGATTGTGGGTGATGTTTGTGAATTCATTGCCTGAGTTTGAATATAATGCTTTATCTCAAAATAGGCAGCTACAAAATGGTGTTATTTTTATGTAGCATCCTCACTGCATGAAAGAGCCACAAAACAGATGAACTAAGGAGAAAAAGGAAGGGAAGATTTAGGGAAAGGACATGACTCAGGGATTCAGGATCCTTCCAGATCGATAGAGCAGCCCCAGAAAAAGAATGACATCCAGCTGCTGTAAATGGACTCATGGAGAAGAGGCCTAGGAAGAAGAAAAAGAGTGAGTGGGAGAATAAATATGATCAGAAGTGTAGGATGGAGCTGGTCCTTTTTGCTTTGCAAAAAAGAAGAGAAGTGTTTGGATTTGGGTATGAATAACATCCTAGTGAGGGTGAATGGCGCTCACTTCCCAGTGCGATAGGATTGCTATTCCTGGTGATCTGAAATGGTTTCCTGCAGTCAGTTAAATATAACCCTGTCACCCCGAATCAAAACACTTTGTAGAGTTTTAAAATACATTGTTTTTTCCTTCTTTCTCTTTAAAGCTGGATTCAAAATGGAGACATAATTTAGAAGCAATCACTTTGGAATTTGTTAAGTGATGTGTCTTAAGTTTTGGGGGATTTTTTTTCAGCTGAACTAGTGCTGATTTCACACTGAATTTGTAAATCATTTTCAGGTGGTCTCAAAACTAGCACATTATTCACTGAAAGTGCTGCCCAGCTGTACAAATCATGAAATGTCTTGGGGACTTTTTCAGAAGGAAAAGCTGTGTGCAATGCACAATTGCTTTTAAGTCCTGTAGATATCATCTAATCCAAGTGGCCTTGGAGCTAACCTGAAGCGCTCAGCCCCTACCTGTGTGCCAAATACCTGTGTCATTTAGGAGTTCAGATTGTTCATAGTCAAGAAAAGAGTGCCAGCTCTCACTGTGTCAAAGACCACGAATGAAAACTTTTTTGCCATTTCCTGCTTCCAAAACGAATTTTAATTGTTGTAAGTGCTGGTCGTATATCCTTTGTAAAATGAGGCTTTTTTAAATGGAGGCATGCAAAGCAACTGGTTACTGGTGAAAAATGTAGTCGTAATTTATTTGGTGCGATTACAGTGAGAAAATAGAAATAACCGAGTAGTTTGCCTGGAGTTGCAAAAAAAAAAAAAGGGCCTCTTGACTAAAGAAATATATGCTTATTTTAGGGGTAAACTGTATATCCCTGACTGAGTGCTAGAAACCTCTTTCTCTTTTTCTAATAATTGTCCCTTGGCACATTCATCTCTGTGTATTGCTCAGAGGCCTGTCTGGTAATCTTTAGCTAGCTTTAAATCACAGGTTTCTCCATATGCAGGCCAAATGTTACAGGAGATACTGAAAGTTCATGCATGCACACACACACACTCTCAAAGGCTTTAAAACATCCGCAGATATCTTTAAAGGGCATATGCTAACAGAAAAAGTTAATAGACTGTGGTACAGGAAGGAGTTTCAGAGCAAAAACAAGTTGTCAGATATTCATAAAATGCTTTTAAGAGTACAAAATTCTGATCTATGTACTGGTTTCAGGTACCCAGAAATTAGAGGGTTTGTTTGGCTTGAGTTACAGGTCTTAATCTGATAATGGTTAAAATATTGTGGGCCATTTTAATTCTCTCTTGAATGCCGTTCCTAGTTACAGGAGGCTATTATGTGTTTTTACTGTTCTATGCTGCAGTAGTACGGTAATCTCATATCAACTTTTTGCTTCACTTGCTACCCTTAGTGTACATTGCAGACTTCATAAATAAAATAAAGACAATTTTGTTGTTCAAGAAGCGGCATGAAGTGGCTACATGGGCTTTGAGGAGGTTGTGGAGAGGCTGTACAAAGTTAGGAGAGAACTCTGATTTCTCTACACCACATTCCTTCACCAAGACCACCTTTTCAATCACAGGCAAAATGAAACCACCTGGGAAACAGGGTTTATCACTAAGGCCACCTTTCTGTAGGAAGTACAGGAGGATTTGTGAGAGATGCTGGACTAGGTGGACTTGTTGGTGCTGGATTAGTTAGTGTTGTAGCATTGCACTTATGTTGAAATTCTGTAGTTATTTTGGACTTAATTCCTGTAATCTGAGGAGGAAGAATCTGGTAGGTGTGAGTATCTGACAGAGCTACTGAACACAGCTAGTTCTTGTCTTTCTCAGTTTCCCCACTGAACACCTTTGCTGGACCACTTTACTCCCATGGATTTCCATGTTATGAAACAGAGTAAAACTGGGTGGTAGTTGGTAGCTGCGTCACTCACGTTCACATGTGCACACTCAGTGTGCTCTTATGCATACTCGCATATATGCTCTTGCCAAATCCCAAGATTTGCTTCCAGTTCAAATTTGAGGATGAATAATATAGAACCTGTTCTGCCACTTCTGCCCAGGTGAAATAATTTATCAGAAATGTGGGCTTTTACCTGAACATAAGGTTTATGTTTCTTTTGAAACAGCCCTCAGGTAAAAATAACCAATTCTTGCAGACAATAATAAATTTTGGTTCACTCACTCGCTAGTTAGCTATATTAAAAATTAAATTGAATTTAACTTAAGTATTTAATCAAATCTACATCTCTTCAGTGACTAGGACAAGACCCATGTTATAGATAATTATTTTCTAAACTTAACCTTACCTTAGACTTCAAATAATTTCTGTCTAGCAAGCCTCACTGTGCCGGATGGCTATTTTAACTTTTTGAAATATTGTCGTCTAGCCCACTCTGGTAGTGAGGAAAAAAAATATCCTCACCATTGTGAACTATGTTTACAGTAGATTTTCCAACTAAAATAAAAGAGTATACTTTTGTCAGTACATGTAATGGTTGTTCAGCTGTTTGGTACATCTTGCTCTTCTGTGTTTTCTATAACACTCATTCAATGTGCAGATAGTGGGGAATACACAGCTGCTGTCCATGTCCCAAGAATGAAAGATCAGATAAAAGGTTCAGTAACACCCTCTTGTTCAAAGGGAATGCAAGAGCAAATTTTGGATGCAGAGTGATATCATATCCTCGGAATAAGTAGTTATTTTGCTATGACTGACCTAAAGATTTAGACCTTCTGTTAGTCATACGGAGTTTTTGAAAATTGTTATCGATCAGAAGTAGATCTGGATTTAGACAGTTAGACAGGGTGTTAGTATATGTAGTTATACTGAAGGAAAGAAGTTCATCATCGCTGAAGTGGACACAGTCATAAAATGATTACTATAAAATTTCTAATGTCTTCTTAAATTTGTGGAAGATAACCTTTGTGTTTCAACTTTTGTCAGTCTTCATGTGCACGTTGGGAGTGGGTTTGCTTCTTGTTACAATAGGCTGTAGTGAGCTGAGACTTCACTGGTCAACAGCAACAGTAAATGGGGGGGGGAAGCAAAGGAAGAGAAGTTTTTTGTGACACCAGGTTTTAGTTTTGTCTGATAACTATGACAAAGCAGCTGTTTCTCACAGCATTGCTATGATTTTGTTATAGTTATTAAGCACCATCTGGGCTCTGTACACACACAGAATAGATGCATGGCCTTGATATAGAGGTATGAAATATGCCTGAGTATTTTGTAGTTCAGATGTGTAAAACTGTAATTGTCAAGGGATAACTGGGGCAAAATGACCTTTCGTTTCAGGAAGAGATTTGGCAGGGGAAGATTTATCATCATCGTTCATGCTCAAGAGAAAGTGATGTACTATATACTCAGTGATGTATTGTATACATTATGCCATGTGGATTGCACAAGAAGTTATTTTAGACTGATTTCACATATCCTTTCAGTGGAGAGAGGCAATGTGTTGGTGGATGTTCATGGTATATTCGTTAATATACTTGGTAATCAGGAGTTATGTCATGATGATCTTTTATAGAATACATAAAACAGCATGTTTAATAAAAAGAAAATCTCGGATGACTCAAAGATTATAGCTAGCAGAGAAAGTAATGACAGTTCACCATAGGAAGTTCCTACTGATGGAAGTGGGCACAATGAACAGCATCGGCATTGACATAGGTTGTCATAAGCCATATTGAGAACACTAGTTTTCCACGCCGTTGGCTATTCCTGGCTGCTAGCAGAGATTTTGGTCATATTCCAATATTTTTTCTCATAGTTAAATGTCTCACAGTAGCAATAATTTTAAGTCTTCTGTGTATTAAACTGCAAAAAACACATAAAAATAATCTATCTTTCAATTCCAATAAAGTGGAAAAAACAGAAATGTAGTTCTTGCCTCCACGGAGGCTGTTGGCATTTTCCAGGAGTTAGAAAAATGGCCAGTGTGAACAAACCAATTTGTATTTAAAACACAGATTTACAGTGTCAGATGGTATCTCATTCTGAGCAATCCTGTCAACACATAAGGAAACAACATATTCTGCCTGAATATGAGGATTGTAAATCATATATTACCTCAAAAAAACCCCACCCCTTTTCCTGTAACTAGCTTATGCAAATCTGATTTTTTAAGTCATTACAGTAGCAAGTACTTTCTGGAATGTCAACGCTATAAAGCCCTAGGAATCCTAGAGAGAGAAGGGTTTTGATAAGATGCCAAATATTCTGAGCACCTTGTATGTGTTTATGTGTGTGTATATATGTGTGTGTCTGTATATATATAAATACGGGAGAGAAAAGATTCCACATCTTAATTAGACTGTTGGATCTGAACACAAAATGTTAGCCAATGCAGTGCAATATTACAGCAGAGCATAAGAGCTTAACCTAACAGGAAAACCAAAAGTTTTCTTTGAATCTGGGGCTTTTGGATGTATTTTTTTTTCAGAGAACTATGTGACAGCTCTGTTCAGTTCCTTAGCCAGTAGAAAACTCTTTTCATTTACCCAGAAATAAAAGGGATATGCCCTTTAAAAGATAGCTTGTCCTTAATGTAGCCCAGCACCGAGGTTGGCAGGCTTTGGATTTTTGACATCCACTTTTTCCTTTCTCTTGACAGGTAGAGCAAGTAAAAAATGTTTACTGACTTGGCATAGAATTTATCAAAATAATTAAGAACCTTCATTTGGTCCCTACGATCCTTAAGTGATAACTTCATTATGAAAAGAGTCCTCCTTATAAGGTCATTATGTAAACGTAATTTGTTTTGTCTTTACTTGGCAACAGAAAGAGGATTTTTAACGTTGAAGCAAACAGGTTCTTTAAAACAGATATATCCAGTCCCCCATTGGCATTTTTGAGCTTTGTGAAAGACTTATTTCTCCAAATGAATTACAGTCTATGTTTTACAGATAACAGAAGTATTGACTTCTTTAACTGAATTAAACCCTAGGTTTAGGGGATTTGGGTAGGAATAGATATTTGATAGGTGTTTTTCATAGATAAGGAAGAAAAAGACCCCAAAACCCCAATAGTCTGAGTATTTATGACATGATAGATGTGATTTTGTTTTTCTTTTTGGAAAAAGGTTCCATGAAAGGATCAGCATGAAAAACAGTTACACTGAGATGTGATTTTTGTATAGGATTTGTTTTATTCACATTTGGCAACCAGGAGGGGAAAAAATAAGCTATTTTTATTCCACTGTGCTGAGACCAAAATTCAAGTTTTCTTTAAAACTCATTGTAAATGGGGTATTTGGTGGAGGCCATGAACTACTTTAATACATATTCCATCATTCTCTGCTGCATTTTTTTCTTGTTTTTGTTCACTTCAGCATACTGAATGATTGAAAATCCAGCTACAGCTAGCATAGGCTTGATTGTTGGAGCTTAAGCTTAGATGTGCACTGAATGGCAAGTGGTGTACCCGGAAAACTTAATGCTGTCTAAATGGATAGAAGGGCTGAAGTAGTTGGATGAATACTTAGTTCCTTATATCTGTTTTATGTCTCTAGGCAGCTTGGAAACGTAGATTTCCTAGTGAAAGGGTCATATGGTCTTTCCAAGAACTCTGCTCTCTTGCAAAAGGAAAGATTGGCTCTTATGTAAAGTGTCAGCAATGAGGGAAAAGTAGCAAAGAATAGAAAAGATATTGGGTAGGAATCTCAGAAGAAAAGCTTCCTTCAAAAAGTAACATTCCTACTGGCACAACCCCTTGGCCTGTAATAAAGATGAAATCCTCACATGACAGAACACTTCATTCCCCTGTGTCAGAAAATGGATACTGTCTAGAAAAGACCTTCGGTTGCCCAAAGCAGTAATCACCAACATGCTGGAATGAGACAGTAAATTGCTTCTTTCTGTTCTATAAATTCTGTGACAAGGATTTAGCCTCCTTCACTAAAATCTCACATGACGTGCCTATGGAACTGTAAGAAAAACAAACAACCAAGCAAACCTAACCCTATCCCAGAGAAATAATCCTTTAAGATTTTGGGATTATATCTCCAGATTCTGTCAGTTTTCTTCCATCTGTCATTTACTTCATCTACAGCTTTCCATATTTAAACAATAGTTACTGTAATTTACCATTTAACAGTAATATTTACTTATGTCAGCAATAAAAAAATTTCCAACAGGAAAAGGAAATTAATACTTTACTTTGTGTTTTCAAGGATTAATGCATATGGTCACCATACTAAACTGTAGTTCCAGTGTTTAATTTTTTGTTTAAATTGTTTTGTGAACAGCTTCATACTTCTACTTATTTTGAATAGCTATGGAGAAATGGAAACGTTATATTTGCTCGCTTACTGTTGATTGAAGGAAATATAAAAGCACCATGGCTTGGCATGGAAACCCCTCCGGTTAATTCAGTGGAATAACTCCCTTTTGGCCATCTTTCTGATTATTGTATTATAACATATTCTGTTCCTTTTTCCAGTCTGGCCTGTTGTACATACACAAAAACATAAATGAGAAAATGAGAGATTCTACTTAGGAAGAATTCAACCCTTTTGTACCGGTAACTTTGGATCTAGAGTTTAATACAGATTTTCCAAACAGAAATATAAAAGTATACTTGGTAATGCATCTCTCCTTATTCTTCATTTTCTGTCTTCCCCAATTTTTCATTAGTTTTTTCCTTATTTTACCAAAATATTTTTATTAGTGTTGCACTCATATGTATTATAAATAATTATAATGGAATGGAATACGAGCATCTGCCCATGTTGTTGAGAGGAGACCCCTCTTGGTTTGCTAAAGATGTCTCTTTCATATGGGTTTTTTTATGGTCAAATTTAAGCTTTTTAAAGTTTAGTCAGCAGTTGACAATTACAGTGTCAGAATTGTACTGTATACAAAAGTTGTATGACCATCCTTAACAGAAGATGTGGGTCCAACCAGGTGAAGTTAACAAGACAACTTTGTGAGTCTCAAACTGGCTGTCATGTGTGGTTTTTTCCTTTTACAGTTTCTCCAGCAATCCCGTTATGGACGTAAATGAGCATGTAAATTATGTAAATGTAAGTTATTATTAGAATAATAATTTAAAATATTTTAGAGTAGTTTCAGCCATAAGCAGACACAGCCTTATATGTCTGCTTTACATTATAGGTAGAAGTGCTGAAGCTGTGCCCTTTGATTCTCAGTTTTGGCAATCAATCTAACCTTTTTACCTTGATTTATGTTTTGGGGATTGAAAGTTATGTTTTACGTACGGAAGAAGGGGGGTTTGAATCTGAATCTTTTGGCCATATATACTCTTTATCAACGTAAAAACGATACTATACAACAACCCTTTATCTTAGGGAACACAGAGAGAAGCATACGTTTTCTTTTTTTTCATTATAAATCTCAAGTTTCAATCAGAAAGGGGGAACGATGTAATTTTGACAAAAATGCACTAAAGATTTTGTGTTCATTCCAGTACAGAATAAAAGAATTTAATGAAACCTTGAAATTTGCCATGAAATTGAGCAGTCATCTTCGCTGTCATCGCTTCTGATCTTTCTGATCTGTTCTTTTTTCTACTCTCTTCAGAATAATATGGATAAAGCCCAAAGATTAACAGATCAATTTAATCCTCCTGACTTATATACCATAATACAACATGAAGAACACTTTGACTATTTTTGGCCTCCATCTTTGGTGGTGGTAGACTCACACTCCCCTCAAAATTTTGTATATTAAAATAATGATCCCATTAAATTCTACAAACTCAGTATCAAGCATAAATGACCTGAGTTTTGAATTATTTTGTTTTCACTTAGGTTCGTCCATGTTCTTTTTCTAAGGCATTTGTATATAGCCTGCCTTCTGCAAGACTGTTCTGATCTCAGAAATGCTGGTAGCTGTCTGCATTTTCCTAAATAACAAATATGATGTCAGAGTTGAGGCCTAAGCAGACTGATGGCTCAGTGTATGTGGGTTGTAAAAAGTAAGACATTTTCACTTTGCCCAGACATTCATATATAAAGTCCTTCTTACTTCTATGAAGTGTTAATGAAGATCAGGTTTCAGCAGGAAGAAAGAAGCTTTTCCTTACAACACTAACAAGACTTTCTTTTGACACAAATATGTTTGATCACCCAACATGCAATAAGTACAATAATTCAAATTAATGGTGTTCAGCCAAATGTAACATCACAAACTCTGAAAGGCTTGAGTTACACATTCTTCCAGAAAGGATAAAACCCGTTTTTTTGGCTAACTTGTGTAATAGAAAATTGTTAGTGTCTGTGTTTATGTGCCAACAAATGCACTTGGGCGCCTCTTGTCTGATCAAGACTGTCGCCTTCTGTGTCCTTCAGGAAAAGAGAACCGCCAAACACCACAAAAGGTGACATTTGAGCAGACAAGGTGCTGCGCTGGGTCCATTAATCTCTTAGTAATCACACTGACATTTTAAAGGATAATTTTCTTGAGTGGGGAACAAAAATCTCCCAGTAGCTTACCAGATACTGTGAGGATTTGAAACAGGATGGGTAGTCAGGGGCCAACAACAGGTTGAATATTTGTCACCAAGAAACAAAACAAACAAATGTGTTTCATCCTGAGAATTCCCACCTGTGGAAGAGTTCTCAAGGGACAGTCACTCACTAGGCCTTTTTACTTCCTTGGATTGGGATCAAGCTCCCAAGATCATTCCAAATTTTGGACAACTGTCTGAACCAAACTTCCCTATTGCTTATTGGTACATGGATTTCTTATTACTGAGCTTTTTTTGACATGTCTGGACAGACTGGTTAACTGTTTTCCTCTTGCATTTCCCATCAGCCTTAAGTTTATTAACCAAACGTGTTTATCATTTGAAGCCTTTGTAGTAACCAGCCATTGTTCTGGCTTGATAGTTTTTTCTTATTAAATTTTAATTTGCCTTCACACCTACACAGGACACGTTCAGGTATGCTTTCAGAAGTTAACATGGTGGAGTGTCAATGTGGGAGGAGTGCAGTTCTGTCTTATCTGTCACCACACTTGTGACGTGGGTACACATGTTTTTTTTGGCCTTTTGTGTTTGACAAAGAACAGGACTGTGTCCTCACTGTGGAGGGCCACATAAAACCTCTTTGCATCTATAACTGAGAGATGGACACATTAGTTCTCTGTTGTGATTTTTTTTTCTTTAGCTTACTATTGAAAATTGTGTTTCTTTTTCTAGTCACAGCTACAGCAAAAGCTTCCTCTTCTTTTTTACTTCTTGTCTGTTACTATACAGCACCCTGAAAGAAGAAATTATTACTTTTTACCAATTACTGCTACGTTGCTTATGAGTTTTATGGAGCCTAAGACAGAAAGCTATGAAGTTACCCCTAGACACTGATTGATATAATCATTGCAGACATCCCTGTAAATGTTTTAAGTGGCTGTAATGGCTGCAAGACAGCTTTTAGAAACAACCACAGAATTCTTTGATTTTTATTTTTTTTTTTCTGAAAGTCTTGACCATTTACATCTTCTACTCAGCAAGTGTAGCAGAGATCCATAGATTACTGATCAAAACAATATGTCCATTTGAAGTCCTTCCTTTCTCTTCCTTCCTTTGCAATTCTAGAAAACTAAAACGAAACAATGTCATGTGTAAGTTTACCTTTCTACCTGCCCAAATCCCTCAGGAACTCACACAGCTCTGCTATATTCATGATGTCAGTATCATTAAATGTATAATTTGTAAGATATGTTCTCCAGTAATTCCCAAATTCCCATACAAGTTCATCCAGCCCTGACAGCTTTGCTGTCCTGTCAGGTACTGTTCTCAGGAGGTGTTTCCAGATGTTATGAAATTCCAATATATGTGCTTCATTTGTAGAATTCACCTTTATAAAATAAATATTTAAGTGTCTCTCTAACAGAGCAAAAAAAGCTAAGTGTAAGTCTTTGCTAAGTCCACCTGGAGTGTTTTGGAGTGCTCTCACAACAGACACTTGTACGTAATGTTTAAAAAAATACAACCATAGCAACACCTAATAGTAATCTTTATGATATTTTTTAAATTTTTCTTTCCAGTATCTTCTGAAAATAAAACACATTGCAAACAAAGCCAAAGTGATCTGTGTAACGTGTCAGCCAGTGTCCAAGCAATATAAGATCTACATAGACTCTGTAAGGTTACGGTTTTTTACCTCAGCTTGTTTTGAATAGTGTTATTGCTGCATTTGTAAATATTATATATCATATTAAGACTCCAAATACTTTCTGTCATTGTAGCTTTCATCAGCTGTTCCAAACTGATCTGTTGACGTTTACATAGCATACCTAAGATATTACGTATCTGTTGCCCATAGAATCATAGAATGTCCTGAGTTGGAAGGGACCTGCAAGGATCATCAAGTCCAACTCCTGTCCCTGCATGTGACAACCACAAAATTTACACCATTCCTTAGTTTTTGTGGTTTATATTTGAAAAGGACAAACTAGTTCTTGCTCTGACTCCTGTATCTTACTGCCCATCCAGTCACATGTAAATAGTTTAGAAACAAGCTTGTAAATGGAGAAATTTTCTGCAAATCTAGACATAACTGAGACTTTTAAGAATTCAAAGTTGCAGTCAAAAGTCACCTGAAATTTGAATGGTATTATGTCACTTGGAAACAGCTGCATGTTATTTTCCCAAGTTAAGGATTAAATGCAGCTTAAATAAATGCATGTAGACTAGTGGATCAAAACTGAAATGAAATTTTACAATGCACTAATAGAATGCTATCCTACTATATTATAGAGAAAATTCCTGTCACTGCTTCTCTTATCATTCATAGAAATTATTATGCTGTACTGTTTGCCTAGAGCATCTTTCCTATGAAGAGACTGAGAGAGCTGTGTCTGTTCAGCCTGGAGAAGAGCAGGCTGAGAGGGGATCTCATCAATGTTTGTAAATATCTCAAGGGTGGGTGTCAAGAGGATGCGACCAGACTCCTTTCGGTGTTGCCCAGCAATAGGATGAGGGGCAATGGGCACAGACTGAAGCGCAGGAGGTTCTGTCTGAGTACAAGGAAAAACTTCTTTGCCTTGAGGGAGCACTGGAACAGGCTGCCCGGAGAGGCTGTGGAGTCTCCTTCTCTGGAGACATTCAAACCCCACCTGGACACCTTCCTGTGTGATCTGCTCTGGGTGAACCTGCTTTAGCAGGTGGGTTGGACTACATGATCTCCAGAGGTCCCTTCCAACTCCAAGCATTCTGTGATTCATGGATGCCTCATGCTAACAAATTAGACCTATGGTATCTAAACAAAATTATATAGTGATGTATATCCAGAACAAAATATGTGTAACTGGTTTTATATGTATATACACATATATATGTCACAGAAGTACATTCTTGCAGCTAAAGTGCTGAAGGGACCCAGGCCATCAAATGCCTTGAATTAAAAAAAAAAAAAAAAAAAAAAAAGAGAGCGAGAGACCTGGATTTTATTTGAAATTAAGTGGAAATCTAGTGTAACAGCTGTGATTCTGAAGAGACATGTCATGGTCTGCATCAATTTGGATTTCTGAGTATCTGAAACATCATTGTGCAGATATATTCTCTTGCTGTTAATCGAGCTGAGGAGTTAAAGGGTCCTGACATTTTCTGTAATTATACAGGGCAGATTCTACCTAATCCAGGCTGACAGGACATGGCTGGTGATTCTGGTCAAACAAGAGATCAGCTTAAACAAAGTGTACTGTTCTTGTCCTCACTGACTAACCATTGACATGCATAGAAATGGTAAAGTGGCTACAGACTCCTGAATATTTTTTCTCTGTTTAATTTCCAGTGTAGTTTGCTGTTGCTCATGCAGGAGCTGGTCTGTTGTGGCAGTGGTTCTATGATGATGTTGCAGGGACTGGTGAAGTTGCATATTGTCCGCATGTTGCTGGGACTTGATTCAGTACTGTTTCAGCTTGTTGTTCCATGTAGCTATTGAAAATAAACCACAGGAGAACTGATACTTTTGAACGCCATAAAAACTGTTCTTACTAAGAGTGTTTGTTAGCTTACGCAAAGGACTAGCAATGAAGTCCTCAATTGCACTAGGTGCAGGATAAAAATAGAGGTGTCGATGATCAGCAGCCAAGGAGCTTACAGTCCAAATAAAGCAGGGTTAGGGTGGGGTAGAGGTATCAGACAGAAGTGTGTGAACAATGTGATATTTGGGATAAATGTCATTTCCACAGTTCTTGGCTTCTGCAATTGCCCACACAGTTTGAGGAGTCCTGTGGTGGAGGTACAGTTTCCTGTCACCACTTACTGGGCGTACCTCCCCAGGAAGGACTCAAATAATTTTGGAGCACTACTCTCACTGCAGAGGTCCAAGATGGTGGGAACGGAAGTCCGTCCTTTGCCCATTGATGGGTGGAGAATATTCATCAATCTCATAGATGGTGTCAGTTGTGTGTCCTGGCTTGACTCCAGACTACGCTGTGTCTAAAAGGTTAATTTCCTTTCAGATGAGAATATCCCTGGCCTTGACTAGCTTCTCTGTGGACTAGCTCATGGGAAATTTGCTACTGGGCGGTAGTTGGCTGGAACCGGTGTATTCAGGGTGGGTTTCCTTTCTGTGGATAAACAGAGCATGTGTATCTCCAGGAATAGAAGCTTGACATCTTCTGCCAGCACTCAATTTACTCATGACCATCCAAGCTGGTTCTTTTTACGAGAGAGGTTCAATACTCTACATGAGCAGTCTCTTTGTATTTTCCAGCCTATTGGTGACTAATTTACATTTTCAGATGCATTAGTTCAGCTGACTTATCTAGTTGTCTGCTTATATGAGTTCGTAGTGTTCATTTTCGTATCAAGAAGTATGAGTTAAAGAACTATGCAACCCATTCCTGCTTTGGTCCTGTAATATCCATGTATGGTGAATTTAAGTTCACGAATGTTGGTACTGCAGTTGTATCTCTTTCAGTCTCAGTGAAATCTCTTTCGCCTTCACGCGTTCTCTTCTTAAGGCAGAATCTTTAGTTTTGTTTAAGAAGTACATTTGATAATATTTGCAGCTGAAGTGCAGGTTCTGATTGTTTTTTTTCACAACTGTTAAGGATGAGAAAGCCTCTATTCCTAACAACAGTACTTGCAGATTTGCCTTACTGTTTAGGATGCTGTTTAGCGTAGTTTTGTGCTTGATTAATATACATGCTATAATAATACCAACAGATATGGAAGTTTGACTCTGCGTTTCACTTAATCCTGAGAGAGAGTCCTTAAGCTAACTTAAACCAGCAGGTTTTCAGTAGTAGCTTTCTCTAATCAATGGAGAAGTTGACAACCAGGATTTTAATTGTAATTACAGAAAACTGTACTGAAGCAACCAGTATTGTACTGGTATTGTAATCTTGCTCTCACATCTTGTATGTGTCAAAGTAAATTGAGCTGATGAAAGTTGGTTTCTTATAGCCTCTTGTACTAATGGTGCTTTACATCTGTTAACTCCCATCATGGCACCTGATGATCATTTAGTACAAAGTTAACACTTCGCTACTGCTACTGTGCTGTACTGACCCTGTGTGCGAGGGAGAAGAGATTTGGCAAGACGAAGAGCTGAGAATTCAAGGCGAGGGAATTTGCATCTATCATTATCTGTATTTTATGACCACAGCTGTTTTTAATTGATAGCACCATTAGTCACAATGACAAAATTATGATATTATTGTGCTAGTGAATAGCCCACTTAAGGACAAATATGAAAGCTGTGTTAATTTTTCCTAGCATTATAAAATATTATTGTGTCACAGTATGAAAAACATTAATTGCAGATTAAAATTGTACTTTAAATGCTATCATCATATTTGAAAACTGAAAGGACCAAGAATAAGATTGGGATACCATTCAAGTAATGTTTTGTTATTACACTGAATCAGGAATCCTGAATCATTTTTCCAAAAGGTTACATCTGAGGTCAGAACCTGAGTTACTTTCTGTCATGTGCTTTACAATCCCCTTCAGTGGAAGTTTGCTTGAATAAGAAGTCAAAGCTGGGAACAGAGCTCAGTAAACATTATCCACCTCAACACAACAGCAAATTTCGTATTGCTTTCTGAGGATATAGGTTTGAATCTTCTAAAGGACTTGTTCTGGCCTATATTGGTGGGACTCTGTTCTGCTTTCTCATGTACATGCTTCAAGGAGTGGATTCCTGTTGGAGTGAGGATTTCTGATTTACCATAATACCACTTCACATGTCCTCCATTTTTCAAAAAGGATCCCAGTTTTGAGGATTTATATTTTTACTGGCTTCAGCTTTAGTGTTCATTTTTGTAGCAGTCCCTGTTTGACATAAACTTCACATGATTTTAATCTTCACGGCTGTGGGATTTCCATTGTAAAAAAGATGCTGTTAATGTCCTCCAACCATTGTTCAAACATTACTACCTTCATAAAAACCAAAACAAAACAACTTTTAAATGTTCTCTTGATGCAGGAGAAGCCTTTTGCTTTCATTTCAGCCTTTAGGCAGATGCTGGTTTTAAAACCTGTCACATAGTCTGATTGATCACTTTCCAGGAAAACAGGATTCAAGTCATTTTTAAAGTAGGTTCATAATGGATTAAACAGAGTTGCCACATAAAGAGGAAACATTTTATTCCATACTGATGTCAGAGGAGCTGATACGCTCTGTTTAGCAGTAAAAGCTCCTAAATAGCTGAAGCTTTCACTAACTATACAAGCACAAAAATAAACGTAAAACAGGAAGGAGCGTTTCAGCCCAAGATGTAGTAATCTTATGTTCTTCAAATTGCTATATTAATAAGTGAAGTATGTTTAAAAAGCAGGTCTCAATGGGTGTACTGGAAGTACAACTCTCTAGAAATACAGTAGGTATTAAGTAAACATGAAGGTGAAAACCTGACTTTGTTGAATTCATTGGAGATTTTGCTGTTGACTTCCGGGATTCCACAATTTTACACAGTTTTAAAAGTGTAACTTTATGAGGTTACAGTTTTAAATGCAAGCAGGATTGACTCAGGGGTTGAGAGGAAGGTACACTGAGTTTCTGTTTGGAATTTTTGATTAATATCTAGAAAAAGAAGCCTCGTGTGTTCAAAGAGTAGTGTTAAAGATTGTAGTTTTACATGGTCTTTGTGTACTTGGAAAGTTTTCCCCTTCTAAGATGGCTGAACGTGGTTACTTTAGAACCATGAGTTGTGTGTAGTAGGTATGTAAATGTATTTCTCTATAATTTCATCCTATTCAGTTGTGACATAAAAGTGAAGGAATTAATGCTCTCAGTAATAAAAAGAAATGCTTTCAAAAATAAAAAAGAAAGAGATGGAAGTACGATAACAATTCTCAATGTCTCATTTGTAGTTAAAAAGACTAAGAAAATGCTGGGGAACTGCTTTCTGGAAATTAGACCCCTTTGTGGTACCCCATTTTGGATATCTCAACTCCTAAGTCAGGTTTGAAAATGTAAGCTGTATACATGTTCTGTGATTACCCATTAATTACCCATTGGTAATTAATCAGAGACCATCGCTTATGCTCATTCACCTCAGCCTTACATTATGGCCACATTTTGGCTTAAACTTAGCAGTTCCTATTTGCTGTTTGGTTAGGTGGGAGAACCCCTCTGTTCTCAACGTGAGAGTAAATTATTCTGCAAGTAATTTACTCAACAGGATGTGTGGAGATATGTGCTCACATTGGCTGAGGTAGGAGTGATTCTATCACTACCTGAAGTGGTACCCTAATGTCAGTTAACTGTGCTATGGGTTGACTTCCAGAAGAAATCATTGATGTAGGCTGATTCTGAAATATTATTAGATTCTTTTGCCACATTACTGTGCTCTGCAATTGAGTTGTTGCATTTAACCCATAAAGAAAATACAGTATAAATAAATAATGTAGACCCAGGCAGCGACGACAGTTATTTGGAGCTGTAAATGCATTTGCAGTATTATAATGCAGTAATATGAATATTTTGTACTGCTTCATTGCCTTTAATGTATCCTTTAGACTACTGTAAGCTGTTGTAATTATTTTTCTTTAGTACAATATATGAAAACAGAGCAGGTGAATGACACCATATTTGTCCTAAGCATTCTTGGATATCCAGCATTAAAATTCTTGAAGCCTTGATGTGGTTCAATAAGTCAACTGAAAAAGAAGGAATTATGACAGTAGTTATATAGCTGATAGTCTGAACACTTGTGTGCCTGGCACGAGTTTGAATTCCTGTGCCTTCACAGTTCAACTCCGTTTTCTTCTTCGTGAGGGAAATTATTTCAGTTCCAGATTTGCTCTTTCAAGTTTTTGCTTAGGGAGTTCACAATATAAAAAAATTCTTCTGTATGTTTGCAGTTTGCCATATGAATGAAAACATTGTGGTATTCTGGAGATTTGCAGTGTGCACAAATTAAAATCAGTTTCTTAACTTTTTCTTGTAGTAAATGAAATCCTGATCTTTTTACATGCCTTAAGGATTGTTTCTGAAAACCCGTTTTACAGGGACCCATAGTATCATCTCCCTGTTCAAAAGGTAAATCAAGAGCTTATTCACAGTATTTTCCATGATCTGTTTCCCAGGCTTAGGGTTTTCAAAGAGAGGTTCTTTTAAAAATTGCTTTTCTGTCTTGCAGTTCAATTTCCTGTCGTACTGGTTATGTCGAGAATCGCAAGCGCAGTATTCTCTGCAAGTTTGTGGATTGCGATGTGCAACCTAAGCTGGGAGGGGCAGAGGAAAAGGAGGGAGGACAAAGGTTCCTTCCGTTCTTAAAAGTAATTGTCCTGATGTGATGGAAATTGCAGTCACCTGCCTAGCAGTGGAAAATCTTCAGCTATAAGGAAATCTCCAGCATCATCACTTCATTATGTTGCTAGCAACCTCATGCTGGACAGCAGCTTTGATGAGGCTGATAAAGGCAGGGTTATGGAAACAACAGAAGTGCTTGGGGGACCATAGGTATAACCAATACAGATTTTCTTGATGAAGCTACTGCATAAAAACTTTATGCTCTTATGGATTGTGTTTGGAGCCGATTTGAGAGTCAGGAATGTGGAGCTGTAGGTTTTTTCTAGTCTATAGTTAGTTCAGAGATACCATCAGGCGGGTTATTCCAGTGCTGTGTGAGTGTAAATGAGATCAGATTTCAACCTTGGGTTTTATTAAACTTTATTCCCGATTTACCAAGACAACTTGAATTAATCTCTACTGGTCTTGCGGTTACTATGGCTGAATATCTAAAGCAACCGAAGTCTTCATTACGCAGCACTTTGCAAACTGAGCCATTAACTTCCCTCTGTCTCAGTTGCCTGTCTTCCAAATTATTTGCCTTACAGTACTGCAGTTCTGCAGGGTTTTTATATATTATATAAGGGCCTCCTACATTCCTTTCCCTAAAATTTGTATACAATATGCTCCAAATACAATGTCTTTTTTGTTTTTAAACATAAAGAGGAATTCATCCTGCCATGTAAACTTTCCAAATACCAGGTGAGCAAAAGTGATAGGTGTTTCTTTTTACTTTTATCAGTGTATCTTTTTCCCTTCTTCTCCTAATTATTCCTTAGAAACATCTGGTAACTTTCTGCCTAACTGTCAAATTTCTATTTCTGTTTTATTAGCCGGACACCTGCATGCCAGCTGAGTATGTACAGACATTCCTGAATATCAGGGGTGTTATTGCCAGCCTGACTTGTAACAAACTTGCAGTATGATAGCACAGTAACATTCTCCTTACTCCTATGTTATTAATTTACAGTTTTTAAAAGTTCATAAATCCTAGTTCTTAAAGAACTAGCTAATTAAAGTACTAGCTTGTTAAATCCCTGGTACTTAAGTACACTACAAGTAAAATACAGTATTAGATACACTGATTAAATATATAGCATTCTTGCTTATCTTCTTTATTCTCTTGATTTCACTTTGTGAAAAGCTATTCTGGTTGCTTTTCTTGATGATTAGTTAGCGCAAGGTAAGCTTAACTCTTTTGAAAATCTCCAAGTGAGGTGAAAATTCCATATACAAGTAGAAAACTTAGTTGAAGAATGTATCGAGCCAGTGGCTTAAGTTGAAATCTTTAGCATTGAAATCTTTAGCACTTTCTGGTCAGCTTCTGTGATGCCACAATGTGAACCAAAATCTACAAAGTTGATGAGTCAAAAAATACTTTTATCAAACTTAGGAGCCTTCTTTTAAATAATGTGTGTAGCACTGGAAAGAACTAGAGTATTCATAAACCCATTAAAAGATTTAGTAAGTAAAATTAAATAATTTTTTAAAAGGCCTTGCATGCTTGCGAGCTTTTGTCTGTTTTTTCCAGCTATATCAGTTGTGCTAATAAAAGATATCGTCTCTCTTTCCAAATGCTGCTGCATGTAATAATTACCATTCCATGTTCTTCATTGTTATTCTAGCAGCACGTTAGAATCTGAGGCAGAGTTTCTGCCTTTGAATCTCACTAGGATAATAGAAATCTCTTTTGTTCCAGTCCCTTGGTTTATCAAATGGGGTCGATGGCATTTCCAGTTGAGCTTCACCTGGCTGTTCCACGTGTGTGCTCAGTGCAGATCTTTTTATCACTCCATTGGCCTGCTACTTGACAGGAATCACATCCAAGCGATTGCCTCTTCACTGCTCCCTGCTAACTCTACCTGACCTACCCTCTTTCTGTAGCTCCAGCTCACAGCCGTTCCCATAGTACTCTATTTTCCTTTTTAATCACCTGTGCATTTCCCAGCCGGGCCATTTAAGTGAGTTCTGGCAGTTCCCTCTTGGCTGTGTTTGCTGATTCTGGTCTGAATTCTGATTGCGGCGTTTTTCCTTTATGTCATCTGAAGTCACCCAGCTAGAGGGTCTCTGATGCCTTATTTGTCTTTTGTTTTTCACAATTTGCTCCATTTGTCTTTTATTTGTCTTACTGTCTCCTCCATTATTTGCCATGTTGGGTTGTGTGAGTAGGGAAGTTAGACAGGAGAAGCAAAACTCATTGGGCAGAAGCAGTGTGAGATGGGAGATGGTCGAGTTGTGGGTCATAACAGTAGGTTTTGAAAGGGAAAATGTAGATTGAATACCAGAAGAAGAGCTGTTGAACATCACCCATTACCCTGTAAATGAAACCATAGGAGACTGAAATGCAACTGAGAAAAATTTAGCATGAACAGATCTGTAAGAAACAGATGGGCCTAGGTAAGCAAACAGCCGTGATGACTGACCAGATTTCTAACGCTTCTCATTCTTGTGATTCCAGGAGAGAGTGATGAAGGGGAAGGTGATAAGCCAGAAGGGCTGTTTTGTGCAGGGAATGAATGGGCGAAAATGCAGCACACTCAGCTGCTCAGAATAACCAGAAACTCATATTGGAAAATTCTTAAACAGCAGAGGGTTAAATTTGAGCCTATAATTCTTAGAAAATATGTTAGAATTCGTATGAAAAAGCTTTCAGGACTTCATTTTAATTGACCTTGGATACACAGGAGGTCATGACCTTCTGGGGAATTAGAACCAGAGTGTTCATCAGGGAACAATACAAGTTTAGAAGGTCAAGAGCTGATTCTGAATCATAAGTGCAAATGTTCTCATGTGTGTTTAATATGAACTGGGAAATACTTTGCAACATGTTGCGAGTTTTTATATTAAATATGATATTTTGAATATGTTGTTTAGTACATTTTAAAAATAATGAGAAAAAGTATGATAAGGGCCAGACATGGCCATAACCACATGCTTTTTCTAAAAATATGATCAGTAAACAGCTGAGTTAGTGACCTTCCTGATGTGTTGTTAAAACTTTAATTGTGAAGACATGGGTTCTAACTAACTTGTTTTACCAAAACAGGAAGGGGGGAATGGGTGCAAAGAATTTCCCACGTTAAATTTAGGAACAGTCAAAATAAAACATGCTAAAATTATCCAATTTACTCCAGGCTTTGTGAGGAAGAATGGGCAAGTAATTGTCAATTATGGAGTGGGATTGGAATGCAGGTTGTAGAAGGATAATTAATTGAGAGATATTTCATTTTGATTAGTGTGGCTTGAAAAAGTGCCATCTGAAGTGGTTTCAGAACTGCAGGGCAATCTGCTGCAGACGGGCAAGGGACTGGCATGCAGCACTAATGGGGTTACAAAGTAGATAAGAATCTATCATGCTACTGAAAATAAAATAAAGGATTAAGGAAGAAAAAAAGGATAGTCTTACAATCAAGAGTTAGGTCACTGTATTGGGAAACCTGGGGTCATTCCCAGCTTGTGCCGTACAGTTCCTGTGTGGCCTCTGATGTGGAGTTGAGGGCTGGGTTGTGATACACGCCAGGGGCATTCTTGCTGAGTATAAAGCAGCTCCCCTACCAGGATGATTATATTAGTGTTCACTTCATCACTACTCTGTGTTGGGCATCAGAAGAAAGGGGAAGAGAAGGGATTAGTGGTTTGTGACTGGTACTTCCCTTCTTTCAAGTTCAGTAGGTGGAATTGAGCTGGGAAGAGGTCAGATGCTCGTCTTTGCTGTGTTTTTCCATCCCACGCGCTGACTCCCCACCCCGGTTAAAGGGCTGCCGGGAGGTAGCCGTGATTCAGCTAGTGCCATAGCTCTTCCCCAGGGTTTCTGTAGAGCAGGACACATGGCAGCTCGTTCTTCTCTTTCACATCCCTTCATTTCACTGTCTCTTCAAACCCAATAGAAATATTTGGAAAAGGTAATGCTTATGTATATCTGTGGCTCGTTTACCTAATCAAAAGAATATTGACATATTTGGGCAAGAAAAACCAAGAATGGTTATTAGTTTGCTTGAAATAAACAGTTATTAATATAGTTGAGAGAGTGATTTTAATCTCGTTTTCATTTTGGTTAATTTAAAAATTTGGGAACTGTAACTCTGAGGAGGCGATATACCCTCTTCTCCCTATGTTCCCTCCTTCTCTCAGTGGAGACTTTGGGACTTCTTAGAGCAGGGGTCCAAAATAGAAAATGTGGTTGCTGTGAAGAGATACCATTAGTGTATGTGGATGCAGGCTGCCTACCTTCCTGCACGAAACCTTTTTACCACAAACAGATTCCTGTTCTGACACACAGCTTTCAGCAAAATCAGCCAACAACTGTTAGCCAGACACGGGTGTCTTTGGCATTCAACAAATTACTTGTGTATCAGACAGTGCTGATTACCCGGAAAACAGTATAAATAGCACATTTTATATGACACTTGTAAAATTGATTATTTTCCCCTTTGCTGAGTTAGTAGGCCAGAAACTTCAATCGTGTGACAGAGTTCAAGGGGATAAATCTGGTTGCAAAATTGCAAACAAACGAAAGAAAAATGCTTGTGTCATTGTAACGTTCTTTGGCCGATTCCATTTTCACGATGACTTGTTTGCATTGTTGCAAATCCTTTGTCCAAATAGAGTTTTAATTGCTGTTGCATTCTGACTTCTGTGCTGATTAATTATGAATCAAATTTAGCATCATACATTTGTCTGTACTTTACCTTATTATAGCCTTTCCTTTTCTAAACATGTGCATAGATTTGTTAATCAAATGACATTACCTAATCTTTATAAAGTATTTCAGTGTTTTCATTTGAATAGTTGTTACAGGGAGAGTCCTTTGAAAAGTTCAAATGAATAGTTGATTTGCCAGATGATGATATTTTTCAACCTGAACTGTTTGGTAATTCTTTGAATACATTCATCTGAAAAAGAAAACCTAAGCACAATATTTCTTTGCAGCCATTTAGAATGGGACAGTTTAGAACTTTATTGATCTTTCATCCCAAAGTAATATTTTGAGACTAAGTCCATTTATGCTTTATCAGAACATGACTATGAATACTTAATTTCCAATTGAAATGAACATTTCGTTTTATCCCAGATTTCATTCTTTTTATCCTTCTGGGTATTATTATGGCTTGAAAAAGGAACCATTTGCAGAAGGATGACATTGTCAAAACTGCCTCTTTACTTTTAGAAGATTTCAAGATTTTCACAATGCCTGGTTAGGAAAAAACAGAATTTAACTACTGTTTTTAAAATTTATGTTCTGAAAATACAATCTCAGTTCCAATTGCACATGTGAATAGCATAACTGCTTCATAACTGTTCCCAGGAACATTGTATACTGATAAAACTACTTACAAGTGTTGGAACAATTAAGTCTCTTTTGTGTCTACTTAGAATGTCAACAGAGGTTCTGTGGGTGTACAGTGCCTGAAACAACATCGTCCAGTATTTCTCTAAGCACATCCATACAAAATATCATTTATCATGTTATTTATAACAATTAAGAGCTGAATTTAGCCCAAAACATCAATTAAAAAAAAAAGAGACTGAGGATGATGACACTATAAATCGTGATTCTGGATGTTCTTGTGTTCTTTTCCTCGTAACATCCAGTGGTACTTATGCAAGATTGAGCCTGCTGGAAATTCTTGAATGTTGAAAACAAGGAAAGAAAAGGAGAGGCAGCCACCTTGATGAGTCAGGTAGGTTACAGAAAGGAACGTTATAAGTAAAGTTGTTCTGAACCCAGAACAGATATAAAGAAAACAAATCGAAAATTAAGAAGATTAAATAAAAATGACATAGGGTCATGTATTTGTCCTTCCTACTTTTTGTACCAGTTACAGTACTACCTGGAAAATTCGCACTTTCTGAAGGGACTGAGGGTTAAGTACAATAGCATATGCATAATCAGGGAAAAGATCATTGCAGCTGACCAAGATCAACATCCTGTTGTAGATTTGTTCAAGTCTATAGGTGAAAGCATGAGGCATGGGAAAGGTACAACATCTTTCACCGCTTCAAACTCAACCCCTCCTTTAAAGCTGCTTCTCTGCCTTTGAAAGGAAAAGCTTCTGAATTCCTGAAGTAAGACACATCTTAAACCATATGAACCACTTTCTGTGCTGACAGAATTTAGTTAAAGATCATTATGTAAAAAGGTGCTATAAGGAAACTTTATAGAGTGAATGCTCTTTATAAACTGGAAGCTAAGGTTCAGCCAGTTTCCATTTAATCCTCCAATATTGCCTGCAGCAGTCAAGTAAATTTCATAACAGACTCCCTCCCCCCAAATGAAAACCATGTGCCTGCTTCATTTTTTCCTCCTTTCCTAGTCACCCCATTCAAACCTCTCCTCAGTGCTTTAAAGAACCTTACAAGAATTCATAGATTTGAAATAGCAGAGTTGACTCTGGCTGTTATTAATTAAGACACATTAGCACAAGTACTGTCCTTCCTAAACAAGCTGAATTACAGGCAAATTGGTATGGGTGTATGGCGATGGAAAGTGTTAAAAAGCATGCATGTACACTCTCTCTTCATTGAGCTTCAAAAATTGCATTAGGTTTTTCTTTCTCCATAGTGAAATTACTTGAAGTAGAGAGGTAAGCAGGCAAAGCAGTGTGATTTGGTAAGGACTTATTTTAGTGAAATCGATCTAGAGCAAGATTTGGGGGTTTTTCTTATAGAATACTTGAATGGCACCATTTTTAGAAATAATGTATTCATTGAAAATCATCCAAGCAATTTCAGATTTTGTGTGTGTGTGCGATTTATGCCATTGGAGACTACTTCTCTATAAGGAAAACATTTCTGGAACAGCCATAGCCTTTCTTCATGACCTTAGCATGCTAACGCATAAAACTAACTACCGGCAGGCATTAGCGAGGAGGAGTCCTGGGGACATCTGCCCTTCCTCTAGATCCTGGTTCTGTCCCTCAGAGAGGGCCACCAGTGGCAGTCGACCTCATAATTTCAGTGCTGCAGAGCGACGCAGACATTTTATCGAGTCCTCAGATTGCTGAGGGAACAGCGACTATTTTTCTCAGAATGATGGCCCTCCTAATCCCTTTTCAGGGCTTAAGTGCAACTTTAAAATACATTGTACATAAAACTACATTTCTGAAACTATGCATGCAAGTAAAAACTATTAAGTCTTTAAGAGAAAAGTCTCAAGAAATTTTTAAGAGCATTCCAGAAGCAACTTCATGTCTGCTAGAACCCATTAATCACGAGTATATTTAAACATGATGAAGTTGAGCTCTTCCGCTCAGATTGCCAACATATCCTGATGAGAAAACAACTCTCATGTTTGTCTTTCGTTTTGATGAGAGTTTAAAAGGAGACTGTTGCTCCAGTGCGAATTTAGGTATGGCCTTCATGCCATGAGGACCAAACCCCTAATGCTGTATCTGCTGTCAGATCTGTAGTGATGGTTAGGAGGAAGATTCTTCCATTATCAGCAAGTAAAACAAAAAGAATTATTGCTCTAAGATGTCAGTGCAAAGAAGCAGAAGACAGTATGTAGGGTTTCTTTAGTGGTATTCAAAGATTAAGAGAAATGTTAAAATAGTAGATGAAATTCTGAAACTTGCATTCAGCATTACAATACATGGAAGTTAAATCTAAAAGAGAGATAGAGAATTTGGTTTAAAATTTGGATTGGAACTATTTTTTAATTAATAAATGTGAATTATACTATTGAATTTTTGAGGCGTAGCGTAAGTCCTTTATTTGTATTCTTTTCCTTGATAACAATATTAATAGGAATTTTAATTGCTGCTTTCTAGACTTCTGTCTTTGCATGTGTTAGAGTGTTTTGTTAATCTTTGTGATGATTTTGGGAAGCATTTTAAACACATATTTACAAAGTTAAAGGGAGAACAGATCTCTATTGTCGTTTGATCACAACTGTCAGATTTTAACATATGGTTTTCATGTTGTTCTCAAATTGCTTTAAAAATCTTGACATTAGCAAAATAAAAATCTAATTCTAAAGATGTCTCAGTACTGCACAGTAATATGGAAGTTGATGAACTATTGTCTGTTTTACTATATAAACATCTCATTTAAAAATACAGAAATAACATTTATCTGGATCATAATCCATCAAAACAAATACTGTTTTGTAAATCTGAAAAATAAAACTGTACTGTGTCTTCTGGTATGAAAAGATAAAAGAGATTTTTTTTTGCCTTTAGATGAGCTTCTCTTACAAATTTGCTATAAGAAGAAATGGACTAAGATGAGGTTCCTGAGGGGTTTCTGTGTTCTCTTTATTTGCAGTCTCAAATGATTCTGTGATTGCTTGTATTTTCTAAGATGAAATAACCAGTTTTAAAGCACTAAAATGTTTTCAAGCATGTTATTTTAGTGGGCATTTGAAAGACCATTTTTTTTCTGTAGGTAATTCCAGTTTCAAACTCTGACAGCTTTTGCGAACAGAAAAGTATGAGTATGTCAGGAGGAAGACTCGGGCGGTTTTAGTGACAGGATCGCATTAGTCTAACATCACTAGCAGTAGAGAGAAAAACTTTCTGCATGCTTGAAGGGTGTTTAGCCTGTCACTTATAACTTACACCTAAATAACTAAAAGATAATGAATAAAATGTATTTACTACTCCAGTTTTCCAAGAGACAACTGTGAATGTTCATCTGGGATTCATCATTAACAGGCTAAAACACAAAACCTGACTGAAGAGCAGTAGCCCAGCACGTTTTGGGTTTTACTCTGGCTCCCGTTTGCGTCAGTGGAAGCAGGATCTGTTGTCTTGCTGGCTAATCAACATACAACCCCAGGTTACATTACACAGCTCCTTGTCCAGGTCCCCAGTTAAATCCTTCTCTTTGTAAAAATTTTTTGTACCTAACTACAGCAAACCTTTCAGCAACTGGGGGTGCATTTACTTTAGCATTTTTGAGCTTTTGAAGCAATCCTCCATTTACCATGCTTTGGTTCACAATGTGGAGCTACCTCAGAGAGAGCAGATTGGATTCCTACCTCGTTTGCTTTTCTCCCATAAGAAACTGCAGTCAAAATTACACACCTACAATTTACTATCAAACACAAGGTAAATATCTTGTAGCTACATTTGGGTATCAGTTACATACATGGAACTTTTTAAATTAATTTTTTGGGGTACCATGTTCCTTAAGTTTTAAAATTGTCCCATCTTAGCATGGTTTATGTTCATGAAGTTCAGCAAAGACTTCATTGCCTTGAATAGCTGAGCAATAACAATAACAAGAAAGCAAACATCAGACTTACAACAGCTCTGCTGTCTTTGATGTTGTCTTCTTGAGTGATGTGTTTATGCAAGACAAATAAGTAAGCTGTCTCCATGAGCACTACTTGAAAAAATTCCAGATTTGTTCTGGAGATGTGGTGTCTTTTCTCTCCTCAAGTATGTGTTGATGGATTAAGGGAGAATGCAGACAGGCCCTAACTGTCAACTGCCTGTAAGCAAAGAGACTTGACTGAAGATGGAGCATTTGTCAGTGCTGAAAGGGAAAACTGGATTATAGACACATCTGAGCTGTCCTTTCATACCTTATACACTTATCACTTATTCAGGTCACGTTTTCTGAATGCATTATTGCTTTTTCCTTCAGCCCACAGAGTATTGACTCTAAGCCTTGGAACAGTTTATTAAATGTAAGAAGGAAGGAACTGATAAGGAACATCTGTGTCGATGGATATATGGGAGCAGTGATAGTGAATTTCAGCAGTACTGAGGATTTCATTGTATAGTGCAAATTTGTTTTGGTGGCCTATCTCACCTCTACTGCTGTAAATCAGCAGGCAGATGACTGATGTCCACTGATCTCAAATTAGCCAAACACTACGTCCCTTCTGTATCTTTTGGTGCCCCATGTGCCTTTTATTCTTCTGAAGAATTGTGTAAATATTATTTCTTACATTTTACAGATGAGGAACAGATACACACAGTCCTGGATATATCTCGGTTCAAACTAAGTATTTAAGTGAGATGTTTAAGGTATCTACGTTCTTATTCTAAGATTACTTCACAGTTCATGGAGTAATATTGTAATCACAGTAATGATAATCACAGTCAAATATCAGAGCCATAGTGACTCTATGGAATTGTCTTCCTCTCTGTTGCCTGTAATGACAGCAATTTGGTTACCATCTTGCGATCCTCAGTTGAGTGTCTAATGGTAGCTGAGGTGAATGTGGGTCATAAGGTTAATCTCCAAAATCATCCTACGCATGCGTGACAGAGCCAGAAATCCCACAATGTGATTTCATTTTCCAGTTAGATGTCCTTTCTTTGACTGTCTTTATTAGCTGACCAAGTCGCATATTCCATTGAAGGTTCATATCAGTAGCAACTGTGAATTAATTTTATGTGGCAACTATGTTTTGACCATTTCTGGTTTCCTGTAATTGGGGGATGGGCTGAGTGCAGTGAACAGTAGTCATCTTTCAAAAAGCAGCTTTTGGTCGAATACTGGCAGCTCCTGGTGTATTTAGGAGACTAAGGAATACATGAACACAAAGACAGAACGTTTTAGCTGTTCAAAAACAATATTTCTTCGGATACAAAATTTCAGTAAAGGAATGTTGTGATTTTTATTTCTGTTTATCTTAACTATCTAGTGGTATTAGATAAGTGAGTAAGCATTTCCATATACAAAGATTCGATACTGGAAAAAACCAAACAAAACGAACACAACAAAAACAACAACAACAACAAAAAAAAACCCAACAAACAAACAAAAACATCAAAAAAACCACACCTGTCTAACTGAACAAATAACCTGGAGAAATTAGGGACCTGGGAAGTAACAAACTGTATGAAGTTAAATAAGGATAAGTGCCAGATTTTGTACCTGGGACATGGCAACCCTGGCTGTACATCCAGACTAGGGGATGAGATGCTGGAGAGCAGCTCTGCAGAAAGAGACCGGGGGGTTTTGGTGGACAGCAAGTTGAACATGAGCCAGCAGTGAGCCCTGGCAGCTGAGAGGGGCAACCGTGTCCTGGGTGCACCAAGCACAGCATTGCCAGCCGGGCGAGGGAGGTGATTGTCCCGCTCTGCTCCGCACCGGTGCGGCCTCACCTGGAGCTCATGGCGGCTACAGCTTCCTCACAAGGGGAGCAGGAGGAGGGGCAGGCACTGCTCTCTTCTCTCTGGTGACCAGTGACAGAACCCGAGGCAACGGCAGGAAGATGTCGCGGGGGAGATTCAAGTTGGACATTAGGAGAAGGTTCTTTACCCAGAGGGTGGTGGAGCACTGGAACAGGCTCCCCAGGGAGGTGTCAAGACCCCAAGCCTGACAGTGTTCAAGAAGAGACTGGACAATGCATTCACGCACGTGGTGTGAATTTTGGGGTTCTCCTATGCAGGGCCAGGAGATGGACTCAGTCTTTGTGGGTCCCTTCCAACTCAGGGCATTCTATGATTCTGTGAAGCCCATTTCTATATATTTATGTGTAAGTTAAGCTAGAAGTTTTATGGGAATAGGTCTTCAATAGGTCTCTGACATGATCTGATCCTCACAGGAAACACTATGGTATTATGCTTTTCCGTAGTCACAGAATCTAGATACTAGAGGTATCATCTCATATAACAGAAAGATCTTTCTGTCTTCTGAATAGCAAAGGTTGTTCTAGACAGTGTGTTTTCTAATGTTTTTACTTAATTTAGTTTTCAAATTTCTCTCTGTGTAAAAGCACATGTGGATCTTAGCAGCAGTAAATTAAAATGGTGCTAAGTTTTTGTTTTTCCTGTTTCATTGTAATGTTTTTACACAGTAGTGTATTGCCCTGGCTTGTTGCTACCCATCTCCAATTGCTGTTGCTGCTGTTTAAATATTTTAAATGGCAGTTTCTTCCATGACTTGGATGCATCCCGAGGAGGGCAGCAAAGCTGGGGAAGGGGCTGGAAGGCATGTCCTGTGGGGAGCAGCTGGGGACCCTGGGTCTGTCTGCTTTGGAGAGAAGGAGGCGGAGGAGCAACATCACTGCTGTCTCCAGGTTCCTGAGGAGGGGAAGTGGAGAGGGAGGTGCTGAGCTCTTCTGCCTGGTACCCAGTGCCAGGAAACATTGGAATGGCTCTCAGCTGTGTCCATCAGGGGAGGTTCGGCCTTGGTGTGAGGAAACATTTCTTTACTGAGAGCTGGTCAAACCCTGGAAGAGTCTTCCTGGAGAGGTGGTCGGTGCCCCACGTCTGTCAGTGCTGAAGAGGAATTTGGGCAACATCCTTAATACCATGCTTTAACTTCTGGTGAGTGCTGAAGCAGTCAGGCAGTTGGACTAGGTGATGGCTACAGGGCCTTTCCATCTGAACTGTTCTATTCTATCCCATTCTTCTTCCTATCTCCTGCTTTCCCAGACGTAGATGCTGAGGAAATCTGTGATGACATTTCAGTGCAGAAGGCACTGAATACCCATAACCATATCCCAGCATAGGCATTGCCTCTGTCACGTTGTGGAGAGCAGGCACGTACCTTCTGATGGGGTGAGAGCTGGGAATCGTCTCAAGGTAGTTGGACCATCTGTACAAAGTGGCAAAAAGCAAGTATGAAGCACAGTTTTTGAAACTCTTCTCTGTTCGTCTGGTTGAGTTGTGTTTCCACAGGGTGGCAAAACCTCATACCTCTGACACTAGTGAGGCTCAAAGATCAAGCCCTCAGTCTGAAGCAGGCCATGCTCCTCACCTAAGGGCTTGCAAATCTTTCTGAGGTGAACAATACCTGCTCGTTTCCTGTGGATTCTTTTTTTAAGGTACTCATTTTTAGAACTACCCTATCAGTTTTTCATGGAAAAACATGCTAAAACAGAAGAGCCTGAGAACAACAGTACTTGAACAGAGAGGAGGTCCATAGGGGTGCTCCTAGGCCTCAGTGTCTGGGACGCGGCTCCCCTGGGATCCCTGCCCGCCGCCACCGTCTCCTGCCAAGGGCCCAGGGGACGTGTCTCAGCTCAGCCTGGGGCCTTGGCTCCCTGCCTGAGCCGTGTTGTAGGTGTGCATGCCCGTCTCGTCTTTGCCTCTGTCCCTGTCTGGGCCTGGGCCCTGTCCTGCAGAGAGAGGCTCTCCTGGATGGAGCCCTCAGGGCTCTGTAAGACCTTGTCATGCAGAACTCAAGGCACAACACAGCATAACTATTATATTCTTTTCTGTTCTATCCTATGTATTGTATTCTATTCCATGTGCTCACAGTGAGTCAAATAAGGATGGGAATATTATTTACATGAAATGCCAGGGGGTTTTCAGCTCAGAAACACTTTCAAGTGCACAGAACACAAAGAATACAAGTGGAAACAGGATTAGATTTTATTTAATTTTATTTTTGGTTATTTTATGTCATTTACTGACTCTGTTTACAGAGCCGATGCTCATGAGCATTAACACAATGCCCATGTGTAGCCAGGAGCAGGCTGATGCATTCTTCAGTTTACCTTGAAGAAACATCCCTTGCAGGCTGGCAAAGGCAAGTTACAGAACTCAAGAACAGCAGCAGAAATATAGGCCAAGCTGTCCCTGTGTCCTGAAGAGGGAGAATGTGAGGAAATGAGGATCAGGACAGACCACACACAAAAGAGAAGATGAGGAAGGAGAAGAAGATGAGGAAGAAGGAGAAGAAGAGGAAGAGGAAGATTGGGAAGAAGAAGTAGAAGAAGAAGAAGATAAGGAAGAAGAGCTGTGTGATACTGTGAAGTATTTTCCAAAGTATGGCATATA
The DNA here is from genome assembly GCF_036013475.1 of Columba livia. NCBI lineage: Eukaryota > Metazoa > Chordata > Aves > Columbiformes > Columbidae > Columba > Columba livia. The sequence goes on along the minus strand of NC_088603.1, from coordinate 54,085,414 downwards.
GTGATGAGAAGCAGAGTTTTTCCCCTTTGAAAACTTTCCTGGTTCCTATGCTACTTGGCTGGGGCTGCATGACAAGCGCTCTTGTTCCTGCCTGGTGCTTGTGTTGCATGCGGGGAGAGCTGAAAAGTGGGAGATGCAGATGGTGCAGCAAGCTGGGAGCCCTTCCAAGCACAGGCTGTTTTGCAGCAGCCAGAACCCCTGGGGAAATGGAATCCAGGGAAGAGAAGGGCTGGCTCCTGCTGCAAAGTTGCTCTGGGCAAGAAAGCCCGAGAGAGCCCGGGGCTGTGCTCAGTGCTGCGGAGGACTAGAAGGAATTCCTAGGAGAACACTTGGGACCCACCCTGGAACACCAAGAAGCTTTCTCCCCCCAGCTGCAGGGCAGGAAGGCCGTCTTCCCGATGCTTGAGCAGCAGGCAGGAACCGAGCCAAAAGGGCGCAGAGGAGCTCTGCAAAGTGGTCATGCTCAATGCTGCAGAGGAAGGCAAAAAACCCCCGGGGATCAGGGCCAATCTGCCCCGGGGGAAAATTCCTTCCTGACCCCAATTGTGGCGATCGGCTGTTCCCTGAGCATGTGAGCCAGACCTGGCTCCTTGTCCCATAGGCCGGTCATGCCTCCCAGGAGCTGCCCAAGCCCTATTATCACTAAACCTGCAGTCATCTCATGGGCTTCTGAGAGTGCCCAGATGCCTCTGGCCAGATTGAACTTGAAGGCAAGAATCCTTCCTGTGCCTGTCAGGACAGCAGGGGCTGCTCCAAAGCACTGGGACCCCTGGCAACATCTGTGTATCCTATTGCTTACCACTGCTGCCCCTGGCTCTGCAGGGGATGAAGACAGAGAGCTCCGCAGTGCTCCTCCAGAAGTCATTGCCTTGGTCTTACCACTTCTGTCCAGCTGAAAATACCTGATAGCCTTGGGCACTTGTACGGGTTGGTGGTTCTTCTGATCTCCTGAGGGGTATGCATCTGTTCGCTGAACAGCGACGTAGGATTTCTATCCATCAGGTGCACTTTGAACTTAATCCTTTGCCATTCCGATGTTTAGTAGGCGGTTTGTAGGTTGTTGAAGGTTTGTGATTTGAGGTAGTTTGTTTAGGGTTTCTTGCTTCAGGCTTGTTTGGTTGGGGTTGGTTGTTTCAGGTTGTTTAGGTTAGGGTGGTTGGTGGAGGCTATTTTGGTTTAGCTTGATGTTGTTTGTTCTAGGCTGGCTTAGGTCATTTGGTTTAGATTGGTTGAGGTTGGTTGGCTGGCTGAGCCTGGTTGCTTACAGCTGGTTGTATTTGGTTGCTTTTTTTACACTGAATGAGGTTCTGATTAGGTTGTTGGTAGATTCTTTCTTTCTGCCTTGTTTGAAGCTTGTTGTTTTGAAGGTTGGTTTAAGTTGGTTGCTTTGGCTGGGTTTCCATGAGTTTTTGCATTAGTTGTTTTATGATTAATGTCTGTGGTTGGTTGTTTGATGCTGTATGGGGTTGTTTGTAGGTTATGTGTAGGTTGTTTGTAGGTTGTGTGTTCGTAAGGCATTTAAACCTTGTTGGTTTAGGCTGTTGAAGGCTGGATAAGTTTGGGTTAGATTGGTGGTCTAACGTTACTTGTTTTAGGTTTCTGTTTTAGCTTGGTTTAGGTTGGTTATTTCAAGTTGACCGTTGTAGGTGGTTTGATGTCATTTTGTGAAGGTTGATTTGTGTTGTTTGTTTTAGGTGGGTTGGTTTCCCTCGTTTCTGTTAGGCTGTTTGGTTGATGTTTTTTCAGAGAGGTTGTTTGGGGTAGGTTGTCTTAGTCTGGTTTAGATTTTTGGTTGAGGTATCTTGGTTCAGGGTGTTTAGGTGGTTTTAGCGTTTTCTTGAGGAAGGTTGTTTGAGGGTGTTTGTTAGAGGCTGTTTCTTGGAGGCTGATTGGTGAAGGTTGGTTCTTGGAGGTTGGTTCTTTTAGGTGAAGATGTTTTAAGCTCTTTTTGTTCAGGATGGTTTTTGTTTGTTTGTTTTAGGTTGGTTTAGGTCATTTGGTTGAGCTTCTCTGCTTTAATGTGGTTTAGGTCATTGGATTAAGGATATTTAGATTATTCGAGGTTGGATGTTTTAGAAGGAGGTTTGCTTCATGTCATGTGGGTGGGTGTGTTTCTGTTGAGCTAGGATTGGGTTGATTGGATGAGGTTGTTTGAGTTGTTTTTAGGTCAGCTTGTTCGAGTTGGTGTCTTTAGCTGGGTTTCTGTTAGTTGTTTGAGGGTGGTTTTTTTTGAGGCTGGTTGTTTGAGGTAGGGTGTTTGCAGGCTGTCTCTTTGTAGGCCCTTGAAGCTTGGTTGTTGAAGTTGGGGTTTGGTTGGTTCTCTTATGCTGCTGGATTTGGGTTTGTTGGTTTAGCTTGCTTGAGGTTGGTGAATTGGTGGCTTGAGGTTGCTTGGTGTCATTTGAAGGCTGAGTTCTCTTGTTTGGTTTAGGTGTTTTGGTTGTTCTTGTTTTTATGGGGCTGTTTGGTGGATGTTGTTTCAGGAAGGTTCTTTAGGGTTGGCTACCAGATTTTGGTTTAGATTTTTGGTCTAGGTGTCTTCTTTCAGGTTCTTTAGGGTTGGCTACTAGATTTTGGTTTAGGTTTTTGGTCTAGGTGTCTTCTTTCAGGTTCTTTAGGGTTGGCTACTAGATTTTGGTTGAGGTTTTTGGTCTAGGTGTCTTCTTTCAGGTTCTTTAGGGTTGGCTACTAGATTTTGGTTGAGGTATTTGGTCTAGGTGTCTTCTTTCAGATTCTTTAGGGTTGGCTACTAGATTTTGGTTTAGATTTTTGGTCTAGGTGTCTTCTTTCAGGTTCTTTAGGGTTGGCTACTAGATTTTGGTTGAGGTATTTGGTCTAGGTGTCTTCTTTCAGGTTCTTTAGGGTTGGCTACTAGATTTTGGTTGAGGTTTTTGGTCTAGGTGTCTTCTTTCAGGTTCTTTAGGGTTGGCTACTAGATTTTGGTTGAGGTATTTGGTCTAGGTGTCTTCTTTCAGATTCTTTAGGGTTGGCTACTAGATTTTGGTTTAGATTTTTGGTCTAGGTGTCTTCTTTCAGGTTCTTTAGGGTTGGCTACTAGATTTTGGTTTAGATTTTTGGTCTAGGTGTCTTCTTTCAGGTTCTTTAGGGTTGGCTACTAGATTTTGGTTGAGGTTTTTGGTCTAGGTGTCTTCTTTCAGGTTCTTTAGGGTTGGCTACTAGATTTTGGTTGAGGTATTTGGTCTAGGTGCCTTCTTTCAGATTCTTTAGGGTTGGCTACTAGATTTTGGTTTAGATTTTTGGTCTAGGTGTCTTCTTTCAGGTTCTTTAGGGTTGGCTACTAGATTTTGGTTGAGGTATTTGGTCTAGGTGTCTTCTTTCAGGTTCTTTAGGGTTGGCTACTAGATTTTGGTTGAGGTTTTTGGTCTAGGTGTCTTCTTTCAGGTTCTTTAGGGTTGGCTACTAGATTTTGGTTGAGGTATTTGGTCTAGGTGTCTTCTTTCAGATTCTTTAGGGTTGGCTACTAGATTTTGGTTTAGATTTTTGGTCTAGGTGTCTTCTTTCAGGTTCTTTAGGGTTGGCTACTAGATTTTGGTTTAGATTTTTGGTCTAGGTGTCTTCTTTCAGGTTCTTTAGGGTTGGCTACTAGATTTTGGTTGAGGTTTTTGGTCTAGGTGTCTTCTTTCAGGTTCTTTAGGGTTGGCTACTAGATTTTGGTTGAGGTATTTGGTCTAGGTGCCTTCTTTCAGATTCTTTAGGGTTGGCTACTAGATTTTGGTTTAGATTTTTGGTCTAGGTGTCTTCTTTCAGGTTCTTTAGGGTTGGCTACTAGATTTTGGTTGAGGTATTTGGTCTAGGTGTCTTCTTTCAGGTTCTTTAGGGTTGGCTACTAGATTTTGGTTGAGGTTTTTGGTCTAGGTGTCTTCTTTCAGGTTCTTTAGGGTTGGCTACTAGATTTTGGTTGAGGTATTTGGTCTAGGTGTCTTCTTTCAGATTCTTTAGGGTTGGCTACTAGATTTTGGTTTAGATTTTTGGTCTAGGTGTCTTCTTTCAGGTTCTTTAGGGTTGGCTACTAGATTTTGGTTTAGATTTTTGGTCTAGGTGTCTTCTTTCAGGTTCTTTAGGGTTGGCTACTAGATTTTGGTTGAGGTTTTTGGTCTAGGTGTCTTCTTTCAGGTTCTTTAGGGTTGGCTACTAGATTTTGGTTGAGGTATTTGGTCTAGGTGCCTTCTTTCAGATTCTTTAGGGTTGGCTACTAGATTTTGGTTTAGATTTTTGGTCTAGGTGTCTTCTTTCAGGTTCTTTAGGGTTGGCTACTAGATTTTGGTTGAGGTATTTGGTCTAGGTGTCTTCTTTCAGGTTCTTTAGGGTTGGCTACTAGATTTTGGTTGAGGTTTTTGGTCTAGGTGTCTTCTTTCAGGTTCTTTAGGGTTGGCTACTAGATTTTGGTTTAGATTTTTGGTCTAGGTGTCTTCTTTCAGGTTCTTTAGGGTTGGCTACTAGATTTTGGTTGAGGTATTTGGTCTAGGTGTCTTCTTTCAGGTTCTTTAGGGTTGGCTACTAGATTTTGGTTGAGGTTTTTGGTCTAGGTGTCTTCTTTCAGGTTCTTTAGGGTTGGCTACTAGATTTTGGTTGAGGTATTTGGTCTAGGTGTCTTCTTTCAGGTTCTTTAGGGTTGGCTACTAGATTTTGGTTGAGGTATTTGGTCTAGGTGTCTTCTTTCAGGTTCTTTAGGGTTGGCTACTAGATTTTGGTTTAGATTTTTGGTCTAGGTGTCTTCTTTCAGGTTCTTTAGGGTTGGCTACTAGATTTTGGTTGAGGTATTTGGTCTAGGTGTCTTCTTTCAGGTTCTTTAGGGTTGGCTACTAGATTTTGGTTGAGGTATTTGGTCTAGGTGTCTTCTTTCAGGTTCTTTAGGGTTGGCTACTAGATTTTGGTTGAGGTTTTTGGTCTAGGTGTCTTCTTTCAGGTTCTTTAGGGTTGGCTACTAGATTTTGGTTGAGGTTTTTGGTCTAGGTGTCTTCTTTCAGGTTCTTTAGGGTTGGCTACTAGATTTTGGTTGAGGTATTTGGTCTAGGTGTCTTCTTTCAGATTCTTTAGGGTTGGCTACTAGATTTTGGTTTAGATTTTTGGTCTAGGTGTCTTCTTTCAGGTTCTTTAGGGTTGGCTACTAGATTTTGGTTTAGATTTTTGGTCTAGGTGTCTTCTTTCAGGTTCTTTAGGGTTGGCTACTAGATTTTGGTTGAGGTATTTGGTCTAGGTGTCTTCTTTCAGGTTCTTTAGGGTTGGCTACTAGATTTTGGTTGAGGTTGTTAGTCTAGGTGTCTTCTTTCAGGTTCTTTAGGGTTGGCTACTAGATTTTGGTTTAGATTTTTGGTCTAGGTGTCTTCTTTCAGGTTCTTTAGGGTTGGCTACTAGATTTTGGTTGAGGTATTTGGTCTAGGTGTCTTCTTTCAGGTTCTTTAGGGTTGGCTACTAGATTTTGGTTGAGGTTGTTAGTCTAGGTGTCTTCTTTCAGGTTCTTTAGGGTTGGCTACTAGATTTTGGTTGAGGTATTTGGTCTAGGTGTCTTCTTTCAGGTTCTTTAGGGTTGGCTACTAGATTTTGGTTGAGGTTTTTGGTCTAGGTGTCTTCTTTCAGGTTCTTTAGGGTTGGCTACTAGATTTTGGTTTAGATTTTTGGTCTAGGTGTCTTCTTTCAGGTTCTTTAGGGTTGGCTACTAGATTTTGGTTGAGGTATTTGGTCTAGGTGTCTTCTTTCAGGTTCTTTAGGGTTGGCTACTAGATTTTGGTTTAGGTTTTTGGTCTAGGTGTCTTCTTTCAGGTTCTTTAGGGTTGGCTACTAGATTTTGGTTGAGGTATTTGGTCTAGGTGTCTTCTTTCAGATTCTTTAGGGTTGGCTACTAGATTTTGGTTGAGGTTTTTGGTCTAGGTGTCTTCTTTCAGGTTCTTTAGGGTTGGCTACTAGATTTTGGTTGAGGTTTTTGGTCTAGGTGTCTTCTTTCAGGTTCTTTAGGGTTGGCTACTAGATTTTGGTTGAGGTTTTTGGTCTAGGTGTCTTCTTTCAGGTTCTTTAGGGTTGGCTACTAGATTTTGGTTGAGGTTTTTGGTCTAGGTGTCTTCTTTCAGGTTCTTTAGGGTTGGCTACTAGATTTTGGTTGAGGTTTTTGGTCTAGGTGTCTTCTTTCAGATTCTTTAGGGTTGGCTACTAGATTTTGGTTTAGATTTTTGGTCTAGGTGTCTTTTTTCAGGTTCTTTAGGGTTGGCTACTAGATTTTGGTTGAGGTATTTGGTCTAGGTGTCTTCTTTCAGGTTCTTTAGGGTTGGCTACTAGATTTTGGTTTAGATTTTTGGTCTAGGTGTCTTCTTTCAGGTTCTTTAGGGTTGGCTACTAGATTTTGGTTTAGGTTTTTGGTCTAGGTGTCTTCTTTCAGGTTCTTTAGGGTTGGCTACTAGATTTTGGTTGAGGTTTTTGGTCTAGGTGTCTTCTTTCAGGTTCTTTAGGGTTGGCTACTAGATTTTGGTTGAGGTATTTGGTCTAGGTGTCTTCTTTCAGATTCTTTAGGGTTGGCTACTAGATTTTGGTTGAGGTATTTGGTCTAGGTGTCTTCTTTCAGGTTCTTTAGGGTTGGCTACTAGATTTTGGTTTAGATTTTTGGTCTAGGTGTCTTCTTTCAGGTTCTTTAGGGTTGGCTACTAGATTTTGGTTGAGGTATTTGGTCTAGGTGTCTTCTTTCAGGTTCTTTAGGGTTGGCTACTAGATTTTGGTTGAGGTTGTTGGTCTAGGTGTCTTCTTTCAGGTTCTTTAGGGTTGGCTACTAGATTTTGGTTGAGGTATTTGGTCTAGGTGTCTTCTTTCAGGTTCTTTAGGGTTGGCTACTAGATTTTGGTTGAGGTTTTTGGTCTAGGTGTCTTCTTTCAGGTTCTTTAGGTTAGCTTAGGTGGGTTGGCTTAGGTGGTTTGAGGCTGGTTGGCTGAGGCTGGTTGCTTGAGATTTGTTGGTTGGTTGGGTTTGGTTGTTTAGAGTTGGTTGGGTTTGATTGCTTTTTTTCCCCTTGATGAGGTTCTGTGTAGTTCTTTGTAGCTTGTTTCTGTCTTCTGTGTTCCTCCCTTCTTTTTTTTTTTTTTCTTTTTTTTTTTTGTAGCTTGTTTGTTTTAACTTGTTTTTTTGAATCTTGTTTGGTTGAATGTTGGTTTAAGTTGGTTGTTTTTGCTCTGTTTCCATTAGTTGTTTTAGGGTTGATTTGTGCAGTTGGTTGTTTGATGCTGTGTGAGGTTGCGTCTAGGTTATTTCTGGGTTCTTTGTAGGTTGTGTAAGGCGTTTAAGCCTTGTTGGTTTAGGTTGTTTTAAGTTTGTTTGAGTTTGGTAGAGGTTGGTGGTCTTAAATTACTTGGTTTAGGTTTCTGTTTTAGCTTGGTTTAGGTAGTTTGATGTCATTTTGTGGAAGTTGATTTGTGTTGTTTGTTTTAGGTGGGTTGGTTTTCCTCGTTTCTGTTAGGCTGTTTGCTTGATGTTTTTTCAGAGAGGTTTTTTGGGGTAGGTTGTCTTAGTCTGGTTTAGATTTTTGGTTGAGGTGTCTTGGTTCAGGTTGTGTAGGTGGTTTTAGGTTTTTTTGAGGAAGGTTGTTTTGAGGGTGTTTGTTAGAGGCTGGTTCTTGAAGGCTGAGCGGTTAGGGTCGGCTGGGTTGGGTTGGTTGGTTGAGGTGATTTTTGGTTGAGGTTATTTAGTTGGTTGGTTTAGGCTGGTATTTTAGGTTGATTGTTGTAGGTGAGGTGTTCTAAGCTGTTTTTTGTTTAGGATGTTTTCTTTTTTTGTTGTATTTTTAGGTTGGTTTAGGTCATTTGGTTGAGCTTGTTTGCTTTACCGTGGCTTAGGTCACTGGATATAGGTTATTTAGATTATTTTAAGTTGGATGTTTTAGACTGGTTCTTTTAGGTTGGTGGTTTCAGTAGCTTAGCGTATGAATGTGGTTTTGGGTACATGTGTTGAAGTAGGTTGGCAAAATGTGCCAAAGAAGTCGTGGTAAGGGGCCTCACTTCCGAGAGTGCACCTTGGGGGCGAGAATCTTTCGCATACCTGTCAGGACAGCGGTGGCTGCTCCAAAGCACTGGGACCCTGGGCAGCATCTCTGCATCCTATTTCTTACCACTGCTGCCTCTGGCTCTGCAGGGGATGAGGACAGCGAGCTCTGCAGTGCTCCTCCAGACGTCATTCTCTTGGTTGTCTACTGCTGTCCAGCTGACAAGGGTTTCCATCCAAAAGATAAGCCTAGCAGCAGAGAACCTCCAGCAGCCTCGTCCAGCCTCCAGTCTTGTCCTCCCTCAGCCCCCGCCAAGGAATTCCACCAGCTCTTCAAGGACTTCCTCTGGGATGTGTTGGGGCTGCCCCTGGGCCAGCTCTGGCAGTGCACACGGGAGGCTGCTCCTTCTTATCCTGCCCAGGGCATTGTGACCGCTGTGTTGCCGGGTGCTGGCATTGTGACATGGGGTGACGGGGCCCCTGTGTGCAGCCCCGCCCGCAGCAGCCCCGCCTGCCAGCCCCCCGCCCAGCACCCTATGGAGGAAGCCTTTAGGGTGCTGCCCCGAGGCAGTTCCTGTGCCCAGGAGGTCCAGGCTGTCCCTGCCGTTTGGTGGCCGTGCACTGGGCACAGCTGCTGGGTGGCCCTGACACCTCCTTTTCCATTCCCATTGTTTGTGCACCGATCGTAGGTAGCTGGAGGTTTGTTGTTGAATGTTCAGAGTTCGAGGTTTTTTGTTTAGGGTTTCTTATTTCAGGCTTGTTTGTTTGAGGTAGGTTGTTTCAAGATATTTGGTTTAGGTTGTTTTGTGGAGGCTGTTTTTCTTTAGGATGGGTGAGGTTGTTTGTTCCAGGCTGGTTTAGGTTGGTTGAGGCCTGTTGTTTGAGGTTGGTTGGTCAGTTGAGGCTGGTTGTTTACAGCTGGTTGTTTCAGGTTGCTTTTTTTACACTGAATGAGGTTCTAATTAGGTTGTTTGTAGGTTCTTTGATTTCTTTGTTTTCATTTCTGTCTTAGGAAGCCTCGGTGGCTGTCTCTGCTGTTTGTTGGTCATGCAGTGGCCAGAGCTGCTACATTTTTCTGACGCCTCCTTTTGCATTGAGTTTCCCAGGACAAACCTCATGCATTTACTCTTGTCTCGGGTTTTGGCAGAAAGGGGTCCTGCAGGCCAGAGACTAACGATATTAGCTCTCCCCCGTGTGCACTAGAGGGTTACCTTTTGCTACCTGGTTATCTGACTGTGAGGTACACCAGTGCAGGAACAGTACCTTTCCATTTTTGGAGACTGAAATTGTAAGGGATGATTCTTCTGCAGAGGGATCTGAACAGTTCAAGAACTGGGCAGTCACCAGTCGCATGAAGTTCAACAAGAGCAAGTACCAGATTTTGTACCTGGGACATGGCGACCCTGGCTGTACATCCAGACTGGGGGATGAAACGCTGGAGAGCAGCTCTGCAGAAAGAGACTGGGGGGTTTTGGTGGACAGCAAGTTGAACGTGAGCCAGCAGTGAGCCCTGGCAGCCGAGGGGGCAACCGTGTCCTGGGTGCACCAAGCACAGCATTGCCAGCCGGGCGAGGGAGGTGATTGTCCCGCTCTGCTCCGCACTGGTGCGGCCTCACCTGGAGCACTGTGTGCAGTTCTGGGCACCACAGGATAAAAAGGATATAAAGCTGCTGGAGAATGTCCAGAAGAGGGCTACAAAGTTGGTAAAGGGTTTGGAGAGGAAGCTGTAATGTGCAGCTAAATTCAGTTGGTTTGTTCAACCTGGAGGAGACCAAGAGGAAACCTTATGGCGGCTACAACTTCCACATAAGGGGAGCAGGAGGAGGGGCAGGCACTGATCTCTTCTCCCTGGTGACCAGTGACAGAACCCAAGGCAATGGCAGGAAAATGTGCCAGGGGAGGTTTAGGTTGGACAGTAGGACAAGGTTCTTCCCCCATATGGTGGTGGAGTGCTGGAACAGGTTCCCCAGGAAGGTGTCATGGCCCCAAGCCTGACAGTGTTCAAGAAGAGACTGGACAATGCACTCAGACACATGGTGTGAACTGTGGGGTTGTCATATGCAGGGACAGGAGTTGGACTCAATGATCCTTATGTGTCCCTTTCAACTCAGGACATTCTGTGATTTTGTGATCAATAAAATATAATACAATACCCAGTGATTTTAGTGTAGGCTATTGTTAAGTCTGTACAGTAGCACTCAAAACTGCAATATTTCTGTTGTGTTTTATAATTTTAGGCACCTTATTGTCATTGTTAAGTTTAATGGTGTAGTATACTAACTTCAAAACAAGAGAAGCCTGGAAGCACTCTTCCGTCCATAGGAAGCATTGTATTTAAAAATCTGTATTGTTTTGCTCACAGTTGTATATACAATATTCATATACTAATTGCTTCTTACATTAACTGTTAAATGTACAGTTTTCAAAACTCTAAGTCTCTTTGTTTTAACATGAAAGTTTTGCAGTCCTGGGAAGGGGTAAGTACTCTGAGCTGACAGACTAGCTCTAACAAAATAGTGGAGGATGTATAAATAAACCGCAACACTTACATGGCAGGTGAAAGATGGATGGAGTACTTAAAAGAAGACTCTTGGGAGCTCAGTGTGGTGTGCAAGATTGGAAACCCTATACTGATTAGGTACTTTGTACTGGGAGAAACAGGTGAGGTCCCCAAGGACCATCAGAAACCAAGTGATATGTTAGCATGATGGTACAATGCTGTTGTCATGGTTCCTTTGCTTACCATTAGCCCAGCAGTAAGTTCGCAAATATTTCAGGCTTCCTGGCTTTTGATACCTCTTTTCCTTCTGTAAATGTATTCTTGCTATAACATGCATGCCTGAGAAAACACATGATTTCTATAACAGAACTATTACAAGCTTCTTACTATTCAGTAATTTAAAGATTGCACATTTTGAAATAACAGTTCTCTTACGTGTTCGACAAACACCTCAATACATTTTTCAATCCGGAGTTGCAGCTCTGTGTGCTTTATTCTTATACCACACATCAAAAAAGTACTTCTGGAAAATCTTGGTTCTACAAAGCTCCACAGAAACCATCAGAATTCTCTCTTCATCAACACCAGGTCCGTAGGCAAGTCTGGATATGACCCCTGAATATAATGAGCATCCAAAATATCTACACAATTGTTATGAGAACAACAGAAGTGGAAAGATTGTCTATATTTCTTCCCCACCAGTCTCCCACTTATGGTGGGAGCGCTTGAAAGCATGGCAGTCCCATCTTATTACTGCTGCAGGAATACACTTACCTTCGTTTGCATTTACACGTTAGTTTCCACAAAGGAAAACACCTGGAAACTTTCTGGTTTTGTTTAATATGAGAACTCACAATGAAAAAAAATAAATAAAATGAAAGCCTTTCACGTGATCTTCTTGACACCAAAATAACAAAGCCCATGCACAATCCAGGATACTTCTCTTCATCTTTACATTCACTTGCAATTTTAAAAATCATTTGTAGTTAGGTTTGTCCGTGCTTCATGATCAGAGAAACTGCAAACATAATATCTAAATGCTGATTGTAGTATTTGTAATAATCAGAAGTAGGGAAAATATTATTGAAAACCAGTAATTTGTAGCACCGTTGCTAGTAGTAAATTACTGGCAATTCAGAATGAAAGAAGGAAAACCAGTCAGTATTTCAGCCTGTTGCGGTAATAAAATCAATCCGTTTCTATAGCACCTTCCAGATGATCAGCGTGGAGTTATCAGTGCTATACATGAAAGGTATGGCGCAGCTGGAGACAGGCTCTTTGATCCCAGAGCCAGTGCTTTGAATGCAGCCACACCCCATCTTGCTATCAGGGTGAGCCAGATCTCGTAGCCAAATAGCAGTACAGCCAACCATCTTTGCTCAAGTATTTCTGTGAATTTAAACATCCAATCCCATCAAAAATGTGGGTTTACAATCATATTTCAGTTCTCAGGAAAAAAAACAAACCACAATGACAACAAAAAACCACAATGCATCTGAAAAATATATGGACTTTATAACCAATAAAGACAGATTCTCTCCTCTGTCACGTTTCTGCAGTGATGGTGCAAGAGGTCATCAGGGAGTTGTGCTTGGGCACCTGAGGGAAGGGGTCTGTTTTTTAGCACTCAGAAAACCCGTTGAAGTCAGGATCAGTTCTGCAACCTTGGAAATCAGAGAATTTATGCAGTTAATTGCTTGTGTCCTTGCGTTTTTTTTTATATTTTGGCCTGAGTTATAAATCTTTGTCCTCTTAATCTTCTTTCTATTCACTATGAATATTAATTATACCATATGCTGATTAATCCTTCTGAAATACTTGCTTTACCACACGAGTTAAAAAACCTGATTCTTTACTGGAATATGATCTGCTATTATAATGAATGTACCTTCTTTTACTCTCATTATTTTCCAATACATCTGATGAAAACATTGAGATTTATATAGACATATTTGCAGCTGTCTCATATTTACCTAGACTGTGAGATATAAATTGAATCTAATACTTTTTCTCAAGAATAAGTATGTGTTTGATGATTAGACAATGGCAAAGGTGTTTCTGCTCTGTCACAAATGGTTTTCATTGCTTAATATTTTTGGGGTTATTTAATATCTATTTTGTGCATTAGACTGTGGCTGATTTAGCAGTAAGGACTTTTTCATTTTTCTTTTGTAGCAGTAGGTGCTAAGGGAAGTAAAACATTAATATGAGAACTACTGTAAGTATCAAGGTCATATCTTCAGTTATTGAATTTGAAAGATGATTTAGGAAATGGCATTACTAAAAACATTAATTGCCTGGTTCATGTTGGCCACAAAAACAATTTGCTGAGTAGATTCTCAGGGAGGAAGAGGGTGAGGCTAGAACCTGAAGAAAAGACTTTCGTAGGGTGCCTGAGAGGAGCTCACTGCAGTGGTTATGTTCTGTGCCAGTATTATGAACTACTAAAAGAACCTTGGAAGCTTATCCAGGAAAGCTGGTGAAGTTTTATCATCTTTATGCTCACTTCTGAACTGCTTTTAGTCTAGTGTGCAGGTTTCATAATTTAAAATTTCCCGTGCTTCAGTTAATGGATGGCAAGAAGTAGTATCTCCATTGGGATACTTACACAGAGCTTTGGAGGGGGAAGAACCTCTGTGGAAGGGGTTGTCTAGAACCATAGTAAAAACAGATTGCTGGTGTAGGAAATTAATGAGTGTGGTTACTTATACAGGAGTTGAGGAGAAGCTGACAAACGAGGGCTCTCGCTGTTTAAAGACATCTCTTAATCATGTCAGTCATACAAAAGGTGTAAAGGGACAGGAGTGAAATGTACAGCAAAACTGAAGGAGGGACAGCTGAGAAATTCTGGAAAGCTAATACAGTGTCAAGAGTTAAATAAAAAATGACGCGGTTAACGCTCTACTTCCCTAAATGCATACAAAACCTATACCTATCTGTATACCAACATGAGATGTGTAAGAGAAAAAATAGGTGAGTTGAAATTCTTGGCAAAGAAAGAGGATCTTGACATAGTAGCCATTACAGAAGAATGTTGGAATGACAGAAATCAATAGGAGAGTATAATACCTGGCTGTAAACTGAACAGGAAGGATAGATTAGGTCATAGACCTGGGGAGCAGTGTAGGGCAATACTGTTGAGCCTTTTGACAAGGAAAAGGATATTGAGTCCAAAACACTGAAGGCAATCAAGCAATCAACTAAGCCTAATGAGGCAGTAATAATGGGTGACTTCAACTACCCTGAACTGGTCAAATGTCACAGTGGAATAGAGCATAAGGGAAGCAATTTCTCATCACTCTGAGTGATTGCCTTTTGGAACGTTTAGTTCTAGAGCACGGAAATGGAATGGCAATTTTTGACTTAAGTGCTGTGGAGGAAAGCAGGTAAGAAACTCTGAAGTCCTTTATTAGAGCAGGCCTTTTGGGATTAAAGTCACAGCCACTGTAGAACTTAACTGCAACACTGAAGAGCCAACAGTTAGTTTATAGAACCACTATCAGACTGGAGGATGTAAAAACTCTTTAAGCAAATAAAAAGTAAGGAAATTAAATCCCAAGAATCAACATGGAGTCCACTTCATGTGTTCTGTAATAGAACAAGAGATACAGCAGCAAAGTAGAAAAGCAGGAAGTATTTGAACTTGGTTACATGGATCAGGATTTTTTTGAACCAAAGTTATGTGCTTCACGTGTCAGACCCCCATCCCTAGGGATGTCAATGAAAAGTAATTTTGTCTACAGCATGGAGTAAAAAGCTGTGAAGCTGTGGCATAAGAAAGGCTTTGTCAAAGCCATCACCTCAGACCCACAAAGAAAACAAAATGTTTACCAGAGCAAACAATCTGTAAGATGCAGGCCTAGCAGAAAGCAAAGATGGAAAATAAGGACATTCTAGTGGACTGTGTTTTTATTTTGTTTTGTATTCATTTAGTATCACAGATGTGGTGCTAGTGACATAAGGGAATATAACATACAGCATTTAGTTTGTCAGAGTAAGGGACTGAGAGTAAAGATGTAAGTTTATAAGCAACCAGAAACAAAAGAGAACAAGATTTCACTCCTTCAAAAATTTGTAAAGAACATTACTTTTGTTTAAATTACCTAGTGTTCTAGCATGAACTGGTGAGATACTTCAGATATGAGAGGTAGATGTAGATCAAGTGGAGACAGATGTGATTCACTAATACAATACTTATATGCCTAATATGGTAGAGAGATGATATTACCTTCTCCATGTGAGCCTTATACATTAGAAGCTATGTTTGGAAAGAAGGCTAATAAACTTATTAGTGATAAAAGATTACTTTCATTGGCAACAGGACTTGAAATTAGTGGGACTATTGCATTGAAAAAAAAGGGGGAGGATGAAAATGGTGATATGCAATAAATTCTGCAGCCTAACATTCTAGAAATACTAGGCGAAGCAGAAGCAGGCATTAGATAGGGATAGATTTAATATCCTTTTCAAGTTTCAAATGAGTTAACATCTTTTTATTTGGAAAGAGGTGCTTTTAGGATGTGGGATGTGATTCCAATATGGCATTGTGTTCACAACAGACACGCTTACTTCTTTAGGGAGTGATTATGGCCATAACTCTATGTTCAGCATGTACAGGAAAAACAATATCATGAATTTTTTGCAGTTTGGTGGCACTACTAGTAATTACATTCGCCAACAGCCAGCTATCTTGTGGCTACAAAAATATGGAGAAAATGGTTACATGATTTCCTTTGTGGGCCTGAAAATTCTTTTCACTGAACTTTAGATGAAACTGTGAGAGGACGGTATCTGTACAAATGCACATTCCGAATGCATGGCTCTATGTTAAATGGAACTTTTTAAACTTGGGTGTGGGGTGGGAGTACTGTCAATATCTTTGATATTTTTCTGATTCCAGCATCCCCTTCAATTGGGATTTGGAAGGCGATTGTATCTTGGATAGTACCTGGAATGGAGTTGAAACTTTGCTGGTAGTTCAAAGAGAAAACACATTGTCATGGGTGGTTGGTTATGTGCAAATCAGTTTCAGACAAAATTAAACCAACATGCTATAAAATGAACTTCATAGTACTTGCAGAATTTGCCAGATGTTTACTAGGTGGCCAAACACCTCGTTATCCACATGAAAAAAGTCAGAAACCATGTTTTCTGATTCTCTTCTCTGCTAGTTGTGCTGCTGTATCAATAATATAATACAGTGTTTTACTTAAAGAGAGCCATTCATTTTTGAAGGACACAAGGAAGTTTCATGCTTGTTAATAAAAATTTAATTATTAATTTCTGTTTAACAAGTTATGTTACTTTGCATGTAATCTGTTTACCAAAAGAACCCTTTTGTATATATATTGTTATTGTATTTCTCAATCAAGGTATCCATCATCAAGCTTCAGATATTCTTATAAGTTGAGGAGTGTCCTGCTTAAAACATTTCTATAAATCATCCTGAAGCCATGTCTTTCATGGTGATAGTTTTTCTACCTGTTTTTTTGAGATGATGAACAGGTACTCACACATAAGTCCCGGAGAAAACCACCATACGTATTACTAGTCTGTACATCTTACTACCTTAAGGAACAGTACAGTCATAGAAAAATGGTGGTTTCATCGTTTTCCTTGAAGGACTTGTGAAAGTTGAAAGTGTCTTGCACCACTGTATATACCATATGATCCTGTAAATAATGAGTCTTAAGGCCTAAGCACTCAAAGATAAAGACCCTATTTGAATCTAGATTTTCAGCCTTGCGAGTCTTTTACATGAAGAATAAATTTAAAATGCTTTCTGCAGCCATATTTATTTTTATGTCATATTTCTTCTGAGGTTCATTTTATTCTAATTTTCTTCTTTATCTGTCACTTAGTTTTTAAGTGAGACTCGAAAGAGACTCAAATACTGAAATACAAATTCCAATGTTGAACTGAACATACCCACCAGAAATATAAATATTAACGCAGAAAAGTAGTGTCAGTTGAATAATGGTTTTCAAGAAGGTGAGAATGCAAGAAATAACTGGAGTTAATATTTGATCCCTCTTGTGAAAGCAGATGGCTACAGAGGTTTTAACTCTGCCTGTTATAAAAATTTTAACCACTTTTTAACTTGCTATTAATAACGTGAGGGAAAAGAGCAAAATTAATCATTTAAGTTATTATATCTGAGTTACTGTGAGCTTCATAGCAGCTGATATAAGTATCCTCCATAGTTTTTCTTATGACAAGCTAAGAAGAAATGATGAAACAACTGAGAATAGATATGATGAAACATATTAAATTACCCTTGGTTTGCATTACACAAGTAAAATGTTAAGATCGTTGCTTAAAAGATTCTGTGTGGACTTTCTTGCATATAGTATTGGGAAAATAATAAAAAGTAATTTTTAAATTAAATTATTTTATTCTCTGAGGTTAGAAGAAAATTGTATGACTTGTTCTGTTTGGTGTAGTTTGAATAAAGACATGATAACCTGTACTGGCTAGATGAATTTCAAATATAGTGACTTCTGTTGGTTTTATCCATCGCCAAACAATGTATCCATTTTGTAACATGGGCAAATCTGATACTGTCTATGCATGCAAAAAAAAAAAATCCCAAAGTAGAATTGTGGCAACTAATGATAGAGAATTATATACATTCTGCTATGTATGTATAATAGCTATATAGTTTTTCAAGTCCAGTCTGCAAGAAAACACAATTTATAAGAAAGAGAGAAAGGGAAAAAGAGAGAGAGAAAGCAAGCCAGAGAGAGAGAAAGAAATTGAGTGAGAGAAAGCAAGCAAGAAAGAAGGAAAGAAATTACGTAGCGGAAGTTGATGCAGGAATCCTTATAGTAGATGGCACAAATCAAAGCAACCCTATCTTTTGTTGACTTCAGTAGAAGGCAGAGATTTTTTTACTATTTCATGTTGTGTTATTTTTTTCTTTCAAATAGGAGAGAGTTTTCCTTTATAGTTCTAAGTGTCAGGAAGAAACACGAACACATATGAACAGAAAAAAAAATTCTACATGAACATGTCACAAATAACAGCAGGGCACTGCGAATACTATTGTTGAGACAGGATTACAAAATTATGACATCAGGCTTTCTTTTCATTAACCAGTAGACAGACAAGAGAGGTTTCTTCTTTAATCTATGAGATGACTATATTTTGAATAAAATGTAATGACATGAAAAGGTTATTACTGAAACACAGGAGACGGTTCCTCTGATTCCTTTACAATGCTTTCATTATAATCACTGTAAATGCCACCCAAACATTAATTTGATTCCCCAAATCTCAAATGGCAACAGATAATATAGTAATAGAGTATTTATAGCATGGAAACTAAGACATATGGAAAAAAAAAAAAAAAAAATATGGTTCTACTGATGGACATAATCTTTTACATGATCCTCGTGATTAATCAGTTCTCTTTGTTGAGCTAAGGTGAATACACAGGGCATAAGAGGATTCTACCACATTTGAGGGATCATGACTCCTTGAGTAGTACAAGACAATGGAGGAGAAGGCCTTCAAGTTGTCTCTTTGTCCTCAGACTTTCCTTGTGTTTTATAATAATGTACATGAACATTGCATTCTCCCAAAGGCTAGGATGCAGTAATCTTATGTGTTCCCTTCCAAGTTTTTAGAATAACCATGAGAAGGAGTCAGTGAAGTTTGGGGATTTTTTTCAATTTATATTCAGGATCCTAATGGTGGAACACACAAAACAGGAAGTTACATAGTTCTTTTCAACAGTGTTGCAGATATGGGAAGAAAGCTCAGTCTTAGGTCAGATTCATTGCTTGGATGTGATTTTCTTCAACAGATTAAAAAAAATGAATTTTTCTAAAGTAATAAAAGCGTGCCATATCAGAATAAGAACCATGAATCAGGAAGGCATGAATTCTGTGGAATCTCGAGTAGCTGCTGGAGAATCTGTATGCTTTTCTGTAACCAAATGGTGCCACTTTTAGGTACAGCCTTTAACTTGCTGTCTAAAGAAGTGCTTATGCACCTGAGTGTGATGTTGACTTCAAGTTCGAATAAGCATATTTTCTTGCATTTAGGTCACAATCAGTTAAATGCATAAAGAAAGCCTCTGGAAGTAAGTTACAGAGAAAGGAGGCCAAACTTTCAATACTGTTTGATTAAGGGCATAACTGGAAAGATTCTAAATATGAGTTAAAACAAGCAGTTATATTTTCCAATTCCGTCATTTGGAAAATAATTCTGAATGTCTCACTTGAACGTCTACCAAAACTGGCGTTAACCTTCCAAAAGAGAAATAGAACTAATGATTTGGTACAGCGCCAAACAATTAGACCAGCGAACAGACATTCTTCCACCAGCTTCTATTATCGGAAATATCTGGATTTCTAAATGTCAGCTAAATAGGCCTACCCCACGAGCTAAGAGAAAGCTGACCTGACCTTTTGACACCACCTGTTCAGGAATGGGAATTTCTCAAGTGTGCTATTCTACACAGATAAAAGGTTCACAAAATTTGACCTGGAAAGAATGGCTAAAGGAATTACTTTTGTTTAGTCTAGAAAAGAGCAGACTGAGGGAGGATGTGATTACAATCTTCCAGTACTTAAAAGAATGTTATAAAGATGCTAGTGATTGGTATTTCATGTCCAGTTGGGGAAAAGACAAGAATAAAGATGTCTATCACAAAACAAAGATATTTAGATTATGTATTAGGAGAAAAATTTCTAATAATTAAAAACAGTGAGTATGGTGCAGACTACATAAGAAAATTGTCACCTTGTTAACTGGAAATTTTCAAGAATAATTAAACCAACACCTGTCATTAATAGTCAAGATTGCTAGTGTTGTTCATGGTGCAAGGTGAACAGGTAGATGTATTACATGATCACTTAACAGTCTTTAGCCATTTTTCATTTTTATAGCTGCTGAATTTGGCAAGGCACTCAATTTTATTTCAGATTTGTTGTTACAAACATGAAAATATGAAAATAGTTGGTTAACGTGAGGGCTTTTCTTTGTAGAGGATGCTTCAATAACAAATAATTTTTAAGAATTCTGATTATGTGGTTAAGATAACAGTGTTAGAACATTGGCAGAATAATAGGTATGGGAATTACAAAGCTTGCTTATTGGCTTTGGATGCAGAGTTCCATTAACAATACGGTGAGTTTGCTATTATAAATTTATTTTTCTCTGTTACTTGAGAGTTTTGATATCATATGTTGTTTTCTGGTTGAGGTTAGTAACAAGGAACTGGAAATTGTGGTGTCTGTTATCCCATACATATATACATGGAGCTGAAGCATGGCATACACACTTGAAAGAAGAGAAATATTGTCAAAATTATGGCATCTTTCCTGAATGTTTGCAAGAACTGCTAAGACAGTATTTCGTAGTGTGAACCATCACAAGCTCAAAAGCAACTGAGTAACAGTGAAAAAAAAAAAAAGCACTACAGCATGAATTTTGTGCAGGCTTTCAATACATATAGCAGTTTAAAAGTGAAAGTGGGCGAAGGTTTTAATTCTCATACCATGTCGGTACTAGTTGGTGGTGGTTGAAAGCCTGACATGCTTGTAGCTCTGTTTCTTATGTCTGATGTTGGATATAAGAGCTTAAAGATATATTAGACTTGTGAAGTCTTACTGCAGCATTTATTTAGATGCATAAAATAGAGTCTTGTCAAATATCAGGGCTTTAATTTTACATGTCTAACAAAATACTTTAATTGTAGCTCCCTGTATTTTCAGTTTTTCTGCAAAAGAACATGGTAATATATATTTCTCTTTTCCTCTTGAGTTTGGGAACTGATTATATGTATTTTTTTTATTATATACATTTTTTTTTTTCCTAGGTGCTGCACAATGGCCTTGTGATGGAAATGAATCACCCAACAGCTGGGAGGATAGCTGTTCCAGGTTAGACATTTAATTCTTTTTTCTAAATGAAGCTTGAAATTAAATGCTGCGTGGTGTCCTGAGTAGTTCTTAAACTCAGCTGAGGACATGACACATCTTCACATTTCACTCAAATGAACAAAAGTTTAACCAGGAAGACATTGTGCTCATATCCATTCCAGTAGCAGAAAAATGGGTTAAAATGTGTGTCAGAATAGCTTCTGGTTTTCATCGGTCAGTTGTCATAAAACATGAACATGGATTTGATAATATTTGCAAACTCCCACTGCTAGAAATATTACTGCTAAATCATATGCATGAATATGTGAATCTGTTTTTGATTTAGGTCTATTTTTTAAGTTGCACAGGCTTCTTTTAGGGACATTTCTGTTGGGAAAAAAAAAAAAAAAAGAGTAGTTCATACTGAAGGTTTCATCACACTATTTTGTTTAATGAGATTAGACATGAAGCTCTGAAATGATGAAGTCTTAAATAACTATTTTGGATTTCCAAAGAATACAAAAGTAATAAACTAATCTCTCCTCTTTTAAGCTCTAAGTGGATCAGGACTTGGAGCTGATGTAGCTTTGTTTCCATTAGAGTTAGTTAGGGAATGGGGTTAGGTTCATCTAGAGCCAGAGCCATTATGAAAATTCTCATTCAGATCCTTGCAGTTGGCTCTGTTTTGACAACTGAGCCTTATCTAAAAATCTGCTAGCTATTGGGTCAACTTTTTCTGCTTCTCTATGCTTTTCTCTCTCCCAGGCCACATTAAGAATTGTTTCCTCCTTCATTCAAAGCACCATGTCATTTTTATTTTTATAACGTCTTCTCCTTACGTTGTGATTTTCTGTGCCAAATTCCATCCTCTGACACAGCATCCAGTTGTCATCAATTTCGGTTGACTTGAGCACATGTAGTGGTAAGGAGAATTTGACCCATAAAATTTATCTTAATTTGCACATCCTGGAATCACACTGGGATGCAGAAAGAGTTATTTGAAAGAAATCAATCCCATATTAGATCATGTTTTCCGCATGAATAGAGGGGGTGTTGTGTGTGTGTATGTGTATGTTTCATATTTGTTCTTTATCTCAGTTTGCATTCTACATTTGGTCCCTCTGCTTGGATGCTTGGTTGATTGTATTCAAAAATGCTTCTTTAATTTAGATGTACATATCTACATATCTGGAAATAGTGATCCTTTTGTTCTAGTTTCTAACAGAAGAGTAATCCTGGTTTATTTACCCAAAATGAAAAGTCTAATAAGGGTTTTGATTTAATTATTTTTAAAGAAGTGGGCAGAAAAGCCTTGCAGATGGTAGAGAAAGTGTGTAAGGTTTTCACGTTGCATACAATGTATAATCTATCTTAGAGAAAGCAAATACTCCTTAAGGGGATAAGTTAAACTGCAAGAAGAGGAAGGAGATGAAAGGAATGTTCTAATGTCTGTCAGCAGCGATAGAATGTATTGGCAAGAGAGTGAGTTTTTACATAGGTAAGCCATAGTACTTCCCAAATCCATAGTTATTTTTTATTTTATTAAAACAGTGACACTGCACTAAACCAAAATAAATCATCTTAATCTCTAATGGATTGCCATTTAGATGGGCTTCTATGAAGAGTTTCTTGTATTGAAGCAGATGGCTGAAATGATTATTGGATATTTGAGCAGGAAAAGGAGAATTCCTTCCTTTTCTGGCATGGGAGGATAAGGAGGGGAGAGACGGGGGAGGAAGGGGTGAAGGATAGTCATTCAGTATGAGTAGAATGGACCTATTGATATCACTGGAAAGACAGTGCGATACTCTATCCCAGAATGCAAGGACAAAAGTGAGTTTGGACACTGTTGATGGTAGGTAGTGGAAGTACCCTGCAATTGTCCCAGTCAGGCATATATCTGAAGAGTACATGGAATAGTGTGCAGAGAAGATGTCCAGTAACAAAACTGTTTCCCAATGACTATCTAAAACAGCAGCAATTTTTTTTTTTTCAATGTGATTATGTTTGAATATATTATACTTGGTAAAGAACAACCTTACTAAGCTCTCAGTTTCTGGCTCAAGATTGCTTAATTAAGATATTAATGTGAGTGTTGAAACGGAATAGACTAAAAATGCCTCTCCTTAAAGAGACTGGGGATACTCTGATCCCAGAATAAAAATGGGTGACTGTTACTTCTTAACCATATAAGCCAGATTTTAATGTGCCTTTTAGTAATTGAGTTGGACATCACACTTGAGGCTCTTGACAGAGGTCGGACTTGTGCTGCCAAGTAAAGTTGTGAGTGCAGTGACATGCATTTCCTGAGCGAGAGTGTGCTGGCAGATTTCAGCTCCAAGTATCACGGTTGGCCTCTGTGTCTAATACATTGGTTTGGAGTAGTCGTGTTCCAGGCATGTCCCCAATTTGAGAGTGGGTTCAAATCTGTATATGAATCCTCGCTTTGTAGATATTGATAGATATTGCATCTTGAAATTCTGAGGGATTTTGCCACTGATTTTAATGTAGGCTACATTTTAAACATTGGACTTGGTGATGCATGCCCCTCCTTTGCTTAAGTATCTTTCGATATGGTTATTGAATTTGGTTCTTTCCACACCTAGTCAATGGTTTTCTCCTTGCCTTTTTTAATAATTCCCAGCCTGAGATATAATGTGTTCTTATAAGCACATTGTAAGGTACTGGTAAAACTGGAGTGAGAGCAGTTGCATTATAAAAAACATATTTCAATTTTTTCTCCATTTCAAAAAGCATATTGATAGTAGGAGAGATGTGATGCAGACCCTGTATTTTTATGTCTCTTGCTTTAAGTATTCATTGAAAAATGTCTTTTCACATATACTGTGCAAAGATATCTTAGATTCATGAATCGATGTGAAAAAGGGAGTTCATCACGTCTGACTAAGAGTGACTGTATAAAAGATTGTAAGACCATTTTAAAGAAAAATGGGGTTCTATGGTATTTGAGTGACTTAATTAGGATAATGTTTCACATATACCATTCAGCATATTCATGTCATGAAGTTATTCTAGAGCTGATTTTTCTTATACATATAGATACACTTGACATACCATGTATGTAGAAGGTGCAATACTGTGAGAGATCCTTGCTTGAGTCCCAAAGGCCTGGCACTGCACTGCACTCATTCTTCACAGGACTGGTCCCTCTGGTTACAGGACTATACTGATTAATATCTTCTGGCTTCATATCTGAAGTCAGCTTAATCATCTTCAGTTCGCGGCAGGCTCCAAAGATAATCAGGAGCTGCAGAACCTCAGCTGGAGAGGCTAAGAAACAGGGGCTGGTTCATCCTGGGGAAAAGGAAGCTTTGGGGGGGCTGGCAGCAGCCCCCCAGCACCTACAGGGAGGTTATCAATGGGAAGAACCATACTCTTCACAGCACTGCATGGTGGGAGGATGAGAGACAAGAAAGATTCAGACTAGATATTGGGAAAGACATTTTCATCGTGACAAAAGCCAGGCAGTGGAACAGCTTGCCCAGAGAGGTTGTGCAGGCTCTGTTCTTGCAGGTTTTCAAGACCTGTCCAACTAGACAAAGCCATGAGCAACGTGATGTGACCTCAGACCTGACCCTGATTTGAGCAGGAGCTTGGACTTGAGACTTCCTGAGGTCCTTAGCAGTTTAGTTTATGTTCTTATTCTGTGATTAATCTCAGTATCTTCTCACTCAGCTCTGTTGCACTTAGCCCTTCCCATAGAGATCTGGAGGAGAAATGACAGAGTTTTAAGAAAACTGGAAATGTAGAGCACAGAAAGTACTTCTGAGGGCAAAAAGTGACAGGGGAGAGATGTTTTATAGAGTAGCAGATTGTGGGTGATGCTGGATGGCACAGAGACAATACAGTTAAGTGAAGGGATGAAATTTCAAGAAGCTTTAGCACCTGGGTTAGTCTTGAACTACTTTGTGAGAGAGTAATGGACTTTTCTGAAGAGCGGTAGCATGTAGGTTTCTGGGAGCCACTGGGTAATTTATTCTGTTTCAATCTGGAGCATGGTGGATACAAACCCACACTGGTTATGTAGACAAAGCTTTTGGATGCAATGCAGTCTTGCCCAAACCTTTTCCATTCTCATCTATTTTATATGGTTTAAGAAACTGGAATAATAATACTTTCAGCTTCTGTGTTATCTATTGTCTAATGTTGACTTTTAAAAGTTGCCAGTAGATTTTTTTTTTTTTTTAGTCAAAAAAGTGTTTGTAATATGTTTAGTTTGTGTGCTTGTTTGTGGGTTTTTATTTGGTTGGGTTTGGTGTGGTGTTCTGTTTGGGTTTTTTAATTATTATTTTTGGTTGGTTGGTTGTTTTCTTGTTGTTTGTTTGTTTGGTTTTTATTTTGAAAAAAACGCAATGCATTCAGCGACCCCTAACAAACCAAACTTTGTAGAATTTATTAACTAGCAGGAACCCCTGTGAAATAAACCTCATTTCTGACCCCATCTAAACCTTAGTGAATTGAGGATTTGGATATAAGCCGACACTTCAGAATCATCTCTCATCAAACAGGAAACAATGTAACTGCAAAAATTGTGTAAAACACCTTTTCCAGACAAAACAACTATTCCTAGTATTGATGATGTTTATATCGTGCATTCTCCTCATCCCCATTTCCTGAGCTGATAAACACTATTTCTGTCCTTTGGCCCACGATCTGCATCAAGGATGTTGGTATTGCTCAGAAAGGCCATTTTCATACCTGGTTCATTATTTCCTTCTGTGGTCTTGAGAGAATGTGTTTGGGGGACTGCTCCAAGCTCAGTTAGGAAAGTCAGTACAGGATTCCTCCTTGGCATAGATTTCTTGGACTGAATTCAGGCAATCTATGTTAATTAATCAACTGACTCAGGAGAAATGTCCCTTTTTCCGGTCTTCTCCTGTCACTGTGCATTACAAATATACTACTGAAACAGGAAAGAATTTTTTTTTTTCGGAGATAGGCTTTTCCTGTTGTATGATTCATTAAATGGCGTTGTGGTTCCATGGAGACTAATTGTGATCAATCTCTTAGAGGAATGGTTTTGAGGAACAAGACTAAGAGGCAAGAAATCTAATAGGACTTCTTGCTGTGCCATAGATTTCTTCCTTGTCTTGGACAAATCACTCTCTGTGTCTCATCTTACTCATTGTTTGCAGTTTTTCAGATCTTAATTAATAGTGGAAAAGAAATCTGATTTCTAAGGGAAGGATGTTCTTGGAAAAACTCTGTTTACTATTTTAAATGTGTATTCCTATTTATTATGTATGTTTATATGTATCTATACCTATTTTCTCCATGTATGGGGAAGAGCAGTTATAGTTGTGGAAATAACAGTGAAGTATCTATGTGTTTGATCAGTACGTTTCAATACAGGGTGCAGCTATAGCTGTTAGTGATACATGCTATCATCTCTTTTTGATCATTTAATATAAGTGTAGTGGAAGAAGCTTCAGTAGGACTAGATATATTACAGAGAAAAGTGACTTCTACATGGGTGAAGTTTGCAGGAAATTAAGGAAGTCGGTACTCCAATCCATTGTTTCCTGCAGCTAGGATATCCCACAATATAGGAACAACAACAAAAACATTAAAAATCCCAACAATTTTTTCTTTTTGGAAAAACCTCTGCTTGAACTTCTGATCCTGTCTGCTTCTCATCAGGCAGTTTTTTTCATATGCGCGTGTGTGCATGCATGCATGTGCATAACTGATGTTGATTGAAAAATTTTAATTTCACTTCACTATTTATGGTACATTGGAGACAAACAGCTTCACCGGCATTACTGTTACCTCATTCGCCTTTTTTAGTCATCAGGGCCGACTGTTTATGTCTTTTACATTCACAGAGCTGATTTCAATTTTGAGGAATTCAGGACCATTACAGGAACCCAGCAGAAATGATGTATGACAGCTCACTTTGCTATCCTCAAAATACTTAAAAAAAAAAATATCTTAATAAATATATAAACAATATATTTATACTGATTGCAAAAGCAGAAAAGAGATGGTGGGAACGGCAAGGAATATGTTATAAGCTTCAGGATTATGTAGAAAAGTCTAGTCTATGTTTTTAAAGAATGACACGTGGAATCTTTTAAGATCCTTTTTAAAGTAAAACATAAACAACAAACCTTTTCATATTTTTGCTCCTCTGTTGTGTGTTTCCAGAGTATTTCTCTACTGTATATTTTAAAATTTGCTGTATCTCCTGGAATGGTCACAGTTGACACTTTTAAAGTTAATGTTTTAAGGAAGAAAAACCAGCTGTCTCTTACCTGATTCTGAGACTTCACTTATTGGAGGAAATTAAGAAATGGTGGAAGTATTTTCTGTCAGGCTCGGCAGTGCTGTGTGTGACTCAGGCAGCGACTCTCCGGCACTGCTGTTCAGGGTGTCTGAGCCGGACTCTCCTCTCAGCAGACCCCATATTTTTCTGTCTTTCTTTAAGTTGTGGCAATCAAAATTCATTGTCTTGCCTCACGTGTTTTCTTGCCAGGACCTGACATGGCCATATTGGGAGGGGAAATAGAAATATTTCGTTAGACAAGTGGGCATATTTTCCTACTCTGTGTATAATAAGTCAAGTAAAAAGGTGGTGGAAGTTTTGTGGAATGTTGATGGGTAATTATACTTTCACTCACTGGAGAGTATTTTATTTATATTTTCCTTCATGTGTCCTAAGATATACTAGGATTTCCTTTAAACTGGATGTAATACTTTCTTATGGAGACTGAATGAAATAGTATCACCTTTCTGTTTAATTGGGGGAGAAAAAAAAACCCTGGAAATATTAATCAAATAGCCAAATAAACTTATTAATTTCTCAACAATTGTGTCAATCCTAGAATTCAGCTTTGTTTACATCTATTTTTTAAACAGTTTAAAACCTTTTAAAACATATTTTCTACTTCTTTCTATGTAAGTTACAGTAACTTGGAAAGTACTTTCTTAACCTTCAGTCTACAACAAGCACAGCCAGGTGCTCGTACAGTTCAGGGTGTGTAACTGTAAAGATATATCTGCATGCCTCGGGTGCGTTGTAAAACGGCCAAATTACTTCAACACCCATAAATTGTAAGTATATCTTTATGATCTTTAATAATTACTGGATAAGAAAAGGAATATACTGTCAGCTAAAAAAGTTTGGTTTCATTAGATGAAAAAATATGTTTTAAACATTTAGACAATTTTACTTAATCCCTGGGATACTGAGTATACTAATCCTTATTTGTGTTTGTGCCATGTCATCTTGACCCAAGCCCTGCCTCTCTGTGAATGGAAAGAATGATTGGACTTAAACTGTTTTCTGTGAACCTGGACTAAACAATTTTGTGGTCAGCAGTGGCCATTAGATCATGTAGTTTGCCTTCTTATGGCATCTGCCATAGAATTTCATCATTTTACTCCTTTCACTTGTATTTGACTACAGTTTGTCTTATTCAGAAGTCCTCAAGAGACAGAAAATTCATCAAATATCTGCCTCTTTTTAAATGCCTGATTGGGTTCATTGTTAAAAAACTCATGCCATTATTATAATTCAATGTTACCTAGTTTTAAAGAGCAATAATATTTTTTTCATGTCTTTCATGAGCTTTAACTACTTTTGTTTTCTCCCCGTGAAAGTACTTACATGACGGAAGTTACATCTAGATGACTTTTTGACAAACTGTGTTGGGTAATCCACCTGGGTCTTCTCAGGTCCTTTGTATAAGCAAAGTGCAGCAGCTTTGAAACTCTGTTTTCCGTTGCAGTCAGTGTACTGCATATTTACAGGAAAATTTTGTGGTTGTGTAGAGTGCATCACAAACCTCCTGCCTGACTCTAGGCAAGTCCTTTAGCCCATGAAGTTACATTTCTCACTTCTTCATCTAAAAAATCGAGATAATAGAACTCACAACTACGGAGCATAAGTATGTTCATTTTTTTCCCAAATGATAATAATGATAATACATGAAATTTGGCACTATGGGATTGTGTAGCAATGAGGGGCAAAATAATGCTTATACAGTTAACTTCACTGTTCAGTTGACTAAGAGCCTACAACCAGTACATAACAGAACCATAGAATTGTAGAATAGTTTGAGTTGGAAGGGACTTTTCAAGGCCACTAGTCCAACCCCCCTGCAATGAGCAGGGATATCTTCAACTAGATCAGGTTGCTCAGAGCCCTGTCCAGCCTGACCTTGAATGTCTCCAGGGATGGGTCATCTACCACCTCTCTGGACAACCTGTTCGAGTGTTTTACGACCATCATTGTAACAGTTTCTTCCTTATGTCTAGCCTGAATCTCTCCTCTTCTAATTTAAAACCACCACCCCTTGTCTTGTCACTACAGGCTCTGCTAAAAAGCCTGTCCCCATCTTTCTTACAGGCCTCTTTTAAGTATGGAAAGGCTGCAATAAGGTCTCTCTGGGCCCTTCTCCAGGCTGAACAACCTCAGCTGTCTCAGCCTGTCCTCACAGCAGAACTGTTCCAGCCCTCTGACTAATTTTGTGGCCTCCTCTAGTCCCTCTCCAACAGGTCCATGTCCTGTACTGAGGGCCCCAGAGCTGGATGCGGAATTGCAGGTGGGGTCTCACCAGAGCAGAGCAGAGGGACAGAATCACCTCCCTCCGCCTGCTGGCCACACTCCTTTTGATGCAGCCGAGGATATGGTTGGCTGCAATTGCACATTGCCGGCCCACATCCAATTTTCGTCCACCAGTAGCCCCAAGTCCTTCTCCAGAGGCCTGTTCTCAATCTCTTCATCCCCCAGCCTGTATTGATACTGGGGGTTGCCCTGACCTGGGTGCAGGACCCTGTACTTGGCCTTGTTGAACCTCATGACATTCACATGGGCCCACTTCTCGAGCTCATCAAGGTCCCTCTGGATGGCATCCTGTCCCTCAGGTGAGTCACGATGTACCTGTTGTTGATTAGTAAATTTACATATATTTAACTTTTTTATCTGTAGCTCCTGAAGTAGGGCACATTGAAGTTGTCTTGACCACAGCAAACTTGCAGTTATTTTTGCTCCTCTTCCTTGTACTTCCCACAGCTCTTTCTAGTACTGTTCTGCCCAGAAATTAATCCCACGTCACATCAAAATGTCTTTTAAAACAACTAGTATTGCCTAACTTATAGATATGAGGTTTCTGCCCATGTAGTAAAAATTACATTGATCTATCTAGCTGTCATGCTGCATTTCAAGCTCATGTCTAATTTGCTTGCCAATTTAATCCTGAAGACTCTGTCAGCATGACTATTTCCATATATACTTCCATTTAAGTGCCTGTGTTTCAGGATATTTTTGTTCAGATACCTTTTTTTTTCCTAATACGAATAGAAAAGAGAACAATGTTTTTGATGCTTCTTGTCTCTCTACATCCCTTTGTATAGTCAAGACACAATTTGATTGGGTAAATTTGAATCCAACAACCACTTTACCTGTTATAAAACTTGTGCCTGCTATTAGTGTTAATACATTCACCAGCAGACCTTTCTTGCATAGAAGCCCTGCTTCAAAAGAAACATGGTGTTTTGGACCTGAGACTTGAATATTCCAAATGATGCCTTAATAATTTGGGCTATGAAAAACAAAGCATTACTACCACCTCTTTTGCCCCCTGCAATTTTGGGAATTATTCTGGAGCACTTTGGGGGTTCTGGGGTGGTGGGAAATGCTCAAGAGTTTTTCAAAATGTTTTATGACTGTGTGCATTTTTTTTTCCAGATTTTTCTTTAGCTGATACTATTCACCAAATTTTATCCAAACTTGCAAATATTGTTCTGTTAAACAAAAACTAGTTTGGTGTGGATTTTTTGTTTGGTTGCTTGGTTTGTTCCGGGTTTTTGTTGTTTTGGGTTTTGTTGGCTTTTTTTTTTGCAAATAAAACAAGCTTGTCATGTGCAAAAGGTTTAAACCAAGACAGGGGAGTTGTGAACTAGCTTAATCCAAGGTCTATTGAAAACATTAAGCATTGGGTCAATAACTGATTAGAAAAATCTTCCTGACACAGAGTCTGTTAAGGTACGGAACAGAGTCCCCTAAGAAGACACAGAATCCCTGTCTCTTTGGCTGTCCGAAACTAGACAGAACATAGCAGTATGAAAAAATAGTTTACCCACATAAAAAGCAGATAATTGTTCTATTAAAAAGGATTGATAACTTAATGAATGTTAAAATTTGATGTCAGTTCATTGCTTTAATTTAAAGTTGTTTAGAAATTGTGCCTGTAGCAGACCAATAAAAAGTTTATATTGATTTGTGTGTAAGCAGAGTGTTCCTCGTGTGTGTTGAACTGGATACAGAGATGAAATGAGGAAGAGGCTTGCAGATTAGAACAAGCTTTTTAATATTCTTTGCAAGCTGTTTTTACAAACATCAGAAGGAACATAAAATCAGGCACATTTGTGAAGAGAGGCAGTACAATTTACAAATAAACGTGTGGAGCAAACAAAATTTCAAAGCTGATTCTGCACAGATACCCAGTTCCCATTGTTCAGCTTGCACATACTGCAAGCACAACTGCATGCACACGTCTGCTATTCCCAGCCCATGAATAGACATACTAATACAAACTTGCATAACCTTGTAGCTATTTGACAGTATTCTAAAGAAATTACACGATTATGCTAAAAAATTAAGCTGCATTGCTTTGACTAAGAGATTTAGATTCCTATATGACTAAATCTATGATGAAAACTGTCCTGTAATTTTCTGAGTTACATTTGGGAATTGCTTTCTCCTTGAAGAACTGAGCCTGTAGCACTGCCTGGGATTGTTGTGACCAAAGAGCAGGATCTGGCACTTGGCCTTGTTAAACCTCATACAGTTGGCCTCAGCTCATTGATCCAGCTGGTCCAGAACCCTCTGTGTGGCCTTCCTACCTTCCAGCAGGTCAATGCTCCCACCCAATTCGGTGTCATCTCCAAACTTAGTGACGGTGCACTCAATTGCTTCATCCAGATCATTGATAAAGAGATTAAACAGAACTGGTCCCAATACTGAGCCCTGGGGAACACCACTCATCACCGGCTGCCAGCTGGATTTGGCTCCATTCAGCACAGCTCTTTGGGCCGGCCATCCAGGTAGTTCTTTATCCATCTCGGAGTACACCCATCCAGGCCATGAGCTGCCAGCTTCTCCAGGAGAATGCTGTGGGATATGGTGTCAAAGGCCTTACTGAAATACAAGTACAGAACATCCACAGGCTTTCCCTCATTGACTAGTTGCGTCATCTTGTTGTAGAAGGAGATCAGGTTGGTTAAACAGGACCTGCCTTTCATAAACCCACACTGACTGGGCCTGATCACGTGGTTCTTTTGTATGTGCCATGTGATGTTACTCAAGATATCTGTTCCTTGACCTTCCCCAGTACTGAGGTCAGACTGATATGTCTATAGTTTCCCAGATACTCCTTCTGGCCCCTCTTGTAGATGGGTGTCATGTTAGCCAACTTGCAGTCAATGGAGACCTCGCCAATTAACCAAGATTGCTGACAGATAATGGAAAGTGGCTCCTCTGCCAGCTCCCTCAGCACCCTTGGGTATATCCCATCTGGCCCCATAGACTTGTGGGTGTCCAAGTGATGTAGCAGGTCGCTAACCATTTCCTCCTGGATTATTGGGGCTTCATTCTGCTTCCCATCCCTGTCTTCTGGCTCACGGGGCTGGGTACGTGGGGCACAACTGTTCTGACTATAAATGAGGCAAAGGCGGCATTTAGTACCTCAGCCTTTCCCTCATCTTCTGTCACTATGTTTCCCTCTGCATCCATCAGGGGATGGATATTCTCCTTAGCCCTCCTCTTGTTGCTCATATATTTATAGAAAAATTTCTTGTTGCCTTTCACAGTAGTGATCAGGCTCAACTCTAGCAGGGCTGTGGCCCTGCTAATCTTCTCCCTGCATAACCTCACTGAGTTTTTGTATTCCTCTTGAGTAGCCTCCCTCTCCTTTCAAAGGTTATAAATTCTCTTTTTATTCCCAAGTTCCAGCCGCAGCTGTCTATTCAGCCAGGTTGGCCTTCTTCCCCACCAGCTCGCCTTCCGGCACATGGGCACAGCCTGCTCCTGCGCCTCTAAGATTACCTTCTTGAAGAGAGACCAGCCTTCCTGGACTCTTTTGTCCTTCAGGACTATAATGAACTGTGGCCTTGCAGGTACCAGCTGGTGCAGACAGTTCCCTTCTTTAATTTGGTCCTTGCTAGTTGGTGTCAGGGGTTAGTCAAACCAGTATTCTGAATTTCAGTTGCTCTGTAGTACTTGTTAGGTTTCAATTCTGGTTAAGGTTCAGTGAAAACTTCAAAATAATAGGCCAAAATGAGTTCTCGTCTGAGACAAAGTAATGAATAGAAACTCTTTTGGTTTGATGTGTGGTTTGTCTTGTTTCTTGAGATATAAGTTTTTGTAGAAGTGCTTAGAGTACTTAATTTAGAAGAACAAAAATCTCTTTGAAAATGTGATCATTGTCTATGCATTTGATCGTGGGAATGTACCACTTGTTATTTTGTATGTGCAAGCCAGGTGTTTATGTGAGTGAATAAATAAAGAGTGTACAGTTCTGTTGTTTCCTTTGAATATACCAGCATTTTAAAATATGGCCTTCACCTCCCAATGGGGAACACTTTAGGGATCAGTAAAGTTGGCAAAGGAGGCTGTTTTGGGAAACATTCTAGTTGTCACATTTATTCATGCTCAGGGGAAAAGAGAAGATAAAGGTGGGGCATAGATTTTTGTGTGGGTAGTATTTACCTTTACTACCTTCCTAGATCTCTAGAATAAGGACTAGTGTTGTAATTGCTGAAAGGGAATTTTCAATTCCTGACTACTCACAAATCAGTGTCCCCACTGTATGATTTAAAAGTTGTTTTATTTAAAAACTGAATGCACAGTTTAATAGCCTGCCTTTCCACTCCTCATTTTTGCTTGGAGTTCCCATGGAAAAACAAACAAATAAACAAAACCAAAAATGTTGATGTGTCTTTTTGCTCCTGGCAGATTCAGGTACCATGCTCTAGCTTTCATGAGCTCTAAAAGAATGTTGTGTGAATACACATGTGAAGTGTAACTTGGGTATAGCTGCATGGCAATGTTAGATTGGAAGATACCATTTTAGCCTCTCTTTCAAGTAGTGCTGTAATACTGACACTGTAGAGAAAACTCCTGAGGGAAACAGGAGAAATTGAAGAAGTAGCTCAGAATTTAATAGAAAATCCTTGGTGTCTTCCTATGAAGACATTCACCTAAGAGTCATTATTCCAACCTATTTTAAGTCTTTCAAAATTTTGGCTATTGTGGAGATACTTTGGAACTTTCCAGTTGACATTAAGAAAGCAAGCAATACCACATTTACTACTTTAATATGACTTTTAGATCCTCACTGCTAGATGGTTCATCACTCAGAGCAGCATTGCTCATGACCAGCCTCCCTGTGGCAATGTTACTGTTTTCCTGAATTCACACTTTCTAGATTTTTCTGTCAAATGTCTTCAAGTCTCAGCTGTTGGGTTTGTTTGTGTGAGGGTTTTTTTGTTTTTTGTTGTTGGGTTATGTTTTTTGTTGTTGTTATTGTTTGGGGGTTTTGTGTGGGTTTTGGATTTTGTTTGTTTGCTTTTGTTTTGTTTTTAATGAGAGAAGTTTGCAGTCAGTTGCTACATTGTGAGGCGTAGTGTATACTTCCAATTTTAAGATATTTTCAGAGATTGGTATTCTTTTCCCCCCTTGTAACCAGACATGAATAAAAATGCTTCATTGGATGTATTTAGAAACTATAAGTCTTATCTGACTCTGAGAAATGAATATTATGCTGGGAAGCAGGTAACAATATATTATAATAATTTATTATAATTCTATAATATAATTATATATTACACCTACATATAGTACATGAATGTATATTATATACTGTTATAGAACATAACAATCTTATTACCCGTGGAGGTTATTTGGTGTTAAACTGTAATGAGAGAAGAATTAGGTAGTTTCAGTGCATATAATTTATAAGCAAAGATGATTCAGAAATCAGAATGTTTTGTGTTTAAAGTATTAACTTTTTTTTTTTTTTTACAAAGTGTTGTATGAAGGAAGTTATTGTAAGTGAAAAAGAAACCTAAGCCCTGGTATCATATGGCATTTTTTATCTGCTCATGTTTGAGCAGTAGTTACGTGTGATTATAATTATCTGTGATATCAAAGACAGGAAAAAAATTATGAACAATATTTCAAATATTCGGTACATTCAGAGAATTTACGTGCTCTAATGACTCATGGTGATTACATTGTTGAAGATAAATGCCTTAGAAAGTTGTGGATAATTTTTAAACTCGTGATAAATGAATTAAACAAATGTCTTATTTATAGTAAAGCGTGTCCACAGCAAAAGTGCTCTGCCCTTTTTTGAAGACTGGAGTTCTATTTTCAGGAGTTTTGTCATATAATTTTTCTAAATTTACTGTAATTAATGAGAAGTAATGATTGGTAATCAACTTAAATGTACTGTAGAATATGGAATCTAATATATGCAAGGCAAAATTTAAGCATTGCAATTCACAGTACACTTCGTAGTATATTGACTGATAATTGCACAGAGATATTAAGAGCATCCATTTGTAGAGGTTCTTTAAAAGTCAAGAGGTGAGATTGAAAACTCAATCATAATTTAGGAAATTTCTGTCTTCTAGTGCTTAATGTCTCTACCTGAAGAGAATTTAGTAGTTCAAAATTTACTTTTATATTTGAGTAGTGTAACAATTACCACCTCCTATCTTGTAAAATAAATAAATCTTGCTCCTGGTGACCAAGGCATTTGACACACCACTTTGGGGAGGAAGGACTGCGCATTGGTTTGCTCATCATATTGGGATAATAGCTGATTTCCACTTCATTGCTTCTTTCAGCTGCTTAACTGGCAATACCTTTGGGCTGTAGATACCAATCCAGGCGAGAATGTCATTATACTTAAGACAGGAGTTATTTCTGGGTTCAGATGTAACTATTGTACAACTCACATAACCTTTGAAAGAATTACGACTTTTGATTATACACTGGCTTATTCCACAGGTCTCATATTTCCAGTCTTTCCTAAATACTGCAACTATGAGATGTAATGACTGAGGTATGCTGGCAAAGAAAACAATTTTGTCCTGGGCTTTTAAGATATAATGGATATAAAGTTCGCTTACCAGTAGTGTTCTCCCACTGGTAAAATTCAGCCTATAATAAAAACAAAAGATGACTGAATGGCTTCACGTCTGTGTAGCTGTAAGAGGGCTATGTAACAGGAAAAAAGGCAAATTATTAAGACAATGTACATGTAGATGTAGAATACTTAACGCTCTTATGTGACCACTCTCCATACAGGATATGACATAAAGTGTATTTTCTAATGCTATTGAATCTATTTGACAGAAATGAGAAGATATATCTAACTAGTTCTTCTTTTCTCTGTACTCCTACTTCATAGGCTTTGAAGGTGGATTTAAGCCATATATGTTGTATATTGTAATTATGTTATTTCTATGATGCTGAAATTTATTTTGTCTGTGTAAACAAGTGGGTAAGTTTAAATTTATGTTTTTTTTTCATATTTTTGTTTTCTAATCTTGTGTCTTAAAGCTTTTTGCTCCCACCTTCACTCAGGTTTCTTTGGCATGTTTTTCTGTGGTAATGTTAATTTGTCCCAGACATCTGTAGTGTGGGCACATGCCCTCCATATACTGTATTCTAAAAGAGACCCTGTGGAACATGACATGCTCAGGGTGCCATGTACATTGTCATTTGGTATTAGAAGAAATTAATTAATTTAATGTGAAGCAATATAATCCATATAGCTCTGCTGAGAGTTGCTGCTTCAATAATGGAGCCTAATAGCCTCTGGCTGAAGGGCAGAGCTGCGAGTGTTGCAGTGAATGAAGCTACATCTGGCTGGAAACCATTCACTGGCAGTGTTCATAAATTTGAGTTCTAGGACCAGTTCTGTTTAGTCCTTTCACTGATTCCGAGGCAGGAGTTGAATGCCGGGTTAATAAGTTTGCTGATGATACTAAACTGGGAGGGGCTACTGACTATCCCAAGGGACAAGAGGCCTTGCAGAGGGATCTGGACAGATTGGGGCACTGGGAAACCACCAGTGGCATGAAACTGAACAAGAGCAAATGCCGGATTCTGCACTTGGGATGGAATGATGCTGAACACAAGTCTAAATGGGGAGAGGAGTGGCTGGAGAGCAGACCTGCAGGAAGGGATCGGGGGGTGCTGGTTGCCAGGAGGCTCAAGAGGAGTCAGCAGAGAGTGCCCTGGCAGCCAGGAGGGCAAACCCCATCCTGGGGACATCAAATACACCATAACCAGCTGGTCAAAAGAGGTGACTGTCTTGGCTGTCTTTAGTACTGATGCAGCCTCACCTTGAGTATTGTGTGCAGCTCTAGGACCCATCACTTTAGAAAGGTTATAAAAGGTCCTTGAATGTGTCCCAAGTACAGCACCAGAGCTGGGGAAAGGGGCTGGAAGGCATGTCCTCTGAGGAGTGGCTGAGGACATGGGGTTTGTCTGGTTTGGAAAGGAGGCTGGGGGGTGACCTCGCTGCTGTCTCCAGGTTCTTGAGGAGGGGAAGTGGAAAGGGAGGTGCTGAGCTCTTCTGCCTGGTACCCAGTGCCAGGAAGCATGGGAATGGCTCTCAGCTGTGTCCATCAGGGGAGGTTCAGCCTTGACATGAGGAAACATTTCTTTACTGAGAGGTGGTTAAACCCTGGAAGAGTCTTCCTGGAGAGGTGGTCAGTGCCCCACGTCTGTCAGTGCTGAAGAGGCATTTGGACAACATCCTTAATACCATGCTTTAACTTCTGGTGAGTGCTGAAGCAGTCAGGCAGTTGGACTAGGTGATGCTTACAGGGCCTTTCCATCTGAACGATTCTATTCCATTCTGTTCCACTTCTGTTTTATTCCCTGTGAGCATCATGACTCTAATAATAATGAGAATGTTATTTACGTGAAACACCAGGGGGTTTTCATCTCCAGAAACACTTTCAAGGACACATAACAGAAATGATACAAGTGGAAACATGAATTTATTATATTTTATTTTATTTTAGGTTATGTTATGTTAATTACTGACTCTGTTTAGAGAGCCGATGCTCACAAGCATAAACATAATGCCAATGTGTAGCCAGGAGCAGACTGATGCTTCAGAAAGCATCCCTTGCATGCTGGCAAAGGCTAGTCATAGAGCTGCAAGAGCAGCAGCAGGAATACAGACCAAGCTGTTCCTGTTTACTGAAGAAGGAGAATGAGAAGAGTGAGGATCAGGAGTGACCATGCATAGAAAAAGAAGAAGAAGGAGAAGGAGAAGAACTGAAGAACTGTCTGGTGCTTGTGTTCCACACAGGCAGAGCTGAAAAGTGGCAGCTCTGGATGGTGCAGCAGGTCTGGAGCCATTCCAAGCAGGGGCTGTTTGGCAGGAGCAAGAACTACTGGAGGAATGGAGCGCAGGGAAGAGTAGAGCTGTCTCAGGCTGCAAACCTGCACTGGGCAAGAGAGCCTGAGAGAGCCAGGGCATGAGTGGAGCCTTGGAGGTGCAAGAGCAGTGGGGAGGAACCAAACCAAAAGTGCCCAGAGGAGCCCTGACAAGGGGCTGTGCTCAGTGTTACAGAGAATAAGAAGCACTGTTGGGGCCTGTCGTGGGACTTCAAGAAGCTTCCTACCTCTAGCTGCAGGGCAAGAAGGCCATCTTCCTGATGCTTGAGCAGCAGGCAGGAACCAAGCCAAAAGGGACCAGAGGAGCTCTGAAAAGTTGTCTTGCTCGATGCTACAGAGGAAGGCAAAAAACCCCCGGGAACCAGTGCCAGTCTGCCCCGGGGGAAAATTCCTTCCTGACCCCAATGCTGGCGATCGGCTGTTCCCTGAGCATGTGAGCACGACCTGGCTCCTTGTCCCACAGGCTGGTCATGCCTCCCAGGAGCTGCTCAAGCCCTATCCTCCCTTGACTTGGAGCCAGATCAGGGGCTTCTGAGAGTGCACCAGTACCTCCATCTGGAGGGACCTTGGGGGCAAGAATCCTTTCTGTGCCTGTCAGGACACCAGGGGCTGCTCCAAAGAACTGGGATCCCTGGCAACATCTCCACATCCTATTTCTTACCACTGCTGCCCCTTGCTCTGCAGGGGATGAAGACAGGGAGCTGTGCAGTGCTCCTCCACAAGTCCTTCCCTTGCTCTTACCACTGCTATCCAGCTGAAAAGATCTGATAGCCTTGGGGACCTGTAAGGGTTGGTGGTTCTTCTCATCTCTTGAAAAGCTGGCATCTGTTCCCCGAAGGATGAAGCAGGATTTCCGTCCTGCACTTGGTGGCCATCCACTGGGCACAGCTTCTGGGTGTCCATGATGCCTCCTTTGCCATTTGCATTGTTTGTATGATGGTTGTAGGTTTTTTAACATTTGTTGTTTAACCTTACTTGGTTTAGGTTGGTTGCTTCAAGATCGTTGTTCCAGGATGTCTTTTTTTTTGCATTGTTTGGTTTAGATTGTTTGGTCCAGGGTGTTTTGGTTTAGATGGGTTGAGGATGCTTGGTTTAGGTTGGTTTACGTCATTTGGCTTAGGTGGTTTGAGATGTGCTTTTTTGAGGGTGTTTTTTTCAGGCTGGTTGTTTGAGGTAGGGTGTTTGCAGGCTGTCTCTTTGTAGGCTATTGAAGCTTGGTTGGTGTGGGGTTGTTAAAGTTGGGTTTCGGTTGGTTGTCTTATGCTGCTGGATTTAGGTTTGTTGGTCTAGCTTGGTTGAGGTTGGTGAATTGGTGGCTTGAGGTTGTTTGGTGTCATTTTAAGGCTGAGTTCTATTGTTTGGTTTAGGAGTTTTGGTAGTTCTTGTTTTTATGAGGCTGTTTGGTGGATGTTGTTTCAGGAAGGTTCTTTAGGGTTGGCTGCTGGATTTTGCTTTAGGTTTTTGGTCTAGGTGTCCTGGTTCAGGTTGTTTAGGTTGGTTTATGTGGTTTGGCTTAGGTGTTTGAGGCTGGCTGTTTGAGGCTGGTTGGCTGAGGCTGGTTGCTTGACATTTGTTGGTTGGTTGGTTGGTTGGGGTTGGTTGGTTGCAGTTGGTTGGGTTTGGTTGCTTTTTTTACCCTTGATGAGGTTCTGTGTAGTTCTTTGTAACTTGTTTCTGTCTTCTTTGTTCCTCCCTTCGGTTTTTTTGTAGCTTGTTTGGTTTATCTCATTTCTTTGAAGCTTGTTTGTCTGAACGTTAGTTTAAGTTGGTTGTTTTAGCTCTGTTTTACATTAGTTGTTTTAAGGTTGATTTGTGAGGTTGGTTGGTTGATGCTGTATGCGGTTGTTTCTAGGTTATTTCTAGGCTCTTTGTAGGTTGTGTGTTCATAAGGCATTTAAACGTTGTCGTTTTAGGTTGTTGAAGGTTGGTTAAGTTTGCCTAGGTTGGCGGTCTTTGGTTACTTTTTTTAGGTTTCTGTTTTAGCTTGGTTTAGGTTGTTCGATGTAATTTTGTGAAAGTTGATTTGTTTTGTTTGTTTTAGGTGGTTTCATTTTTCTCATTTTTGTTAGGCTGTTTGGTTGATGGTTTTTTCAGAAAGGTTCTTTGGTGTTGGTTGTGTTAGTCTGGTTTAGGCTTTTAGTTGAGGTATCTTGGTCCAGGTTCCTTAGGTGGTTTTAGTTTTTTTTGAGGAAGGTTGCTTGAGGGTGTTTGTTAGAGGCTGGTTCTTGGAGGCTGATTGGTTAAGGTTGGCTGGTTTAGGATGGTTGGTTGAGGTGATTTTTGATCGAGGTTATTTTAGGTTGGTAGTTTGAGGTGGGATGTTCTAAGCTGGCTTTTTTCAGGATGGGTGTTTTCATTTGTTTTAGGTTGGTTTAGGTCATTTTGTTGAGCTTGTTTGTTTTAATGTGGTTTAGGTCATTGGATTTAGATTATTTAGATTATTTTAGGTTGGGTGTTTTGGAAGTAGGTTCGCTTTCTGGTGTTTGGGTTGGTGTAAGGTCAATTGGTTTGAGGTGGTTGCTATAGCTGGGTTTCTGTTAGTTGTTTCAGGGTGTTTTTTTGGGACTGGTTGTTTGAGGTAGGTTGTTTGCAGGTTGTGTGTTTGTAGGCTATTGAAGCTTGGTTGGTGTGGGGTTGTTAAAGTTGGGTTTCGGTTGGTTGCCTTATGCTGCTGGATTTAGGTTTGTTGGTCTAGCTTGGTTGAGGTTGGTGAATTGGTGGCTTGAGGTTGTTTGGTGTCATTTTAAGGCTGAATTCTATTGTTTGGTTTAGGTGTTTTGGTAGTTCTTGTTTTTATGAGGCTGGTTGATGTTGTTTTAGGAAGGTTTTTTAGGGCTGGCTGCTAGATTTTGGTTTAGGCTTTTGGTCTAGGTGTCTTGGTTCAAGTTGTTTGGTTTAGTTTAGGTCGCTTGGTTTAGGTGGTTTGGCTTAGGTGGTTGAGGCTGGTTGGCTGAGGCTGGTTTCTTGAGATTTGTTGGTTGGTTGTTTGGGGTTGGTTGCTTTCTTTACCCTTCATTAGGTTCTGTGTAGTTCTTTGTAGCTTGTTTCTATCTTCTTTGTTCCTCCCTTCTGTTTTTTTTGAAGCTTGTTTGTTTTACGTCATTTGTTTGAAGCTTGTTTGCTTGAATATTGGTTTAAGTTGGTTGTTTTAGCTCTGTTTACATTAGTTGTTTTTGGGATGATTTGTGAGTTTGGTTGGTTGATGCTGTACGAGGTTGATTCTAGGTTACTTCTAGGTTCTTTGTAGGTTGTGTAAGGCATTTAAACCTTGTTGGTTTAGGTTGTTGAGGGTTGGTTAAGTTTGCCTATGTTGGCGGTCTTTGGTTACTTTTTTTAGGTTTCTGTTTTAGCTTGGTTTAGGTTGTTCGATGTAATTTTGTGAAAGTTGATTTGTTTTGTTTGTTTTAGGTGGTTTCATT
This sequence comes from Columba livia, assembly GCF_036013475.1. Lineage (NCBI taxonomy): Eukaryota > Metazoa > Chordata > Aves > Columbiformes > Columbidae > Columba > Columba livia. Next base: position 54,044,197 of record NC_088603.1, on the reverse strand, counting down.
TTTCTCATTTTTGTTAGGCTGTTTGGTTGATGGTTTTTTCAGAAAGGTTCTTTGGTGTTGGTTGTGTTAGTCTGGTTTAGGCTTTTAGTTGAGGTATCTTGGTCCAGGTTCCTTAGGTGGTTTTAGTTTTTTTTGAGGAAGGTTGCTTGAGGGTGTTTGTTAGAGGCTGGTTCTTGGAGGCTGATTGGTTAAGGTTGGCTGGTTTAGGATGGTTGGTTGAGGTGATTTTTGGTCGATGTTGTTTTAGTTGGTTCTTTTAGGTTGGTAGTTTTAGGTGGGATGTTCTAAGCTGGCTTTGTTTAGGATGTTTTCTTTTTTTGTTGTTGTTTTAGGTTTGTTTAGGTCATTTGTTGAGCTTTTTTGCTTTAACGTGGTTTAGTTCATTGGATTTAGGTTATTTAGATTATTTTAGGTTGGGTGTTTTAGATCAGTTCTTTTAGGTTGGTGTTTTCAGTAGGTTGGTGTATGAATGTTTTTTAGGTACATTTGTTGAGGTGGGTTGGCTTTATGTTGTTTAGGTTGGTTTAAGTATTTCTGTTTAGTTTGGTTTATGTTGTTTGCATTAGGTTGTTTGAGTTGTCTTTAGCTTGATTGGTTTAGGTAGTGGTTTTTCGGTTGGGTTGTTCTGAGGCAGGCTGGTTTAGGTTTTTTGGTTTAGTGTGGTTTATGTTGTTCCGTTAGGGATTCTTCATGTTCCTTCTAATAGTTATACTGGTTTAAGTAGGTTGGTTTACGTAGTTCGTTTTGTTTTAGGTCCTTTGGCTTAGGTAGTTTTTTTTTCTTTTACATTAGTTGTTTTAGGAAGGTTGTTATGCTTGAGGTAGCTTCTTTTGCTTGAGGGGGGTTGAGCAGAGGCCCACTTTGGTACAGCAGGAGCAGCAGGCACTGAGGACAAAATGGCCCCAAGAAGCCTTGGCGAGGGGCCGTGCTCAACTTCCCAGACTTCCCAGAGTGCCAAAATGCCTCTGACCTAATGGACCTTGGGGGCAAGAATCCTTCCTGTGCCAGGTGTCAGGACACCAGGGGCTGCTTCAAAGCACTGGGACCCCTGGTAACATCTCTGCATCCTATTTCTTACCGTTGCTGGCCCTGGCTCTGCAGGGGATGAGGACAGCGACCTCTGCAGTGCTCCTCCAGAAGTCATCCCTTTGCTCTTACCACTGCTGTCCAGCTGAGAAGGGTTTCCGTCCAAAAGAGGAGTCTTGCAGTAGACAACCTCCAGCAGCCTCATCCAGCCTCCAGTCTTCTCCTCCCTCGCTCCCCCACCAAGGAATTCCACCAGCTTCTCAAGGGCTTCCTCTGGGATGTGTTGGGGCTGCCCCCGGGGCCAGCTCTGGCAGTGCATACGGGAGGCTGCTCCTTCTTATCCTGCCCAGGGCATTGTGACCGCTGTGTTGCCGGGTGCTGGCATTGTGACATGGGGGTGATGGTGCCCCTGTGTGCAGCCCCGCCCGCAGCAGCCCCGCCTGCCAGCCCTCTGCTCAGCATCCTATGGAGGAAGCCTTTGGGGTGCTGGGCCCTGAGGCAGTCCCTGTGCTCAGGAGGCCCAGGGGCTGTCCCTGCCATTTGGTGACCGTGCACTGGGCACAGCTGCTGGATGGCCCTGGTGCTTCCTTTGCCACTCACCAGAGCAAGGAAGACTGGGGACTTGGTTTGTCTGGACACAGTCTCTTTTTGTGGGGCATAAAGGGGTTATTTTGGCTACTGCAGCCTGGAGGAACCTAGAGTGTAACCAGAGCCATAATCTGGAATGGATGGTGCAAACAGACAACCATGGAAATAAGACCATCTTTTAAAGACAAGTGTGCAGAGGTGACACTGATTTGGTGGAAAGCCTCATGATTTTGAGACCTAGAACAGCCAGGGAAATGACAGCATTTCCAAACCATAAAAAAGCTCATTGGAGCTGTTGCTGTCATGTCCCCTTTTCCCACTGAAACCAAGCTGTGCACCTGCTCTGTTAAACACACCCATTGTTGTGTGTATTTGGGATATGAAAGACACTTCAGCCCTGGGGTAAATCTTTCAGAACTCATTTGTGACTTTAACCTTTCTGAGAGGTTTTTTCCTGCCTCCTTTCGTGGGAAGATGTTCAGATTTTATCTAAAACCCTGGCAAATCTGGTTTTCCTTTAGGATTTAGTATTTGGAGGACTGAAGGAGTAAAGGAGTTACTATTCTTGTCATTTTGCCCATTGGTGCCAAAATTGTAAAGTGTAAATCAGGACACTTATACCAAAGACATTCTTTTGATGGTGGTGATGCCAGAGGTGAAAGAAAGGGTTTTTTTCTCTCTACAATAACTGTGCAGAGACGTAGAGAGCTTGTATTCTTCACCATTTCTTACCAATGCACCAAGGGACATTTGCTACTACACTGTTCTTTATAGTAAGATTACCTCCCTGGAAAGAAGTCCTGAATTGTTTTGTGTTCTCGACCATATTTTTCCTTGCACTTCAGTGGCTCTTTTCCTCTTTTGGCCTTCGTTCTTGATACCTTCCTCAAAGTGATAGCAACCCTCTCAGCCTCTGTGTTCCTCCTTCCAGTCATCTTCTTATGTAGGTCCTCCATGCCCCTCCTCAGCTGCTTAGTCTTTGGCTGCCTTCATCCCAGATGGGATTTGTTTTTCTTGAACCCAAGGAATGAGTAATGTCCATAGCAGTACAGGTGAGTTTTCACCAGGGCCTTGCACAATGCTTGCTTTTCTTGCCTGACACACAAGATGCATTTGCCTGTGTCCTATTTGTGGCTTTTAGTCACCCTGTGACCTACTTATGCCTCCAGGGATATTTCCCTACTCCGATGTTCTTAAACTGGAACAGAAATTCATGGTGCTCCACCTGATGTTGCATTACCTGTTTCTACCCTGAAGTTCTTCACACAGGGTTTATGGATGTAGGGGATATCTCTTCTGTCAGAACTTCAGCTGGTAGGGAGTATTGAGGCTGTAGAACTATACCATGAAATAGACCTTTTCCTGGCTTATGGGTGCCAGAATATGATGTGGACAAGGAAACCTACACATCTTGAACAGTGGTTTTCTGCAATCTGAATTCAAAAGACCTGACCATGAACTTCACTCTTTCATCCATTTGATGACAGCAAAGCATTAGGGGTGGAGCTGAGTGAGGTGTTAAAGTGGCTTTAACCCATCTGTAGCCTGCTGAAGTCCAGCTTCAAACAATCATGACCAGCAGATCCAGCCTTCCACAGGCTCACTGAAGTGTTCAGGTAGTTGGAATAGATAATCATTTTAGGTACCTTCCAATTCAACTATTCCATTATATTCTATTCAGATTTGAAAACATCTTCATTTACTTCTTCCTTGAATCTTCTGTCTACCTGTGTGTTGACCCAGCTCCCTCCAAACATGTGTACTAGCAAGAAAGATCTTTTTCTCTCATCCATTTAATTTTGACTTTCCTTTCTAGCATTAGTATTATGTATGTATTCCGTGGGCCATGTGAGATGGGCACCTGACAGCAAGACAGCCTTTGTGAAATCTCTGTTGTATGTTGGTTCTCTGATGTATGCTGGAAGTGGCTCCCCAGACTATGAAAGCACCCAGCCCAGGCTGGTTCATTAAGACAAAATGCATTATTCTTTCCCCTACAGTCATAATGTGTTGAAGACCAGCAGAGGTTAAGAAACTGGGTTTGTTTGGCAGATGTTTCTTGTTATTCTGCCAATTAAGTCAACAATAGGTATTCATAATCCTAGGGAGGCTTGGAGGTCATCGAAATTACAGGGCACGCAGAATAGCTCATGCACAAATAGCTGAAAAAGAAAACGATCTTCGGGGGATTTCCCCCCACCCCCTTTTATTCTGCTTGTCCTAGGGGCTGTCACCAATCAGTGACATTGTGCATTGGCTTCACCCCTTGGTTCTGGCTGCAATGTTAAAAGTCCTGAATGACACAAACTCTGTCTTATTGTTGCAGGGGAGATGATCTTTTGCAATCTATCTTACACTCAGCTTTCAGTGCTTTGTGTAAGTGTTAAAACATTTTTCTCAGTAACTAGTTTAAAATAGATTGTTGGAATACTTGCATTCTTAAGGGAGTATGGACAGCTTCCATGGAATGAAGACAGCAGTTGTTGTGGGCCTGCATATGGTGTAAAATTGCAGTCTTTTGTTACCTTACCAGTACAGAGAAATTCATTAGATTCTTACTTTCTGGCCTTCTCAAGTATATCCTTGCTGAGCAAGACATGGAGCTGGCAGAGAGAACCACGGATCTTAAGAGGAAAAAGAAATTTGGAGAAATCATAAAAGAGCTAGTTCGTATGCTTGTGGCTGGGATGTGAATGGCAACTGAATGATCTCTGCGGGTAATTCTTTCAATAGAGTACCACTGGACTTCACCAATGTGGGACACTCTCATTTCATTACCCCTTATGCAGTAACGAACAGTGTGATACAGCAGTCAGTTAAGTGAAACTGAGACAACAAGAATAAAGCATTACTGAAAAACAAATAAAGCAAGAGCTTTAAAGAGAGAAAGCAAGCAGCAATGAGGCAATGAACAGCCACGAGACAGTAACTTATTAAGAAAACTGAATTTCCTTACCAGGAATCCTCACTCAAGCGTAACAGTACTAATATATACTGAATAAAGCACTGGCTGGGGAGGGTAAAGATGAGAAAAGTATGAGAAAACAGTTCTACTGTTGCTTCTGGTAAAAAAGAGAAGTGAATGAGACATTGTTGGTACTCATAATACCTAAAACACTGCAGCAGCAGATAAAAGTATTTGATATACGATGACCCTAGAAGGAATGTGACTCTGTTTTTATCTGAACCCAAGAAACAGAAGGTGGAATAGATGCCTGCCTTACAGTCACATACTCTGGCATCCACATGTATTTTGGAGATATAAAAGATTGCTTAATGAGAGACAGAAACATATATTGGGCTAATGATTCCAGCATAGAGGAGAAGCTGTTGAAAGAAACAGAGAAATTTCTCCAAATGGCAAGGGCAGCTGAACTGTCTAGGAAAAGGAACAAAACAATGTTATTAGTGCAGAACAAGTTCACAGGGTCATACTAAAGGAAATTGGGAGGCAGGACAGAGACAGACTGACCAGGAATGCAGGCGTCACGGTGCAGGCTATGTACTGAGAGAAACAATTCAGAAGATAAAAAGAAAACTGTCTGGCTCCTAGGGAACATGTAAAAAGCACAGAGCATAGCAAGGCTTTCTGTCCAGTGTGTTGCAGCTCAGGAAATAGAAAAAAAATTGTAATAGAGATGGGGAACATAGATATTACAGTTAAAAGAAAGACGTCTTCTGGCTGCCTTGCATAGGTCCAGAGAAATTAACTGCACAGAAAGATGCAGAAGAAGTATGGCAGCTATTCTGTTCATTTTTGTAACTATTCTGTCAAGTTTCAATCAGTTGACACCAGCCGGATGCTGAAGCCATCAGCAGCCCAATCCTACTGAGCAGGTTAGTGGCAACTTTAGTCTGGAGGATTAGGATCAGGTAGTAATGATGCATATGCAGGTATTTGAAGTCAAAGAGCAAATACAGCCTGTAGAGAAGAATCCTGAAAATTAAGAGATGCTATATGTGCAAGATCGTAAGTTCCTTCACATGGCAGTTGAGAGAGAGTGGTCACTTCGGACTTTCTCAAGCATTTTCAGAAAATGTAAGATCATATTTCAAGGAACCAGCCACACAAGAATCAAGTGGAATTCAGAAATAAGCCCCCGAATACACGCAGTGAGGTGACTAAAATTCAGTTTTCTTCATAGTGGCAGAGCAGTGACAAGAAGTTAATAACTCTACGAAGAAATGACATCATTATATCCATTGAAACTTTCAGAGAATGACTCAGATGCTCGGTTAATGCTGAGGAAAATTTGGAGTAAACTGAAGATCTTCATTCAGCCAGATCACTAAATATATCATTGTAAAGAAGTTGCTGCTTATTACCACCAATAGACAATAGGCTGTATAATTGTGGTGGATGCACTCAACCCCTCCCAACAATAATCTATCGTCTGTTTAACATCTATCATCTGTTTAACATCACTGTAAGGCTAAGACTGAGTTTTATCACGTTGTGGTAAATGAGACCATGACCAGTGTGACAACACAGAGTACACCTTTTGGAAGATAATTGCCTGATGTAAATGCTTTTAACCCAGGCCAAGCATCTAAGGTGTTTCAATGTAAATTGAAGCTGGGAAGGACTCCTATACATGTGGCTTGAAGCTGGTGACAGAACTGTTAAAAATTAATGATCTGTCAAAAGACAGAGTCAGTGTCACTATGTAAGAAGCAAAATATGAGATTGAATGTAGACATGTAGAACAACGGTGTTGTTCTCTATTAGTTGACGTCTGGTGAGATAGCTGCAAGACCCTGGAAAAGTCTGCAGAATTAGGAAAGCACTCAGAATAAAAGTCCAATCATTTTAAAGTGACAGTTAAATTTTCTAGAATTATCAGAGGTCTTTAAAACAGTGACGAAAATCAGAAGGCAGGGACCGCTCCTAAGACTCTGTAGGGTAGCTAAAGCAACATTATTTTGTTCTGAAGGAGGTTAGGAGCAGCGCTAATGCAAACCATCAGCCCAGAACATTTGCCTAAAGACAGGAAACAAGAAACACAGAGCCATGCTTTCTGAAATGCTGTTCCCTCAGTTCACCTTTCAGCACTAGCTGGCACTACAATCAACTATCTTATTTGCCCAAAATCCATTAGAAAGAACCTGGACAAAACACTATGGGTTTATACTCAGGTTTGTTTCTTCTTGAAACTCTAACACTATGATATAAAAATAAGGTACTTCCCACGAAAAATGCTGCCTGTGGTACATGCACTGAACAGGACATGTCTTCTAGAATACAACAGATGTGATTTTATGGAACAAAACCCGCATCTTCAATGGTAGGCTTCAGACCTAAAGAGCAGGCAGTAAATTGGTTTCTGTACCACCTGTGGCAGTCTCAAGGAGCAATTGCCACAGAAGTTACTCTATTTTACTTTGTCATGGATGAGCTGTACACGCAAAATGGGGTTTTGTTTGAAGGGGATTGAACATCAATCCTATAAGGCTTAAATGGTGTTACACTGAGCCTGAAATGTGCTTCAGACCTGCTGATAATGGTCTGCATGAAATGAACCAGTCAGTATGTCAACCAAGCGGGTATGCCCAAGTGGGAGAAATGAAAGAGTAGTCTCAGGTGCTCAGACTTCTGATTGGTAACAGGAGACTGAACAGCTTCATGAACTATTTGCCCTGGTAAAAATGCAAAGCAAACAAAAAAGAATAAAACTTGTTCTGATGGTTAGACAAGCTTACTGCTGCAGCTGCTGTAAGGCTTGCTGGAGAACATACAAGCAAAGACTGTGATGTACCAGACTCTGTCTGAGAACTCAACATGCCTGGCAGTAGATTTCAAACAATTTAGCACAGAATAGATCACATTAGCCTGGATGCTCAAAGAGCAACAGCACAGTCAATTTGGCAATGAAGAGCTTGTTAACAAGAACAGTACAGGTGAGTAGTCCATTCTTTGCTTTGTTCAGCTAACACATTCCAGCATCTCTTCCCCTTCTCTCTGTTATCTCCCTTTCTGATTTTTACCTTGACACACCTAAACCAGGTCTGCAGCACAAAAGGGAAACAGTAGACAGAATTAGTAAAAACCAGTGAAAAACGGTTATTTGATACCGTTGTGTAAGTGAACAGGTCTGACCCAACCATCAAAAATCTGCTTGCAGCAATAGCAAAAACCAAAGGCTTAGGTTAGTAGCAGAGGGAGGGAAATCTGAAGATAGTACCCACAAAAAATCAAAAAGTGAATGAGCAATATCAAGGGAAGCAAAATAAAGAAAGTAGTGTAATCTCAGTGCTAACAGAGGCTCAAAATCTCATTTATTCCAAAAGCTGTCATAGTTTTCTTGAAGGAAAAGTAAAATAACAATGTATGTGGGCATGGCAAAGACAAGATTGGCTTACACTCTTGGTTCATTGAGTTTCAGCAGAAATATTGTGCAGGCTGTTCTGTAGGCCTCCTGTGGTCAGAACTGGTGACTGTACAGCTGTAGCTGCAGGAGAATGAACACTGGTGTGGAGTAGACATTCCCCTCATTCCTGTACTGTGTACCCTTAAGCTGTTTAAACAAGTCTTACACAAAAATAGGGAAAATAAACCCTAGAGGCACTTCAGATTTGTTTCCGCTTTCACCCTGTACCCTTTGCAACATCAGAGTAAACCCCCCCAAAGTGAAAAACATTTCTTCCTTCTGATGTCAAATCCTAGGCCTAAGAGATGAGGTGCAGCTTTCCTCCAGGAAGGTGTCTGACCTGGCAGGTTTGCTTTGTTGGTCCTCAGTGCTCTTTCTGGTAGAAAAAATGTGGTATGTGCTTCATGAAGGGTAAAGTTTCATGTTCAGGACCCCACTCTGGAGAAAGAAGCATTTCATTAGACAGCTGCCTGCAATCAATTTAATATGGAAAAGTGAGAAAGCTTGAGAGATTTTAGGGTCTCTGAATACGGCTTTTCTTGTTGTTTCACACAGTTACGCATATGCAGAGAAAAGCTCTTCCGAAATGTCAGGCCACTTTTTAACTCACATGTGTTTCCTGGGCTGAGAAGTTTATCATGGCTAAAATCCCTCTCCCAGAGAAGGGAAACCATCCTTGCAAACTTTGCTAGAGGGTAATTAATCGCTTGCAGTTATCTCAGGATTGAACCACTTTGTTGAACAAAAGCCTTGAAGTGCCATGACTACTCACCTACTGTGCTTTGTGTTGGACTCTGCTTCCACCCCGGATTTATTAATGATGGTTATGGATACCTTTGGGTGTGGCATGGAGGACTCGTACTCTGCATCCGTCTGTCAGTGTGTCAGTTCAGCTAGAAAAGTCAGTCTGCACAGGGCTCTCCCACAGCCTGGGGTGATGTGCTCAGCTCTCCAGACCTTCACCATGTGGCGGAAAGGCAGGTAGTGCGACGTCTCACTGACAATACCACAGCTGCGCATTGACAAGCAGAGCGGGATTCACAGCAGACCTCTCGGGAGGCAGTTGGTGCGTATCCTTTTACTACGAAACAGTCACAAGACTTGCGGGACCTTTTCTCTTCATCCGTACTTTATATAGCCTGCCTGCATGCTCATATTGTGTTAGGCATTGCATTTGGATATGAGCGTTTAACTGTATATTTAATGTGTGGTTAGACATGAAGAACTTGGCGCATGATACACAAGGTATGCGCAGATTAAATTATATAAGCCACTTTTGTATCTTACTAGTGGACACAGAAGGTTCTGATCTAGTATTCTAACTCAGGGTAAACCAAACCTATTAGAAATATTCTGAAAATTTTAATAAAAAACTTTTAAACCAGTCAAGTGGTCTTCAAGGGAGCATTGGAAAATTGTCACTTGGGACTTGTAAAAGTAGGCTGGACAAAGCATGAACAACGGAGTTTAAAAAAAAAAAAAGAAAAAAAAAAAGGAATGACAATCTGAAATAATTTGCAGTGGTGGGAGAGGTGGGCATAAATAATTTCTTAGACCTTTTTATATAATCTTATAATCTTAAATTATTCCTTTGAAAGGTTTTCCCCCTGCTTTAATGTGGTGAATTCCACAGCAATGATGAGTAGAGTATTTAGGGACTTTCACCAGGGAATGTTTATAAGAGATGATGAATGATTATTGGCTTCAGTTGCTAATTGACACAATAATTCGGGCCAAGGGATTCCTCTCAACTTTTGAAACTATATTCTAAAAAGGAAAGATAATTGATTTTTTTAGATAACACACTCATGTTAAGAGACTAACTGAAGCAGGATGGAGACTCGTGGCCTCTCATTTTTTTCTGAAGATGTTGTATCCTTCTTGGCTTTATGTTTTTGTTTCCCGTAATTTGTGATAGGAAAAAGATGTGCCATTTTAATATATGACCTATGACAATAATTTTAAGATGCAGCTTTAGTCTGCCAAAAAAGATGAAGCTGCAGGACTCGTCCTACAGATAGTTTGAATGTGCTAATTTTTTAAAAAAGGAGAAAATGCACAAACAGAACAGGTTTGCCCAGCTACCTTTTTTTATAAAATCACTAATTTTCACCCTGAAGAGGTCAGGCAGATTTATGGAATAAAACAGGGCCTCAGGCCATGTAACATGATTGTGAGCTAGTCAACCACTCATTTGTGCCAAGTAAATTTTGGAAATGATTCTCCTTTGCTGACAGTACCCTCATTACTGATTGTGTAGCGTAATTTATCAGGCATTTCTTAAAATAAACCGTTCATTTATGCTAATAGGACTTGGCAGGGAGGAAAAATTGGCAGGACTTGAAGTTCCTAGTGTTTTTTTAAAACAAAAACTGTAAAGTCCTCAGTATTTTGAGCAACCGTTATCACAGCCATGCATACAGTTTATTAAAGTGACAACTAATTGCATAATAAATTTTCGAAATGGGAGAAAATTATTCCTATGTTAAGTTTACAAAAGCAAATAGTTTGGTAGAATTGTAAAAGCACAGTCATTAGTTTCATACTTGGGCATTCTTTATTGGCTAAGCTTCTGGTATTAATGAATCACTTAGCATCTTTTCCATGACTCATCTATTCTCAGTGCAGTACCTCATCTTGAAATATTTCTTTGTTCCTTAGCCTTCATGTATTTTGTGCTTGGTAGCTCCTTCCAAGGAGATATTTTCTTTCTGCTTCCTAGTGAGGCTTTGATCCTCTAAACACCCATGCACATCAGTAACTGCTGAAGTCAGTAGTCCTGTTGAACCTGTGAAACTGGTCAATATGTACAGTTACATGTACAAACATTTGTAGGACTCAACTACAGACTGTGTACAGAGTTTAGCTGCTGTCCTTTGCAGATGAACTGTGGAGATCATCGTGTTTAGATCTACGCATTTCACATTTGGTTGTCTTCAAAAAAGAATTTTTAAATACACCAATTCCCGAAAAAGCCATCCTTCCTAGCCCAGAAGAAAACTTTCAAAGCTCAAAATTAAAAGAAGGCATGTATTGAAACTCACCCATAAGGACCGCAACGCTGATAAAATGACAGCTGTAGCAAATTGTGACTCACTAAAAAACAATGCTTTAATGCAATGCCTGTTGAAGTGTAAGGGAAGTCTTCTGTTAACTTCACTGGTGGTTAGATCTGGTCCTCATTTAATAAGACAAAGCTAGATGTATCTCTGATTGTACATAAATTCTGTGATAAGCTTTTTTTACATATTCAGTTTCCCAGAAAACGGCAAAATCTGTTGCATCTTTGAGTAAAACTAAACAGTGATGTTGGTTTTGTTGTTGCTTTTTAATGAAAGTAAATGGCAATGAGTAAATGCAATTAGTACAGAATATACTGTGCTTCTTACTATAATAACAAATTGAGCATGACACATTGACCCCAAATTTTCATCATGCCTCAGCCTTTAACTGCAAATGCCAGAAACTCAAGCTGTGTTTGCAAAGACAAACAACTTAAAACAATCAACGGCACCTTAAATTGGAGATTTAGCCCTAGGTATTTTTTAATAATCAGGCTTTTCATTGAAGCTGTGTGATGATACAACTTAGGTTATGGCTTTAAATGTTTTGCTGTCTCATTCTGCTGTACTCTGTAGTTCGCAGAACTGAAGGGGCCCACATCCAGTACAGTGCTACAAAGAACAAACTTACATTAACATTTTGCGTTTCTTCAGATTTTTAGACCCGAAACTCAAATTTTAAGTGTGAAGCTCATTCCATGAACATTTGTTGAACCTGGCCTTTTCCGCTACATGTCTGTTACTCACCATCATAATTAGAATGTCCCTGCAATGGGTCTAAATGTTTCTGCTAATGCTTTCCACTCCTGTCTGCATTCTTTTCATATTGTTTCCTGCCATTAATGCAATAAAAATGTCAGCCACAAATACCAGATTCCTAATGGAAAAGCAAAACAAACTAAAACCACAGCCAGCGCCACAGCTGAGAGATATTATTTTTTCCCTAATAATCCAAATTGTTACTAGGCAAACAATTAGTTGAGGTTGCATATACAATATGTATTATTAACTAAGTTGCATACATGGTTCATACACGGAGATCAGAATTACTGACACTCGCTGTAGCCATTACAGAGTAGTTTCTTGCGTACGTTTGGGTTGTCTGATGAGAAGAAATATGGTCTCTTGTTTAAATGACAGAGCCATAATTTGTAAGAGCTTCTCATGCTCTTGGAAAAACAACTTAATTTTTAGTTTAAGGTATAATGGGGCAAACTTTGCTTCTTTAACGTCCTCAGACATACAGATGTAGAATGAACTTACACTTCTATTTTGCTATCAGTTCCTAAGAGGAAGAAGGCCCAGAAGAGATGATCTAAAACTGATTATCTATTGTTAGTGCAAGATGGATGTTTCTTGTAATGTGTCAGTTAGTTTGTACAATGTAATAAGTAGCCTCTCTGTTTTTTTCCATTTTCTGTGTGTTTGTTGTTGCTGGATTTTGTTTGTTTGTTTTGGGGTTTTGGTCATAGTTTTTGTTTTGTTGTTTTGTGTTTCGGTTTGGTTGGGGTTTGTCTGTTTTGTGAGGGTTTTCTTTCTGTTTGTTTGGGTTGTTTTTTTTTCCCCCTCATTATTTAAACATTTTAAAGCTTCTGGCTGTTCTTAAATACAGAAACATTTCTAATTAGAGAATATGGTTTATTGAAATGAAGTTGGCGATGAAGTTAACTTAGAAATCCAAAGTGTATATAGGACAAATTAGTTGTGATAATAAAGTTCTTCATATATTCATCATACTACATTTGGAGATCAGATCCTCATGCGTGCTGTTCCCTAAGCATAAATCAAATAGAATAAAAAAAGTAGACCCTTCCCCAAGGAGTTTGTAATCTTAAGTGTAAACAGGAGAAAACAAATTGATAAAGAGCATGAAGAAGCATTGAGACAACACTAGTGAGCATACAGCAAATGGTCACAGCTCTTTGGTCAAATTTAGTGAGTATTTTAGTTACCCATTGAAGAGCAGATTTCTAAGAAACTCCTGAGTTGCTTCTGCCAGTAAAGTTGAAAGGTGCAAGAGAGAAGGGCTACATGTCTGTCTGTTACTTCTTGGGTAATTTGCCAATACATTCTGTAACTCTCTCCCATAGATCTGTCTGTTTGGGAATAGCGTGAAGTGCAAAAAGCAGGTTCTGTCTGATGGGAGTTTGGCGTAGACCTTGGATGATGCTGAAAAATGGAACATTTTCTATTTATTCCACCTTTCATTTCAATAAATGTATTTTGATATCTTCTGCTGTATTTTTAAGGGTGTCTACCATTATGCGATCCAGTAGTATAAGTTCAGCTTGTAAACTCTTCAAATTAAGGGTTGCTTTCTTCTGATTGTTTGTGCAGTTCTTGGTTCAGCTGAGTCTCTGCCTTGGTTAAAAACAATAGCAATAACTCAAAATAAGTATATGCTTTGAAGATGCTTTCAAATGTTCCATTTTTTAAATGAGAAAGTGATGGAAAATGGTGGGAGGTTCAGAATACAATGGATCCTCTATGCTTCCCTTATTTAACTTTTCTTCTTCCCGAACCCCTCAGTGGTGGTTCTGCAAGCATTGCATAGGAATTGACCATTACTGGAGAGTAGCCCTGTTTGTTTATTAACAAGGCTCCATCGCCTGTGGGGAAGCTGTGCTGAGACGTGCTGTGCAGTCATCAGATTTCATCCAGCACAAGTGCCAGGTCAAAATGCAGGATTTGAAAAACAAAAATAATTGTACAAGGAAGTAGCTGAAATGTCTCTCTGCCCAGTGCTGTCTCAGAAGAGCTATTTGTGCGGTACCAACATGAGCAATGGAGCTTTTTCTAGTCCTAGCTCTAGCTCCTGTCTACACATCTGAGTGCTGTCATTATTGCAGTGAGACTGTACAAGAAAATGTCAAAGCTGCAGATTTACCTTCTTCCCCCGAACTCCTTCTGAAAATAAATATAAATAAATCTGTGAAGATGCCCCTTTCAGGAGCCTGTTTAACAAGTCTTTGCACAGTGGTATATAATTTGACACGACATGATTAATAAAAAATTAAGTGCCACTGAATGTTGTTTTAAAAGACTCAGCATGGACATTCCAACTGCAGCAATATTTCAGTAGTTCCATCTGTATTTAGTCTCAGCACACTGATGATAGGACTGAACCCTATTAACACTCGTGAAGTTCTGTGTTCATGATCTTTCGTTTGAAAATATAAATGCAATGCCAGGCAAAGTAGAAGTTGAAAAGGTTATCCTTTATCTTCTCAAACCAATGGTAAAAAAAAAATCCTAATCTAATTTAGTTTGCATGAGTGTATCGTATTTTTTGGCCTCCCTAGAAAATGACTGTTCCTCATTTTTCTCCAGCTGTAAGTAATATGACTTAAATAGCTCAGTGAAGCAGCTCTATTATTTACTGGTCAAAAAACATTACAAATGATTGAAGGGCTTTATGAAAGAGGTGGCTGAGAATTGTTCTCATTTGCTTCCAATTGAAAGTTTAATGCTTGTGGCATATTGCAGGGCAATGTAAATCCATGGGCAGAGAGAAAATCCGAAAAGTTATCATTCTTTTATGGTTTACGTTTTTCTGTTTTTCTCTGGTTTGCAAGTATTTAGTATATTTAAAACACGTGAGTTTTTCAGAAGTGATCTTTGTATGCCATATTTGAGGTGCTTTTTAAATAGATACTGATTTTTAGACACTGCTTACTGGCCTGATTGAAACAAAGCCTGTCAGAACAGGCCTAAACCATACAAGGAAGGGACAAGGACATCCAGAACAGCAGTTTGTTGTTAGCAAGATACTTTACCCACTCTGTTTTCCCCCATGCAAAGGGGAGAGGACTGCAGACCATACACCTTTTGAAATTCAAAATATCTTTGCAGGACACCTCAGAAAACCTTAAGCCATGTTTCACTTTTTCCCCTAAGGGAGAGCCTTAGGAGAGATTTGATTGAAAAAGTCACTTTGAAACCTAGTCAGTTACTCTCATACATTGCAGCTAGAACTGATTCTTATTAAAAGTGATGTAGTACTATGTTTAAAAGACAAGTGCACTACTGAATAATACAGAAGACATAGCAGTGATGAAGCCTGCTTGTGATCCCTCCTGCTACTTTTTGTCAATTTTTACCCCATTTCCCTGTGTCAGATACTGATTTTCCCACTCTAACTCCCTGATCAAGTGAAGTTGTTCAAATATTGGGTTTACCTTTACTTGTTCTTTAATCTTAGTTGCTTAAGTGAGTCATGAACACACTGTCTGACTAGGGGTCTGTTGCTAAGATTGACTGCCAGGAGAGAAATATTGAAACTGTCTACACAGGCCATTCTGCATCCCAGGAGCCCACTGGCCAGAGCAGGCTCAGTACTGAATTCAAACCAGGTCACCTGGGACTTTGTCTGGTTGAGTCTTGCAAACCTCCAAGGATGGAGGTTCCACAGCCTCATCTGAAAACCCTTGTGAAACCTGCTTTCTGAAGGCAGTCTGTGTTGTAGCAGTAGGAAATAAATTCCTTGTTCTCTTTCAATTATGGTATTGCCAGGTGTTGTCTGAAACAATACTATGGAAAAAAAAAAAAAAAAAGAAGAAGAGGGATCTAGTGTTATTTGAAAATTGACAGTATCACCTTAAAACGATTATTTTCTAAATGTTTTATATGCGTGCAGTGGAACAGTAACACATGCATATACTCTTCCAGCTGTACAGTAAAATTTATGAACCTCACACTTCTGGTACCATTGGTTTCACTGTAAGGACAATAGCTTTGCATGAACAGTATTTGTATTGTGATATGTTGTTGTTCTATTATGCTGAAAATGTTACAAGGCAAGAACGGTGGGGCTTTTTATTTGGTTTGATTTTGGTTTTTTTAACAGCAAAAGCTTTTGACTTAATCTTTTTATTTTTAAGCAAATAAGATCATATACATATGCTTTTAAAATATTCCTAAAGGATATATTTTTTTACTGTCTGCAGCTTTATCTTCAAGAGAAATTCATTGCTAAAAGCTGTTCTTCTTGGATGAGACCTTTTGATTGCAGAGGAAGTTGAGAATCTGTCTTGAAGTTGCTTTCCCTTATCATGCTGTCCATCAGCGAAGCTCAAGCCAGTGTGGTTGGCTTTTTTTCAGACACAATCTATTCAAATTAGCTTTTTTTTCTTTTTGCTGTCTTTTGTCAAATCAGCTGTTGGCTCCTACCACATTGTCCCTTAGCTCAGTTATTTCGCCCCTGTTTCTAACTGTATTATTCACAGAGTCAGCCACAGTTGGCCAGGCACATTATGAAAAATTCTTGTCATCTTATGAACTTCCTCAGCTGCAAGTGATGACTCTGCTTCATATCTGCCATCTTCTCACTCCAGCAGCATTTCTTCTAAATCTCATTGATAAGTATCTCAGTTACCTTTTCATCACTTTAAACATCAAACTCTCCTCTGCTCCTTCTCCTCTATTGTTTTCTGCTCTAACTATTCAACACCTTTTTTTTGCCTCCATAGCTCTATAGTCTCTCCACTTTTTGTTACTCCTTCCCGTTTTATCTTCTCCATTATCTATTTTCTAGTATCTAGCTCTCCCCAGATTCACTTCAATAACGGTTCAAGCATACTCCAGAACTGAAGAGTAATCACCCTGGGGCAGATACAAGGTCTGTGTCTCATCCTCTCTTGCCTCTGACAATAAGCAAAGTTTCAGCTCCTCTGTCAGGAAAAAAGCAACAAAACCAAAAACAATAGCAAAAAGTCACACACAAAAAACCCCAAACAAATGAAATACAAACCCAAGCCCAACCAAATCTAGAAAGACAAATAAACACACACACACAAAAAACCCCAAACCAAAACAACAACAAAAAAAACCCAGCAAATCTCCGAGCTTTCTTCTATCAATTAATTTAAAGACTCCTTCAACATGCTGCCCAGAGCAATTACCTGAAGCTCCTCTCTTTGATCCCACTCTTTCTTTTGGGAAGCCTCATGGAAGAATCCATGATAGTGAAATTTTGGTTTGCACTCTGCCCCTCCCAGAAGTCCACCCCTCCAGAAATTAATTGTTCTTTGAGTTGAGCTACGGGTGAGACCCTTGGTGGTGGCAGAACTGTATGACCCCATGATAACAAACTACTCTGAATGCGAAGTTTAGGTTCATGTTTTTGAGAAGCAAATGTAAACGAAGAAGGTCCTTTTAAGAATGACATAAACTGAATTAAATTCTCCCCTTTTTAAGGGCTGCAAACTCAAATCCTGCCCTTATGATGCACTATTGCTTTTTTTTTCCCTGAGTGACCCAGCTGGAGTCCTGCCTTTTCCTCACTAGTCTGCCAAGGAACCATTCTGCTGAATCACTGACTATTTCTACTGTAATTGGCTTGGAGTTCTAGGGTGAGGAGTGTGCTGAATAGTTCTCCTTTTTTGCCCGCTAATTGTTTTCCATGCCTCATGGGGCATTTTCTTGAGATTTTCAGTGCTCCTGTAATATTCGATTTGGAGCTGGATGTGTAGCAAAATGAAAATTGTTTCAATTTGATTAATTTCTTAAATGTTGCTTGTCAGTTTAAGGAAGTTCTGGCTGTTTTTTCTTCTTGCTGAGGAGTGAGTTTTAGACTATCTTAAGACTTCCTGTAGGTAACCAAACGTCAAAAAAAAGTCCTCAACCATTTTTTTTCTTACAGTTATTTCAGCCAAGATTTGTGTTTATCCCTTTATTGGTCCTTTTAGAATAAACAAGAAATAATGGAGCAGTTGTGCTTACATTGCCCTATTCCCCACTTCCCAGGCAAATCAAGGGTGTCTCTCGGCAGCAGAAGGATGAGGTAGAGTTGTGATTGCAGCCATTATGTGGGGGAGCAGGGAGGTGATAGGAACCAGTGTGCTGGCTTTGTCATTAGGAGCTGTATTCCAGCCTTACTGCTCTTTCCGCAGCAAGAATCAGAGTTTTTAGCAGATGGACCAGGGCTATAGAAAACGTTGCACTGAGGAATTGCTTCCACAAGGGTATTGGATATCATTGTAGGCGTGTGTGTGTATGCACTAGCACACACTTGCCCACTACAGCAGCCAAAGGATGGGGTCAGTTTAGAGAAGGGAGAAATAGATGCAGGCCTAGCTGAAGAAGGCAGGCACGTAAACTGGGTTGTTCTATGAATATGGCAAAACCTTCTGTTACAGATGGAATGGTGGACATCACCTACATTTTGGGCAGAAGAAGATGAAGAACAGAAAATATTAGAACCCTGTGTGACCTCACTGGCTCATGAACTGTGAAATATTAATCACGTGTGATTTATGCAGGACAAAACCAAATCTTTTACAGAGATGGGCATAAAAAATAGCACAGACATGTCCATTGTGGTGGGCTTACAAAAAGCAAGCCTCTTTGGTTTGGAGTCGCATCAGTTTTGGCCTCAGTTCTCTTACCACTTGTATCACCTTTTGTCTCCAGGACACCTTCTTTGTCAAGTTTTACAGGTTTTCTTAGGAGTGCATCTGACAAATGTCAACCTGAGAACATCTAGTTACTTTAAAGTATATTTCCTTGAGAACAACTCACGTGCAAAAAGAAGGAAAAAAAAAAATGTTGTCTGATAAAGGAAATCCTTCACTATTCATAAAATATTTGGGTTATTTGAGAAAAGAGGAAATTGCTAAGGATTAGGTTTACAGCACATGAGCATGTCTCAGAAGTGCTACTCTGTAAAGCTTGTCAAGGAAAAAAAAAAGGAAAATAAATCCCAGTAGGCTTCCAGAGTTTTGCATCCTGTAGTTTATTACAATTGTCAGTAAAAGCAGCAAGGATTATGGAAGTAGATTTATTAATTTTATGAAATCCTGGCACGAAGGATTGGTGGCCTTCTGACAGAAAATGAAGTGGAAGTATTTTGCGAAAGACAGACATTGTGTACTTGCAGTGAAAAGTTATTATTGCAGCAAACCTGTTGCAAATAAATCGCTGTAGCAAATCCCTTGGAAGTTACTTGCCTTAAAGTCGATGGGATTATGTTTTATGTCTCCTTGCATAAAGGAAGATCCTTGGTTTCAATGGGTATTCGAATTCCTTGGGGCAGAATGAAGAATTAGAACAGCTAATCATAACCAGTTTGGAAAAGTTTCCTGTTGGTGTTGTTGCATGTTATTAATGCCTTAAAGGCACACTGTCTGCTAAAATGAAGTTTCATTTTCTCTACTTTCAGTATCTCATCCTTTGGACAAGGTGTCCCTTGGAAGACTTTAAAATATTTGATCCTTCTCAGAATCTATCACTTGTATGTTGATAGGGAACCGAGACAACAACAGTAAGTTGTGCAAAAAAAGGTGTTAATTGAAACATGATGATTACATCATTTATAAACATGATCTGTTTTTCACCTCAAGGCAGAGTCCATCACACATGACAGACAAAAATACTGCCATTGAGATCTGAATTGCTAAAAGGTTTTTTTCAAAGTTCTTAAGTCATATCCATCTGAAAGCAGTTGTAGGATACTTGTGTGAAATCTCTTTAAGGACTGTTTTGGTCTAGTGGGTAGATGGTAGGTACCTGACTAGGCACCTGCATCACAGAGATGGCAGTTTCACTTGTCTCTAAATACTTCAGCACTTTCAGTCGGTATTGGTGATAAAATCCCGTTTTCTCTTTGAAGCGTGCCTCTGCATGAGAAGGTTAATGCCATCTGGGCCATGTCATAGAAGCTGAAAAAGCAGCCTCACTTTTCTCTTTCTTTTAAATCGGGAAGGAAGTTAGGTGTCCATGCTGATATTGCAGTACACCCTTAATAATCATAGTAGTCTATTTCATTTTTGTCTCAAGTAGTAATTACTTTAACTCATACAAAATTAAAAAATAAGTTTGACTTTTCCTTTATACCAGTGTTTGTTTTCTTTTTCTTTTTTTTCCTTTTTTTTTGCATAAATCAAATTGGAAAGTACAGCTCCTGTTTGCCTAAGATACTTCAATCGGGCTATTACCATTGCTTCTAAATAACAGATAAACTCATAAACCTTAACATCTTGAGAACCACTTACAAGCTATTATCCCTGTTTCACAGGGACAAAGAACAATTTCCCTGAGGCCACAATAAATGAGTTTAATGCTCAGCAGTCCTTGAGTGCCTACTCACCACTGGGCCATCCTTTCCTCTTTGCAGAAGAGCAACGACATCTTCCAGGCTCTGCCTCTTTCCCCGCTTTTTATGTCTCGTCTCCATGAGTCTGTTCTCTGCAACCCAGGGACCTTCACAGCTCAGAGATCCAGCTGGCTGAACATTTTTGCTCTCTCTGATTCTCATTGTCCCTTGCTCTCCCCTACCCTAGTGGCTTCTGAAAAGAGACTGTATCAGTGGGTAGGAGACAATGCCATGCCTAGCCACGTTCCTGACTGTGGACAGTCAGGAGATTACAGCTGAGTGGGACACACACCATGAAGGGAACCTGCCCACCAAGTGTAAAGTTCCCGAGTCTTTTGCAGCCAGGCATATTGACGTGCATCGTAGAAAAGGTTTAGCATCATTGTTTTAAAGAAAGTTTAATAGTCATAATGGTTGCAACACTGTAGCTGCTGCCTCACAGCTTCAGCTCTCCATGTCAGTTACCGAAGTCTTCACAATATCCTAAGAGTTAAGTTAGCAAGTATCGTTATCGCTGTATTACAGCTCGGAGACTGGGTTATTGAAGCATACGCCGAAATGGTTTGCTAGATCACAACCACACAGTGTAACTACTTTATGTAAAACTGTATAGCAAGTTAATAAAAGTGCTAGAATTTTATGGCTCTGTATCCAATGGTTGTTCCCCATCAGATTTGTAGTGGGAATGTTATAGATGTCATTTCATAAGGATCAGGCTTTTGTTTGAAGGAAGCAACCCCAAGCCATGTGCCTGCTTTTGTTAATTATATCCACCATGTGGACAGCAAGCATCTGAAAATCTCACAGTCTTATTAATGGAAGTGACTGTACATGTGCTGTGTAAGTATATGTATCTTGTGAACATCTCGTTGTATGAATGCAAGTACATATGCATCTATATAATATCAGTATATCTATAAATAGGATGCTCATCCACATGTAAACAGTCAAAATGGGAATTTAAACGTTCTAGTATGGAATTTATGTCTTCTCCAAACTCTGATTGCAATTTATAAGACTAATGAATGCACAATGTAGTTATACTGGAATTGCAAGACTAAGAACTGATAGTGAATTTGTCACATCAGAAACACTTTTTTACAAGTACTCATTCTTATGCATGATGTGTTACAATTCTGTTGGCTTTTGTTCCCTTTTCTCCCTCTTTTTTAACAATTCTAAGGAGTGTGTTACTATATCACAGACAGTATTTGATTTGCACTTAAGGGAAATATCACACCTTGCAGTTCAGTCTTCTAATAAACCTCAGACCTCCTCTGTTTCTATCACTTAATTTAAAATTTCCAAATCTTGGAAAGAGGCTGATTTCAATGTATTCCCATTTCTATGCTACAGTGCTATAGTGCAGTCAAAGAATTTTTCCACATGATGATAGTATTATTGTTACTATTGATTTTGACATATCTGGATCAAGATTCAGATGTGGATGAAGATAAGCAGTTCTTCTAAAAGCTTAATAGTGTTTTCTTCCTTTATTTTCCCACATTCACAGTTGCTCTCTCCTTTCCCCTTCTTTTCCTTCTTTTCTTAAGAGCTTTTCTGTAACTGCAGTTTTTCCCTGAAAAGATATTGTTAACTCAGTGCTAGCTTGTAATGCAGATAGCACATTATTTGTGTATCTTCATTGTGATTTTTGTCCAGAAACATCAAAGCAAAGAATTTTCAGTGATCAGTGGTTTACCTTCCCTAGGTTATCAGTTTGTGCCCTCTCAGAGAGGGAACTTATTTCTGAAATCCTCAGAAAATCTTAATAATAGCCCAGATTCACCAAAATACCTTGCTTCTTAAACAATTTTAAAAGTCCAGCATATTGATTTTACACTGTGCTTAAAGTATTAAATATTTGTTGAATCTGATCCTAAATATTTTATTTGAAAGCAGCACTATTTATGGTCTTTTGATTAAACATGGTGGATAGTGAGAGTCAAAGCTTAATTTAAAAACTAGAATCTGAATGCTGTTAAAAACTGTTCAAGTTGTCATCTTTTAGTGTGAATGGGATTAAGGAAACCATCCATTGCTTTAATTAAAACTAATGAGAAATAACGTGATTTTTCTTTCTGTCTTTCTCACTCTAAAAACATCCAATGTGAGCAGCTTCTGTGAAACTTGTGGGTTTGCTTGTACACAGATGTAAGGATTATTTGCGTGCTCCCATTTGCCATTGATTTCAACAGCAGTTTCCACATGTCACGGAAAGCAACCATATAAAGCAGATGTGTGTTCTCCATGTATGCCGGGTCTATAAACCAAGCAGGACATAATTATTTTAATAGAATTTGGACTGACATTGTAGATACCATTTTCAGAAGAATTCAGAAGGTTTTATAGAAGAACACAGCTACAGCACAAAAGTACTAATTAAGATGAACTAATCAAAGTTGAGAAGTGGTTTGGTCCTTGATTTTGGTTACCCAGCTGAAGATGCATTAAAGACTGAATGTGAGAGAGTGCACTTTATTTGCATGAGGGCTATCACAAGCATATCAGATCCAAAAGTAAAAGCATCCTGAGTTCCTACACAGTCGTTTGTGAAAACTGTGGCCTTATTTCTCTCTAGTCACATTATTAGTTGGTTGGGAATAGAGATGGAGGGGAAGCATAAGCTCACCTGGATTAATTTGTCATAGGGCCATACTTAAGAAGCTGAGTATCTAGACTTTTTAGATAAAAGAGTCCACGCCTGCTATTTGACCTAGGAGAATGAATAAAGATGCTGTGGTCATGTCCTTCCTCCTAGTCACAAAAAAACACCCCATCATTTGGATTTCTCTGATGAGAAAGGCTGTTTCTCATATCCAGTACAGAAATCTGTGGTACTCAAAGATTGCTGTTGCATGTGCATAAATGACATAATTCCACTGAAAGTTTTAAATAATGTAAAATTAAATAAGTCCACCCTATTTGATTTCTTTGTCTGAATCTGGTTTTAGTTTTGTTTGTGTTCAGCCTCTAAGAAGACTAGATAACACAGATACAGAAATTACAAAAATTCACTCTGTGTATTAAATTTACATTACATCTTCCAGCATGAATTCAGGTTCTGCTAGTACTTTTAGGAGTCATTAGTGCTCTGCTGAATTTTCCCACACCTGCTTAAAATATGTTAGTTGCAGTGCATGCTGCGAAGTGGGGTTACTTGGCTTATCATTAAGGATAAATCCCAGCTGCAGAGATCTAACAAATCTAGAGGAAGAATTCAGCAAATAATACATTCTATTTAGTCAGAAGCGCTTGCTAATCCTTCTCTCTGTCTTGAGTATTGCTTTCCCTGTACAATGTGCAATAATAAGCTTGTGTAAGAAATAGATGAGGGAGTACACTGATTAATGAAGGGACTGGAAAAACATAAATATTGAAGAATATCAGGCATTCAGAGTATAAAATATTGAAGGTCAGTAGAAGGTTTTGGAGAAGGAGTGGGAGAAAAAGTGAGGGAGAATAGGGCTTAGGGTTCAATGGAAAGTGCTGTGAGGAGTTGTGGGCTTTGGGAACAAGTAAGAGCATTGAAGGTTGATGAGTAATTGAGCTACATGGGATATATTATCTCATGGTGTATTAAGTTCATTTTAGTGATTATCCTTAGGATGTTAGAGTAGGCGTTGGTTAATGGGAGACTAGGGAGAGGGATTTGAGAAGAACAGGGGAGTATGCGTAAGAGGAGGGTGAGATACTGGAGTTAGATGGTGAATTGTTAGAGGTTGGGAAAGTATCGTGGGGAAATATTGGATGTTCCTTCTGTATTCTCATACTTTTTCAAGAGCATCTACTTTTGATCATTGTCAGAGAGTGGTCTAGTGTACTGAGCCACTATGGGTGTTCTTCTGCTTTTGTATTAGCTTTTATAGTCTCTGTGAAAGGGTGAAGGCGTGCCCACATGTGCTTAGTTAGCAAAGGAGAATAAAGAATAGTGCCAAACAGAGAAATATGGAAATAGCTTAGTCAGAAAGGCAGATCTCACTGTGGTAATAGGAGATTGGTTAGGCCACCTTAGGATAAGAGCAGAGAGGAGTTAGAAGGTGGTGAGAGCAGAAGCTAAGGATTCATATTCTGAGCTTCTGCTCTAGAATCCATAATCCCATGCTCTAGGAGAACTGTGTTTTCCCAAACACGAATCTGTTTTTCTGAACTCCTGAGAATAAAAGGCATCTATTGCCCTGGCCCACTGCATATCTCACCCTGCTCCTTTCACCCCCATCACCCAGCTAACTTTGCTCTTAGGCTTACGAATGTTTTCTGGCACAGGGATTTGGTTCAAATATTGCAAAATACAGTGGAGAACTCTTGATAGGGTGCATGGTTGTACTGTGACCACAACTATAAATATTAGATTAAAACAACAAGTAATTTCATCTAACAATCTAGCTTTTCTTGAAAAGTTTGGCTGTCTCCAGCATTTTCAGTATTTAACATTTATATTTAACAGTATGAGAAGTTTAGTATTTTGTTAGCAAGATGGCTTTTGACTGGACAGCCCTGAGAAGATGAGATGTAAGCAGAATTATTTCTGAAAGATTCTCTCCACATTTGTGTCTGGCAATCTGGTGCATCCATGGGAAGAAGAGATGTTGGGGGCCAGCTGTTTCTTGCAGCTTGCCAATGTGGTCTGCATCACGTCAATAATGTCAGTCATTCACCTCAGTGAATAATAAATAATGTGTACATCCACAGAAATGTGAGATATTATAGCGAAATGTTATATACAAAGTTGTACTTCAGATTTAAGAAGTTTCAAATATCTGTGTGTTTGTAAAATTAAAACAAACCTAAGAACCAAAATTATAGTTCATTTTTCAGCTCTAGGTTTGTGTGCTGCTTGTGTGGAGAAGGTTCATTCATTACAGTCAGCACAAGCATCTCTGCCTTCAAAGAGGAACCAAACGAGTCTTATCAGTACTGGAGCCACTAAAATTCTCAATAATACTTTGCTATCTAGTTATTATTTAATTTTAATTGAATTATTTTATACAGACATAGTTCAATAGAGAACCTAAATTTCCCAGGCAAGATCACGGCTGTGATGTTCAAGGATCTGCAGACAGAAACCAACATGTGTTTTTTACCACATTATGGGAAACAGTTTCCACCCAAGAGTTAGCTAAGAGTTTAATCCTGCAATTAGTATGCTCTCTGCCCAGAAACTATCACTTGCAGCACAGGAAGACAGATGGATTTTGGATTAGAAAGAAATCTCTCCCACAACAGAGTAATGCACAATTTATCAGATATAACTTGGGACAGTGGTTCATACTCCTCTGAAGCAGCTCTGGAAGACAGGATATCAGAAAATTATTAGTTGTGTTTCATTCCAATACAAAGTGGGTCCCGTTGTGTCAGACACTGTATAAACAAATAGTAAGAGACTACTCCAGTTCCTAGCAGTTTACAATCTACATAGGCAAGGCAAACAAAACTGTAGGGGAAATATAAGGATATGACAAGGCAACGTGATTTGCCTGTGATCACAGAGTTGATTGGTTATAGAGCAAGGAGACAAATCCAAGTGTTTGAGTTTCAAACTCTGCAGTCTGTACTATGGTTGACCTTACTAATAGATAATTATTAGTTTCTTCTGATGAGTTGTCTTAGTTTTCTTTCGTATTTGGTGTTATTTGTATGTCAGAATTGCTGCACGGAGAATAAACCCCCAGGAGGAGCAGGAAGCTAGTTACCCTACTTATGTGAGCAAAGCAGTGTTAGATCTATAGTCAAGGTAGATTTAAATGTTTATAAGTTCTTTTTGTATATATACTAAAAAAGTGTATCATCAAGGATTATTTTAAGCAAAAAATAGCAGCTGGCTTTGAAATCAATGAATATAATCTGTAACAGGTACATATATAAAGCATGAAGTAATTCCTGGCATTCCTCATTTGATACAGTATCTGAAAGTTGGGGAGAAAACATTAGAATCCAGGAAAGCTACACAAAGTATTTTATTTTATGATTTTTTTTTCCTTCAAGTGGATGAACACGCATTACAAACATGCCCTACACCTGTAAAATCTAGTTATATGGCAGGTAACCAGGGAATATTCTGTGTTTTAAAATGAACTCTGCACATTGAATCAGGCAGAGAACAGCTGGCTTAGAAATCAGCCTGAGAATCACAATAATCTATGAAAGGTATTTGTGTTAGCATTAAACAATTTTGCATGCTGCCAGTGCAGAAGATAGCCTCTGAGCTTTGTGGATTAAGGAAGTAGCTGGGATGACTTTCTGGAATTGGGTTGCCTTGTTAAGAATGAAAAACTCAATTAAAAGTTAGTTATGAGAAAGCTATGTGAGCCCCTGTGATTTACTGCTGCACAATGTGGATTCATGTTTCCAAAAGCAGAGTTTTCAGTCAAATCCGTGTCAAGTTATTAGGGAATAGGGTTATGGTCATTTCTGCAGCATGTCAATGCTATATATGCACGTGTATCTGATAAGCAATAGAAAGGCAAATGAAGATAAAAAGAAACTGTTCTTTAACAGCCAAATACAAATACAAGACTAACTAAAGCACAAACTAGGGAGATGCATTCCTGGGTATAGGAAACAGCGGATTATTAGACTTCGTTAAATTGTACGCAGGCGTTGAAAGCAGGCATTCACTTCCTACAGCATCTCTAGTTCTCATGTTAGGACGTGAATCCCATTTTTTCTACAAACAAACTGGAATTGACACAGCTACTTTTAATCCACACTTCTAGGTACTTCAGACTGGGTGTGGATGCTTTTCTCTTGGATTTTGCTTGAGATTATGCCTATACAAAATCATTTACAAAATAGGCAATTATAGGCAATTATAAAGGAAAATTAACTAAAATTAGATTAAACAAAAGCTAAAATTAAATGGAAACAAAAAAACTATTAGTATGGAACAAAAGTGCCCACACACAGACTTACTCCAGAATAACTAATTGTATGAAGTAAAACCAACTGGTTTTTTGGTTCCAATTTTTTGTGCTGAGAAGCTCTAGGACCTCCAGCAATTAAAGTGTGATTGTTCTTGTGATGCAAATACTTACAAATATTCTAAAGCCATTTTAAATTGCCAGCACAGTGTAAAATAGACACAGCACTGCTGAAAATGAAGCCAGAGGCCCTTCATATTTTATAAGGATTTTTAGGAGACAACTTTTGCCAATCACCTAAAGGTAAAAGAAAGGAGAGGAGAGGTCGAAGGGTTTGCACTGAAAAAGCAGATTGTGGAAGGCAGGAGAAATACAGTAAACGAAAATCCACAAGTACAAATGGCAAAGGATCAAAGGTGAGAGGCTGTGTAGGAGGGAGGTGCTACTGATGCTCCCAGACATTCAAGGATGGAAAAATTCCATTAAAACTAAGCACCTGCTGCTTAAGATTAGGGCTTCAAAATTACAAACCATGTCAGTAAAAGCATTTTACTTCGCAGTTTAAAGGGGAGCTAAAGGAAACAGCAAACGTATTAGGAGGTGGAAAAAGAGAGAATGGGGGAATATTTTAATGAAACTGATCTGTGCACATTTAAGATGGGATATTGCTTAGGCATGGCTGGTTTTAATCTGATTTTAATTTTTGTTCCCCAGCGTTTCAGCTGTCTTCTTGAGCAAAAAGAGACTTTTTGTTTTGTTTTGTTTAGTAAGAGGATACGCAACCAAGCTTTGGATGGCTTCCTAACCTTGTGCTTCATTCCTCTTCATGGGTGTGTCTTGACTCTTAAATTTCTGTTTCTTAATCCTACTCTAGTCTTTGTGGGCGAGGAGAGACAATTTCTGACTCTTTTGCCCACTGTAGGGGGAGAACGCAATGCTGGAATCCCTTCTGATGGAGTAAAGGCTGGCAAACATTAGAAACCACAAGAACTTAGATACAGAACCAGCCCGTACTTAACTGACATACACACGCTCACATCAGCGTGCCCACGCAACCAAAAACCGCACTGGAGGCTGCTTGGTTTGAAACGGCTGTTTCTCCTGCCCCATACTGCTTTGATATTTGCAAGTGGATGAGCTGAATATCACATGTCAGGCATTGGCAGCAGACAATGGAAAGCCAAAAAGCTGTTCCCAGTCCTTCACACTGAGACAGAGTTTGATCAAATTGTCGCTTATAAATAGGTGGAAAAAAACAGCTTAAGCACGCTTTTTTCTCTTTAAAGAATTTAAGATTAACCTGGTTATTGCTTTTAAATAGGAAATAGGAAAAAAAAATTTGCTAAAAGTAGTTATATGTCTAGAGTTTTCCTTTCCCCTGCTCGATGAAGGGATATTCGCTTTTCTTGTCTACTTTGAATACCAGATGTCTCTGCACAGTCAAATTGAGACATCCTGAAAGAGAAAGATTTTCAGATGTCCTCAGTTTTTTCTGGAAACTGGGCCCCTTTAAAGATGTCTCAAGTATGACACTCAAAAACAGAGTCGTCCCAGATTGCACAGTGCTTTTCAAAACTCAGCCAGCATTTTTAGTAGCCTATGCCTCAAGGAGTCTGGGCACCTTACCCAAAAAGAGCTAAAAATGTAATTTGCAGTTCTTCAAGTAATCCAAAACAAAGTATCAAATCCCTTCCCATCTTCCTTTGCCAGGGAAAGTCCCTGTGCACTGGAACTGGCCTCATTCTGCTGCACAAGGGACAGCAGAAGTAAATGGAGGGTGGAGTGGGAGAGCTTTTGGAAGAATGATCAGGCTGTGCATAGTGCTCAGCCCTACTTAATCACAGATGCCTTGCTTGAGAATCGGGTTCCAAGTATTTCCATGGTGCTCAAACACAGAGTTACCTGGCTGTCGTCTGTGCTGAAGAATTCCAGCCACCACAATTTCCTTGGCTGCGCTGCAGCTGATGGCTTTTTCCATTATTTTAATACTCAGCAGATACTTACTTGGTGTGGGTCACTAACCAGGCAAGAAAGTATCAACCAACTGCTGAATTTTCCAAATGTGAAGGTTTATATGCCTGTGTATTGTGGTCACAGAGGAACAGTCTAAAGATGTGTAGAATAAATGTGCGTGGCAATACGCATACCGCATGTGACAGACACATGATTTGGCATGTTACTAAATGTCTGATCTGTGCCTTTTTATAACAATACATCCCTTTTGGGACTTAATCCTTTGGCCAAAACAAGGGATTGTTGAGCAAAAATTAGTCAATGTAAGAGTCTTAGAAGTGATTGAAAATAGTTCTACTACAGATGGACTGAAGAAGGTTTTCATTTCTTCGTTTCTTTTTCTTAACAGGCGAAGATGGATGTCTTAAGGCATTAATCATCCTAAATAAATGAATAAATCATCTGTACTTATATACAGATGGGTTGTGGTGAGGTTAGGAAATAAAGCAAAGCAATGTGATAGACTGCTTCTGTCATGAACCATTTGCCACCCAGTTCACTTTCTATTCTGGCTACCAACTATTGCTGCCGTAGGAGCTGTTATAATGGGTTTTAATACCATCAGAGAGGAATTCCAGGTAGACCTGTAGAACAGACACGCTGGTTTTGAAAACAGAGCAAAGCATGATTGGAGCCATCACAAATAATCATCTTAACATAAATTCCCCACACAAGGTGCACTGAAAAGAGCTGGTCCACTCTCTAGAGGTATAAAAAGGGGACACAGAAAAATGCTTTTTCTTCTGTGCAATAATCTGTACCCTGTTCCAATGTTCACACTTAGAGAAGGATACAGAAAAAACTACACCAAGACTTCAAGGACAGGCCACAGAAAAATGTTCCCTAAGAGCTGGAAGATCAGACTTTTGAACCTTGTCAGGGTGTTTGGGAGCAATAAATGCATTTTCAAAAGTTGCTGAGGAGAATGTTTTGAATATTCTCTCAAACTTGTGTTAAAAGAAAGCCCAAAAGCTTAAAATTTTTAGTTATTTTTACCAGTTACTTGGAAAAAGCTTAAAGCCTCCTACCCTGAAAAATTGCTGCTTTAGTGAGTAAGAGATTAGAAAGAAAATTATACCCAGCCTTAGGATTAGGCTTTGTATGTTCTTCAGTAAACATTGTCTTGCATCTGTGCATTAAGAGACTAGAATCAACTTCAGGTATCTGGGCCTCAACTGGTTGCCTAAAGAGTAAGGAAGAGCCCATCTACTCCTACTCTGATGATGCACAGCTGTCCAAGATTACTTTTGGGGTCTCTGAAGAACCAAAGAATCTAACCTATAGCTGTAGGCAAGACACAGGAAAAGGACAAATTGGTGTACTGAGGAGATACAGACACTTTCTGGGTTGGCTGGTGTGTCTGATTCCAACATACAGGGTCACATTAACCACAAGGCATGGGACTTGGAAATAGCTTTCACCAGGCTCAGTAGGAGGGCCCTGAGGAGCTTCTTGCCTTCCTGCACAGCTGGGGGCATGATTCAGATTCCAGAATCATGTGAGCATGTTGCAACTAGGCAATTCTCTGTCCTTACAGGAGGCTCATTTCAGGTAGCATTTTGATATATTTTTTTTGTTCCATACTAGGAGCACACTTCTCACTAATTACTTTCCTTAAGATACAGTAATTAAGGCCTTTAGGTTTACAGTTACGATGTCTACGTGAAACAGTATGTGGCTTGACCTCTCAACTATCAGAAGAGGTTCAGGTAAACCATTTTAACCGCAATCGTGTTGCATGGAACAGTTTTTCTTATGGGCAGTTCAGAAATTCATATGTTTTATGCCCAGAAATAACCATTATGATCATATAGTCTGGCCTCCTGCATAGCACAAGCCTTTCGGCTAACCTGCATCCTGTGGTGGGATTATAAATCGAGGTTTGTATAGATTAGATTATGACTTGAGACAAATTATGTTTTAAGATTGGATTTTCAGTAGTTTAGGCTTGCCTCACTAGGTTTGTCCCTTCAGAGTTTTGCAGGATTTCTTTTTACTCTCCTTTGCCATCTAGTTCTTCAGCTCATTACTGCAAAAGCAATTTACGTTAAACTAGAAGTCTCCAGCTTCCTTGCCTTGGGCTTGCACAGCTTGAAGGTACCTTCCACAGTACTGTAGAAAAGATGCCTAGAAGTTGTTCCATGAACACTGGAACTAAATATTGTTGTCCTTTAGACTTACATCCTTTAGGAGCCCTATATGTAATCCTTATGATAACCTGAACTTTCCTCATGTCCTTTATGTCTTGTCTCCTCAGGGAAGGACAGGATGTGTTAGGTGACTCTTAAGAGAGCTGTATCTGCATTTACTGGTGAGCCATTTGCAGCCAAACAATATATAACAGCTGAATTCTTTGGTCATTTTTGGTTGTTTTGTTTTATTTTAATGTCATCAGGGCACTACTTTGGGTGTCCTGTCCTTCAGCAGTTGTCATTTTTCACAACACTGGTAAGAACTTAATTTTTCCTGGAGTTTCTACACTTTTGTCAAGACTGACAGATTCAGAAGTTACTGTGTGTGGCAGGGACAAGGCAGACAAACAGATTATTAGAAAGCACAGACATGTAAATTTTTTTCGTTAGGAAATGGAGCTACAGATTGTTACCTAGGGAATTTACAGTTCTTTAAAATTGCTACCTCTGAGTATTTTTACTAGTCATCTTCCTTCCTGTCTGTCTTTGAATCTTCTGTTAAGGTCTTTGGGGGTTTCAAGAAGGAGTGGGACCGTGTCAGTCTGTACAACAAGTTAGGCCAAATTTTTAGTGTTGTGGGGTGATACATGTGGGAAGCAGTAGACAGCACCTTACTGCAACTTTCTTAAAGCTTTTTGGTGCCAAGAGTCCTCTCGCAAAATTGTGTTATTCGAATGGTGTAATTATGCAGGATTACTCTCAAATATGCAACCAGAGTGACTGATAAATGATTTCCTTTTCTCCAGCAGTCATGCAAGATTAATTAGGTACAGCTAGTATGGTGACACTTTGAAAATGTAAAGCGTTATATAAATGTTGAGTGGTATTTATGCTGATTATATCCAGGATGTTGGTTGATAGGAAATACATTAAATTGTTTTTACTGCATTTCTATATATGCAGCTTCAGGTGAGAAAGTACTTTTATAAATGTACTTGGCAAATGGTTTTAAGAATTGTGTAATGGATGCTTTGAATGCCTAAGTGTGGGTTTAAAAGTGGCCTGATTTCTAGGCACCCATCTATGGCTATCACACATAAACTATGTTTATGCTCTGCCTGTCGACTCATTCCACTCACAATTCTTCAGTTTTTACATTCTCAACTCTTGTGTTGGACAGTCTTCATAGCTCTCCCATGGCAGTCAGCATTGGCCAAATGAGAAAAGGTAATGAGGTGGCTTGTGGATATTTCTGGTGTTGTTACTATTTAATGCCCTCCTTATTTTATGGTTTGCTGCTACGATTTACTGATTTATTTGTATCCATGTTTGCATAGTACCTAGAATATGGTTTACTTTTTTTTTTTTAATTACCATCTGAAAAAGTTTGTCCATCCTCTCCATTCTCAGTTACTCATTCCTACTCATCCTGCCAAAGTTTTCCACCCTCTCAGTGTTGCTGGATGCCAAGTGAACACTTTGTGTGGCTGTGCTTTAAGTGGGGGAGGAATGGAAGCTGCAGTGAGGGAAGGAGGAGCAAGTCCTTGAATATTATTTCCGTAGTCGCTTTTTTCCAAGTTCTAATGTAATGCAAGAGGAAAGGTTTTTTCCCGGTGATTAAGTAGATTCCTGAAAAGTCCCCCAAGCTCCGAAACTTTCAGATCTATGGTAAGAAAAAGAAAAAAGTGGGAGTTTCCTAGTTGAGATGGAGTGGATCATTCATTCTGGAGGCCTCCTTGAAGCCTTTGTGCACTACTTTTTAATGTCTGTGTGAACTTTTCTACTCTGTGTTTCATCAAGGGGAAGAAGCCTGGTGTAAAGGCAGTGTAGCCAAGCTGGGCTGTACTGTGTGCTTAGGCACCCCATCTTCTCAGCGGTGAATAACAGATTGACAGAAGTCACGGCTGTGGCCAAAGGGAAGAGACCAGACACTCAAAACAACGTCTTCCTGGTCTATTCCCGGTAATGTATCCTTGCGAACATCACTTCTAGTGCCCGAATGTGGACGCCCCTCTTGCTGACCTATTCTGTACCATTTTCCTTTTCATTACCTTAAAAGTCACTGCTTATTTGCTGCTGGTCCTCCCTTAGGCCGGTTTCATAATCAGCCGATTGCGTGCTCCAAACACTTGACCTGTATGGGATCTGGGTGCAAATGTATCAGCTCTGGGCCATCGCTGTTGACTGTTGAAGATGTTTCATTGGAATTGCAAAACTGTTATGTAGCAACACTGTGTTATTGGAAGAGGCACAAGTGTTTGGTTTGGTTTTGTGTGATTCCTACATGTATATAAACCACACTGTGAGCTGGGATAGAACTAACTAGTGGTGTTGGGTTTCTCATTGCTCTTTTTCGCAAGTGTAGATGATATGTTGCAAGCAGAATGTATGCACATACATTAGCTCAAACTTCCCCTTTCTTTACCTTGTCCCACTTGAATAATAACAAATAATCATGACTATTCCCTGAGCTTGGCTGTCCCCTGGCCTGATTCCCTCTACACAGTTTGAGAATTAGATTGCTTCAATATGCTCTGACCTGTGCTGTAGAAAAAGTGTTATCTGGTGACTGCTTCATGATGCTGTAGGACTGCTATTTGTCAGGACAAAGCAAAGATTACTACCTTTATTCACTTTTATATTCTGTGCTTTGCACCTTTAATGTAATTTAAATTCAACTTTAATTTCTGCTACTTGTAGAGTAAAACTGACGTTGCTTCTGCAGCTCCAAATCTCAGCAGTGCTCAGTGACACCTTGCAAAGTCTGCCACGTGTTTCACCCATTTAGGCTGAATGTTCAAAGGCATTTAATTTTTCCAGGGCCCTTCCTGTGGACATCTTTCAGTGATCTTATCTCATTTTTGTCATTTGCTTTAATACATTCAGTATGTCTTAGCCTGATAGCTCAGTTTGATGACTAGCAATACTATATAGTAGATAGGCATGAAAGAAATATGATTTATTACAAGGATGTTGAGTTCAAGTAGCAAGGAAGTCTTCAAGATATCTTTGTACAGTTGTCATTGTGGTTGCAACTGATAAAAATTTTGTTATTGCACTATTAACTCTTATGCATTACATGGTATGCACAGCATGTATTTTAGCAATGTGCCAAAGTCAAAATTGTAATAATAAAAAAAGAAAATTAGCCTGGAATTTAAATATGGTGAAAGGGTCCTTTGGTTTATTGGTAATAATAATCAAAGAAAACAAAACAAAAAAACCCACAAACAAACAAAATAAAGAAAAAAAACAACCAAACAACCTTCTTTTAATTTAACAGGATAAAGGTAAATCACAGCTACGACCCATCCCTTCATTGCTTTTTTCAGGTGACCATTTGTGTCCCTTCAATCTGATGTGTGAATTGAGTATAGTGCTTTGTTTACAGCCAGGATGCACGGGTGACTGCT
The DNA here is from genome assembly GCF_036013475.1 of Columba livia. Lineage (NCBI taxonomy): Eukaryota > Metazoa > Chordata > Aves > Columbiformes > Columbidae > Columba > Columba livia. The sequence goes on along the minus strand of NC_088603.1, from coordinate 54,009,644 downwards.
GTCTTACCTCCTCCAGCTAGGAACCTTGCATCTACCCCAGCAAAGGCCTGTTTTCATCTGCAAGGCTCCCTGTAACTTACCCACATGCAAATGCTGCTGACCTTAATTAAAGCAGTTCACCTCTCTCTGCCTCAAGGGATGGTTTCTTCATAAGGCAGTTGTGTTTAATTAGCATTTGCATAGCATTCTGCCGGTTGCTCTCTGGGAGCGTTGTTGTTCAGTAGGAGCGTGGGATTGCTGAAGCCTGACTGGCAAGCTTTGCACCTTCCTAATTGCCACAGAAGCCAAGTAGAAGTTACACAAGGAAAGAACAGAGAATCGTTAATGATGGATCATTAGCAAGTAGCTCCTTTGAATGAATGTAGATAACTTTATAACTCTATCGAAGTGAAAAGTAGCATGATGAATTATACATCAAACAATAAAAGCTCAAGAAAGACACTGGTTTTATAATTGCTGTGCAATTTTCTAGAATGCTCTAGTCTGTAAGATTAATTTTTCTGGGAAGTAGGAAGCATTCTGTGCCTGTTGTACACTTAATGTCAAATTCTTTTTTTTTTTTCATTAGAGGTTTTATTCTGTGTCTTTTGATGTGCCTGCAAAAACTCCCAGGATTTGAGATACACATTTTTTTATACTAGCAAAAATTTGCACAAGCAAGTATAAAGTGTATAGCTACTAAAGTTTATTTTCTAGTACCTAACTTCAGTTTCCTTTGCAATTTTATTCAAATATTTCTCATTCATCATGGACATGAAAAATTATTTAATTCCTCCTTGAAGAAAGGTTGCCTGGATTTTTGTTTTGTTTTGTGTTGTTTTTTGTTGTGGTGGGTTTTTTTGTTGTTGTTTTTTGTTGTTGTTGGTTGTTTTTTACGTTATTTTGAAGTCAGTTTTGAAGATGTTTTCCCTGGCCCTTCTTTTGAGGTCCAGAATCCCACTTTGTTAAGTTTGTCACGTTTTCTCTGATTATTTCAGTTGCTGTCCTGTAGAACCTCTTCAGGTGTTCCAGATGGCTTTGCAGTGGGGGCCCCACACCAGACACTGCTCCAGCTGTGACCTGCCAGCTCTGTCTAGAGCAAAAAGATGATTTCATCTGTCCTGAAGTTTTATCTCATGTTTGTACATCCCTGTATAAGACTTGCCTTTTTTGCAACAGCATGATGTTGTTGACTCATCTTCCCGTTGTGATCTAGAATAACCTCTAGCTACTCCTACCTTGCTTTGTCCCCTACTCTGTATTTATATAATTAAATGTAGTTCCTTCCCCTTGACATTATTTGATTTCACCCTGGTTTATCAGTCTTTTCTCCAGCATAGCCAGGTCATTGTGAAATTTGCCTCACAGTCAGTTTTAGCTTGAAGTCCTCAGAAACCTGAGCCGGTATGATCTGAGGCCCATCAGCCAACCCACTAAAAATATACTGATTAATGCTTCATCCTGAACAGGTTGCTCTGGAGCTCAACGGAAAAGTTTTTCTGTTTTAGAAGATCCAAGGTAGCAGTTCTTTGAATATGATTTCCCTCTCAGTGTTGCACCTAGTTTTGGATTTTCCTAGACCACATTTATTTTGTGAGTTTATGGAAAATAGCAGAGAATTTTCTTTCTGAAAGTCAAATCTTGATCTGGCATCCTAGTGGTCAGAAAGTCATCTCACCTGACTTTAGATGTCTGAGTAGTAGAGGTCTGCATCTAAGGTACTTGTCTGCCATCTCCTTTATGGAGAAACATAGGTGATCAAAATTCATCCAGCCAGATTTAGTCACTTACCGGTGTCTTAGAAGAACTACACTTTGTGTCTTTTCATCTGCAGTGACCCCAAAGGGAGTATAAGCTACGAAACATCTATATCTAGGCCATTGGAATCTAAAGTTAGATGGGATGTATCTCACCTCCAGCCTTTCTCCTGGTAGAAAGACAAGAGATCGAGTGTACACTATTTGTTCTTAATAGATACATGCTGGTTGTTAGTCATCTCTTTAGTACTTTCAGTGTGATTATTTACTCCAGTATTTAATGGAACTTGAAGTTAAATAATTTGAACCATAATTTCCCAATTCAGCCTCCATTATACCTGAGCCCTTCCAGGAGCATTCTCATCAGGAATATACCAGATCAGCTCAAGAAAATGCCTGTTTTTCTAAGCATCATTTATCTTATTTTGACCCACTTGGAGGTGGATACCTTTACTGTATTAATAATTTGATCACAGTTGATGAAGACTCTCTAAAAAATTACATATTCTGGCAAACTGCATGACCTTTGTCAGCATCTTTCCTTAAAGAAATAATAAGTCAGGTAATGAACTTCCCTGTTTTTGCCATTGCAGGATGACTTCTTGTGTGATTCATTTCCCTTGCTGGTTAGCATCCTATTTCTTTATAAAGAAGTCAAACACAGTTCTGCCTATTAGGGCGCCCTATGTATTTTTTTACATTTCTTAGTAAAGCTGTAGTGCATAGGCAAAGACATAACTATGTGTAGCTTTCTCTGTAAATTCTTTCTGATGATATAATAAAGATCCTGCCTATGAATAGAGGAATCCTATTGCCAGTTGTCCAAAGTATCAAAGGTTCTTGAATTTTGTAGTAGTGTTTTCAGCTGACAGTTTGGGAAATTGTCTTCTATTTCTATATAAAACAATTAGTCTTTATATGCATATGCTGAGTGTACACCTCGGTTTTGATCCCAAGGAAAATTTGTGGCTCATTCACTCTTCTGAGACCAACAATAATGGTATAGCTACTAGTCTGCTAAGGAACCATGCTGAATTCTCTGTTCAGTTTACTGCAGAGGATTGCTAAAAAGCGAGATCTGACTACCTGCAATAGACATAGAAGTCCTCACATAATCATCAACTTCCCTGAGTGATTTCTACCTTTGAAATTACTCTTCCCAGAGTAAATAAACCATTGTTGAGCTTCTTATGGCTGCTACTACCTATAATTTCGATAGAAAATGTAAAACAAGCTGGAAATATCTTTGCTGTGCATGATGCCAGTTGTACATCACCACAGGATAGTGGAGGACATTGCAGAGGTACCTGAGCTGTTGCTAACTGGAGATGGCGCTTCCATCATCCAGTGCACTGCTCCGACAGGGTGTTAACATGACGTGTCATTGTGTTCTTAAGTTTGTGCCTTCTCCTGTTGTAGATGGAGTTATGGGGATTTGGGGATTTCTGCACCTTGTCCCATTGTGTGGGCTGGGCTTTGTTGTTCAGCTAGCAGAGTGGTAGATTTGTGATACAGGATGACTCGGGGCACCCAGATATACATACCACTGGGAACAAGGAGAAGACTTTCTTAACGTTGAACAAATATTCAGCAGTTCTGCATTTGGGTGAACTACTTTAAACCAGCTTATTGGTACATTATTCTGAACTGCATTTTTTTTAGTCTGTAATTCCAGAATATAACGTTTCTGTGGTAAGGACTCTGATAAGACTGCCATGAAAATGAAATACTTTCCTTTAAACTGACATAGACACTTCAATATAAATACGGGCAGTAGCTTTTGAAAATAATTTTCCTTTTCTCTGATTTTTTTACAGGACCAGCTGTCAGATACAGTGAATTTGCCGTGTCACATCCCAAACCACCTCCGCTTGTTGGACAGCATACAGTGGAGATACTGAAGGGCATGCTGGGGTACGAGGATGATGCCATAGAAGAATTGCTCCGTATTGGTGTTGTTGCTCAGCATGAGGTCAGATAAGGAACATTAGCTACATTCCTTCACACTGAGTTCACATTACTTTGTCCTCTCTTTGCTCCCTTCAGCTCCCCTAATGGGACTCAAAGAGAAGACATAATTTAATTCCTAATTTTCTTCCATGTGTGTTTGTATGATTTTAACACTGATGTATCAAATAAACAATCTCATACTGGCTGAGTGAAAGATTTTCTTGGGGGGCGGGGTGGGGATAAATGTAATTATACAGTCCTGTGTGGCTACTCATTTTCTATACTTCATATGGGAAATGGAGTTCTTATCATAATTACAGTAATTACCTAAATGTTTGTCCCCAGAAGGACATAATCTTAGTGAAAAGAAACAGAGCCTTAAAAATACGTATACTAGATTCTCCACTTGCAGAAATCTGTCTTGTGCAATTATTTTAGCAGAAAATCAATTATGTAACAATCGGTGGTTTATCTGATAGATTTGGAACAGAATCATCAGTCATGAACTCTTTATTCATCTTTATCTTAAATCATGGGTAGAGTAACCATTCCAAAGCTCACTTCTGTTCCCTGGTATTCCAAAATACCAATATGTCTTTATGTTACATTGCACGTTCATGACAATCCCAGTACATTTGCAAAAACACGCTGAAAATGGCACAGTTCTTCAGTTACAGAACAAGCCTGCTCCATGACCAGTTGAGAGGCAAACTAAGTGTTTTGTGACTTTTTTCAGAAAGGCCCAAGGTACTGTTAGTTAAACATCAATTAAAACAAAACCACATGCTGGACATCAAATACCAGAACTTGCCAGACTTCTCAGTCTAGTTCTGTGGGTAGGTACTGATCCATATCTCCGACTCTAGTTGCCATCCAAAGCAGCTTTCACTATAGAGAAAACAGATTGAAATCTGTGCAAAACTCTTGACTCAGTCCTACCCCCATGATTAAAATATGGTGAGAGTTGACAAACCTTCCTCTTATTTAGTAATGCCATATCCTGCAGTAGGGTGGCTTGTAATAGTAAGGCACTGTGCACTGCGAGAAGGTGGAAGAATTTGATCCGTGGCAAATAGTAAGGAAAAGATTAAAGAAGAGCCATTTCTTCTCTACAAACCAATTTGGCAGTACTTTACTCACAGAAGAAATGCCGCTTTATCACAGCATGTAATTTACAGCTAAAGTAAACTCAGTGTATGGGAAGGGTCTAACCTTTGTTGTGTGCACCCTGGGAGCGAGGCAAAGCCTTTCTGTTCCTAGAACTAAATAAAACTAACTCAAATTGACACTCAACACATAACATCGGTATTTCTCCCAAAGTATCGGAAACAGGCCTGGCATTATAACTAGCTTGTCACTTTGTTTCCACTCTAACAAACAACATCCTCTGTATTACATTTGAACTTCACAACTCTGCATTACCTTCTGGGAGACGAAAAGAGGTTATTACATAATCAAATTGCAGTGGAACCCCACTGTGGTTGCTCATTTTTAAAGCCTCGTGTGTTTTGGTTCATTTGTTTGCTTGTTTTCTCTGTGCTTTTGTGTTCTTTTTTCGGATTTTTTTTTTTTCTCTGTTTTATTTTTTTAATTCTCCTCTTGCGCTGCATTCCTGGCACCAAACTCCATAATACGTCCATGTGCTAAAGACATCATGAGATCCTGGAAGAGTTACTTCTTAAATAAATATAGAAATAAGTCTGAATTGAGAATGGGAACACTGTAGGGGAAGAATTGAAACTGGATTGGAAGAGGTTGTGATATAGTCCACCTTCCTTTTAATCTAAGGGGAACATCCCTTTGTTTTTAATGAGAAAAGCAGCAATTTTAATTCAGCTTCACATAAAATGGATAATCTGGTATTGAGCTGAGCTTTATTTACTAATGAAAACTATTTAGCACTGTCAGATAGCATTCAAAAAAATAAGTTTGCTGGTTTTACTTTGTTAAGAACTCTTTTCTTCCCGTTTCTAAGACTCTCATATGGAAGATACAGTAAAATATTGCTCAGTTTTGTTCAAAAATTTCTAAAAAATTCTTTTTTTCATGCTTTTCCAAGGAATGGAAATAGCTTATCACCACATCCTTAGCTACGGTAAATTGGCAGAGCTTCTTTGACTTTAACGTAATGATGCTGGTTTAAATCATCTGAATATCAGGCTATTAACTCCATAAAGTATTTCATGCAGAGTTCACATGCAAACGGTGTTTCCACTTTCTTTTTTCCTTTTTTTTTTTTTTTTCACTGTTTTCCTCTCTGCTATGTTGACAGTCAAATGCCCAAAGGGATGATCAGTGACATTATTTTGTCTCACCTCCAGTGCTTATTGCAGTAAGAGAAATCCAGATGCCATTTTGTCTTCTCAAGAGTTTAATTCATACACTCACATACAGGCTGTTGGTAACTCTTGTTCAAGTCAGAAATAAATGGAAGTCATTAAACAGGTGGGTGTCTGGGAGCCTAGAAAGTCCTGTAGTTTCTAAGATCTGATCATTAAATTTTGCCCTTTCATAAGGTTGGTCCTTTGATTTTGGGTGATACAGAGGACAGTTCAATAATTCTCTTGATAATATCTAAGCTGTTATAGTACTGGTTTCCTTTAGAAATGAACAAATAAAATTAGAAAAATAATATTTACAAAATTTACTGCACTTTTCCCAGGAATCTTCAGGAATACATGTGTCTAGAGCTTAATTGCCTTTTGACAATCTTGTAGTTTCAAAATGGTTTTGTCTTGTACTAAAAAACTGGAAATCAACCATCATATGGGATTCTGCACATCTGTCCTGGTTTCAGCTGGGACACAGTTAATTTTCTTCCTAGTAGCGGGTATAGCACTGTGTTTTGGATTTAGTATGAGAAGAATGTTGATAAAACGCTGTTGTTCTGGTCATTGCTGGGTGGTTAAGGACTTTTTCAGCTTCCTGTGCTCTACCAGGTGTGCAAGAAGCTGGGAAGGAGCAAAGCCAGGACAGCTGACCCAAGCTGGCCAAAGGGGTATTCCTACCATATGACATCGTGTTCAGTATATAAACTGGAGTTGGCCAGCCAGCAAATACCGCTGCTGGAAACAAACTTGTGAGTGGTGTGCAATTGCCTTGTGCATCACTTGTTTTGTACATTATATTATTACTATTACTATTACTATTACTATTACTATTACTATTACTATTACTATTATTTTATCTTCCTTTGCTGTCGTAGTAAACTGCTCTTATCTCAACTCAGGAGGTCATGTGGTTTTTTTTAATTTTCTCCCTTATCCTGCTTGTCAGGGGCGGGAGGAGGGAGTAGCTGTGTGGTCCTAGTTCCTGGCTGGGTTTAAATCACGACAACCTCACAAACTGAGATCCCACCAATTTCAAGGGTAGGATGTAGTAGCCATGATGTGAGTGTGTGTGGAATTGGCTTTAATTTGACTTGATGTACATATCAGTGTCTTAAAAGCAAAAGAGAGAGGCAGGACACACCTGTTTTCTGGTTCAGAACTGAACCCACCTACAGCTGTTTGCCAGGATATAACTACCCCTGAAAAGGGAGATTTCCATTTTGTCCCCTGTTCTGACTCGATGGTCCATGGCCCCTTTGGCTCCATTCTCTGCGCTGGGGGTTCTGTGGGAAACTGCAGCGGGTCTGTGGAATCCTTGACAGAAAATATGGGAGTAGAGATCAGCCTTGAAGATATTAAGATTTACCCTTGAGAAGGATGGGAGTAAAGGAGTATCCGGAGATAAGGAGTTGTACCCATGAGAGAGAAGGGAATAGAAGAATAACATGGATGACAGAAAAATTAACCAATGAGGTGTTAGTGCTGTAACTTGTAACCAATAGTGAAAAGACACATGAACTGGTAGAATTGTATAAAAATGCACTTGTAGCAATAAATGGCACCTATTAACCTATTACTTCAATCTTGAAAGAATTTGGTCTATGTCGTTTGTCCATCTCAACCGCAACAGGGTTCCCATTGTTCTTGTATTATCTTGACCATGAAAAAATCTTTCCTCAGACCCCTTCATATAACTGGCTTCCTTTCTTTTTTGTGCAAGCTAGTAAAGCTCTTGACCAGGTAGGTATAAATCATCCAGAAAACTGCAAACTTGGTGGAGGCAGGATGGCTTTGCATAGCCTGAGGATCTTGCTGAGGAACATCTTAATGCATTGAAAGAAAATTCCGATGAAACAACAGGCAAATGGATGGTAATGGATTCTTGCTCTATGCAAATATTGTTCCTGGTATCTCTTCTGCAGGATGTTCCCACACACTTGGGACATCCCTGCACAGTTGTCTGCAATGTGTGCCCTAGAACTGATGTTCAAAAGTAGGTCTTTTTTGATTAGTGGCCAGGAGGAACGTTACCCACTAGCAGAAGCTCACCAGCCTCAGCAGCTATCCAGCCTATGTGCCAAGGCCAGTGAAGCCATGTTCATGTGAGGATTCATCTGTTGAAAGGGATGGCTTAACTCTGCTGGAAGGCAAATGGTCCTTTTCTTATTAGGTTTATAAAACAAAAATCAACAGGAAAAAAAAAAAAAAGCTATTTGTCAGGTTTGGGGTTTTTTTTAGTATGAAACAAGCAGAGAAAGGGAAAATATCCCTATTCTTGACTTACAAAATATAAAGGCCCTCTCTTTTTAAAGTTTATTGAAATAGAGGCTTTTGATGCCTGTTGATATTTATCAGAGTTTTGGCATTGCTTCTTCAAAGATTAAAGCTCAGCCAAAAGATTTCTAATGACAATGTGCTAAGGCTAAAGTTGCAGTCCAAATAACTCCGTGAGTGTGCATGTGTAGTCAGTATAATAACTGAGAGCATTTTCATTAAATTGTCATACAACTCTGCCACTCACAGAGCACTGTAAATCCTCAGCCTGGTGAACACGGAGATAAAAGGCGGGTAGGCATCTCTACGAGTAAAATGATCATAATTTCTTTTAATATTTAAATGACAAGACATAGTTAATCCTTTGTCCTTCCTAACATTATAGCACAGTATTAAGATGTATTTATTTCCCCAAAATGTAATAAAATGTATTTAATTGCCAAAAGACAGAGGAAAGGTAAAGTACTTTCAGAGTTTGGGAATGCTGGCAAAGCTGCTCACTTTTCATGTCAGTGACATTAAACAGCGCCAGATACAGTACTTTTCTTAACTGCTTGTACATTGAGTTTAATGTGGCCTGGTGAAATGCTAAATGCTATTAGCTGGTGAAAAAAGCCCCAACCACCCTCAGAGCAGTTCCTGCAGGATCATGTAACCTCCCAACACACAGGGCTGCATGATACTGGCCAACATGATAAAAATGCACTGATAAACAGTAATATAGTCACCTTTTTAAAGCTGACAGCCAATCAATTCAATTACTGTATGTTTCTGTTGTGGCTGGAATTTGGATCAGACATGTGAGAAAAATGCCTGGGTTCACGTATGCCAAGGACCCATGAAACTTTTGCAATAAGATCTCATTTTTAGCACTGGCTGTGTCAAACATGGAAGGGGGGCCAAGTGAGGGTTGAGATGGGGACAAGTTGTAAATTTTTAGATTTTTTTTTTTGTTCTCGAGAGCTACAGATGAAAGTGAATTTACAAGCACCAATTAGCCTTTAGTTAACAAGAAATTCTTGAAAATCAGAGTAAAGGGTACACTAAACTGCCTGCCTTAAAAGGCCTTCATGATGATAGTCTAATTTGCAGTGAGCAGTGCCACACAGCTTATTTACAAGGTACTCAGGAAAGCAGGCTGGAGAGGAGCCCACTTCACTGCAATTGCTTCTGTGCTTCAGCTATTTCACTAACTAATAACTACCCCAAACTGGCCCAAAGAGCTTTAAAGTATAAGAAGGAATTTGAAGATGTGTGACCTGGTAGAAGAATGCATATGTAGCTTTCATCTCTTGCAGATCTGTTTTAGGAGAAGCTGAAGTTTCTCTTTAAAAAGTTGCTTATAAAAATGCAGGGTAGTGTGTACATTTCCCACTGACACTCTCTTCTCCTGGAAGACTGAGCCTCTGAGTAAAGCAAACATTCTGTGAGATAAGTGACACTTCTCTGACAATTTTTTTTGTCTTTTCATCAAAACCCTTTCTCTCTCCCAAAGCCAAAAGTGAAGGCTTGTAGCTGAAAGATGGAAATACTGTTTCAGCAATGCCACTGCAAAGCTTCCTGCAAGTCACCATTCAGATTCCTTGTGCCCTTTCCATTTTGGGCCAGGTGGCCATAGGACACCTGTGATATATCACACAGGTTTATCATGAGAGTGAGTAGCCTATGCTGCTTAATGGGAAATGCAGTCTAGCCAGGGAAAAACAGGATCGTGAAGTGGTTGCTCTACAAAGCTATACATGAGTCACTAGGGAACTGTTTTTCTGAATCCAAGTTTTCAGGAAAGAACTTCATTGCCCAACTGACTGTACTCCTAGGCAGTTCTGCCCGCTCAGTGTAACATCTGCACTGTACTAAATTCTCTGTGCTTCAAGATATGTAGTCGATGGGGAACAGCTTGAGATAGAAAAAGGACCTTAAGAATAACTAGGATCAAAGAGAAAACACTGCTTGAGACTTACACTCAGTTACATCTGTGTTGACACAAAACTCCAGATTCTGTGGTATGGCAAGTAAGGCTGATGCATTATCTGCAGTCCTTGTGTGCAGCTCAAGTCTCCCTGTGCCTCTACAGCATAGTTCTGGCTGTAACAGCAGCAGACCTGGCAAGAGCTTACACAACCAAACTGAATGGCAGTAGATCCTGGTTGCAAACCAGTGTTAACTACCTTAGACCTGGTAAGGTGTGAGGACCTGCTGCTCTCAGTTAATGATGTTAATTTGTTAACAAATTTGAATTGTTAATACTTCTGAAGATTCTCTCCTGCTTGCTGACTCATTTTGTGTGGTTTTATGGACTTGCCTTCGAACTCTCTCCTAATGCACTGGTGGTCCTATCTCCTTTGCATTTACAACTGCACTTACAGAGTTTTAGACCATTCCAAAGCATTGTGCCTCTGACCAAACAACTGATTCTCCTAAAGTATGAAAACTATTAGAAAGCATTACAGATCTATTTTGTGCCATAAGCACTGAATAATTAAAAGCCTAATCCATTGCCCTTTGAAGGTAATGAAGGGGAATTCACATTGCTTTCAGTGGACTTTGAGTCTGAACCTAAGTCAGCATCATGAATTTTTTCATGTTTCTGAATATGCCAGCTTGTGTCATTTGCTTATAGACAAACTATTAACGTATTTTCTCTCTGGAGATGCTTTAAAATAATTAGACACATTTGTGGTACACAAACGCTCATTTCTTTAACTTCCTATGGGAAAAGCTTTCATATTTTTCTGTGCTCTCATCCAGAAACCTTAAGTCATTGGGTTTTCTGTTTCTTTGGTAGGATTAAAATGTCTTCTCTCTCTCTCGTCATTGCACTTTCACTGTAAATTATAGTATGATCTAAAATGTAGGTGTTTCTTAAATCAAGTGCCCCATGAGGCTTTATACAATATTTGTACTTGCATTAATGACCATACTATTAGCAATGTTAGTAGATTACATCAGTAGAGGACTCATTTACTGAACTATGTCTGAAGAAAGGAGAAATCCTAATATTTTTTTGTGAGTAGCTTATTGTGAGAAATGTGGACTGTTACCAACCTTAAATACTCAAATACCCAGAATCAGACCCTAAAGCAATCAGGAGCAGTTTAAAAATTGAGAAAGTTCTAAAATACCATGATAGAATAATATACCTGGATGAGATTTTAAAAGGAAAAGAAGGAACAGCAAGATTTGTGATAAAGTTGATAGAGCTGGCAACATCTCTTGTACATATATTTGTCTGTGGAATGAAATGCAGGTCATTGGTGACTTCCTTGCAGGCCTGGAATTTGTCCAACTTGTTTCTCTGGGCTTTAGGGAGCAGATTTTTAGGAGGGTTTTTTGGACATTATTGGAAGTGAATTCTGCTAATGATTTTGCTAGCAATATTTTTAACATTTCTAGCTGAATATAGTACTACCTGGGCATTCAATCAGCAGCTGAATGCTGGACTCAAGCTGTTGTTACTTGATAAATTGAAATACATGCTCTTTCATGTCATGCAGCATGCATTTGGGTAGGTTGAATATGAACATTTGCAGTGTTATGAAAATAAGCATTGTGTGATTGAAAGCAGTCTTCATTGTAGTGGTCAAATGCATTCCTCACCTCTTTCTATGAATAAAATCAAAGGCGTTCTTCAAATTCTTCACAGAGGAAGGAGCCTGAAACCGAACACAGTGGGATGAAGATTGATAGGAGCAGGTCTTGAAAGGGTGGAATTTATCGTAGCTCTGTTGGCTTCCATAGCTTTTAAGGATATCGTCATGTGAAGAACACTGGACCAGTGGTTGCTGGGCTGAGGACTATCAGAAAATCTGCATGCCACAGATTTCCTGTTTGATGCTGGGCAAGTCCTATTCCCTTCTTTTAAGCTGTCTGTATGGAGTTTGGTACTTTCCGATCACAAGTACAAACTAGAGATTGTGAGCTAACCTGATATCAGAGGCCATCTCTGTTTAGACAGATGGAACCCATTGTCTCTCTTGCAGAGCCATTGTGTTGACTTTAAAATGCGTGTGTTGCAGCACAGCAGAGAAGTTAAATTGTTTCGCAAAGTAGGGACATTCTATTTTTCCTGTAAAACCAATATGAACAACCGCAGTTTCCCAATATCCCATTAGTGAAGCAGAGAGAATCCTCCCCAAAGGGCTTGTGAAAGACCTCCACAGATCATTTGGGTATAAACAGATAGTATCTTTGTACCTAGTGGTTGCTTATGTATAAAACCAAGATCACAAACTTTTAGAGTTTGGCCTTTCTGGCAGCGACTGCAAAAATTTCAGGAAGTTAATCTAATTTTGTGACTGGGACGGTGACTTTAAGGTTAGGGAGATTAGCTGCAATGTATATTCCCAGAAAGAACTACTGGCAGCGCTAGGAAAAGTTGGAAAAAAAGATGATCTGTATCAAGCAGAGCTACCTCTGCCAGCAGGGAAAGGAGGAACCCAGGAAGACCTGATTGCAAACACAAGCTATCCAAGTCTCAGAAAATACGCTCAAATGAGCTAGGCAGTCATTCAGGATCTGTTCCCTGATTTGGAGGTATGTGCTGATCACTTGGTTAGAAACTTTCCCTAGAAGGGTGGACAAGAGACTTGGTCTTTTGAAAAGCAGGAGGTAACACTGTGTTCTGTTCCACGTTCCTCACGCTGCAAAATTTCAAAGTAAGGGCCTGATCCCATGCCAAGTGGAGCACATGGAGTCACTTCCTTAGCCTTTGATACATTCTGGCTCAGCATTTAATTAATAGCCTTGATTTTATGAATAGTTTTTCGGTTTGAACTTTTCACTCCACCTTTTCTAGATAGAAAGATGGGACCCACACTTCTCTCATTAATTTCAGATGGTTTGTTTCTGCTTTCAAGGTGTGTGCATGGACTCTGAACTTCCTGGACACAAATGAATGTGAAATCTGGCCTACGCTTAAAAGCAGGTCTGAATCTGTAATGCCAAAATGTTGTGAAAGTGAATTTCAGTCTGATTATATTTGTAATGCTCATATGCATTCCAGGAAATACTGAAATATTTCAACTCCAGATGATGGGATAGCAATGAAAAGTGGATTGAAATCTTGTGTGTTCAAATACAGAAGAAATTTAAAACTGCCCGACACTTGCTAAGCCTGTCATTTGAGCCTTGCTGATTAGTCACTGAAATTATCCACCCAGAATTTTTTTTTAAAAATATATTATTTCATTTTGTTTCAGCTAGTAGCCAGTTTTGCAATCTGCTCTTGAACAGAAAAATGAAGAGAAATTGAACGACCTATATGGCCATGTCAAACCATGCAGTTTACTCGTTCAGTTTCCACACAAGTCAGCATGAAACTGCATGAGCTTCCAAAGGAAGAAAAACCAGGAACTCAGGCTATTGTGAAATGTTGATGTCAGTAACACATATTTCGACCTGCCATGCTGAAATATCTTTTTTTTTCTCCCATTTAAAGCTGAGAAGAAACCAAAAGTACACGAAAGAGTATTTGGGCCCAAAAGATACTTATTTTAGACATTGCCATCTGATAAATGTCCTTGCTTTTATATCTCCATCCTAGTCTGCCAATGCAAAGGATATTTGCTCCAGAGGGGCAGCTGGGTGTGGGTGCCCCAGTAGTAATTTACAGCTTGAGTCCTTTAAGAGCAGCCTTCAAGCAAAACGTAAAGGCAGAAGTGAGGGGGCATCAACATTGTCCCTGGGGTGCAGTGATGCCCTCCCTCCTCCTACAAGGAAGGTAGAGATGGGTATTGCAGGGAGCATGGACACCTGTCTTCCTCAGCATGGAGTGTTAGGAGCCAGTTGGGCTCACAGAGCTTACACCTGATGAGAAGTTGGTCCATCTGCACAGTGTGGGTGTAGAGTTGGGGAACCATGATTTGGGGGACCAGATCAAGGAGGGAGACCTTGTGGGGTATTAGGCATTAATGGCTCTTTGATTTATTTTACTCCTGAGCTTGACAGAAAACTGAAGAAGGTTTCTTCTGCCTTTGGGAAAGAAAGACAGCAAAACTGCCAGAGCACTAGCAGTACTGCAGGTCTGCAAGTGTGAAAAGACCGAGGTGGAACGATGTGTCTCACCTGAAACTAATGCCCAGAAATTTACAGCAGGTGGTTTGCTCCTAAGTGAGGACTCCTGAGCTCTTTGTTGACTTGCTCCACCGAGGTTTTCTTTTAGTTGATCTTTCTGCTCCTGCTCTCTGTTCATCCAGTTGCTTGGCAGTCTCTTTGGGTAAGTACCAATTGTTTCTCTGTGTTTGACCAGCATAACAAGATACTGATTTTGCTTGGATGTTACAGTGATATGAATAACTAGTGTTTTGTTCATCAGCTATAAATTTTGAGAAAACTGGCTATCTTTCTTGTTGTGCTTTTGGACTTTGTCACCAGAAAGCATCTGATTTTTTTCTATTGCTATGAGTTTGGGCTACACTCAAAGGTTCAAACTCTTATTTTATTTTTTTTTGCTTTTGTCCCTATTTCAGTTCCTTAACCCTTAAAACTGCCTTGCACTTATCCCTTAAATTTCAGACATATTTCCCCCCTTCTGAATGTTTTCTGTTGTCAAAAGAAGAAAAGCGATAATTTGGAAGGTTCACAGAAAGCATGTTTTGTGATTATTGTTCTTGTGACCTGTCCAATGTAAACTGCTTTAGAAAAGCTCTGTTCCAGCCACTTTAATTTGCTTTTGCAGAACACTGGATTTGCAGTTGGCTGAAGACAAGGGCTTTTCTTTTAATGGGTACTCTGAGAGGAATGCAGTTTAACCATTCCATTTAGTTCCTTGGCTTTTAGTTCTGCCTAATGGTGCCTGGGGGAGTACTATGTGCTTAACTTCAGGCTAATCTTCCTTTGCCACCTTTTTATTGTTGAGAAGGGCCCAATATGCTCCTTGGAGTGTGGTGGCCTGTGCCAGTGTGCTACTGAGGTAGTTTGAAGGTGGACTATCTAAGGCCAGTTCTTCATTCCTAATAACAGCCTAAACCAGTGTCACAGGACCGTGTGTGCCTGTTGTGGCCTGGGAACAGCTCTTCTGCCCACGCAGGCCTGAGAGGGAGATTCCCGCAGAGCCTCTGCACACAGTCACGTTGCAAAGCCTGCTCAGCACCGAAATGCAGCCTGGAAGGGGTGGTGGTACCTGGGAAGGAGCACAGTCTCAATAGGAGAGCTAAAACCACAAAGCTTGGCTTTCCGTGGGTGGAATGACACCCGTTCACACCAGCTGGGAAGCCAGCCGGGTTTCATGTTTCTGCTCACTTTGGAGCCCCTTTACTGGGTGTTTACAAGGTTGCTGAGGCTTGCAAAGGCAAGGTTATGTTCCCACAGCTGACTTTCTCTCACTGATCCCGGAGAATTGCTGAACAATCTCTGGGGCGTATGCCAACTTGATAGGAAAGAATTACCCTGAATCTCTCCTTTTTTTGTTTGCTCTGTTGCTGTGGCCCCCAGCAGCAATCATTCCAGGAATTAACTTTTCTAAAATAACAGCACATTTGTTTTCTCTAATCCTTTAACTTCTTTAACTCTTGCAAAATCAGAGCGGAGATGGTGGGAAGCTTAACCAAGTCTAGCTCTTCAAACTAATCACTCCAGTGGCTGGATATCTGCTTTCCATCTCCTCCCCTGGAAACTGGAGAGATGGTGGTCAGCTGGTAGTTCAACCACATGGGAGGAACCAGGCCCACAGAGGGGCCACACAAGGTGCTGATGGGAGCATGGAGCAGGGGACTTCCATGCAGACAGATGATGACTAGAGGGTTATCGCTAATAGATGGGTACCCATCATGACAGCACTGGCTATTAGGCAGCAATGTCCAGTCTTCCAGTACAGCTTCTTAGATCTCGAAGGATGTAGACTCAACCTCCTGGTGAAAAACAGCAAGAGCTATGGTGTTTAAGAGCACGCTTAGTCCCAAATGCAGTGGAGCCGTGAAACATGGTGTCTCCACCATCCTGCCAGCTCTGCTGCCATCACTAGAAATGCCATCCTTGTCAGCAGGACAGCACAGTAGCAGCGATGGTATAGTGAAGCTGTCGCATCTCCTTTATTAAAGAACATGCAGTTCGGCTTTGAAAAGGGATCCCTGGAAGATATCTGAAGGGGTGCAGCCACATCATCTAATGGAGCTAAATCATGACATTCCACTCTTCCGAGTTTGAGGTAGATGACAGAGGTTTTACCTAAAAATCAACACCAGTGTTGTTTGGTTGCCTGAGAGCTAACGACAGTGTAACAAAGAGATCGTACCTTGAAAATCTTTAAGTTCAGTTTCTTGTTACTCTTTCTGATGCAGCTGTTAACCTTCATAAGACTACGAGTGTTTAGAAGACTAAGGTACTCTATGTTAAACATATTCTTTATCTTTTTAAGATAAAGAATGGATTTTGGCGAGACTCACAGAAGCAGAAAAAAATTCTGCATGCTAAAATAGATGAGCTCCCTTTTCAATAATAAAATCAGCTGTGCTTAAAGAAACTAAATCTGTATTTGTGGATTCTGGTGACGCAAAGAAATTCCTTAAACTAAAATTTAATTTATTGTGGAAAAAGCAGGAGTTGTTTTTTAGATCCATTTCTAACCATGATATTCTTCATGTTGTTTTTCTTTGGAAAATGGATGTTGATTTGGATGATGTGACTTGGTGCTTTCTACTTCCTTGTCATATAATGTTATTAAAACATTCTGGTGCATGTAATTAATCTAGTTCTTTAAAATTAATAGTGGATCCCAACTGACTTGAAAATTCCAGAGCACAGGTTGACATTTAAGCTCTCCTCATTGATTGCATAACAATATCTTAATAATTAACTCTCAATATTTACTCACATGAGTTTGTGATAATATCAGATATTCCTTTTATGTAGCATAGGCTTTAGTATTCCCATCAGTAAAAAGCACGGGTCAAAGTTGTGCTCTTGTTGCACAGGTAACTGACTCTCAGCTCTGATTTAGACTCAAATGTATTTTATGCTAGAATGTATTTAAAGTGTCTGTTTATTTCACTGAAGTATTCAGAGTATCTAGTCGATTTGTGAGGTCTTTTTTTTTCTTATGCCATTAGTGTCCTTTGGTGGGATATTGTTGAGAGCAAAGGTTGCTTTTGTAGGACAAGTGACCTATGCACTGTGATGCTCTGGGCTATAGAATATAAGAAGAAGGTATGGGATATACCTAGAGAGTAGATACTTGACCTAACAAAGCTAGAGAGATTAAGGCAGTTTTTTTTGTTGTTCGGATGTGGAGAGTTGGTACTTTCATGAATAAAAAGCCATTAGGTGAAAACTTGGAGTGCCTAAAGTTGCTGGAGTGCTTGAAGGGTAAGTTAGGTTCTTGCTGTGAATGTATAAAAACGTTGTGAATGACTGAATTAATACATGAATGCCAATTCTCTTCTCTTTTAATTAAGTGGCACTTAAGTAACATTGGTACTTGACATTTAGGTCTCAGTTTGTAACAGCATCCGCTGTTAGCTTTGGGAACCTCAGAAGTTGTGAGTGCCGATCTTGTAGCTTATGGCCTGACTTTTATATATAGCTCTAAATAAAAATACATATGAAAATGCACACGTGTACACGCACGTGTATATATATATATGTATATATTCCTTAGATATTTATTTCCATATCTCCAAATATCATCCCTAACCTAACTGACCATCCAGAATTATCACTCATGCTTAGGAAAATGTGGA
This sequence comes from Columba livia, assembly GCF_036013475.1. NCBI lineage: Eukaryota > Metazoa > Chordata > Aves > Columbiformes > Columbidae > Columba > Columba livia. The sequence continues at coordinate 53,991,680 of NC_088603.1, read as the reverse complement.
GTCTGGTCTGTGGCCCCGTCACTCGCTGTTCATGTGCGCTGGAAACCCCCCTGTAAGCAGGCCCCACAGTTGCTTGTTCTGTCTCCATTTATGCCAGGTATGTAAGCATAAGCCTCACGTTAAGCGTGTTTAAGAGATCTTGTTGATTACAATGGGAGTACTCCTACAGCTTATAGCTGTGCAAATGTTTACATACCTGGCTCAGTCTGGGCCTATATAAAGATCTGCTTTTCTCTGCGAAGCCTTTTCTGTTTGCTGCTTTGAAATTTCCCATGCTTCACGCTTTCCCCTAGTCGGAGAGAGGCTGCCCAGGTCCTTACTAGGAGAAGGCCTAGCACTGGAGGTTTGAAAACACCACTTTGCTGGAGATTTAAAGACCAGCTAAAACAACAAGCTATTCCTCGGTGACCAAGGGCACACTGATAGTCAGGTTCACATTACTGGAGCAGTTTTCACCAGCGTAAAGTCTGTCAGGGTTTACCAGACTTGTTCTTTGGGTTTGTTCTTTGGCCCTTGTTTCCCCGCTGTCCCAGAGAACAGCCTTGCATAATTACTTCAAGACAGCAACTATTATCATATATACAGGGTGTTTCAAAAAGATGGACCCAGTTTGAAATCACAGTTCACAAATTCAACTATCATCTCAATGTTGTCTGTACAGCAGGTGGAGGGAACACAGAGCATTTATAAAAGGGTTACTAAAACTTAATAACTCATTAAACCATTTGTAAATTTTTGTGTAATTGTAACATGTTGCCATCATGCAACTGGGTTCATCTATTTGAAACACCCTGTACTTTAAAAAGAATTAGAAAACCCAAACAACCAACCAAAAAACCACTTTGCATGCATTGTTGCTACTCACAGAGAAGGCTGGATGTTTGGGCCATGTTTCTGAACACCTCTGCTCCCCATGTACATAATTGGTGTGAATATGAATATATATATATATATGTGTGTGTATTATGTATGTATGCGTGCAAAGATATCATCTTTTCATATAGATTTTCCTTCCAGAAGCTAAAATAAGACCGTGGAAAGGAATAAGTTGCTGGTTTTTCCAGGAGGTGGATGCATTTATGTTAGTGTAAAGCTGGCCGTAGGTCAATAATTCCTTCACTTGCTCTGTTTGCTTGACGATTACATTGTTGCTCTGTAGAAGGAAAAATAGCCTATGAAAAGAGTCTTTTCCGGACTCAAAAGATTTATGCTTTGCTTTGTTGGTGTTTTACGCTGGCACTTGTATCAGTCTTGCTCTTAAACTGAGTATGATAATGATACTTTAATACATCTTAAAGTGAACTTTGCTAGCTCAGGGTTGTTTGTTTGTTTTTTCTTTTCTTTTTTTTGTAAGAATCATGTATGTAACAGTTGTACAGGTTTAAAAAAAATCTCGCTGTTTATGTGCTGTAGTAGAATATAAAGTCAATGTTTACTTTCTGTCAAGCAAATTCTGTGTGCAATACACCCTTATGAAACCAAACCTAATTTTAATGGCTGTGATACTGTCCATATCTATGATGAAGGCCCCGATTCTGCTAAGCAGTTGAACATATGCTTGCTTTCACCACATGGTTTATTAGTCCTTGTCAGAGTGCTGAAATGCTAGAGCTTGCGCTCAGTTATTTCATGTCCTGGAATTAATAGCATGTGGAAGTGGCAGGTGTATCCATATTTCCAGAGTGCCCCTTGAAATATGGTGTTGAGAATATAACTATCCTGGAAATGCTGGTCATTGTGTGATGGACAGATGGTCCTGAGGGAGCCACCAGGTCAGACCACAGAACCGCAGTGGGTAATCAGGCCTCCCACAGTGCCATGGTTGCCATTAAAATGTTTACAGCTTTACCTTGTGCTTAATTAATGTTCATGTGGTGTTTGTGGTATTCTCCAAACCCACAGAGTGCTATTGACATTCAGTAGCACTGAGCTTGCTTAAAGGATTGCTATCACTGCAGGTACGTCAGCCATCCTAAGAGACAGTTTTTCTCCTTCTACTGTATACGGTAATTTGTTTGTGCTGGGAATTTAACTGTCTCGTGTCATCTTACTGTATTTGGAAAATTACATTGGGTTCATGGTTAAAGGAGTGTATTTAGATATTCCTTTAGAGCAATTCTGATGCAATGGGAAATGGTTGCTCTGGGTTTAGCAACAGGAGGTTGCTCTGGAGGAGCTACCTTTGAAGTGTCAAAAACACTTCTAGGGAACAAGGACAGGTCAGCTTTGCTAGGAGCTTTGAATAATGCTAATGCTTGGAATAATCCTGGGGCTACACATGCATAGAGCTGATGTAGAACTGCAAGTGAACACTGCATCAGTGAATCTGCAGCAACATCCTCAGCCTCCCTCAAAGGATGACACCAGCCCTGTTGGTAGACAGCTACAGCAGGGTGTAGCAGGTCTGAGATTAAAAAAAAAAAAAAAAAGAAATAAAATAAAGTTGCAGATGTGATACAGGTATCCTGTGTGACCTTAAGCAATCTTCTTAGTCATTCCATTATGTGGGTCTGTATTACTAGAAGCATGAAAATAATATCTTCTCTATCTGTTCTGTTTATATGGTGAATGATTTGGGACGGAACGCTCTCACTATACCACTGCACAGCACATAACACAGGGGAGTCTTAAGCAACTAATATAAATAAGAGATGTTCTCCTTCCAGCTCAAGGGATAACAAAACCTCTAGAAATCTAGCTTGTTTAAATGAAGCTAAACAGATTGGATTTGGTATGATAACTATTGGTGTGGCAACTGTCACTACTGCTGCCCAAGCACAGATTTTTATCTGTGTGGAAAAACATGAAAATAAAGGGTTATTCAGAGAATCGTACAAAGCTTTAGACTTCTCTTTCAATGTATTTCTTTTAAACCAGCAGCCATACCCATTTGCTGGTCTGGTTGGCCTTCTTGCCCCTTGCATCTGCTGTGAGACAAAATGCACCAGGGAACTGAGCTCACTTAGAGTAAATCAGACATCCCAGGAATCTCTGGCACCTCCCTTCCTGCTTTTGGCTTGCTCCCTGTTAACATTTCTTTATATTGAGAAAAGGAAAAACAATATTGTTTTATGAACTGTTATCAGACGTGTACACTTACTTTAAAGGCATGGTCGATTTTTACTGAGCCTGTATTTATTATCCAAGTGCATTTAGTTACAGAATGTCTTTTAAAAAACAAGTGCGGCGTCATAACAAAACATGACTTAGAAATTCTCTATGCAAAAACTGATCATAGAATAATAGAATAGTTTAGGTTGGAATTGACCTTCAAAGGTCGACTAATCCAATCCCCCTGTAATGAGCAGGGACATCTTCAACTAGATCAGGTTGCTCAGAGCCCCATCCAACCTGACCTTGGATGTTTCCAGGGATGGGGCATTTAACAGCTCTCTGGGCAACCTGTTCCTGTGTTTCACCATTCTAATTGTAAAAAATGTCTTCCTTATCTTTAGGCTGAATTTCCCTTCCTGTAGTTTAAAACTATGACCCCTTGTCCTAACACAGCAGGCCCTACTTAAAAGTCTGTCCCCATCTTTCTTATAAGCCTACTTTAAGCATGGAAGGGCCTCAATAAGGTCTCCTCTGAGCCTTCTCTTCTCCGGGCCAAACAACCCCAACTCAGGCTTTCCTCAACCCTCTGATGCTTTTTGTGGCCCTCTTCTGGACCTGTTGCAAGAGGTCCACATCTTTCCTGTGCTGAGGGCTCCAGAGCTGGACACAAGATTCCAGGTGGGGTCTCACCAGAGCAGAGGGGCAGAATCACCTCCCTTGACCTGCTGGCCACACTCCTTTTGATGCAGCCCAGGATACAGTTGGCTTTCTGGGCAGCGAGAGCATGTTGCTGGCTCATGCCCACCTTTTCATCTACCAAAACCCTCAAGTCTTTCTCCACAGGGCTGTTCTCAATCTCTTAATTCCCCAGTCTGTATTGATACCAGGGGTTGCCCTGCCCCAGGTGCAGAACCCTGCACTTGGCCTCATTGAACCTGATGAAGTTCACTTGAGCTAACTTCTTGAGCTTGTCCAGGTCCCTCTGGATGGCATCCCATCCCTCAGGCATGTCAGCTGCACCACTCAGTTTGGTGTCATCATCTCAAAGGAGAAGTTTTACCCAGCAGGTGACCATAATTTAAAGTATCCATAATACAGTGTACCTACTATCTGGGACCTGGATTCAGATTTGGTAATATCAGCAGAGATGCCCATAAGTTGAGTGCTAGATGATTTAGCTGAAAAGAACCTCTATCCTTCTGGGAAATTCGACTCTTGTTAGTGCTGCTTAACCAGTTATAACTCTGGTGCCACAGAAACTCCACACCCCATGGCAGTGATCTGTCTCAAGGCTGTCTTTCTTTAGAGGAGATCATGATTTGGTAGAGGGGCAAGAAATCTGGAAAGCAGTTTGGTGGTCCACAATAAGATACAGTAGTACAATCCCAGAGATTAGGTTAGCTCAGAATCTGTATCTTCCTCAGCAAGAACAGTAAAATAATTTGGTAGCATTTTTCTCTCTAAATAAATTTTTTTATGAAACTTTTTTGAGTAGCAGTAGCAACTGTTGGTTTAGGATCAGGGCTTTTTGGGTTCTTCAGATTTTTTGAGTTTTGAGGAGGAGGAGGGTTTCCCCTAAAATGAGAAGCAAGAGCTGAAGAACCCTATGAATCCCACGGAGGCCTTCTACTTTCACAGTCTAATCAAGGAAGGATGTGGCATATACTCAGACATGTGACGATACAAGACCCTAAAGCTGGTGGATAATCTTTTATTTTTTACTGTCCCTAAGGAAATATAAAAGCAAGTAGCTGTTTCTTCCAGACAGAAATTTACATAAGCTGTGGGGGTAGGCATGTAGCAAGTTTCTTTTCCATAACTTTAATCCTTTGTCTTGATTTTGTGGAAATGGCTCATGCTGGAATGTTCAGTTTCCCAATTTTTATGAATATTCATTCAAATGTTCTTTGGAGGGGAACTGAGCCTTCAGATCTGAAGGTGTCTTTGAAATATGTGTTCTTCGAACATTTCTAGAGTGTTTCAGCTCTTGATATAGATGATTGCTGAGCATCCACATGATGTTAGAGAGAGTCTTCAAAGAAGTATCAGCTGCTGCTGGGATGATATAAAGAGAAAATAATGTGACTACACTAACATTTGCCCAAATTTACTGAAAGCCAAAAAACCCCCCCAAACCCTAAAACAATGCCCATACCAACCTTCCAAAAAATTACAGAGAGCTTTAAACAAAAAGGAGGATCTGTAAGTTTGAGTTTAATATTCTGACTGTTTCTAGGAGAGCTTCTTATAGTGAGGATCATCTCTGGTTCAAGAATATGAATGCTGCTCTCATAAAAATCTGGGATTTTAGCTCTTTTATTTTACTGAAAAACAAAAGTTGAAACTCACCATATTCTTTTGTTAGTAACAGAAGAAATATTTTCAGAACTAGTAAGTAAATTGAGTCATTACTTTGACCTGAAAGAGCTTAAACTGTTGTGTGGGTGGTTTTGGTGGTGTGTTTTTGTTTGTTTCTTTTGGTTTTGTTGTTTATTTTTTGTTTGTTTTGGTTTTAATTTTTCTTTAGAAAGACATCTCCTTTTATCACTTCATTCTTACTTCATTCTTACTGTATCATTAAATTTAACTGTAAGTTTTGTGTTCGCTATATTTGAAAAAAAAAGTGTATATGAACAAAATGTGTATATGTGTATGTAGTCACTAAAAGTATACAAAATATGTCAAATGGTAGTGTTTTCGTGTTTGTTTTGCATTTCCACATGGGTAAGACAGCTGCTACCCTCAGTATCCAACCTGTACGCAACAGTCCTGTGTGCTGTGTTGCTGCGAGAACCACCAGTGTTGTCTTTTCACTAGTAATTTGTTGCTGTTGTGCTGTTGGTCACTGGTCTCTTAAGTGCTGTGTTCATGTGTATTATGGGCACTTGATCAACCTTCTGGTGCTATGGATGTGCAAAGTTCCTGTTAATGTAGCACTGCTTTTATCCTCCTTGAAGGGACTGGTGAATCTAGTACTTGAGATTCAAGATGAATTCCGTCCATCATATATTGCTGGTGACTTGCTGATGCAGCAGCAAAATTTTTGAATCCCTTTTGTGATGGTTTCGTATGCATTTTTCTTTTAAGAATAAAAAAAACGATGAAGTTATGTATTCACACAACTCAGTGATGCACAGGTAAAACATTAAAGGGATGTTATAATTGAAAGTTAGATTTACACTGCAAAGAAGTCTAAGCATACTAAGGTAAGAAGGGCACAAGCAAATTATGCTTTTAGTTCTACCTTAAACTGATATATTAATCTTTGTTTTATTATCATATCTCTAAATATCTCTTCTGCAGGCCACTGACTGTGCCCTTGGTCTTGCAAATTTGGGAAGGTTAACGAATGGAAATCCATGTTTTTGAGCCATTAAAATGGGAGAATGCTTTCTAAATATTAAGAAGAAAAAGATGTGCAGTACTTTGAGGAAGTGACCTGTATATGTGAGTGAAGGTGCTGGGATGCTTGTACAGGAAATTCAGTGGGAAGACAAAGAAGGATTTTTAACCTGTAAGCCCAGTCCAGCTCCAGCTGGTGGTGTGCTATCACTTGTTAGGATAATGTGAGGATTACACCATTCATGAAAAGGAAGGTGCTTCAGAAGGGTTTACAGCTCTTTGTCTTAAATCTGTGCCTGGCAAAAGGCAAGGATAGTGGGCACTGGGTTGTGCATGTGTCTATGTGGAAAACTCAGAGTGTGTTCATTACAGAAGCTGCAATGCATAAACCTCTCCCAGAGTAGGTGCCAAGCCAGTGTATGCGAGTTGAAATGGAGGAAGGAAAAAATGGACCACAGAATAGGTTGATTGCATCAAGTAATGCTCATGATTACTAACTTATAGTGGTTCACTATCACTTAGTGTTATGTTATCCTGTATACTGTTAGCTGTTTACTGCATCTATCTTCTCAGAGCCATAGGCTGTAAAATAGATAGGCAGCAGCTGTCCTGATGTCACCTTGTTACCTAATGTATACCATGGTGAGCTCCTTAAAGAGCATCCTTGGTCACCACCATAGGGAAAACAACAGTAAGAAGAAACATCTAGGGGAAGCTTAACGCATGTTCTGTAAAGGTTAGTGCCTGAGGATGCTTGAATAGATATTTATTCAGGTTTAATGCTCATCAGATGCTTTAGAGCTGTAGCATGTGGGTAGCTGAGCTTACTTTGGCACTGAGAGATTGCCTGCTTGGGCACTGGCTTCAGGACAGCTTCTGGGGACGGCAAAAATAAAATTGAGAGCAAGACTAAATGCTGCAGGGTCTTGAGGCGTAATGGGGTGCGGGGAGGAGAGAGGGTTGCACCCATCGGTAGCACTCAGATTTATTCTGCTGCCACAGCACTGCTGTGTGCGTGTCGCTCGCTGTTCCACTCCTATCGCGTGGCTGTCACAGCAGGTTAGAGCGACACAAACAGCGTGCTGCCTACCGCTGTGTGATTTTTATTTTGTTTGACTGATTTTTATTTTGGCACGCAGCAGCCGAGAGCAGAGAGGAGAGTGCCTGTAGCTCAGCTGTGGTTTGAAGGGAAGCACGCTGGAAAGCTGGGTAGCATGGGCGCAGCCTTTGAAACGTCGGCATGACAGCAAAAGGTTGATTAGCCTCCAGTACAGAGGCTGTGCTCCCCCCGTGCAGGAAGCCATGGTGGTTGGAGAAGATAGTAAGCCAAACTAGTTCTTATCTACATCTGTGGATGCGGATGGATGAATCAGGAGTAATATGTGGAGGCAGCTTGGCATTCTTCTGGTTTCAAAACAAAATTAGATGCCTGGACACAGAGCCACTTCCAGTTAGGTCTGGGGAAATGGTGGGTGTGAGAAAAGATCAACCTTGGGAGTGCCTCTCAATTTTTAGTCTCTTAGTGGAGAGTGTTTGCCTTAAAAATTAGACATGTTGCACACGTGCAAATGAGAGTCCCTCTCCAGCCTGTCAGTAAAATGCAGTGCTGAGGACTGGAAAGACCCTCTTAATGCTTAACTAGCGGTGCTACTTCTATGTGTGGCTGAATCTCAGCCTAAAACTTCAAGGTTAACTCTGTCCATCCTATTCTAGCTAGTGACATGGTGATGGTGGGACAGCAGTGAAACTGTAGAGAAGCCAAATATGTCAGGCAAGGCACTGCTACCATTGTTCAAGGCACTAGAAAGCTTAATTTAGAATATTGCATACTTCAAAAAAATAACTATGTTGAAGTTAAATTAAAGCTAGAACACATGTAAAGTCTATGGAAAGTCTAGTGGGGATATTAAAAGATTGGAAAGCCTATCTTATGGGAAGGGACTACCAGAGATTGGCTTGTTTAGTTTAGCAAAATAGAGTCGAGAGAGGATTTGACAGCACTCTATAAATACATCCAAGGCTAAATGCCAGAGAGGGGAAAAAGCTATTTAAACCCAAGAGCAATATTTGCATAAGAACAAGTGGGCATAAACTTGGCCCTGAATAGGCTTAAACTGGAAATCAGATGGTTTCTACCACTCAGTATAGTGAGGTCCTGAAACTGCCTGCAAGTAGGAGCAACAGGGGCAAAAAATACTTTTGTGGGTGAAAGATGAGAGGGACTATGCTGTATTGTGCCTGTGCCTTCAGAGACCCGGGTTTTGTGACTGCACAGTTTCGTTCTGATCCTGCATTGCTCACCAGGTGCATTGGTACAGGGGTGATGGACATGATCCACCATTGGTGGTGGCCTCCCGCCATGAGAAGTGCCGCCTTCTACTGAAAATGAAAGCACTGGTGTTAAATTGTATCTACATTAATCATGTTCTCTAGTGGTCTGGGGAAGTTTCCAGCTCCCCTTGCACATGTGCACGTAACTCTATGTTGATGCGAAAATGCCTGGCGATATCTCTGGGGTTTTCATATCAATAAGGTTCCTCCTGTGAGGAAAGTGACACAGGATTATGCTTTTAATTGTGAAACCCGAAGGAGGAAAGGTAGCTTCCCCGGCTAGGAGTGGCAGCGGTATCTCAAAAATGACAGCACAGAGAAGGATGCTTTCATCTCTTTAAATGATTCTTCTGCTGCTAAAAAAAATCATATGACCTTTGCATTTAATGCTCATGATTAAACATTTCCTTCTGTATTGCAGTTAGAATAGCACTATGGCACACATTTGACAGGTAGAGGAACTGAAATGCAGAGGATTTGAGGATTTGGATGCTGACATGATGATCCCAGGATGGCAGCCTTCTGGTTTTCAACCCCACAGTCTGCCTATTGCACTGTTCATCCCCTTGCGTGGTGGCACCCATGAAACTGAACTCTGTTTCTGTTTTCACCTGCTATTTTGTATTACTTATTCCTTTTTGAATCTTTGGCCTTCTGAGCTGAAACTTTCCAGGCCCGCTCCTTCATTTATCAATGATATTTTAGGAACTCCTCTCTTCCCTAAAATTTAAAAAGTACATGCATGCAAACTTAGTGGTGGACATCTCTGTTGCAGAAAGAGCTGCAGAGAAAAAGCTGAAACATGCACAGAAATAGCCTCCTGGGAAGGAGATTGACACATACTACTTTGGTAGCTTTGATCTGAGTCAGCTGCACCTCAGTGGAATTTGTACTTTCTGTGCACAAAGGTACTTTGTGTACTGAGAGTTAAACTGGCAAAATGCATAGATAAAGACAACCTTAAAAAAGGATTACAGTGGTATGCAGTCGGCAGTATGTCAATTATAGTAATTTTTCTGTGGGTTTTTTTAATTGCTTTTCCTTGCACCTTATATATTCCTTCAACGTATGATAGAGAAGGTGTCCTGCCCTCGCATTGTCTGTTTTGTGCTGTCGATGGACTGCAGTAAGGAAAAGGTAGTGTGTGTGAAATTTTAACTCATGCTCTGGAAAACGCTGCCCTGACGGAGTAAAAAGCGTTCCTGGTACTGACCTCCATCATTAACCTCGCTCTTCATGCCTTCCTCACACAGCTTGGTGTTAAGGAAAGGGGAAGTTGGAGCCAAATACCCTGCTCTTGACTGCAGCTTAGGAGACTGGGATGAAGGCCTTTTTATGTATAAAAGATTTTCCCAAACGTTGGTTTTGGAAGGTTTTAAGACTTAATGTATTGGGCTGAATTCCAGTTATGTTTTAATTAAAGGAAAACAATTAAGTAAGTCTCTTTCAACATGTTTTAAATGAAAAGTGTTACTTGGGAAATGCAGAATTCCTTCAATGTTTTTGAAAAATAGATTCTGATACTTTGTTTAAAACAAGACTGTTAAAAGCAACCAAACAACAAACAAACAAAGAACCTCTGGCGTGCACCTTTGAAATAACCAGAACAGTTAAAAAAAAATATCCAAGCAAAATGAAATTATATTTGGGGCAAGGGGTGTCAAACTAATTTGGGGTTGGTATTGGTAGCATTATTTTTTTTTTTTTTTTAATTTTGATAAGAAAGTCTATTATTTGTCCAACACTACTGCTTCATTACTTCAGCTTCTCTCATTCATAACAAGTCACTTTTCTTCCTGGGTCTTTAATGTAAAAATACATCCATCCATGCATTTACGTTACAGCTGTCAGTGTGCTTTCTTGGCAGCATCGCATTAAGTCATTTTAGCTGTGATGGGAGAGGGAATTTTTTTGTTTATGATTTTAGGAGAAAACTATTCTGACTTATTTTAGCTCATACATTCTTTCTTTACAGGAAAAAAAAAAAAAACACAAGAGCCACAGAACCTTTAAATTCTTTCCGATGTTTAAAGCTCTGGAAAGCTGTATCTTGTGTGGATACAAACATATCTAATGCTCTTTTCCATAGTGCCTATGTGTGTTTCACAGCACCTAAATCCTTAGAGAAATCTGCTTCCAAGTGTTTTTTTTTTCCTTATATAAGAAAACGAAATGAGAGAAATCACAGATTAGCAGATGGCAAATACTTAGCAGCCTATGTGAAATAATTTTTTTTGGTATTAGTCCAATTCCAGGCGGATGGCTGTCCTCATCACAAAACCTGCCATAACAAATTGCTAAGAAAGCTGAATACTGAATCACTTGCCACCTACTTTGGAAAGTTGTTCCTGAAGTCAGGGATAAGGTAAATTTTGGAGGGGTAGTCTGGGGATGCCCACACTTTCATTTCCCATGTTTTCCCTTTCTGTAAATAAATAGAAGCCTGCAGTCTCCAGACCTGTCAATGTAGCACCCCTCATAAGCCTCAAAATTCATCTTAAATAAAAATAAAATGCTACTATGTAGGCACAGCAAAATATACTATAAACGGGTCTTAAGTACATAATTACATGATAGAGCCGAATGGCTCCAAAGGAGTTGCTCCAGGCTATTGTGTAAGCAGTACTCCTTTGAGAAATGTATAAATACATGTAATTCAGTACATAATACACATGTTAAAAAACTACCTAATTACATATTTTCCCAGGAGAATGGAAAGGCTCCAAAAGAACTACTCCAGCCTCTCCAGTACACAATGTGTGTTTTATAACCTTTCATGAATCTGTTCCATTCTTTTTCCTTTAGGAGGGGGGGAAGAAAAAAAAAGTAAGGAAATTAAATACAAAACACCTACTGTACACTTAATTTAGAGGACAAAATGCAATGTTGAAATAACATTAAGGGTGTGACGCAAACCAAGGAAAGCCAGGAAATTGAGTGTAAAGGCTGTTACTCCATCCTTAACTCACGTCACTTATATAATGTTTCAGACCACTGTTCTGTAATGGCAGATTTTAAATTTCATCACTTAAAGCAGGGTTGTGGCCTATCTACACTTACAGGTACTTACGTGGTCTATACTGCTGGAATACCTGAGTGCTGCTCATGTATTCATTTATATGCAGGAATATACATATGTATTTTTAGGAATATATACATACTTTTAAAAAAATAATCTATTTTAGTGCTGAAGTTCCTGTGCCTTTTTCATTTACCTGAGAATAGGTTCACACGTATCGATGTGATGAAGGGAAAGGAAGAAGGGAGTTTCACCTTCAGCTCTGATGGTGGTGAGATCTGCGGCTGCCCTGGGGTGTTTTTGGTTGGGGAGGAGAGGCAATCTGCCTTGAAGTCTGGATCCAGCTCTGGAGGAAATCCTGCTGCCCTGATTTACAAGACCCCTTTGCTGGCTGGTGGTTCTGCTAGTGCAGGGGGTTGGAATGTCCTGGGTGGACACCACTTCCCAAGCGAGTGATGTTGAGCCCTGTGGGGAGGGCAAGGGTCCATTCCTCGGCCCTGAGCTGCACGCTGTCTCTGTGAGAAAGCAGGCTAGAGAGCAGAGTGATGGTCCAGTGCGTTCATAGACACCTGTGTTACTAAGCAGACTGTCATAAACAGTGTTTTCCTTTGTATTTTCCATTAGATCAAAATGTAATTTGTGCTTCGCTTTTTTTGGCACCATTCCCTGAAAACAACAAAATTGTACATAAGCTTCTTATCATTAGATGGACATGCTACATGCAAATATATTTTTTTTTTCCTATTGTATATTAATTTCGCCACAGAGCCCAATAGAATGTGATGCCATTTACTTTGTGGAGAGTTTTGTGAAGACTGTTTGTAAAAAAAAAAAAAAAAAAAAAAAAAAAAAAAAAAAAAAAAAAAAAAAAAAAAAAAAACCTACTGTGGGGTAGCTAAGTTTATCCCAAGCGCTGTCCCAGGCAGAACAACAGGATTACAGAAGACAAATAAGTTTTCCATTCTTATTAAAATGGTCATTTAAAAAAAGTTTTTCATTTTAATTAACATATCACTTCACTGGAGTGAAACCAAGGCCTTTCAAAACAACTTCTTTTTTTTTCCTTTTTTTCATGACGAGCAAGAGAGTAGTCTACTGCTGTAAATGTACCAAAGATGTGGGGCATTCACCTAGGATGCAGGAGATCCAATGAATTTTTGAGTAGCAAAGCAGAAAGGTTCTCAGAGAAGAAACCTGGAGGGTCTCCCTAGGCAATAGGCAGGTGGCCAGAATAAATACCTGGTCTATGAAGCCTGTCAGTGTGTATCTGGTGTGAAGGAGGCAAACATGACTTAGGCCAGGTCCCTGGTGTCCTCACGAGATGCTGTTCGAGGTCTCCATGATGTTAGCTTCTGGTCAAAACCAGGAAGATTTCTGCTGAACCCAAAGCTGCCACTCATCCATGTTCTTTCTGATTCAGCAAATCAGTACAGTTTAATGAAAACTTGTTTTATCTGAATACTCCCAGTAAGCTCTAACATTTTGTTAGATTTTCTACTGCTGATTGTTTTACTCTTTGAAGTGCCATATGTAACAAATAGTTACAGAAAACCCAATCTTTCCGGTCCCTGTTTTTTCAAGAAAAAATTTAAAATTTTCTTAAGTATATTTTTCTCCTAGTGCATCTGACAGTGGGATTGCCTTTGTGTTCATGACATCCTATTCCTTTGGTTACAAGACAAGGTGATTAAAAAAACAAAACCAAAAAACACCAAAGAGGAATTTTAATTCTCAGGGGTCAGAAACAAAGTTGGATGGGCTCTACAGGTTCTGAGGGGGAGTTGTCGTATCAGAAAGACAAAACAGAACGTGAGGTGAAAGAGCATAAAAATAAAATAAACCCTGCAGAGCAAACTCTTTACACTAGTGTAGCAATCTCCATCTGAAACTGGATTTAACTGTTTTCCAGCTGAGTGGCGATGTTGGTCGGTAGCAGCCTTTAGAATTGGAGATGCCTCTTATATCTAAACAGACCCAGAGCATTAAGTATTTTGGTATGTACTTAATAGCAGTACAGATGGCAGAGAGGGAATGACAGATAATATCTCTTTCCCCTACTTCCTCTGATATGGCTATCCAGTGTTTTTAAATTGGATGATTTTGTTTGATTTGGCACACTTTTTGGCTTTCATGATCACTGGCTTGCTGTTAGCACTGGGGCTGCTGGTCTTCTACGCGGTCACCTGAAATGTTTGTGTCCGAAGCAGGACATGCATCGGGGTAATGGGCTCAAACTGTAACACAAGAGTTTCCACTTAAATTTGAGAAGAAACTTCTTCTCAGTGAGGGTGACAGAGCACTGGAACAGGCTGCCCAGGGAGGTTGTGGAGTCTCCTTCTCTGGAGACATTCAAAACCCGCCTGGACACGTTCCTGTGTAACCTCATCTGGGTGTTCCTGCTCCAGCAGGGGGATTGGACTGGATGATCTTTTGAGGTCCCTTCCAATCCCTGACATTCTGTGATTCACCTGAACCAAGGGAATGTTAAAGTCTGTAAACACCTATCGCAAACGCACCAGCTGATTTTTCCACTTTGGGCTTTGCCTGGCTCTAATTTAAAAATATATGTATGTGCGAGTGAAAACTAGACACTGTGTTGACATCAGGCAATTTATAATAATACGATTTTACCTTCATTTCCATAGCAACAGCTTAGGATGCAGAAAACAAAATTATGAATTGGATTCTGGTTTCAGTTTTGCCTATAGAACCCCAGAATATCCCCATTCATTGGTACCACCATTGTTTTTCAGTTGACAGAGTGACTGAAGCCTTCATCTGGCCTTCCTGACTTTTTCTAAGAGGCAATAAAGGAAAATGAGCACTGTGAAGAAAAAGCAACTGGAATTTAGACCTGAAATTGTACTAGGGAGAACAGAAAATTAGTTGTTTAGGGAGACAGGCACATTGATAGATTGCTGTTGGGTGAGTTTGTGTCTAAATTTATAGAACACTGGTTAATCCTTGGTTGTTGCTTGTGTGCCTACTCTTTTTGCACATAAAATTTCAAGTATGTTCCTGTTCAGCAAGAAGTGAAGACAGTGTTGCAGGGCTCTGTAGGGCAGATGAAATTAATAAACAGATAAGTGGGAATAATATCTAACCTAAAGTTATTCTGTCTTTTAGGGTTAAATGAAACATCTCCTATCCCCTTGACTCCTAAAACACAAGGCGTGGCTGTATAACCACTCAGGAACATATCTGTTGAATACCAGAGTGCTATTTTTACACTCAGAATAATGCTGCATGTGCAAAGATCATGTTTTGCTTGTAGGACTGGTAACCAAGTCTGGCAGGACTGCTTTCTGAGGTAAATGCTAACATCTCTTTGAGGGAAAAACATGATTCATCCATTTTAGGACTTGAATGGCATAAAGAGAGCAACGTGGAAAGTGACTTTAACCAAGCCACTTTTACGTAAATAATAATGGCTGCAAAATCATTACTAAGCGTGATGTGGGACAACCAGGTTTCTTTGATGTTTCTGTTACAGGCACAAGAGAACATGTTTATTTTCTAAAAATAAGGTGTTGTCTGTATTTTTAGATTTTAATTTTATTTTGCATCTTACCCTCAAACTTTCATCATGGTTCTTCAGCATTGCTCTTGCTGGCCCATTTTCATATCACAGTTTAGTTATTAGGGCTAGAAGCTAGGGAATTCACCACCCAAACTCACACATTTTTAAGATGCTGATGAGTAAAAGGACAGGATCCTTGAAATTGTCCTGTCTGATAGGGGTCTGGCTGGGTTGGGTCACCTCTAAAATATCAACTCTGTGCTGTGAAAAGTCTTGTTCTCTGTCAGCCCCTCCAAATACCCTCTCCCCAACTTTATCTTTCTTCCTGGATTAACACCACCCTTTAGTTTTGGCTACAAGTTAAAAGAAAACAGAAGGATTATTTCCACCCAGCTTGTTTTTGCCCTGTTCCTGCTGATCTGCCATGCCTGGGTCCCTAGAGAGGTCTCCTCTCCAGCTACTCAGTGTGACTCAGCAGAGGAACGGACCATGTCCCCACCTGGAATAAGGCAATGGTGCCGCATTTGTGTTGGTAACTGTAGTGGAGCAGCAGCACTTTATTTCAGCTGGGGACTGAGTCTTCCCCAGCACAGCAGAATTCATGCATGTCCTTGAATTCAACTGTGTTTTAGACTTGCAGAATAAATTTTGCTTTGTAAAGTGAGAGCACTAATCCTTGCTGTGATAAGAGGAATGTTAGAACTGTTCTACCATGCACATACTCCTGAGTGAATGTGATATTGTATACGAGATCATACCAAAACTCAGAAGAGTCTACCATGAATGTTTACTGTGACTTAATTCCCCATTAGTTCTAGTCATGCAATGGCTATTTTTTGTCCCTTTAAAAACATTCTTCCTCCTGACTGCATTCCAAGGTAGGTGTGAGATAACTCGCTAAATCACCATTTAATTTATAACTTTGTCAGTCATTCAGTGACTCATGACTTTATTATTGCAGGAATGCAACCCACAAACAAATTTCCGCCCCCCCTCCCCCCCTTAAAGCTTCAGTTTGTTTGGTCCCAAAGAAAGCTTTGGTGCCATATTGCCCAACAGACACTTACAGTTCCACCCAGGGCTTCTAATTAGTAACTCTATGCCTGGTTTTTTCATTCTTTTTTAGTTTTGTTTTGGTTTTGTTTTTTCCTCCCCCATCTCATTTCAGCTTCCCTTCTCTCCTTTGTAGAAGTTGCTTCTCTGAGTACTGTTGTGTGTGCTGGTGCTTGCAGCCCCGGCTTGCAGGAGCACCTTGGAAAGGAGGTGTCTCAAACCTACACCTGAGCTGTGCTTTTGCTTTCAGCCGTTGTTTATGCAGTAGTCAAAAAGAGACAAATGGCATGAGCACTATCAGTGAGAGCACACTAGAAATTGCTACCTCCTCCTCTCTTCCTCCAGTCAAAAACAACAGTATTTGTAACCAGAGACAGCCTTATGCAACACACAAACATCTCAAGTATGGCAAATGATTTCCAGTTGTTCCATGTGTCTAAGTAATTCCTGGTCCCCCACTTTTGATATCTTTTGCAATTTTTATTAAAAGAATTGCTTATTCCTATTCTGTTTGTCTCTGGATGTTTTGTGTGAACAGTGCCTAGCACACTGCAGATGTTTTCTCCATTGTGAACATTTTGCAGCATCATTAGCTATTTAAAAATAAGAATACATGCTAGACATAGGGATGGGATATAAGAAAAATGCCAAGGTGAAACAAAATGTATTTGTTCTGTACATTTCCAATCAGCAAAAGTGGGTGGGGCATTGCATCGCAACAGGTTTCTGATGTTCTGTATCTTCTGACTAGTGAGAATCTTCCAAAGGGAAGCTCCTCTTCCATTTGGAGCTTTGTTGGGCAAGTACGAATCATATCACTGGAGCACCATTTTTTTAAGATGTTGGATGAAAGTTTCCGGTCTGTCTGGAAGAGTTCAGAGCAGTTCTCCGGATGGTCAGCTCACCTTATGGGCTAAGGTCAGAAACCAGATTTTTCAAGAATTGACAGGCAATTTCAAAGTCCTTGTTCTGGTCCTGTGTCTGCAGCACCTGGATTTTGAAATAAGCATGTATTTATGCGTGTATTTTGGGATAGATCTCACTTCCCTGCTTGGATTTAAAAAAAACCCAACCAAACAAGAAGCAATTACTTTCACAATTCATTTTAAAAACCTTAGGTCATGGTTGAATGCTCCTATTCTTAATGGAAATTAGGTGCGTATTAGCACAACGTCTTTCTTCTTATTTTTCATCACTTCCCCTTTATTGCACTTATTTATTTATTTATTTGACATTGATTACTTTAGCCTAGAAAAGGCCTCTAGGAAAACTAATAACGACAGGCTTTTTTAATTCCCAGTATAAGATAGTTTCTTGGAGATTTGTTTATTTACTCCTTCAGCTGACTGCGTTGCTAGGACTTCTCTTCAGTTAAAACCTGAACTGGTTTTGAATAAATCCTGACACTTTACACCACAGATGTGATGGTAGCATCACTGTGACATGTTTCAGGATCATGTGCTAAGCTCCATATTTTACTGCTTGTGGTCAACCTCATTGTTCCACATACAGAGCAGTTAATTCATCCATCTTTCTGTCATAGAACTACATGTCTTTCAAAGTTTGGGCTTCAGATGTGGTTAAGATATTGGAAGAAAAATAGAATTGAGCCATCATGGAAGTGGAGAAAATGAAGCCCAGTGAGTGCATGGAGACTGTGGTACCTGGGGCTGTTGTACATGGAATGAAGGGAGCAAAGACTGAGACAAGGGACCTCTGGCACTGGCAGTATAAATGTTAGTGGTATGAGAAAATTTTCAGCCTATACTTACAAGGTGAACAAAATAGATCACACAGGGTGAACAAAATACATCACACACAAGACAAAGCTATCTGAGTGTTGAACAGTATCATTTTGCAAACCATTGACTGTCATGCAAAAAAGTACTGTTTCTGGCATTTTCTGCCAAAAAATTCTTCAAGCAAAAGTTTGTATGGGAGAGTCTGTAAAGCAGAGGAATTAAAACCTTTGGGACCAGGATTATGCTTTAGGACCCAAGTAGGTGTGAGTGATGGATTCCCCAAGCTGCCTCATTGATAAGATACTGAAAAGCCACGGCATTTTGTGCAGTAATATCAGCTTGATGAGTGAAAACACATCACCAAGCCTGCAGATTCTGAAATGAGAAAATGCCAAAAGAAACACGGATTTTATTTCCTCAGCTGTTATCATGAGAGATCACAATCCTGTTGAGCAGTAAAGCAATGCTGCTTTCTAAAACAAACCACGAATTAAGTCATCAGACAATTTTTTTTTACCTCCCTTTTTTTTTTTAAAGTAACTGGTTGACCCTTGGTGCTGTATACTTTTGGGGTTTCTAGTGAGATGCACATCCACTGGGTTTGAATTTTTTTATTTTTTTGGTTTTTCAGGAGGTATTGAGCAGTTCAACCCCCTCCACTAAAGCTATACCTCAGGTTGTGTTAAAGGACCGGGAAGCCTATAGAGTTTTCCTCTGAAGCTAGTATACAGACAGCAGTTGGAGGGCTCTAGCTCTTAAAAGTACAGAGAACCTTAAATAGATGGGTTAGGATAACTGGGAGGGAAAGAGAGGAAAGAGAGACATCTGTTGAGTTGTTGAAAAGACATATGCTCCTAGCACTTCCTTTGTCATGCATTTTGGAAATCTTTTCTCTCTGAGTTTATTGCTAATATTTAATTTAAAACCAGATTTGGACTGTTGACAAAATTATAACTCGTAAATGGACACTTCCCCGTCCCACTCCCTTCCCATTCTAATCTGAGCAGCACTTGCTGCTCCCATTTCCTCCTCCTGTTGGTCCCAGCTCATGCACCCTGGGTTGTACTGGAGAAGAGGAGACCTCACCCTGGCTTTGGCCTTATGTGACAGGGCAAGGCTGGTAGGAGAGTGGGGAAGCGATGGTTTGCAAGTTGGTAACACCTCACTCCTCCTGTCACTCTCCAGGCTAGTAATCACGTTTATCTCAGATGGAAAACATGACTTTATTTGTGTTGTGTGTGTTTGTGTGTGAGCACTTAATGACATTTCAAGGCATCCGACAAAAGCCTAATTCCTTGGATTGGTTTCGTCAAATAATAAAATGACTTGACATAAGTGTAATTGAAAGCAGCTGTGAAAATATGGAATTTTAGCAGTCATTCTGCCCACCCCCCTTTTCTCTTAGCTCTCGGTTCATGCCAGAAATATTTTCATTTTTGTTTCCTACTTCCTCTCTGCAGAACAAAGCCTGGGGAGGATGAGTTCTGGGGCAGGGAACCAAAGCGCATTCATTTCACATTTTCATGTCTCCTTGTGAAATTTCCACCTTTTCTGAGTTCATTTTCCATTATGAAGGGAAGTTTTCATGTACCTCCCCTCCTCTCCCCTGATTCTGAACTCATCCTCTAGATGAACTCAGTTATATAATCCTTCCTGTCCACGATGGCTGTTTACTGCTATTGCTTGAATCTGAAGTTGTAGGTTACACACTGGGCTCAGCAGAGCAAGCAGCCTATGTTACGTTTTCACCTTCTCCACTTGGCTGGATTGAATAAGTGTTGTAAGGAAGAAATTGTAAAGTTGCAGAAAAGAAATTGTAAAGTTTGCATGTATGCAAACACAACTGTGGGCAACAGATGGAAAGGTTCTTTCCCAGAGTTTTACGCTGTAAAATACACAGTCTTTATGGCTGCTCCTTAGCCTGGAAGGAACAGGATAAAAGTGTCATGATGATAGCAGATGTAGTATCGGTCACTTAAATGACAGCAATGACATTAGTGGAACAGCCATTCCCAGTATGTCAGACCAGTGTGACTGGAAAAATTAAGGGCTCAGAGCCACAACAATGGCAATGTAAAATCAACAATTTTCTCGAATCTTCAGCATGCCAGCATCACGGTATCATTGCTAACACTGTTTTGGAAATAAACAAGACATATAATCTTTTGAAAAAGAGAGTTGTGTTCTTCAGGCAAGTCAGGTACTCAGTTCTCATTTCAGTGAGATTCAACCACAATAACCTGTCAAAATCCCAGCCTGGAGCTTTAAATAGAGGTCTTTTAACCTTGAAAGGTTTGTGTCTGTCTGTCTTCACTGTGACTTTTGAGCCTTCTGACCACTGGGAAAAAGTAAAAAACAATATAAATGAGAGGACTTGAAGTCTCCAAGTTGTTCACAGTGCCCTAAGTTACCTGCAAATAGTTGATCAAGTAATGGAAGAAGGAAGAGCAATACATTGCTGTCAATACTAACATAGAGGCTGCCAGTGCACAAGATATTGCAATCTGAACATGTTCGTTCTTAGAATTCAAAATCAGCCCCACATGAGCCTCCAGTCCATCAGAAATGAGGGTTCAAACTTTCTTTCAGTTGCCCGTGAGACTGATGGTTCCTTCCTTCAAAGATGAGATGGCGACTATCTATGAAGAGGACTCAAGCCTGATTTTCTGGACGCTAGTTTTATGGTTTCTTCACCTGAGGAATAGTGAACATGATTTCCAAGAGCACTGAGATCACAGAGGTCCCATTGTAGGCACCAGTAACTTCAGATGTCTTTAGAAATGAGTCTCCATTTATAAGCTGCACTAGTAGTACTATGCCCAGTTTAAAAGCAGCAGATGATGTCTGAGGATCTATTAATTACTGGTAAGATCCTAATTTAAATCGTGCAAGGTGAAATATATGATCTGAAGTTCTTGGAAAGTAATCTGAGTGCTGGAAAGCAGTTGAATGCATTTAGAGTTTACAAAACAGAGATGGGAGGTGAGATGGTCTGCAAAGGGGGAGTCAGTGAAACCAGCCAAAACAAGAACTGCTAGGAATGTGTCAGGGGGATAATCTAGCAAAGACAGTTCAGCAGAGGTGTTAGTCCTGCAGAAAAGAGAATAAGAGGAGAGTGTAAAAGAAAACAGCCTACTGTTTTAGTGTACACCTGCCCCCTGATAGGCATACATACCACTCCCAAAAGCATGCTCCTATTTTGTGCCGGATTGCAGCAGGAAAATCTAGTATCAGACCAAACATATTGAAAGCGTTCTTCTAGCCCATCTTTTGCTGTCCTGTGAATCTTAGGGCTCTTCCAGGCTGCTAGCCAACCTGAAATAAGAGTGCTGAGGAGGCATTAGGCTTCCTCCATGTTGGACAGATGTTATGGTAAGCTTATTGAGCTTATCCAGCTAGCGTGCTCCTCCTTGCAATGCACCACACAGCTGGAGTGAACAGTTTGTGTTATGGAGGCAGTGTAGGCTTCACAGAGAGCTGAAATCAGGAGAATGCTTGGTAACTGTAATCTGTGTCTCAGTTTAGTATACTCATGTCGAGAAAGGAGATATTTTAATTAACATTCTGAATATCCTAGAAGAGCATTATGCTATATTAAAGGTTGTGGGGTTTTTAATTAATAACTTCTTAGAAGGTAGAAATCAACATTTTTGAGCTACTGACTTCACTGCTGTCTGTTCAGGTAAGTTTCAAACTGTCCTTTCCAATACCAGTAATGTTGAAGAGTCAGGTCTTACATTTCTTCAGGATACTATAACAGGATGTGCAAAGACTTATAAAGCTAACAATTATGCTTACCTGTATAACCACAGTGCATCTTGGGATTAGCCTAGAGACACAAAAGTTTAAAGCCCATGTCTCTGATTCATCTGCTAAGTATGTCTGTAAAACCATGAATTTGTTGTGAAACTCTGTTGACTACATGGTTCAGCTTGCACATGCAGTTTCTTCATCTGTGCACACACTTATCAGATTTGTGTGGACAAAACGGAGGCTTGCACAGTATTTATGGAAAGTTCATCTGTATGTTTTCTCTTTTGCCATGATTAAAATGTCAAGATTGTCAGTCAGCTTTTCACATGTACACAGTGTTCTAGGCTTTGAAAACAAAATTGGTGGGGGCACGTAGTCATCATCTCCATCAAGTTGTTTTGTTTTCTGTAGGCTACTGTTTAGTGTAGACCTTAGGTGAGTTTCCTTCAGTAAATCTGTTAAACATGTAAAAGTCAAGTATGAGGCCACGTCTTCTGTACTGGGTTAACGGTTTTCCAGACTAAATGTGTGATGTCAAGCTGAATGTTTTCTCCTGCCTGGAGGTAAAACACTGCTGGCCACAAATATCCTTGATATGTCTTTTCTTAAGATTATAGCTGAGAAGAAATTTATCTCACTGTTGAAAGAACTCTGCAAAGTCAAAACTCTCTGGACCAGGACCCAAGGATAAATGCATTTTAGCTGGTGTGTCATGGGAAAAAATGCAGTGAACTTAAGCACTAGGTAGGTCCTCACGTGATGCTCACGTTTTGTTTGGTTTTACTTTTTAAATAACATGACAGTATAATTGTGTCCCAAAACTACTGACACTGGGCCTTGTTTCCAACATTAAATATCAAGTCCCCCAAATTGTCATTTTTGACCTCAAGTTTGAGGGAAGCTTTCAGAACTCCTTATGGTATATATTTGTGTTATTTCCACTGGTACCTCCAGGTCTGGAGGCTTCTATCCAAGAGTCCTTTTTCTCCACTAATCCTCCTTGGTGGAGAGACACCTTCTGTGTACCTCCTTCTTCTTACTTCCCTTCTCCAGCTTTCTCCATCTCCATTGCACCAGAATCACTAATCATACTTCCATAAAGAGTTATATACTGTAGATATTTATTCTGCTACCTGTATCCACAGTCTCCATCTTCCTGTGAAGGCCTCCATTTGTGTCCCTCATCTTTCATTTCCTTCCTCCCATTATTTGGGAAAGTAAGACATTTGTTGGCAGACAGCATAATAAACTCTATTGGAAAGATAAGATGGAAGGAGATGAGGGAGCGATACTGTTATTTCAGAAAGCGTTAATGAATGTTGTCAGCCAAACCTTTAACCTAAGAGGGAGGGGTGGAAGCACAAAGCAGATGACGAAGGCTCTTTGTGTTCCCCATTACTGTTGTACTCATTTTCCCTGGCTGTGAGCATCTGGAATAGTCTCTAACATTTATAACTTAGCAAATGCAGCATTCCCAAGCTGTCGTGTGACAGACAAACAGATGAACCTACAAAGAAATGCCATGAATTTGAGTGTGTGGGTTCACAAGCTCAGTCAATTATTCACAACTAGAAAAATAAGGTTACATAAATGGTCAAGATTTTTCAAGAGTGACTAATTGTTTTGGATGTCATGTTCTTTGGATGATCCGTTAAAATTACCTTAAAAGGGCTTGTGCTTCAGCATATGGGTTCCCATAACCTTCTGAAAATTGGTGGTCCTTACAGATGTTTCAAAAAAAACCCCAGAGGTTATAAAAATCAGTTTTCATCTGAAAATGTCAGCCATAAAGTTATGCATAGGGGCATTGTTTTCTGGTTTATATTTGTCTGTGAGTCCTCCTCGCACCTTTGTATACAGACTCTACAAATAAATGTTAACAGCATATTTTATGTTGTAGATGGAAGCACTTTGCTAGGAGCAGACACAGTTGTAATGGTCTGAAAGGCTGGGAAGGGAGGCCTAGGAAGGGTTTATCTGTTACGTCTTGAATGTAGAGCTGTTTACTAACCACACATAAAGTATTTCAAGAGGGAATAGGGCATTGATGGTGTCTGAAGCATGGGAAAAGAACATATAAAAATGTCCCAGTAAACTGGAAAAGCTGAGTGGTGGCAGGCCCTAGTAGGCCTTTTCAGAGGTACCGTAGGATGGGGGTTGCCTGAGGTAGGCAGGAGTTTGGTTGGCATAACCACAAACTGGTCACTGCAGCATCCTGGGACGAGGCTGGAGAAAAGCAGACGAAAGGTCACACAATCCATCCAGCTAAACAGTCCTGGTGGGTGGCAGTCTGAAATAATTCCTGAGCTATTAATTAGGAAGATACTTCTTCCAGGTTCCGGCTGCACTCGTAAGACATGCCAAGGCAAGGAGCCAAAAGATCAAAAGGACACTAAATATTTTTTTTAAGCCATTCTGTTGAGAGAGGAAGGAGAGAGCTGTCTGTGGCCAGTTTGCACAGGACATCCTGATGGGACTTGGCTTTGCTCTAGGACGTGAAGAAGCAGAGCCTGGCCCTGTTCTCCCTTGTTTTCGTGTACAGACAACTGTGGCTTCTTTTATCATAGGTTTACCTTTTGTCTTAAGTTCTCTCATAGAACTTTGGTGCTGATAGTATCTTTTTCTCCCTGTGGTGGGTTGACTCTGCCTGGACACCAGGTGCCCACCAAAGCCACTGTTGCTCCCCTCCTCAGCTGGACAGGGGAAAGAAAATCTAATAAAAACTTGTGGGTCGAGATTAGGACAAAGAGAGATCACTCACCAGTTACTGTCACAGGCAAAACAGACTCAACTTGGGGAAATTAGTTTAATTTATTACCATTCAAATCAGAGTAGGGTAATGAGATATAAACCAAATCTTAAAGCATCTTCCCTTCACCCCTCCCTTCTTTCCGGGCTCAACTTCACTCCTGATTTCACTGCCTACTACACCTGAGCAGTGCAGGGGGATGCGGTTTGAGATAATTTCATCACACATTTTCTGTGCTGCTCCTTCCTCTTCAGGTGAAGGACTCCTCACTCTCTTTCCCTACTCCAGCATGCCATCCCTCTTATGGGAGATAGTAATCCATGAACTTCTCCAACATGAGTCCTTCTCACGTGCTGCAGTTCTTCAATAGCTGCTCCAGCTTGGGTCCCTTCCACAGGGTGCACAGGTTCTGCCAGGAAGCCTGCTCCAGCATGTGTTTCCTATGGGGTCTCAGCCTCCTTTGGGCATCCACCTGCTCTGGTGTGGGGTCCTCCATAGGCTGCAAGTGGATCTTAGCTACCCTGTGGACCTCCATGAGCTTCAGGGGGACAGCTGGCCTCACCAGAGTCCTCACCATGGTCTTTACCATGGGCCCCAGGGTAACTTTTGCTCTGGCACCTGGAGCACCTTCTCCCCCTCCCTCTTCACTGACCTTGGTGCCTGCAGAGTTGTTTCACATTCTTGCTCCTCTCTCTGACGCTTTTGTTGTGCAGCATTTTTATCCTGTCCTAACTATGTTAACCTAGAGGTGCTACTACCATCACTGACGGGCTCAGCCCTGGCCAGCAGCGGGGTTTGTCTTGAAGCTGGCTGGCATTGGCTCTATTGGACATGGGGGAACCTTCTAGCAGCTTCTCACAGAAGCCACCCATTATCAAAACCTGGCCACGCAAACCCAACACACTCCCAGTGTTAGGATTGCACAGCATCTTGGTTTGAAAGGTTTGTGTAATTATCTTTATTAACCATTTGTTACGAGTGCTTGAGAAGGAGTATTGCAAGTGTTGATTCCCAGCACGTTTCTTAGTTAAGCATAAATATGCCCACTGCATTGTAGCTTGAGACTTGCCTTTATTGTCATGCAAAACATTGATTTAATCTAAGAAAAGATGAAGTGGTGATACCTAGTGCTAAAGAATGGGTTGAGAGGACGTACATTGCTTATATGGAGACTAGGAATAGATTAAGTCCCAAGTTTCATGAAACAAGTAGTTTATGAATAGCGCAACCCATGGAGTCTTGTTTCTCTCAGACTTTTCTTGAAAAAATTCCTCCTATTGCTCCTGTCCTTTCGACAAGTCTCCTGTTTGTATCCTCTGATGTCTGGTAAGAGCATATACTGCAATCTTTCCAACACTGGCTCTGCATGCCAATTTTCACTCACCCTGCACCTATGATTCTGTCAGGATTGGTTGAAAATGAACAAGGAATTTGAAAGCTACTGGGGAGAAGCTGATAGGAGAAAATTACTAGATGACAGTGTGGTACCTTAAATCCTAATTTCCAAGGGAACTTGGCTGAGCAGGGTAAGTTTGGGGAAGAGCAAGCAGAATGGAATTTATTTTTGCAGGAGCTTGATAGAACACCAAAACATCTAGACTTGTTTTATGTCCCATGGATTTGTTTCTTTTTTTCTCCACTACAAAATCCAAGATAGGGGTTGAACATGGAAGCAGAAGTTGATTACTTCTTAAATTGAAAAAGAAAGCCAGAATTTTGCAACCCAAACAGGAAAAATGATGGTAGGCCCTGACTGTATAAAATCTTTCTTCCTCTGCCATTCCTCTTGTGGTTGTGCAAGGGAAACCCCCTTTTTAGTGGAATGTTTTTGTGGGGTCTAGACTCAGATCCCAGCAGGGGCTCTGTTGCAATCCTAAACTTGGAGCAGCTGCCATCCCTACTTAATGACGTCAGTGACATTATTTTGATAAAAAAGAGCAAGTTCTCACAACTTTAGTGGAACTCACAAAGTCATTTAATAATCTTTTTCTTTCATTTTTTTTAATGACATTTCATCTTTTTCAAATGTCATTGTAGAAAGGAGTGGTTAGAACAACAGATTTGCAGTATATCCCACCTGAATTTTAGTGCTTATTTCTGGTTGTATACGCATTTGTATACATGTTCAAGAAAATAACCTTTCTAAAAAAAATACTATTGAAAGGTCCATCATCTCGTTTTTGTCTTTTCTCTTACTTTAAGTAGGAAATAGGAAAAAAGGCATACCTACCAATTATTTCATGCCTTTTCTGCTAGTAAAAATGCACTTACCTAACGTCTGGAGGGAACTAGAGTGTTTACAGTTTTCAAAACGACCAGAAGGCCTTGGAAGTACATGTCTTTTTGGAAATCTGATGAAGATAAATGCAACTTGAGCACATAATGCAGTGGATGAGCAATTGGCTGATGGGCCAGGCTCAAAGGATTCCAGTAAATGGGGTTATGTTGGGCTGGTGACCAGTCACTAGCGGTTTCCTCAGGGATCCCTCTTAGGGCCAGCACTCTTCAATGTCTTCATAAATGATTTAGATTCATGACTTGAGGGATTGCTTAGCAAGTTTGCTGATGGCACAAAATTGGGGGGAGCTGTTGACACTCTCAGGGGCAGAGAGGCCCTGCAGAGGGATCTGGACAAACTGGAGAACTGAGCAGTCACCAACCACATGAAGTTCAACAGGGGTAGGTGCCAGATTTTGCACCTGGGACACAACAACCCTGTCTGTACATACAGACTGGGGGATAAGACGCTGGAAAGCAGCTCTGCAGAGAGAGACTGGGGGGGTTTTGGTGGACAGCAAGTTGAACGTGAGCCAGCAGTGTGCCCTGGCAGCCGAGAGGGGCAACCGTGTCCTGGGTGCACCAAGCACAGCATTGCCAGCCGGGCGATGGGAGGTGATTGTCCCACTCTGCTCTGCACTGGTGCGGCCTCACCTGGAGCACTGTGTGCAGTTCTGGGCACCACAGGATAAAAAAAGATATAAAGCTACTGGAGAGTGTCCAGAAGAGGGCTACAAAGTTGGTGAAGGGTTTGGAGGGGAAGCCATATGAGGAGCAGCTAAAGTCACTGGGTTTGTTCAGCCTGGAGGAGACTAAGAGGAGACCTCATGGCAGCTACAGCTTCCTCACAAGGGGAGGAGGAGGGGCAGGCACCGAACTCTTCTCTTTAGTGACCAATGACAGAATCCGAGGCAATGGCAGGAAGATGTGCCGGGGAGGTTCAGGTTGGACATGAGGAAAAGGTTCTTCCCCTAAAGGGTGATGGAGCGCTGGAACAGGCTCCCCAGGGAGGTGTCACGGCCCCAAGCCTGACGGTGTTCAAGAAGAGACTGGACAACACCCTCAGACACATGGTGTGAACTGTGGGGTTGTCCTATGCAGGGCCAGGAGTTGGACTCGATCCTTGTGGGTCCCTTCCAACCCGGAACATTCTATGATTTTAGATGACTCTGAGATTTGGAAAATGCCACCAGTTAATTCTTGTGAGAGTTAATTGATAATAGATTCATATAATGAACCAAATAATCTAGGATGGTTATTAGATTTCCATAAATGTAGACTTATATTCAGATTCAAAGGAGTGAGAAGAGTCTTCCTCCTACAGTAACCAAACATGTTTAACATTTCCACTGAACTTACTAGAATTGCACACATAGGTGAAGCTGATTATACATCTGATGCAGAACCTGTAGAACACCAGAAGTGAAAGGTCACAATATCAAGCCATTTATTCTTTTAATTAATTGACAGATGTGAAAATACTCCTCTTCACATGAAATCACATTTTAGTTATTGATTTATTCCCGGCCCCCATGAAAAATATCTTAAAATGCATAAATTCGTCAATTTAACAATATCGTCGTTTTCTCCACAGCATTAAAACCATTCTGGTGTTTGATCCAGCCTTTATTTTATGCTTTATAACTCTGAGCAACAAGTTTAAGTTCTGCTTCAGTGATTTCCTTCTGGCTATGATGTTTAGCTGATAATATTTCACTTAGAAATTAATCATATTATCCTATTGTTGAAGCTTCTATAAAAATGAAATTTGTCAAAATCAAAGACAAGTGTACGCCCTTTATTGAGATGAGGGAGAGCATGTTATTCATTTTCCGTTCCCCATACAAATGCTGCCTTATAAAATGGTTGAGTGTGAGAAAGTTATAGCACCACTCCCCAAAATGATAAAATTTGGCACAATACAGGGATTCTGTAGTTTCTGAGATAGCAGAGAGAAGCAGCCCTTCCTTTTCCACTACTCAAACTCCTGAGGGCTGTGCATTTATAAGATATTAAAAAAAACAATTCCCTCCCACAGCAATAACAAATTGCAGAGTGTCTACCAAAGCTTGAAGGAGAGCACTCAAAAAGCGACAAAGAAAACACATTGAGTCATTCTGTTTCACAGGTGTAGACTTAAGCACATTTTGCCCATAGTTTCCAGATGCATGTACAGTAGCTTGTTAGAAAGCTTAGACTTGATCCTCATTGACAGCCATAAGACTGAAAAATATATTGGGGCAGGATGTAAATCCGTACAAATATTGGAGATATAGCAATGGAAAGAAGAAACCCTCTCACAGCAGTAGTGAGGAGGAAATACGTATTTTGAACTAGAAGGTTAAGCTTGAGGATAAGCTCATCACTTCATGGTGCTGTCACATGAAGCATTGTCACAAGTGAGCACCAACCCATATTCAGTTGGTGATGGATATTATATGGCCTTTGTGGAAACTGCAAATCTAGGTGGCAGAATGAGTAAAGGTCTGCCAAAGTAGGGCTGTATAGTGGTGACAGCACAGTGCAAATCCCACACCAAGCACACGCTTGTGACCTAGGGGAGGATTAACATTTGCGAAGATGTGACATACAACCTGGACAGTGCAGATCACTCCTGAAAATTTGTATTCCCATCAACTGGGGCAGACTGTAAGCTTCCAGTCGTCTTTGATTTTACTTGCACTTACCAAGCAGAGTTATGCAAACTGGGGATCAACGTGGTGCAGTCATTCTGTTGTGGTGCTGTTTCTTCCCCAAATGTAGACCATCATAAAGGTCTTGGGTTGGATAATGGATTACAAGGTCAGATCTCTGCCATGGAGATTCATAATGTATGTATTGCCCTGCATGAATTCTTTACCTGTGTGGTTGTGGGAAGAACAAAATCACTTCATGGGGTTTATTTCCACAGTTAGAGGCAACTGTTTTGTTGTTCTTTGCATTGTTTTCCTCTCCCTTACACAGAGGAGGCAGTATTCTTGGTGCTAGGGAAGATTAAGTCACATTACTGTGTGATTTTTAGCAGTGATCAACATAGGTGCAGCTGAGATCGGATTTTGGCATGCCAAGTGCAGATTTTGCTGC
Source organism: Columba livia (assembly GCF_036013475.1). NCBI lineage: Eukaryota > Metazoa > Chordata > Aves > Columbiformes > Columbidae > Columba > Columba livia. Next base: position 53,961,756 of record NC_088603.1, on the reverse strand, counting down.
CAAAGCACCCCCAGCTCATCTGAATGCTCCTTAGAGGCTGAGCCATTGCTGCAGGCTGGGCTGCCCCCTTCCACTGTGGGGCAAGGAGAGCCAGCCCAACATAAAGGCCAGATAACAGGGTCACCTCTCCCACTTTTTTGTAGCCGAGTTTTGCACAAAAAGGGTAAGAAAACCTTAATATTTAATATTTAGGGTGGGAGGGGGTGGGGAGGAGGAGGGGAGTTATTTCCTGGCATCACTTCTGCCTTTTCCTCTGAACTGCAGTTTCTCATATGCCTTCATATCCAATATCTATTTGTTGGATCTGATTGTGAATATACACTGGATGCCTCATTATGGGTAGATTATAATCTCTCTGTACATAAATTAATCTCTTTACCAGTCTGGCTTTGCTGTCAGCTTGTTATGTTGGTGGCCTTTGAGACTTTATTGCACTGTCTGTTGATGAAAGAGAGAAAGTTTTGCATTAGAAATTACAAGCTCCAGAGCTGGGAGGGAGGGATGGAGTGTGCTTCAAGAGGCTAATTCAAAGTCTTTCAGGAGAGATGAAGAGAAGATCAGGTGAACCTGAGCCTCATCTATGCCAGATCGGCATGGCAGTGAGCAGTATGAATTCTGAAGAAAAGATAAGGAGAGTGCAGTGTTCCCCTCACATCTCTCCTGCTTCTGGCAAATGTTAGGAATGAGCTGAAAAATGTTCCTCAACCATTGTGTTTAATAGCTAATGACTTTTGGTTAAAGAAATCTGATCCTCCCTTTGGTCAGCAACATGTACTGAATAATGTCTTCAGATCCCTGCCAGCCATGTTTTCCATGAATCTTTGAAGGTCTGTGGAAATTCATTGGGCTCATTTTTCAGTTTCTTGTTATTCAGATCAGCAGTGCAGCTCCAGCTGAGGCCATCTAAGGATCTGACCTTTGGATTCATGTCTGCACTAGTGTGTTTTCTGCCGCTGCTGCGCTAGCATTTTGCCACTGTCTTCACTGCAAATAGTTGAGTAACATGATGATTTCTGTAGCTGGTAAAGAGTCTGTCTGACTGGCAAAATTCAAAGAAGTAGAAAGGCAAGGCTGTTTCTTCTTTCTGTGTGACCTTTGGGATTGAAAAGGCTTTTCATTAGTTGTTAGGTGTGTATACATATGTCTGTATATTTGAGGAATAATTTTCCAAAATTTTACGGTCTCATAAACATGCTGGGTTTCATCTTTTAAAAGCATGGCCCTGGTACATGATAGGAAAAAAAGAGCTTTTGTTCTGAAAGAGTTTTCTCAGTCATAAACCATGCATTTAGCTACTGAACTTGTCCACATTTTGTTACTGTTTTCCCTCCAAGTATACAATACAGTGTCAGATTAGACATTCTACAGTGTATTACAAGTCTTCCTTTTAGTTTCACATAAACAAAACTGATAAATATTGTCAATCAGAGTTACTATTTTTTAACTGCATATGGTGAAGTTGTGGTCATGAGCAGTGTAAGCCCAGGCAGCTTTTGTAGCTCCTTTTGCTGACACTAAAGGTTTTGTAATTTTCTTTTATTTTCTTTGAACTATAAATAGAAGAAACGTACTGCAATGCTTTATTCTTGATGACAGAATATACAACAGTTCATATGCCTGAGTTTTGGCTCAGTATCGGCCAGATAGATGTTTGTAGTTTTTTCGTGTGCTATTGATGATTCAAGGGTTAGATAAATTTACTGTAGTGGGAGGTATTGGCAGAAGTAATACTTGTATAAACATGATCCTTTTAGTTATAAAATAAAAACTACCACTAAATCACTTCACTCCCAGTTGCACACATCCAGAAGTTCTTTCTCATTCCCTGGGTAAGTCCCTTCTGGTCATGAGTTGCTTTCAGAGGATGATTTAAACTGTAGATAATTCTGATGTATTCTGCTAGGAAATGGGTTGGCAAACCAAGTTAAACACAGTACATTTGCATCCTGGTTCCCAGTGTCGAGGAGTGTAACAGATGCATTTCAAGGATGTTTGCTTCGGTGTCATACATTAAGACAGTACATAGGCTACTCACTAATTAGTTGATACGTTGTGTATGTCCATGTGCATCCATGCAGAGTTGATAAACACATATGTAATAACCATCTGCTATTGACACTGAGATTGCTGATTCATTTCCAGATGCAGTTTCCTTCCTGGGAGCTTTTATGCAGTGCAACACAAAAATCTTAATTTTTATATATTTTGGTTAGTAGTTTTTAATCCAGTTGCTTACTGATTTGGAAACTTCCTTCTATAAATTGTGCCTAACTGCTTCACGTTTTTATGACAGGGATGAAATTACTACTTCATGCAACATTTGTTAGTGGCCCCCAAATTCAGATCCAATTTAAACACAAAATTAAAGATAATCGTGCCTTTTGCTAGCTGGGAATGAACTTGTAGGTCACTTGCTGGATTTTCTGACACACAGCCAGTGCTTAACTTGTACTTTTTTTATGTCACACCATGAAAACCTTTGTAGGCCCACGTGGTTAGGATTGCTTATGAAAGAGAAATGTTCACTTGGCCCTTTACATGAGTTTTAAGTTTTTGCTGGTTTGACAAAAGTAAGATTTGGGTGTCCAGAATTTGGGATCACAAATATTTTGATGTACTCACGGAATGTAAATACCAAGCTTTTAATGTAGTTTGTTTGTTTTCTCTGCATTTTAGTAACAAGGAAAATAAGGCATGAAAGATTTCGGGTCCTTCCCCCCACCTGCCCTGCCCCTCAAATTTTGCTGTCCAATCCAAAATTACAGGGGAGCTCAGTATTTGGAGTTGTGACAAAACTCAGCCATAGCTTGTTACCTCTTAAAAGCAGTCTGTACTTACTTGAGCTCCTAAATAAAGCAAAATTTTAAGAGCTTTTAAAAAATTTGTACACCTAAAAACTACTTTGTATTATTATAGGTGTCTATGAAGAACGTGCAGTCGGTGTTTGTGTGAGTTCTTGTATATGTGTATCCATATATACATATATATATATATACACACACACATATGTACAGTATCTGAAACACAAGATGAAGACACATACAAAATTTGAGAAAATAGTAATGCTTTGATTGAATTCAGGCTACATTTTTGGTTTCCTACTGGGAAGGAAATACCATTAGTAGTGTCCTGGGAACATACTTGTTACTTTTTTTCAAGGAATCTTTATCAAGGATCAAATGATTCAACCGATCTGGAAGTCCAACAGTCACAGGACACATCAGAAAATGTCAGTGTTGAGGTTATGGTTCTTTGGGTTGCTGTCTGCTGTCATCCAAACCAATGAGCCCAGAGTTGGCAAGAATTACTTGGCATTTCACAGCATGGGGTGTTCTGTTCGTGTTGGCTAGGTGATTATATCTGGTGAAAAGTTTGGGTTGAAAGGCGTTATTTTATTGGATTGACTTCAAGTATTATACAATTACTCACACAAGCTTTCTCTGTGTGACTCAGGAGTGTGGTTTTTCTAACTATGAAATGTGTTATCTACAGCCCAGAAAGGTTTTGTTTGACAGCTCTGGTAATCCCTTATGAACATCACCAGATTACAATTTTGATTTTGCTCTTTAAATTTTTTCCCCACATCTGGCCATGTGTTCATATATACCATATATGTATACATAGTCAAACTGTTTGGTTTTAGTGCCGTGACTTACAAAAGACTGCTTCAGGAAGAAACTGTAAGCAAAAATTATTTGGAGAAGCAGTGGATGGCACTGTTGGATTATAATTATAAGGCAATAAAGCACGCAAATAATAAATTACATTATTTAAAAAAAAATAATAGAGAAGCTACATTACACACTCCTCAAAATGTACAAATTGAGGTTAAGCTTCAGTGGAACGTGACATTCAGATGGATGTTGTTGCTCTATGGTACATTATAAAAACCATTGGGGTCAGCTGAAAAGAGGCCATGCCAGTTTGATTTCCAACATTTTGTGGTGTTTCCCTTGTCTTAGAACTGCTGCTTATAAAGGACATTTTTTTTCACCAAGGAGTCCAGCTGCTAAAAGGGAAGAAGGGCTGCTGGCAGCATGGAGCTGTGCTGGGATGCTGGAGCGGGGCTGCTGCTTCAGCCTCTTCAGGTGGGCTTGTGTTTGCTCTGTGGTGTTGAGAGGTCCCAGAGAGCACCAGCAGCCTGCAAACATTTCATGTAAAAATGGGGGCACCTGTTCCCATGTGATGCAAAGGCCTATGCACACCTTGAGTTCCATTCTTCTTGACCTATGTTAAGAAAATAGTGAATTTTGACATAATTTTGGGCTTATTGTGTGTGTGGAGGCCAATTTTACCCTGCCATAATGTTCTTCCCTTGGGATATCTTTTGTTCTCAGCTTTCCTTGGTATGGGCTCTGAAAGGACATTTGTTACATGGTGGACCTAGCAGATTACAAGGAACAAACGTTTTCAATTGCTTGTTCTACCACAACAATCGAAATTATTCCCGTTATTTATTAGTGACCACAACCAAATTAAAAGAGAGCAACAACAAAAATAGGTCAAAGCACAACCTGAAGAAAAAGCTCCAATTTTTTTCTTGCAGTCAGGCAGATGTTATGTTTTTTTTTTCCCCAAGGTCTTTCCCAGTAGTGAGCTCTTTCCTCCCAGCTTGTGTTCAGTCATGCTCCAACACAGTATGTTATGTCAGTCTCTGGACGCTGCCCGTTCTCCCCTGGTTTGTACTGTGTGCCTTTCTGGCAGTGAAAATGCTGACTCCATCTGCTTTGCAATTGCCAGAGGGTGCAGAAGGGTCCACATTGTCTGTGAGGTCAGGGAGATACCCCTTAGGGTGTTTCCTCTCTTCTTTTGAGGAGCACACAGCAGTCAGGCTTTGTGTTTTTAAAGATGACAAAGCAAGCTGAGGTGTGTAGTGGAACGTGTTTAACCTGCAGCATGTAGGGTTCAGACCTTGAATGTTTTTATGCCAGAGTCAGGCTGTCACACTCATTGCATTTTGGAAGGGGGAAGCTAGCTCCTGGTGCTACCCAAGAAGGGGAAATCAATTAAAGGTGGTTTGAAATAAAATAAAATAAAATATGGTAGTCTGGAGGAAAATATCTGCTGAACCAGGCCCGATGGGAAGCAGCTGCTTTCAGATAACTGCTCAAGGAAGGGAAGAAAGCCAGAGGTTCCTAAGAGATGGAAAGAGGTGAGGAGGTGGGAATGAGATGAGCAGAGGCTGAGATGAAGGGTGGAGGGTTGTGGGAGCACTGACTGTACCTTCCACTCAGCTCCTGTCCTTACCACATCCATGGGGTAACCTGCTGGCATTGCCAAAATGGGAATCCACGCTGTACATGGCATGGGGGAAGGAGGGATAGGGGGGAGAAGAAAACCAGATGTCAGATGGGAGGTGGGGAGGAGGAGGTTTGTTAGAAATACAAAAAACTGTTTGTTTTTTAAAATAAAAAATAGTAGGAAGTGTGATGAAGGAAGATGAGTGTAGGTGGGGAGGAGTACAGAAGGAAGAGAAAAGGAAAGAAAGGGGGGAGGAGAGATCTGGAGAGAGGTGAAGGAGAGATCAGGGCAGTGTTCTCTCCTTTAACTCAGTATACCATTTGAAATGGCTATATATAGTTAAGAAATGCTAACATATGGCACTCATATAGCATATGGCACTCAAAATAGTTAAGAAATACACTTGTCTTGCAGCCAAATTCTGCCTTCAGTTGCATGGGTGTAAGTGAGGATAGAATTTATTTCGTACAAGAATGTTTCTCAGATTGCTCTGACTGTTAAAGTGATGGGAGGGAGCTCCCCTTCTATTTTATCTTGAACTCCCTTTCCACTGTGTGCAGAAACTGAATCCCCAGGGCAGAGTGGGATACGTGTACCAAAAAGATTCTCCCCACCCCCAATCTCTGACCAGCTTTGAGTCCATAAAGGCTCTTTCTGAGGGTTCACAGAAATCAAGGGAGAGACAGTTATTTCAACAGCCATTTAGTAGGCTCATAATATCAACAAAGTTGGGACAGTTTTCTAGGCTTTATTTCTATTTTCTTAATTGAACTTTGTCAAAATACATTTTTCTGTTTTGAGGTTAAAGAATATGCACAAAGCCATACTGCCAAAGGAGATCTTGCTCCTTGCCTTGGAAAGTGTATGGATTTGTGAATTAAGCAAGAGTGGAAAATCCCGATTGTTGTTTCTCGTTCTGTCCCTGACTGGCCTTAGTAATCATTTGCATGTGCAGAGAGGTTCTTAAACTTCCTGTTGCTTGGTTGTATATAAATTGGAGGTGCTATTTGAAATGGGAGACACAGTACAATGGATGTTGCATACACACATGGAGACGAGTCCCTGTTCATTAAGAGTTTATAATACAAATGGACAAGAGACAACGGAGTGGCAAATGGGATGATTATCATCCCAGGCTCATTTTTACTGCATGGAGGAAAGACTTCCACACTTTCCTACTTAAAGAAGTGCCTCCAATGGACTCAGAATAATATTTACCAAAAATATTCAACCCTTTGCCCTAACAAACAAGAAAACAATATTTATTCTGTCTAATGAAGGGGATGGCTTTTTCTGCTGTTATTGTCTAATGATGAGACCCTGAGAGTCTTCAACTACTGCTCTTCTGTGCAATGGTATGGTCAGAGTACAAATTATAGCTCCACATGCTGGGTGTCCTGATCCCCAGTCCTGAGCTGTGCAGTTTTAGACCACGGTGGCTTCAGTCAAGCTGATTAACTTTTCTCACTTAAACATGGTGATGGACACCTTTTACCAGATTCTCAGTCCTGACTGCTGCTGTTCTACAGGGGTATGTTGAGGGTATCCTTCAAAAGATGCTCATTACTTAAGGGGTTAATTGAGGCTGTCATTCAAAACATGCTCATTACTTCCGTCTCTCAATAAAATGAATACTTTAGGTGGGCTTAAACATGAAGAAGAAATGCAAATGTGAGTTAGAAACCTCATACTCCATCATGGCAATTTCATGCTTGGCATGGATAATGAATTCATCTACTAATAATTGCAGAGGGATAATGATGTTATACAGTAGATTAACACTAAGGTGCAGGAGGGAACCTGCTTTGCTCAGCCTAAATTTCTCTGTAACTCTCCAGACTCAAGGCTCGAGTGGTACCTTTGCTATCTCTGCAAGAAATAGAGAGTGCATATCCTTCTCCTTCATCCAGCCAGTGGAGTTCTTAAAGTGCTGTTCAGAGTGCTGTGTAATTGGTTGACAAGCTCAGTTTTCAGTAATATTTTGCCCTGTTGTGTAACGTAAAACTTAGGTACTGTCCCTTCAAAACAGCTGGGCACATGCAGTTCAGTTCCAATAATGATGGAAGTGTCAGAAAATAATGTCTCCGTTGTAATGCATATTTCTGCACAGAAGTGTGGCAGAAGAAAAAATGGGTGACTTTTTTCCTTGTTTCACAGTCAACACTTGAAATTATATTCTTCATTCTTCTGTTATATTAGGCATAAAGACCTCATAAACAAGGAACCATATGTATTGTATATCCTATCAGTAAATATCAGTTTTGTCCAGATGAATGAAGAAATGCTGTGGTAAATTCATAACTAAAATCATATATAGTTTATTGCTGAACTCATATAAACCAGGAGGATGATTTGCCTAATGCAAGTCATTCCATCAGATTCTTAAATCACACACAACAGCCTGAAACATGAGCACACTGTGTATTATCTCCCCCAGCTCTGCCATATCTTGAGAGAGTTCTGAATTTTATTGAAGTTTGCTATCCTTTCAGAGCATATGAACTTCCTAGCTCACTAAGACAGCAATGTCTCATGTAACCCAATTAGAGTTATGTCACCATCACTCCCTCACATTCTTCTCCTGAACTTTTACTGCTTCCTCCGCCTGCGCATCCTTCCTTACCTTTGTAGTTTTTGTGGAGATTCTCAGAGTGTGAGCCTACACACCACGAGATGACCTGAAAAGCCATGCCACACAAAGTGCTTAGTGATGTGTATGTTAGTCATCTGCCTTACTAAAAGTTACGCTTATACCAGTTGTTTGCAGATACCCTAGGATGCTCTTTTGCTTACTATAATTTCTCCTTTAGAGCTCTTAGTCACTTCTTAGTCAGACCACCCCCAAGGGAAAAACTCTCCAGACTTCTCATCTTTTTTTTTTTTTGTTTGTTTGTTTTTTGTTTAATGCAGCCTCCAGAGTAAGAAGATTTCGTGAATGCACCTTGCAGCTTTGCATTAGTCAGAATGATCTAATAAATCACATCATCTTCCCTGCTCTACCTAGCCTTGGAGCAATTGGGGAGGGTTTATACATCTATTTCCAGTGTCATCTTCTAGACAGTGAAAATGAGCATTATTGAATTCTCCTGATATGGAATGAGAAATCAATCTCTTTTGTTTATGAAGAGTCCTGAGAGAAAGCAAATGAAACGAATCTGTGATTAAGAGCTCTTTTTTTTTTTTTTTTTTTTTTGCCATTGGAAACCTACTTTTAAAGCAACTATTTCAATAATATTAACATTACTTCACTTCAAGCCACGTAGCTCATCAAGATCTCAACATCTCTCCCCCGATCCAAAGGCTGGTCTTTTTGCTGGAGGTCACCCTTCCCTCTCTCTGTGCTTAGAGACCAGGCTTTTTGACGGCCGGCGTTCCGCTCCCCTCTGGCTGCAGCACAGCCACACACTGATGGATCTGTCACTGGGTCACTGCTGCTTCTCCCCCAGCTTTCATGGGGACACCACCGCCGCCTCTCTCCCATTACAGTCCTCCTTCTCTGAATCTGTTATATCAATTGCCCTAAAGAAACGGGAAATAAATGTGTGTGTCCCATCCAGAGCCTTAAGCCTACAGTCATGGGGAAGTTTTTCCTCTCAAGGAGAGGAAAGAATTTTTGAATAACCTCTCCCATGAATATCCCACAGCCTTTATGTAAATTTTTTCTAAAATTAAATTCATTCATGTTATGTCTGTTCCTTTCCGATGTTTTCCTGATCGCACGATGTGATCCTTCCAGTGAAGACAACTGGTTTATATTCCCTTGTGAGCAAAGTGGAAACTTGTTAATGAAAATGTCATCACAGCAAATGCTTTTAATTCTCGCATAACCACAGGCAGCAGTATGTATAACATTCACTTGCCAGCCCCCTGTATGCCTGTCCGTTGCAGCTACTGCTTTCTCTGGGACAACTGCATGGTTCTCTGTCTACAGATGTTAGCAGAGTTTTTGGCTTTTCGAGGAAGTGTAGTAATTTCATTGGCTAAATTTTGATCTGAAAGAAACTTTTTGCCAAGTGGTACCTAGGCAAAGCACTGGAAGCTCCTAATACCTGTAACTCCTTGCGTTTCCACAGGTGCTATAAAAAATAAAACCACCCAAGCAGTAGTTCTCTCTGTCCACATATCCTATTAAAATGATGTAAGTATTTAGATGTGTTCCTACCCTTAAGCATTTGGGTCCTCTAGCATACTTACAAATATCTGTATGGCTTATCTCTGGGCCTGAAACCTAGCTCATCAAAACTTATAAGCACACACTTCAAGAGAAAGCCGTGCCTAACTCAGTCCCTGTGCTACACAAGATAGATTGACGCATAAAAGGTAGAAAACAAAGCCGTCGCAAGAGTAAAATAAATGCACAGTTCTGAAGCTTGTATAGATGCAACATGTACCTGGTTTTGCATGCATGCTTACTTATTTATATGTGTAGCCACTTAATTATTTTTAAGACAAGAAGTCTGCTGGCCAGAAGATGATGCTTTGATGGGCCTGGGAACAGAAAGAAGGTTGGAGGTTTGAGAGGGTTACTTACCAAAAAAAAACCAGGCAGAGCTCCAAGCTTGAAATATAAATACTATACATATATTTTTTGTGCTCAGTAGGTAGTTGAAGGTGCAGCTACCAGATTTGCACCTCGTTTAAGTATTCTACTACTCCAATCTTTTTCCCAAGGCATATACCTAGTATTTACCACTAGATTAACCCCCAGCCTTCTGGTATGATATGCTGGCTGTTTTCTGGGAAACACACTTTGAGTTGCCTTTTTTGATAGTTCACACATAATTTTATACCCTCAGATAAATTGGTACCTTTTCAATCCAGCTACTATTTTTAGTAGAAAATGTTTTCCCTTATGGAGCCAAGGAGATGCGAAGCATCAGTATTTACTAAAAAATCCATCTGTCCTTTCTTCCCTCTTGAATTTCAGGCACTTTTTTTCGTGTACCTTAGTGTGAGCTTCCTACATACATACATACTCCTTCCTCCCACTGATCTCCTGGTAGCTCGTATATTCGTTGTCTTAGGAGACCTATTGTGGTACAGAGCAGCATCAGTTCTGTCAACATGAAGAAACAAGGCCTTCATCACAGTTAGAGAAACTCAGGAAACCACTTTCTGTGGATTGGCCAAAGCAAACTATGTACTTTGTGTTACATGGGAGACAGGGGCCTGACAGCAGTAGCTAGACAGGATTACAGTTAAATGGTCTCTTATTTTTTATATTCAGGTGGCTGTTGAGCAGCAGCAGCCCAGTTTAGTACTCTGAACGGTATTGTTCACCAAGTGCATGAAACTGAAAAGGGTTGTTATGAAGCAAAAATGATGTAAGCTAAGGATAGATAAGTGTATCAACCACTGAAGCACTACCAGAAGTGCTTCATGGACTTTCAGTCATTGTGCTGAAGATATGTAGTGGCTGGAGAGATGAAGTTTTTTTGAGACTGCTTTTTCTGAATCAGGTCTAGCTGTTATTTTGGAGGGAGTTATGATAGCACAAGGTTATATATTGCTTTCAATGCTAACAGGATCGGGGACACTAAAATCTATATTTACAGATTTTCTTGCCTTTCTGGCTGGATTAAGGTCTCAGATAAATGTGTGTAGCAATAGTATTTGGCAGATAGAAAAGCAATCTAATCTCTACGTGCAGTATATGCTACCAAGGAGTTCAATCACTATGTACATTATCAAGTCCAACCTGAGCACAACAGTAACAAGAGAATTAGTTAGATTAAATATATAGGCAAAACATATAAAAGGAGAAATTGCTCAAAGTAGTTTAAGTGTCTCCAGCTTCCCACACTTGAGCCAAGCTGCTTGTTTTCAGATCCAGAGAGATATATTGCTTAGTTTTACAAGTTATAGTGTGTTTAATATATATATTTCCCCTGTTTCTGCTCTGGACTATCTGAGCATCTTCCAGACAATAACAGATTTATCTTGACAATCACTTAATAATTTTTGTAAACCCATTTTTACTGCTTATCATCAGGGATGCTTAAATCTTCATAGCTGCCATAGTTTTAACTGTACTTTTGAGTACTATGAGCTAAAGCACCAAGAGAGCTCTAATTTTTAGGCATCTTGGTACTGTTGGCTTCATTCTGGAGTTAGGCATCGACGCTCTATGTGTTGTGAGTGGGAAGGACCTTCAAAGTGGGATTCACAACAACTAGCTTCAACCATAAAACAGCAAATAAAAATGAAACAAATTTATGTGTGTAGTGACTGCAAGTGGGCTGATATTCATGTGCCTGTATGAGGGGAGATGGTAAATCCAGCTTGTGTACATTTATTCCTAGCCACAAATGCAGCTGGAAGTTAACTGACTGGGAATAATGTGGACAAGCATGTCTCCCTCTTCAGTCTTAGGGACTTTAATTCTGGTCTATAAGAATGTACCTTCTTCTCTTTGGGTTTGGAGACATCTGAAGATGTTTTGTTGTTGGATAGTGGTAAAGATCAGACTACAGCCTCTTACAAAGGGATTTAGTCTCCATTCCTTTATTAAGGTGAAAAGCAAATTAACTTGGGTCTCCCCTACACCAGTTAGTTTCTTACTAGTTTCAGGTGCACAAAAGACAAGATTAACAGAAAGAGTGTTTTAAGAAATAAGGAAGTAGTCCAAGGCAGGAGTCAGGCTTGTGAGTCAAGTACCTATCTCATTTGAAGACAAAGAAATTAAGCAACTGCACTCAATCTTTAGCATTTCCCGTTGACGAATATGCCGGTATCTCTGCTGGCCACAGCTAGACTTCTTACCAGCAGTGAGCTCCCCAAAAGTCACCAAGGGGCTTTTAAACAACAAGTACTCACAAAAACAAACGAACAAAAGAGATACCATGGACACACACAAAAAATCCAGAAATAAAGAAACAAAGGAAAATTAAAACCACAAATAAAACTCAAAATTTGGTTAAAACAGAACCCAAGAAATCTTTTAATTGGAAAGAGTCCAATTGGACAGAGTAGAAATGTTTGAAAGTTTATATATGTCTGCTCTACACCATGTTTCATGGGGTTGGTTGTTGCTTCCAGCCAACTTGGTGATTTTCCTAGTAGCAGCAAGTGCTAGCTGGTCACAAGAAGATGCTGCTTCATACTGTGACCCTTGCCTGTCTATTTTGTCCTAAAGACTTCCATGTTACTTGAGACCTTGCCTGCTACTGTGCCTTGCAGGGTGCAGAACATGACTTTTTTTTTTTTAATAAGACCAAGAGAAGAGATTTTCCACAGATGGTCTGCTCTCCATTTTGGATTCATCTCAGAAACAAGCGTTATTTTTAACGGAGAAGGCAACTAGAAGCAGGTATGCTTTGAAAACAGCTGCATAAAAGACACACCAGTAGCAAAATGTAAGAAAGGTTTAAAATCTTTTACTAAGTCTGCTTTTCTGCTACTCGGAGAAAAGAGAGTGAAATGAGGTAGAACAGACTAACAGGAACTTCAGATTTTTTTTAGGTGTGGGGGTATTGAGATGTTGTCTATCTCGATTTTGATACTGCTTGTGCCTCTGATTTTGAAAGAGAGCAAACTTGATTTAAAGTACCTCCTTGGGAGAAAAACTTTTAGGTTCTTCTAAAAAGTTCAACAATAAAAAAAAATATCAGACCATATTAGCGCTAGCTGAAAAATACTAGGCCTTCCCCATGAAAATAAACAAATATTTTCTGTTGAATTCAACAATGTTCACTGACTTTTCTTCCCCTTTTTCTGGGAGCAGAGTTGAAGCAAGGATGTGTGTGTGGAAGCAGGAGAGGAGGAAGTGCTCCTGCTTCAAAGGGAACGGAAGTGTCATTTAGGTGTGAAGTACAAAAGAGGGTATAATCCCAATAATAACAACCATACTTTTGGTACTGATGTTAATATCACACAGTTTTTATGCCATGGTCTCTGGGACTGCTTCCTCCTGCAAGGGTCAGCACAAAGGCAGACATGTGTTGGGTTAGAACCTTGGTGGTCCATGCAGATGAAATGCAAGTAAAGGCTCTGGGTTTCCTGTGCCAGTTCTTTTTCTCTACGTACTTAAATCACCCAGCCACGGCAAATAAATAGGCAGTTAGAGCGTGGGTATGCAGTTGGCAGCCTAAGGAAGGATTTTAATGAGAAAGAGTACCCACTCCTCCTCCTCCTCCTCCTCCCGTTTTCCCCCTTTTTAGAATGAAATTGCAAGCACCTTCATTAGGGGACAGCTGGGAAAAATAGTTTCTTCATTTATCAAAGTCTTTGCTCCTTCTTCACTGTTTTCTGTTGCCACATGCTCAAGCCGCACCCTGGCTCGATTCCCTGCCACGTAGCAGTGCTCGTCCACCCTTGATGCTGCCAGGGCAAGGTGCCTGAGTCACTCAACTCTCCACCATCGGCCAAACCTGTCTCCCCTTTAGATTAAAACACTTCTTTTAAACTCACAATTAAACTCCTGCTTCCCCCCCCCATCTCCTCCCATGGAAACGTATTCCATAGGGTGGAAAAATCTACATGAATTGGTCCCACCCTGGATCTTGTATCTCCTGTTTCAAGCCAGCGTGCTCTAGGAGGTCTGGCCCCACCAAGCATTCCCTTGCGGCAGTAAATGGTACTTTACGCTGTAGCTCAGGAAGCTTTCTTTTCCCTGCGTAGCTGAGAGTGTTATTGATAAGACTCAGTTCTCTGTTGTCTAAGGACCATCTGTTACTGGAAGAGGCAGATACTTTGCATTTTATGTGATAATTTGTTCTATGAGAAAAGGCGACTGCTGAAATGAATTGGTGGCTTGGTCCTGGAAAAGCCACTTTAATGATAAACTCTGTCACCACGTTTGGAATTAAATGGCATTAAATGCCTTTACAGTGAGAATCACAGTGACAAGGTTCAGGACTGAGTAGGTAGGGATCACTGTTTTGAGTTGCTGAGTTTTTTCTAGTAGCAAAAGGTCATTTGAGAACATGCATTTAGTTGATTAAAGAAGCCTCTTCGGTATCAGTCCTGGGTCTCATGACATTCTTGAGGTGGGTGCCAAAATGATGCAGGTTGACACACTGCTGTGGTTGATTTATTTATTTTTTCATCCAGCAATGAGGGGTATGTAGGTCAGTGCTGAATCACATCTGTGAGGTCCTGTTAGAACACTTGTACTACCTGTTCCACAGCTGAACTGGTTTTGGACTCAACTAAGAACTGTGCTTTTCATACAAGCACTAGCTTTACCGTGAACTGTCAAATGAAGAGAGGAAAAACTGGTACAGAGTTCAGTAAATATTTAACTCCAAAGGTAGCTTTTCTTTTTCTATGGGAGTTTGTGCAGTGTTTAGGCTTGCCATCAATTCCAGTCATTGGCGGAAAAAGCTCACCCCACAGCCCTGCACAGAAGGAGATGCTGTGTCAAGGAAGGAACTGGCAAGTTCAGCATACAGCAAGCAAAGATGACTTGTCCAAGTGAATTTGGTTTTGAACCAAGAGAGGAACTGAGGCTTCTAGTCTCATTTAAGAATTGCATTTGCTAAACCAGCAATTCCCAAACATGGCCACCAGGGACTTGGTGTGCAACCACTGTGTAAAAACTCACTCTTTTTATTACTCTGTTGTGTGTCTGGTAACTGTGACCACTGTGAATTTGCTGTGGCTACATGTTTGACCACAGCACAAATTAATCTGAGAGCTCTTGAGTCAAGGGCTGTTTTTCTACTGCTCTCCTTTGGAACTATTGTGGGCTATCATGTGCTGAAGTGACTGCAGGTGTTTTACTGCTAAACAGCAGTCTTGGAAAGTCCAAAAATATATTGAGTCACTTATACCCAGACTATAGTGTAGCCTGATCTGTTGTCATGTTTAGGTTTATACTTTGAAACTGCCTGCAGTAACAGGTGGTTAAAGCTGATGTTGCATGGGATAATTTTTAGCTGATGTTCCTAAAAATTTCTGTTCAAGTAGCTGACCATAAAGGTTTTCTGTGAGTAAATGGAGCATTCATACATGCTTTTTAGGTTGTAGGCTTGAATTTCCATGGTTAGTCCAAAGGAAAATACCAAAAGCTGAGCTGTAAGTAGTAGAAATATGACATCTATAATAGGCAAATTGTGGCAATCTTAGCTGTGGTAAGCAGCAGGGTGGGAGCTGTATTAGAGGAGTCTACAGGAACAGGAGCTGCTGAGAATTAAAATTTCTTGTTTGCAAATCTTCCAATAGGTGAATTCCTGAAGATTCTATCTGCTGACTTTATCACTTTGACAGAGGTTCCTTGTGGTAGTGTTGGAAGATAAAACACAGAGGCATGTTCAACATGAAAGGTTCTTTTATTTTTGTGACCTCTGTTAAAAAGTTAGGCTTTGTGATAGATTGAGTATTGTGGTTAAGGTAAGGCCTATGGTAGCTGCTAGTTCTGTGAAGGTCCTACAAGCCATGAGTATTTATAACTTCTGCTACAATTAACATCTTTTGTCTTTTCTGGTGGCTTTGACCATTTTAGATTTTAACATTTTTAAGAAAACTGTTATTACTGCAGAACATCAAGCCACATTAGTCCCATGTCACCTTTGACAGGAGCCATGCCCTTTATAAGAAGATGGAAGAAACCATATAGATAATGCCATAGGTAACTAATAAAATAGTGATTTTTCTTAATCCCAGTTGGAGTGGAGCCAAGAAGATAATACTCCCATGTGGAGTGGCTAAGAAGAGGGGCTAGTTGAGTGCGCCCACACACACACACAAGTATTATTATTGAATTTCTTGTTTCTTGAATCAAAGATGAACTTTTGCTTACTCTAATTGATTTTAACATCTGTTATTTGTTTTTCGCAATTAGAGAAGGCTTCCATAGAATGACAACCTACCATTTACACAGTGTGTAACTGTCCTTATGTAAGTAGTGGTAAAGTAATTCAGGGCTGTTTACTCCTAAATGAAAGAAGAATAAACTATAACACATCTATAATGTGTTGATAGCATTCACGGGGGTAGTTACTAGGGAGTAGCTGAGTTGAGAGAACTTGTTCTTGTGTCCATAATCCCTGTCATGATAATGACAGGGAAAGCCATTCTCCTCAGTATTTGACAGTGAGCATATGCCACACTGTCTTTTCCTTAGAGGAGTCCTGAGAATCGTTGCCATTTGGGTCTGGGTAATTAAAGAAAGTAGAATATTAAAGCAGCCTCTCCTGCCCTCATTTGTCCCCATGTACACCATGAATATACATATTAACTTAGGCTCTAACTACGTGATCACATGCTGTTTGTTTCCTCCTACATCTGTGCCTTGTTCAGTGCAAGTGGTTAGCTTGGCAAATTACATGACATTGGAAACAAGACAGAAGGAAGTGTGCAGCATTTAAGGCTGTGTAAGAAGGCATACCACAGGGTATCATAGTATCACAGTATGTTTGGGATTGGAAGGGACCTCAGAAGATCATCTAGTCCAATCCCCCTGCCAGAGCAGGAACACCTAGATGAGGTTACACAGGAACGTGTCCAGGTGGGTTTTGAATGTCTCCAGAGAAGGAGACTCCACAACCCTCCCTGGGCAGCCTGTTGCAGAGCTCTGTCACCCTCACTGAGAAGAAGTTTCTTCTCAAATTTAAGTGGAACCTCTTGTGTTCCAGCTTGATCCCATTACCCCTTATCCTAGCATTGTTTGCCACCTTGTGAAATGCCAATGTAGCGTTCCCAGCTATGATGTGAGACTGTTTCTGCCTGTAGAAAGTTTGATGTAAAGGAAAGACCAGTGCTGAGCGCACAAGTTGCTGTCTGTGACTTTACAGCAAGACACAATGTGATCATTTTTACCTGGTAGCACTTTACTACATGCCAAATCTAGTAGCATTGTTTGTGCTGGTATAAGAGATTCATGGGGAATCTGGCACTTGTGCTTCTGGCCCTGCTTCTTCTAGTAGGCTTAAGAAAGGTCTTCTCCATGCACATATGGAGTATAGGCCTAATTGAGGGGGACCAACTGTGCTAGAATACCACTGTTGGTACGCTTCCACTTTGAGATCCCTACTAGCAGGTCTTGGAAAAGAGCAAAAGGTTTGGCCTTTGTAAATTTTGACCACAAGCATGATTACATTTTTTTTTATTTTTTTTTTTTAAGAACTCCTTCTAATTTTTGCAGGATGTTTGCCAAAATACAGAGCTCTCCTATGTAATTTGGACTGAGAGTCAATTGCTGATCTAGTCAAGAAAGAGATAAGGCTTGGTATGGGAGAGGATATAACAAACTGGATCAAAAGTACTGGCAAAGCTTTGGGCAGAAGCTAGGACAGCATCTGCTTCTGCTATATTGACTTTAGTCAGTGATATCAGATTTTTCCCCTCCCCTTCCATGAGAACTGAATTTATACGCAAAGCTTAAAAGAAACGTGGTAGAGGAATTTGGAAACATTCTCTCTGGGTATAACTGGTGTTAATAATCTATAAATTAAATAAGCATCAGATTTAATCCTCTGTCTCCTCAGAAAATAATAAAGGAAAAATGATACTAAAGATTGTCAGCCTGCATTTCAAGTTGGCTTTGAAATTAGTTAGCGGCAGTAGAAAATCCCCCTCATCCTCAAGTGTTTCCAAGAGTTTTGTTATCAAGGATAATAATTTTTTTGGAAAAAAGAAAAACATATGCCACATGCAATATGCTCTGAAGATCACTGATCAAAAATACTGTTGCTGTATTACAGAGTCTACTTAATGTATGCTTTACATAATATAGCTACTGTAAAACCCAATGGTATGAATTTGAGAATGTTTTGAGAGTAATCCAGAATATATCATTTGAAATAAAGACTGTAAATGTTTTAATATATGTAATTGCATGTAGTTGACTCCAATAATAATACTGGGATCTGACTGAACAATTCCTGGTGAATTATTTATTCAACACGTTTTACTACTACTCCTGCCACAAAGTGGCTGTGACCAAAAGCAAAGAAAGTGCCTCGTTGGCACTTATGCAGTGTTTTCCATGCTCAGAACACTGGAAAAATATTAATTAATTTTCATGATGCTGTTGTTATGGATGTGTCACACTGCTACTGAGTTTGGAGGTTTCATTGTACCTGGCAATGTACCTTGATTTACCAAGACGTATATCAGCCTCTGAAGAATTCATAAATGGACTAAAAAGACACAAGTAATTGATAAGATGCTTCATCACTGCTGGCTTGGAGAACAGCTGCTCTCACCTACTTCACAGAGGGAGTCAAACTAGAGTGAAAAACAAAATAACTTGCCAAAGATAGCACAGTGTATCTAATGGCAGGTTTACATTTTGCCACTACCCATGAATTTAATGAAAGTCTGCGGCAAAATGAAAGATTTGGGTATATAGCTCATTTTTTCAACAAGTTACAAGTAATCTAAGACAGTATTTTAAATTTCAGAGGAAAAGCTGTTCAGATAATGTGTCTGTTATCTGGAAGATGACCTAGCCTGAGAGTCAAATATTTTACATATAAAATATACCTGTCACAGTATCACAGTATATTTGGGATTGGAAGGGACCTCAAAAGATCATCTAGTCCAATCCCCCTGCTGGAGCAGGAACGCCTAGGTGAGGTCTAGATATGCATGTTTCACACAGGCTGTTTCTATCCTACTCTACCTCCCAGAAGTAAGAGTGAGAAGGTGATGACCATTTGGTACACAGCCAGATGGGAAACATCTCCATGTTGTCAGGAGAAGCTCAGAGGTAGGAACAATCCATGAAAACACCAGAAGCATCTTGGGGAGTAACTTCAGGCAAGCGGGCAGAGAACACAAGTAAGGGCGAAGAAGGATATAGGTAGGCATAAGTGGAGATTACCGTGGAAGAGTGAGAAAATTCCTCTAAGTATATAAAAGTCTACAGAAGGATTTGAAGAGAAGAATGTGATTAGATGGGTGGGGGAGGTGGGCAATTTTTTTTTAGCAGCATAATTGGTACTATTGAGTGAGAAGGAAGGAAGGCAATAGTAGTTAATCAGTTCTAGAGCTGGCAGAATATAATACAAAGAATAGCAGTAGTTTTGAAACAAAATGTTTAGAGGAAGCAAGATTTTCTGGACCTAAATGGTCATCAAAGGAAGAACCCCAAATTTAGAGGTGCTCCTGTATCTGTAAATTGCAGAGATTTTCTTTAAAATGTACTGTACTGAAATTGCAGTTGTAGAAGAGAATTGGACTACAAGTTTTAGCAGCCAGGGAGTGATCAAAAGGATCTTCATGTTCTCAGGACTGCTGCCATTTGTCCAGTTATCAAAATGAGAATTTCAAATTAATAGTTTAGCTGCTTTTTTATGGAAGAATATAATTTACCCTTGCTTAATAGTTTCTGAGGACCTCAGTCTGATTTGTAACTGAAGTACTGAGCCCCTGCTAGATGGAGGTTGTGTTACTCTCATGTATTAGATGGCAGCATATGTAAGGGTCAGATCACCTTACGCTGGTGTATCTGTTCAGGAGTTGTAAAACCACCTTATGTAGCTGGCTTTCCATAACCAGTCCACTTGTCTGTGTTTGTAAGGAGGGGGAAGGGGAAACATGGCATTTGAAACATGTAGGCAAAAATATCTGGTAAATTTTACTAAGAATATCCATGCTGTGTGTAGATCACTGAATTGCTCCATCTCCACTCGAATGGCGGATGCTGCAGCATCCAAGCGCAACACACGGGAACCTTACACCAACACGCACAACCATGAAACCATGGTGTGGTGCAGCTTGTAAAGGGATCCCTCAGCAGTCATCACCTGACAAGGGCTGTAGTGTGAGATTAGCAGGGTCACCCGGGTGGGGTGGGTTTGGATAGTGCAACAGCCTTGAAACACATTCGTACCGTTAAAACAGCACCTTGGTGACAATGCATATAAATTTCAATTGGCTCACTTCATCTGGGCGATGGACAAAGATAATATACTGGAAGGAGAGGGAGAGTGAGACAGAGAGGGCAAGGGAGCAAGAACTCTGTTTGCTGGATTAGATATTTAATTTCAAGTCTCAAGAGGGAAGTGTGAAAACAAAGAAAACATATTATAAGAAGTCGCAAAGGGTATGCCCTAGCAGTAAATCATCTCTAAATGACAAATGAACAAGGGGAGGTATTCTCTAATCACGCCCTTCAGCAGGTTGGCATCCTTACTAATTTGTCTGAGGGTGAGGAGCTGTGGGGGGGCAAGCCCCAGCTGGGCCAGCATGGCCTGGGCTGATCGAAGCACAGCTGCGTTTTCTCAAGACCTGCATCGTTCTTGAGAACCGGAAAAAGTCCTTTTGAGCCCTGGGCTGATACACTGTACCATCTTTTGTGCAGCTGTAATTTTGACAGGGGGAGCCAATTTGAACTTCTGTAATCCTCAGCCCCAGACACCTCCAACGCCTGAGACTGCGTGTGTTTTTTTTTCCAAAGGTTTTTCAGCTGTGCTCTTGAGAAAGTCACTCCATCCAAAGAAAGGCGGGGGGGGGAGTGAGGGGAAGAAAAAAACATCTGTCTGACTTTGTCCAGGAGATTGTTTCTATAGCTGTAACATTTTGAAAAGCAGAGGAAAAAAGTTATTTTTCCAAGCCTGCCTACCCATATTTTTCATTTTTTATATCCTCCTCTGTGATGGACATAATTTCCTGCCCCTCCTTTCTTTTAACCACTGTTGACCAAAAAAGAAAAAAAAAAAGAAAAGGGGAAAAATAAACCTAAGAAACTGTGATTGAAACTTGACTTAGGATTGCACAATGATCTTAAATTTTCCCAAGACTTATATTTTGGGAGGGAGCTGTTTTATGAATGGATATGAGCCTGACACATGAAACGCGTGGGATCTGTCTGAGTGCCTTGTCTGGGTCAGCTGTGACATCTGGCTCTTATGAATCTGGCGTATTGTGACTCACTAACACACAAATAGTAATCCTTGATAGTATCCACTTGTGAAGCTTTGCGGGTGTTGTCACAAACAACGGTCAAATGCCAGAGAACGGCCCTAATTCTGACCTAGTGCTGCTGCCCCAGGCTGGAGCGGCTGGTGGAGCTCAACCCTGGGTGGGGGCATCTGGGGGCTCTTGCCCCACTTCCTCGGCAGTGTGGTGGCTCCCCGAGGTGCTGCTGGACACGTGGATGATGGCAACTCACCGGTCTGTGGGTTTTCCTCTGTGTTTGCTGTGGGGAAGAGCCTGTGCCAGCACATGGCTGGGGGGATGCTGCCATTGATGGAAAGGGTAGTTTGTGGTGCAGCTCCTGCCTGATGCTCGCCATCCCCAAAGCTGTTAATGACAGTAAAACTTTCAGTTTCTCATCCCCCTTTTCCTGCCATGTGTCTACGTGCAGGCAAGCTGAGCAGCTTGGTCCACAGCCTCTATCAGCTGACATCAGGTTTGGTATCAGAGGGAATTTTGTATCCACACCTTGATCTATGGGTGGCACTGGTGCCATAAGGGACATAGTAAATGGTAGAGAAAAGTGTGCAGATTAACGCAACCCTCTTGATGCCTGTGACGTTGCCTAGACTGACTTAAAGGACCTGTTACAGTCTGATAAGGCACCTCATGTTGTGATACAGTTCGGGATAAAATACAGCTAGAATTGCAGGAGGCAGCTGACAAGAGGGGAATTCACAATTTTTAACAGCAGCTTTTTTTTTCCTCATGTGTTCTGAAAGCTAGGGGACTTGTGAATTCAGGGTGGTTCAAAACACAAGGCGATAGCATGTACCAGGTCTGGCCTGTGGTTCTCACACTTCTAGCTGGAGGGGGTTCTTTAGGATGGGCTAGGTGCTAGCCCTAGTCTTACAGCTTTGGCTGTGGAAAACCTGATAACTGGCTTTCTGAAGTGCTGCATAATGAATTAATTACTTCAATCTTTTAAATTTTCTATCTTGAAAGAGGCTGAAAATGGACTAACTACATACAGAGCAGTGACCACGGTGAGGAAAAGTGACAATGTGCTGAGGGACCGTGCTGACCCTAGTTCATTCTAGATGCCAGGAATATCATGTACAGGCTCAGCATTTAGGCATGACAGGTTGATTTAATCTCTAGTGACAGAAAAATGGAGACTAAACATTACCTTTACTTTTACACAGGAATGAATTTCAAAAGGTTAGGTAGGATTCAGGATCAGTGGTGTCAGGTCCTCCTTTCCTGCATCTATTGTGAGAGTAGTATATGCACTATAAAGGCTCACATCCGAAAATTTTAAGGTATTTCAGTGTTACTGCTTGTGCCTGCCTATCTGTCACCCTAGACAGTGATCCAAGCTGGTGGAAGATGAAGAATTCTTGCTCAGAACTCACTGTGGAGACTGCAGTACCATCCATTGGTTGCCACAACTGTAATCTTGGATCTGCCAGGGCTCCTCCAGAGGCTGTGTTCTCATTCTCTCCTTGGTGATGGCTTGAACCTGCATAACACCTAAAATCTGCAATGAGCTCTGAGCCCCACGTAGCTGCCTGGAGCCTCACCCCTCGAGTACAGCGCAAGGTAGAAGAGTCAGCTGCGTTGCAACACTGAACATATTTTCTGTCATTTTTGTTATAGCAAGTGAGGATTAGTTGAGGATTATAGCTGTCTGGAGAAAACTCTGCTCTAAGTCATTTTTGATATGAGGAAGGATAGGCAGTTGTTATTTTGCCTGTGGCTAGAGTTCACACATTGTCTCTGTAAAGTTTTAGAGTGGATAGAAGGCAGCAATTTATCAGTGGCTCTGTATTATAGCACTACCTAAAATACTTAGTAATAGGTGAAGGCTCTTGCAGCCCTGTGTATTAATTGTGCTAAGCAGCATGCAAACACATAGCAAAACACAGCAACTGAAAAACTGACCTTTCAAATGCAAGACAAGGGTCTTGCGCTTCAAGGGGATGAGTGATAAATTTTGAAACAGGAGAAGAAATGTGTTTCAGAAGCTTTTATTTTTGTTGTTTTATTTCCTTAAATTTCCCCACACATGAACAAAATCAATCCAGAAGAGCCAAGAAACCTGTAATGGATGAAATGTTTTACACATATGTGATGGAAAACTCTGCTCTGCTAAGTTAAAAAGCAGCTTCTGAAGAACTTAATGTGGCTAGAAAGTCACAGGTGCCTGACCCTTTTGGCCCTGTTACATCACTGCTGCATATGCTTGGACTCCTTTCACCACTTTTTCAAACTTGCCATATGGGGAGATCATATTCTGCTAACCCGAATCTTCCAGAACGCTTTGCGGGACCTCATGCCAGAGAAGATTCCCCACATCTCACCCTTTTATCCTCACACAGGAGCATTAGCAAACTAAACATCTCTCATTTCAACTTCCTCCCAGCCCCACTTTTTTGGCTCATGGATTATATGTCTTTTCAGCAGCTGTTTTTCAGCTGACATTTAAACTAAGCTCACATCCTTCAGGTTGATTTCTAATGTTTCCTTGGAAAAAAAGAACATGCACACACAAATACAGGCACAGGCACACGCCCTTACCATACGAATTCTCCACCAAACCCAAATAATATCAAGCACACAGTAATACCTGCTTTTTGGAGACATGGTAATATCTGCTTTTTGGAGACTTTTGGCTTGCATTTACCGTGGGTAACACAACATTCACCAGAGAAATACATAACTCGAGGGACCAGTAATGCGCTATACATAAGGCTTTTGCACCTCTAAGATGCTGGTTCAAATCCAGCTCAGGTCTGCAGCGACTGTAAAAGTTTATTACCATCTGATAGCTGTTTGGTGGTCCTTGACCAGTGAACAGGTGTCAGGCTCATAAAAGGGAGCAGAGGAAGAGCTCTGTGGTTAGTGCAGTGGGCTGAAGCACCAAATTTCTTGGTCCCCTTCCCAGGTCTGCCACAGATTATATAGCCAGAGGCAAGTCCTCTGTAAATGGTGATAATATCCACGCGCCTCATGGGAGTGTCGTGAGGATATGTTCATTAATATCACTGAGATGCTTGAATGCATTGGGAATGAGGAGATTGGTAGAACTGGAAAAGCAGCTATCATGTACTGGCAACGCCAGGGAGTGACCGTGAGATGGATGGGCATAATAAATGGTCTGAAAATGAGCTGTATGCTCATAAATGACCTGTACAGTCTCAGCGCCTGGACATAACATCTCTAAATGGGAGATGAATTACTACCCCCATGTGACTTGTCCTGTGGATAAGCAAGTAGGAAACTGATGGTAGAGGTTATGTGTATTTTTTAAATGGAGGTAATGCTTGGCACAAATACTTTGAGTTCCCTGGCCAGCTATAAACAGAAAATATCAGCCCCCAATCCTATCATTTTCGTATACCTCTGCAAATGTCAACAGAAATGGTTAGTCCTCTGAAAGGAGGAAGCTTTAGTGTTATGGACTGTGGGCATCCTACCCGAGGTGCTGCCTGGGGAAGGTCCTGCTCCGTGTTTTGAGGACTAAACCTTTGCTGTCACCTCAGCTCTGCATGAGGAGCAGCAGGATGAGACCTGCGTTCAGGAGCCACCTGAGTCACTTTTCTTCTGCTTCCCCCACAGTGGAGAGGGGGGACAGGGTTTACAATCTGCAGAGCAGCACAGTGTCCCCACTCTTTCTCCAGCTGTGAGAGCAGGAGAAGGAAGAAGCTGGTATTACCTCTTCCTTGGCAAACTCGTGCTTACCCTTGTGTGTCCACATCTCCATTAGTGTATAAACACACTGGTGGTAGCGAGGACTAAGGAGGGAGGAGGCTGCTGCTGCCAGGAGTGCTGTGTAGTGGAAGAGTTATGCTCTGCAGAGGATGGGGTATTGGGGATACCCTTACAGCTCTTGGGGTCGCAGAAAGTACTTTTTGAGGTGTGAGGTATTTTTGTTAAAGCTTTAAATCTCAAATTTCTGTTGCTTTGTTATGGCCCATCCCTGCTAACTTCTGAGCACCTGGGCACCAGTCTGTTTGTGCTGATAGTCCTGTTTAACTTCATGGAGTGATCCATGCAAGTAAAAGGTGGGAATACATTTACATCACTGAGGTCTGAGGTCATTCTGTGGCTTTCTACACGTTTTGAAGCTTTTTCTTATCTTGTATCTTGTTTTATCTGAAGCATTTTGCTTAAGGTACATTGAATGGTTGATAGGGATTTTTTTTTTTTTTTGTGGTGGTGGTAACAGAAACAGAAGAGCAAATGTTGTGGTTTGACATTTGAGAGAAAAGGACCTAATTATTGTTACCCAAATTAGCGTTGGTCAGGAGTAAACTTAAAATGTGGAGCCACACGGAGAAGTGTTTCATTTACATTAGCAAGCAGTTACCAAAGTTGTTCCATTGATTCATCTGCACAGCTCCGGTGAGTGCCAGCCCATCTGCGCAAGCAAGCCCAATGCAACCTGATCCTTCAAACTGAAAATCCTCCTGCTATGCCTGCATTTCAGACAGGCATGCTGAATTACTTCTGCACCTTTCTGAATTTCTCAGAGTCCTTGCTTAATAATATTTGCAAAACCTCTAACTGGCACAACTACACCTCCATGGGTAATATATTTTCCAGTGCGCTGGAGGTCTTGACACCTTGATGTTTTAAATGAAACAGGTTGGGGAAAAAAAACACAAAATGGAATATTAATTAATTTTCTCCTATAAAAATTACTTTTCAATATATTTGGAGAAAATGTATTTTCAGTTAAAAAAAAAAAAAAAACAAAACTACTTTGATTTATAACTGTCAGAAAAACATTTAAACAAATATTCAGCCACTAAAAAACTTACAATATATTTTAAAATGCTGATGAAAGCATTTTAATTAGTGAAATTTTTTGATGTGGGCAAATCTGCCTTTTTCTCTGGAAAAGATTTTGTCTGAAGAGTATTGCCTAGCTCTAACTGTGAATGCATTCCTCCTCTTTCGGCAATGCTTAGTTGCTTTAGGTTGGGGAATATATTTTGTATTGGAACTTAAGGACACAGGTTCATACTTATTGATTAACAGTGGAGTAAAAAGGAAACTGCTGATATGTTCCTAAAAGAAGCAATCATAGGTTAAACCAGAGTGTGGTTCAGAATCTCCCTCTTGATTTTTTGGCAAAAGGTTGGACCTGAATGCTCCGTACTCTTGAGAATATGAGCTCACTATTCTTATTTGAATATTGTGCTGGCTTAACAATGCTTAGTATCACTTGCATGAATAAGAAAAAAATTACTATATGTCATCTTGGATTTCCTTAAGCTGTAAAAATTAATCATGGCATTAAGTGTTTTCAGGACTTGAACTTTTAATATTATTTCCAGTGATCATAGAACTTGGGGTGGGGGGGTGAGGAATGAGGGAAAGCAAGAGAACTGAAAAATCATATGTTGAAAATTTTATTATTCAAGAAGAAACTATCAGGTAAAACTGTTGCTAGGAAAGACCTGGTGGAAAAATATGTTGAGGTGTGTGTAAATGCAGCCAATCTCCTGTTCCAAACTCTGCTTCTGTGCTGTGTAGCCTTGGTTTGGCCCTACAAAAGTCTCCAAGGTTACACCAGTCTTGTATTGCCTTTCTGGAGCAGACATCTGTCCTTCTGCTCTTCATAATCAAATGTTCCCTTTACGCAATAACCAAAATTTTTATCCCTTTCTGAACTTTATGGTGTTACAAGATTTGGATTGGGCCATGACAGTCAGGAGCTAAGTGTCTATTTCCTGCAAAGTCTGAGGTGATTTGGAAGTAGGGTTTTTTTTCAGGCTGTTCTCTAAATATAAATTTAATGTACTTAAGGGATTGAGAATTCTCCTACCCTTCTCCAAAAACGTGATAAAATGTTGGTAGAGGATGGAAGTGATGGAGCAGGGGAAAGAAAAAAAAAAAAAAGAAAAAAAAAAAAGAAAAAAAAAAGATAAGTGCATTTATTCCTGATGGCTATGGCCTTCACACAGAATTATACTTTGGGGCTTTTACTGATATTGTGTTCTTGTTCCTGATCTGTGTTCTTTCCTGGTATAATTATGTTTATTACTCAGTTGCTTCATAAATAATAAAGCCCCTGATGTCCCTGAGCAGTATCCTATAGTCATGCAATTTGACTTTGTGGAGTCCTATCCTTTTCTCTTGTTCTCAGCTTCAGTCAAGAAGGCTCATCCATTGCCCCAGCAGTGACCTCGATGCAAGGCCAGCTAGGGGAGGGCTAATACCACTGGCCCACCATAACATTATTTATTTTGTTCTATAAAGTTCATAACTTTCCTGGTTCTTATCCAAAATACTGAGTATGATCTATGCCAAATATATACGAAATAAATGAGAGCCAGAAAGCCATCCAAAGCCATCACTAGACATAACAAAAATCATGTTGCCTCTCCAACTGGCTTGGGGTAATGTGGGAAATATATCTGTTTAGAAAGTGGTTTCCATTTAATTTCTCATCCAAATGAAGGGGGATAGAGGGTATTCAGTCATTCCATGTTACGTTGTCCACTGGCTAATTATAAACTGTTGAAAGCTGTTTTATGAATAAAGATAGACTGATTCTGCTCCCAACCTCCTCCACCATGGTAAATATATTAATACTAGTGGAAATTGTCAGCACGTGTCATGATCATATAATATGTTTGTTGTGGGACTGACTTAAAACTTCAGTGACCAATCAGTGAGGTTAACAGTTCTCCCAATTTTTTAAGTGCTAAGTTTTGACTCATGGGACAATAGGAAGCCTCTGAAAAAGAGAACAATATCTCACTTGTAAAGGAAATAAATTCTTGAAAACATAAGTTTTAATCATTAAAAAGGCACAAGGTTAAAACTGTCAACTCTCAATTATTGATGGAGATTAGCTAGCTTTTTCTGTATGTACAGAGTCCAGCAAGGTTGATTGCTTCTCACATGCAGACATGTTGTTTTCAGGGACAGAAAAAATCCAAAAGAAGTATCAGTGTAGGGGAAATGGACAGAATCACACACAGAATCACAGAATCGACTGGGTTGGAAAAGACCTCAGAGATAGAGTCCAACCCTTGGTCCAACTCTAGTCCGTTTACTAGATCATGGCACTAAGTGCCATGTCCAATCTCAGTTTAAAAACCTCCAGGGACGGCGAGTCCACCACCTCCCTGGGCAGGCCATTCCAATGCCTGACCACTCTCTCTGTAAAGAATTTCTTTCTAATATCCAGCCTAAATTTCCCCTGGTAGAGTTTAAGCCCATGCCCCCTTGTCCTGTTGCTACCTGCCTGGGAGAAGAGACCAATCCCCACTTGGCTATAACTTCCCTTCAGGTAGTTATAGAGAGTGATGAGGTCACCTCTAAGCCTCTTCTTCTCTAGACTAAACAACCCCAGCTCCCTCAGCCTCTCCCCATAGGTCTTATGTTCAAGTCCCTTCACCAGTCGTGTTGCTCTTCTCTGGACCCGCTCCAGCACTTCAGTGTCTTTCCTGAACTGAGGGGCCCAGAACTGAACACAATACTCCAGGTGTGGCCTCACCAATGCAGAGTACAGGGGAAGGATTGCTTCCCTTGTCCTGCTGACCACGCTATTTTTGATACAGGACAGGATACTGTTGGCCTTCTTGGCCACCTGGGCACACTGTTGGCTCATGTTGAGCTTCCTGTCAATTAGTACCCCCAGGTCCCTTTCTGTCTGACTGCTCTCCAGCCACTCTGCGCCCAGCCTGTAGCGCTGCAGGGGGTTGTTGTGACCAAAGTGCAGCACCCGGCACTTGGCCTTATTGAACTTCATCCCATTGGAATCAGCCCATTTTTCCAGTCTATCCAGATCCCTCTGCAGAGCCCTTCTGCCTTCCAGCAGGTTGACACTCCCTTCCAACTTGGTGTCATCAGCAAATTTGCTGATGATGGTCTCAATCCTTTCATCTAAATCGTCAATAAAGATGTTAAACAGGACTGGACCCAACATGACCCCTGGGGAACACCACTAGTGACTGGCCGCCAGCTGGATGCAGCCCCATTCACCAGCACTCTCTGGGCCCGGCCCTCCAGCGAGTTCTTAACCCAGCGTAGAGTACACTTGTCCAAGCCATGGGCTACCAGCTTTTGCAGGAGTATATTATGGGAGACAGTGTCAAAGGCCTTGCTGAAGCCCAGGACCTGGGGTCCTGGTGGACAGCAGGATGACCATGAGCCAGCACTATGCCTTTGCAGCCAGGAAGGCCAATGGCATCCTGGAGTGTATTAGAAGCGGGGGTGGTTAGTAGGTCAAGAGAGGTTCTCCTTCCCCTCTACTCTGCCCTGGTGAGACCACACCTGGAATATTGTGTCCAGTTCTGGGCCCATCAGTTCAAGGACAGGGAACTGCTGGAGAGAGTCCAGTACAGGGCAAGAGAAGATGATTAAGGGAGTGGATCATCTCCCTTATGAAGAAAGGCTGAGGGAGCTGGGTCTCTTTAGCTTGGAGGAGACTGAGGGGTGACCTCATTAATGGTTATCCATATGTAAAGGGTGAGTGTCACAAGGATGGAGTCAGGCTCTTGCCAATGGTAAGACTAGGGGCAATGGGTACAAACTGGAATACAGGAGGTTTCACTTAAATATGAGAAGAAACTTCTTCACAGTGAGGGTGACAAAACCCTGGAACAGGCTGCCCAGGGAGGTTGTGGAGTCTCCTTCTCTGAAGTCATTCAAAACCCGCCTGGACGCCTTCCTGTGTAACCTCGTCTAGGTGTTCCTGCTCCGATGAGTGGATTGGACTAGATGATCTTTTGAGTCCCTTCCAATCCCTGACATTCTGTGATCATATTTTTTAAATAGTTTTTGTTTTGTTTTCCATTACAATGTGGAGCTTGTGTTAATAAACAGGACTGGAACAAGGGAGTGCTGTCAGGAGGCATGGTGCAGCTCAGCTGTCTGCACGCCTGCCCTGGGGACAATAATCTAAATTGCAAAGCTGCTGGAATATATCTGCATCACGCTCCCCTGTGGCTTGAAAGAGGGAAAAGGGAGATAACAAGGGTTCATGCATCTGTGGTCCTGTGAGGATCGGCTTGGATGTCAGTCAGAGAAATGCCAAGCCAGGTGAAGCCAATGTGGATGGACCTGACTTGATGTATGGAAAACCTTGAAGTGCCTCTTCACCACTCTCCATCATGTTTCTCACATCGAGAAGCTTTGCCTCTTCGACAGGATATAACAGCTATCCTTGGTCACTACTGGCCAGAATAAGAATTTACCATGAAAAGATTTAGTAGCAGCAGGCATACATTCACAGAAACATTTCATGATCTGATGCATAAGGTTGACATTGGCGCTCCTCTCATTCTTGGTTTTCATGAGTTAAAATATGAAGTTAACAAGAAAGTTGCACATGATAATGATTAATATTGATCTGTGTACATTGTGAACATTAATTCACTAAAGCTTTAATCGACTGGTTGACATGAGACAGAGAGGAAAATACAGAGTGAAAAATTCAAGTAGAATGTCTGATATTTGGTACAATGAATGTGTGAGAATTAGAATAAAGGAGCTAGTTAGGTTTTTTTTTGTTGTTTTGTTTTGTCTGTAGTGATTCAGTGACTTAATACAGACCACAAGAATGCCTTTCTGATTTTCCAAAGATCTGAGAGCAATCTTCTGACCAAAGCAAGAGTACTGGGCTTGACAGAAATTTCTGAAGGTGGTTTTAAGTTCTGCTGGGTAGGAAATTAGACCAGCCGATCCCACTGGTTGCTCCTGATTTGAAAATACACAGACTTTCAGGAAATCACCAAATGAACACCTTCTTAGAGAAGAAGAAAAAATAACCTGATTAAACAAATATTGCTGGCTGAATATGTTTAGAAATTCCTGCAATATTTTCATAAAAGCAGGTCTTGCACAAACCAAAATGTCAGTATACTCTTGGTGTTGATAATTCAAGTTGTTAAAATGGTGTCATTTGGAAAGCCCTGAATTTGTACAGGGCAAAAAAGGTTCTAAGATTGAGGTACTTTCAGGATTCAGAAGCTGTAAATTTGGGTTAATACTTTTCTCCTTTTATGAGGTTATTTAAGGGGAAATGCTTCTGTCAGGGAGCTGGTGACACAGGTAAGTACCAGAGTAGTGTGAAGCATGCCTCATGCTCCTGCCCTGCTCTAGGGAACCCTGTAGCCATCTTATTATATAATATATCCCTATTGGCTTCGCTTTAACTTTATTAATTTCATCTGGAAACTATTCCAAGCCAAGTCTGTCTTCCTGCACATAATCTGAAAGGGCTGTAATCTCAGCTGAGCTTTGTAGGTGCTAACGCTTCAGCAATTCTGAGGTTTTTGAGGGCAGACAGGGCTATTAGATGGTCTAATCTGACAGTATATTCACACTGGCCATAGGAGTTTGGAATGTCTCAGGAAATAAACTCTTGGATGAAGAGCAGCTGGCTCAAGTTGAACTCAGGCAAGACCAAAGCAATGCTAGTCAGAAAAGGGGAATGCTTTGAAGAGTGGGCCAAGGCACTGTCTCCACCTTTCATTCATTGAAGACATATGGCCTCTGTTTATCAAAGTTGTGCAAAGTGCCTGGGTCCTGCCTGGTTGTAATGGCCAGGTAGCATTGCTTTCTAAAGATTTCACAGTTAGATGGGAAATGTCCCTTCCTTCCTTGCAGGCAGTGATAATCTAAGAGCAAGAGTACACAGCTCTGGGTTCTTGGAACTTGGTTAGTGAATCAACACCAGCTAATCAAGTCCAAATTTTAGTGTATGAACCATCATGACAATAATACTCCTACTGACTGAAGCAGAACACATCGCCCAGAAGAAAGTATGTGAGAACCGGATACAAGACTTTCTTAATTCAGAGAATGTGGAATCATCTTACAGAGAAGGTCAAACCAACCCTGAATCTGTCTGATCTTCAGGAAAGAGGCTGCCTTTTTTTTGTATCTGTCATATTTATGGTTCAATCAGCTTTTTATTCCTTAACATTTAACACTGCTTCATTTGATATTTATTGTGCACTAAGTTTTCTTGCAATTTTATACAAAATTTTTTAAACAAAATTATCTTGAATTGAAACCCGTGAATTAGTAGACCGCAAACTTCTACTACTTTAAAACTTTCAGTTCCCAAATAACAATAGAAATATTATCAACAAGAAATCATCAAACCATGTTAGATATTAAAAATTGTCAGGTAGTGCAGGACCGGGCACTTGGCCTTGTTAAACCTCATACAATTGGCCTCAGCACAACAGGCTAGTAAGGGGCAAAAGCTCCCTTATGAAATAAACCAGCAATTTTAAATACCTTTGTGAGGGATGCTGAATACACAAAAAGAATGTATAAGTCTTGGGATTATGTATTCTCATAAATCATAGAATTATTTTGGTTGGAAAAGACCTTTAAGATCATCGAGTCTGACCACAAACCTAACACTGCGAAGTCCATTGCTGAACCATGTCACTAAATGCCATGTCCACATATCTTTAAAGTACCTCCAAGAATGGCAACTCAACCACCTCCCTGGGCAGCCTGTTCCAATGCCTGACAACCCTTTCTGTGAAGAAATTTTCCTAATGTCTGATCTGAATCTCCCTTGGCACAACTTGAGGCCATTTCCTCTCGTCCTACCACTCGCTACTTGGGAGAAGAGACCAACCCCCTCCATGCTACAACATCCTTTCAGGTAGTTGTAGACAGCGAATAAGACCCCTTCTCAGCCTCCTTTTCTCCAGACTAAATAACCCCAGATCTCTCAGCTGCTCCTCATAAAACTTGTGCTCCGGACCCTTCACCAGCTTCATTGCTCTTCTCTGAACTCTCTCCAGCACATTAGTGTCTTTCTTGTAGCGAGGGGCCCAAAACTGAATACAGTAGTCGAGGTAGGGCCTCACCAGTGCCAAGTATAGTGGATGATCATTTCCCTAGTCCTGCTGGTCACACTAGTCATCATACAAGCCAGGATGCTGTTGGCCTTTTTTGGCCACCTGGGCACACGGCTGGCTCATATTCAGCCGCTGTCAATCAACATCCCCAGACCCCTCTCTGCCAGGCAGCTTTCCACCCACTCTTCCCCAAGCCTGTAGTGCTGCCTGGGGTTGTTGTGACCCAAGTGCAGGACCGGGCACTTGGCTTTGTTAAACCTCATACAATTGGCCTCAGCACAACAATCCAGCCAGTCCAGATCCCTCTGTATGGCCTTCAAACCCTCCAGCAGATCAACACTCCTGCCCAATTTGGAGTTGTCTGCAGACTTACTGAGGGTGCACTCAATCCCCTCATCCAGATCACTGATAAAGAGGTTAAACGGAACTGTCCCCAATACTTAGCCCTGGGGAACACCACTTGTGACCAGCCACCAGCTGGATTTGGTTCTGTTCCCCACAACATTTTGGCCTCGGCCATTCAAACAGTTCTTCACCCAGTGTCTTTACCTGTCCAGGCCATGAGCTGCCAGTTTGTCCAGTAGAATGCTGTGGGAAATGGTATCAGAGGCTTTACTGAATTCAGGTAAACAAAATCCAAAGCCTTTCCCTAATCCACTAAGTGAGTCACCTTGTCATGGAAGGAGATCAGGTTAGTGAAACATGACCTGTCTTTTATAAACCCATGCTGCCTGGGCCTGATTGCCTGGTTGTCCTGTATGTGCTGCATGATGGCACTCATGATGACCTGTTCTGTGACCTTTCCTGGCAGCAAGGTCAGACTGACAGGCCTGTAATTCCACGGGTCCTCCTTCTGGCCCTTTTTGTGGATGGGTGTTGCATTTGCCAACTTCCAATCAACTGGCACCTCCCTGGTTAGCCAGAACTGCTGATAAATGATGGAAAGTGGCTTGGTGAGCATCTCTGACAGCTCACTTAGAACCCTTCAGTGGCATACCAGGTCACTAAATATTTCCCCTTGGATTATGGGGTCTTACTGTTAAAGACTGAAGCAAGGCATTAAGTACCTCAGCCTTTTCTTCATCCTTTTTCGCTATGTAGCATCCAATAAAGGATGGAGATTCTCTTTAGTCCTCCTTTAGTTGCTAGTGTATTTATAGAAATATTTTTTATTGTTTTTTTACAGCAGTAGCAAGGTTAAGTCCCAGTTGGGCTTTGACCCTTCTAATTTGCTCCCTGCGTAACCTCACAACATCCTTCTAGTTCTGAGTTGCCTACCCCTTCTTCTGAAGATCTTAAACTAAGTAAAGGGGAATCTGTTTTCCTTCAATTTTAGGCATATGTGATGAATTTAAATGAATTACATTGTATTATATTAAAAGAGAGTATGTGATATGTCATAATCAAGATTGTCCAGATTGGATTAGGGATTTAAGACATTTTTTCATATGCACATTTTTTCTGTGGGCTGTAATCATCCTTCACTTTTTCTGCTTGTTACTCAAACATTTCTTCAAGGGTCTGTTATTAGAAATCTGGAGTAAGTTGAATACAAGAAAAGAGGATTTAGGATTCTTCTGGTATTTCCAGCGTGAAAGCTGAAAGTGTTAATTTTAAAACGTGGTTCTTGATTTCCAAAGTTAATTGGATACCTGCCATCTCTGAAGTGTTTCAGATTTTACAAGCACGTTGATCGTCCTTCAAGCTAAATTGCTTCAAATCAGGTACAACACAGAGGCAAACCTTCCTCCTTTACTACTTCCTGGATAAATACTGAAGTATAATGGCCTCACTCTATACTTCTTCCAAAGCTTATGTTTACTTGATGAGAGAAGATTGTGCAGGTGTTGGAGTGGAAGACATGGCTGGTTTAGATCGGAACAATAGTTATTCTTTGCCCCAACAGTGTCCCACATGGGCAAATGATACAAGGACATACAGAAATTAAACTTATTTTGAACCCTGAATTGTACAAAGGCCGAAATGTCTTCCTCACAGAGAAGTAATGCATACTTTTATGGATGCTTCCATACAAATCAGAATTATTATACTGAGTGGTATAAAGAATAATTATCTGGACCAGTTGTTCAGCTATGACAGCAGCAGTGGAAAGACATAACAGCAGTGTAAAAAAAGCCAGCTTTTCTCCTCTGTAACAGTTGTTACTTTGGGCAATTTCCTCGAAGATGCCAAGAGTAAGGACAAAAGCTCTGGATGGAGAAAAACAACCTCATTTCTTTCCACCCTAGGAAGCTCTTGAGCTGTGACAAGCAACTCTTTCTCTCTTTCTTTGTATCTTTCTATCTATAAAATAATGCAATTAAGACTCTGCACAATTGGAGCTTCATTGATTTGTTCCTTTTTGTTCCTTCTTCTTCTTTTTTTTTTCTTTTTTTTTTTTTTTTTTTCTTTTTTTTTTTTTTTTTTTTCTTTTCCTGGGTTGGGTTTAAGGATGTGGAAAGCTACCTGTTTTCTGGATGTATAGTCAGCAGGGGGTGCCCTGCTTCTTCAGGACACAGGTCAGGATTTCCTGCCCTAGAGGGAGACGGAAGGGCTTGGTACCTATGGCAAGGCAACACCCTCAGTGACTTGTGGGAGAGAATTAATCACTGTAGGCCACGTCCTTAGCTCTTTACTGAGGTTTTGTTCAATCCTCCTCTGTCTAAGCAAGGTCTAAGTAAGAAAGTGAGTAAGGGCTGGGTGGTCTGTTGTTCGTATCTGAGTAACACCAGTATGATCACTTCATTAGAGAGGAGATGTTGTTTCAAAAGAGGTATCAATGAGATGAAATTATGGATAGGACCAGACTCCTAGCTTTGCCTCCATCATCAAGGACAGGTCTCTCAGCAACAGGAGAAGATTTTTGTGTTACACAAGGAATACAGTCTTTATGACTGCATCCCCATGAGACAGAACTCCACACGAAAGGTGTGTGCAGCAATATCTGGGACTTATTGCACCTCAGCTGAGGAAATCTTCTCTCCCAATTTTTAGGGTGGGCACAAAGACAGAAATAACCAACGGGGACTGCCTATTAATCAGGCTATCAAGATTTCATCAGTGTAGCACCATAGCACAGAAAATAGCCATACAATAACTATAGAACAGCGCAGAACATAGCCATATACAGTTAGGAAATTATTTCTCTTGATTTGCAGATGACCAGAGTAGGGAGCTAGGACTTTATCTGGTTTTCTGTCGTCTCTCTCAATCCTTGGGCAAGTCCTTCATTTAAGATTCAGTTTCCTAAAAACAGGTCTGACTAACACAAGGTGCTTGTTGGTGGATGATCCTGAGAGTGGTTTAGTGATGACCCAGCCATTGGTGCCTTCTCCTGGCTCACTGGACCCTCTGGAGACCATGAGAAGGATGTGGTTATAGATCTGTCTCTGGATGTGTCATCTGCAACCCACAGCATGGCAGATAGTGCAGCCACTCAGGTGGTGGAGCAGAAGGGGTTTTCAGGTTAATTTGAATTTCTGGAGTGGTGAAGAGGCATTGAAAGCAAGAGGAGGCTGTAGCCCACTAATCCAACCTTGTGATTGGATTCAATTTGATAATCTCACTTTCGGATTTAGGCATCTGGGGGTGCACCTGCAAGTTGCAGGTTCTAACATCGTTTCAGTGTGAGGTAATCAAGCAGAAAGATTGGATATGGAAGCAAGGAACAAGGAAAGGAAATTACTGTTGCCATGTCAATCTTGAAAGCCCCCGGAGTATGGGATTTGGCTCATGATGACTCCACTGTTGTATCAAGGGATTAAAAAGATTCTGTTCTTCCTGAAATAGTAACAAATACAAGCACACATTTGACAAAATAAACTGTTACTAGCTCTCTTAAGAAACACTTGGAGACAAATTTTGCCGTAATGGGAAATCCATATTTTGAAACACAAAGCTTCTTCTTCATTAATTTTCGTTGTTGTCTTTGTTGTTATGGATTGTTATATTGTGACTCTTGGCTAGTCCTTGATCTATTCCAAAGTCTAAAAGGGGGAAGGAAGAGAGGGAGAGGGAGAGGGAGAGGGAGAGGGAGAGGGAGAGGGAGAGGGAGAGGGAGGAGTAATTGACACCTGAACCATATTGGAGGATTTTAATTCTAGGCCAGGGAAGAAATATTAGGAAAACAACATCTTCACAGGACAGGCACTCAATGAATTCTTATGCTGAACAGAGCAGTAGAATTTCACGCTGAAAATGGAGAGACAGTTTTGCTGAACCATGAAACTTTGTTCTCTGCAGTAATATCATTTGGCATGTTCTTCTACTTAATATATGAAACATATTAAGAGAAGGAGAAAAAAGCTCAGTGAACTTAATGAATTCCCATTTCCAAGAGACGGAGCAGCCTATGACCTGGCAGGGTGCCACTGTATGATGCATGGCTTTGTGGAAATCAAGTTGCAATGGTGAACGACTTGAAACAGAGTGCTGAGCTGTCAGATAAGTCACAGTTGGTGAATGTTAACTTCTATTTGTTATGTTTTGAAGACAAATACCATACCCACGTACCAGACAGGGCAGGGTTAGACTGCGGGGGTGAAGAAGGGAGGAAGGCAGACCAGAGGAAGGAAGATATCCTTTGTAAATAAATAGAAATATCAGTCTTCCCTATTTGCTTAGGCTGCATTGCTCATGACCCTGTTATACCAGCAGCCACGAAGGCGAGTCAGTGGAAGACCATTTCTGTCCTCCCAATTAGCATCGGATGCGAGTTGTGTTGAGACTTACATTTTCATATATTAATAAAACTTGGCGTCACAGTCAGGCCCATGTGAAACCCCATGAAAAACCTTTGGCCCTATCCTCTTACATGTTCTTTGTAGACACTATGTATATTTTTAGCTCTGTAAACTACAACAATTGCCCGTTACTGTTCCATTGTAGTTAATGTTTACATTACAGTGGTGCACAGTGTTTTCAGTCAGAAAACACTCTTTTGTGATTAGTATATATAATAACAAACAGGAACTTGTGGAATTATAATACAGGGTTCCATTTATATTTAGGTGCCCCAGAAATGCTGTGGTGATTACCATGATATAAATAAAACAAGTATTTGCAGACTTTATGCATTTTATTCAGTATAGTTTGTCAGAGTAATTTGTCTGCACTTCCAATAGAAAATAATAATTGTAATTGAAAAATTATGCTCCCCCAATCTCTAAGCACATAAAAGCCCGAGAGTTTATAAAATGGTTGAAGAAATAACTAAAAAGAAATAATTAAAAACATATTTGCACTTAAAAGTAAACATTTATAGGAAAACATTTGTGTTTTCCTACTTTCACTTCTGTGCCTGGCTGTGCTAATGAAAAAAGAGGAAAAAAGAACAAGTCAGCTCCTCTCTTTATTTTATTCCTGGAGGTTTCACCTAGCAAGGCTTGTATTCTGAATAGGTGCATAATTAAGGCAACACAGGAGTACTTTATAGATGCATTGTTATAGAAGTAGTGTAGTAAGAAAGCTTATTTCTAGGCATTGGCTGGCGTAGTCTGTTACAAGCAGTAGCGTATTGTAAGCTCTCTGATGTTGTTCCAAAAGGTCCTAGTACACCGTGTCAGGAACAATGGAAACAATTGGGCCAACTATATTACAGCTCCTTTTCTCGTGCCTCTGGCAAGTTACAGGATTTCCTAGGACTTGAATCTGGTTCTGAGCCATTGCTCTTCCAGCCAACTGTCTGAGCGGCTTCTGAACAAGTTGAAAGCACCTGGCTTTGATGTTCAGTGGGACACCGAGCAGTGTCCCCTCCAACTCAGTGAGGCAGAGGTGACCTCTCACACTTATATCAGGGGATCTTCCTGCATATTCTGGAAGTTAGGTAGCCTCATTTTTTCTCACTCTCCTCCCTAATGTACTTCAAGCCGTTCAACAAGATGGGGAGACTTGTCAGCAAGCAAAAAGCTGTTGACCTCCCCACCATAGACAACACTTGTCTGCACTTCCATAACAATGAGCAAGTTATGGAAATGCTTTCACTTTAGGGCTTTTATTTAATTATGTGCACAAAAGCCAGTCAATGCATACAAGTGTGTTACACAACGTGGTTATATTGCCTTGCCCATTTACACTGAGTTGATATTGGCTGGTGTCACCTACAGGGAAGTGCACTGTTTTTTGTGCCCTTAAACAGAATGAAGTGCTTCACTTCTAACAGCAGCACACTCTTGCTTGGTCCCATTTTTCTCTTTGGTCTTGTGCAGTTAGTTGAGCTCTGTGCCCAACTGTATTTGAGCTGTCAGGATAAGCAAGTGGCCCTTCCCTCCTGATTTGGCCAGAGTAGCAGCTTCCTTCTTTTCCCAAGGGCGGTCAGAAACATCTCATCGCCCATCTCTCCTTTATTCAGCCAAGCAGACAAAAGATGGCAGCAGCAAGACCTCCTTTTCTTCCTCCTCAGTCCCTCCCATGAGGAATGCTGGTAGTAGATGCGTATCATTACAGTGGTGTTGATAAGGTCTTGTGGAGTGGTTGTTCTAGTAGTTAATTCTCTGTTGATATACACAGGGCAGTTCACATCTTTCAGCACTGCTGTTTCAGCCTGTCTGCATATTTACTCATGCTTGTAACACTGGTTACATCTGGTCATGTTTTCAAAGTTTTCTCTTTAATCAGCATAGGCATGAAGCCTAGGTGCTTTAGTGTATTTTTGTTTGCTCACTTTATTTTTGGTTTCATTTTAATAGAAGTTGAATATCTGATGTCTTCACACGTCTTTGAGCGTGGCAGCTGTAGGCACAAGTTTGGCATTCTTCTCTTTCACTCTTATCCTGGACATAATTTGATACAGTAATTGCCTGCGGTTGATGGTTTTCTTTCAGAGCAGAGCTGGAAATACAGAGATTCACAATCAAAGCCTGACTTGGAAGTACCAGAGGGTGTTGAGATGGCATGGTATTTCTAGATGTGTCAGATGTTCTCCATTTACCACCACTCTGCCTGCCACACTTATGCCAGTTAAGAGAGTACCCTGTTAATGAATGAACTGCTTTCACATGGTCTATAGCCTCTGCCTTTGCAGTCTCAATGTGGCTAGAAATAACTACAGTTTTCTGTAAAGTTAGTTCTGGTTCAAGCACTAATTGCTTACACAGCCGTGGTATGGCTGTTCCCTCCACAGACATATCCCCGTGCTAATGTGTCTTAAATTCTGTAAGTTAGCATCATTAGTATTGGGTTCCTTCATTTTCTGAAAAGATGGAATATGTTAAGGAGGAGTTCTTCATATTCAGTTGCAAAAACTAGCTGAAAGCAGTTGCAAATGTCAAAAGCATGAGAAGTATTCAAAAGCCAGACTACAGTGGGCATTAGTAGAGAGACTGGCTTCCCAGTGTTTGGGCATTAGTTCTCTTTAGCAGCAAGCCTGTATTTCTGGGAAATTTAAAAAACACTTCATAGATAAATATTTTTTTTTAATACTGGCTGTGTTTAGAGTCCTGAACAGGTTAGAATCCTGTTGAGATAGGGACAGCAAACACACTGTCTGAAAAGGCATCAAAAAATGCCTGATTGATTAAGGAGGTTATTGAAAAAAAAGAAGCTGAAATAACAAAAGCTGTATGAGGTTTTAGCATAGACTAGCCATGTGCACAATTTATAGAAGTCAGATGGGGTAATTTCTGTAGTTCCACCATTCTCAGCTCACTCGGACGAAGAGCATTGAAATGTGTTATGAGGGAGAGACAGCATGTCTGTTTGATGGCAAAGACTAGGACTACCATACAGCGTGCTTTACTCTAGGACCTTATAGCTGACAGCTAAGGTTTTATCCCAGAATGCCAGATAAGCAGGTTGTGATGTTATCTGACAAATGTCTGAGGTAACACTTCACTTAACATGATGGGAGGAAAATGGGGACCTACTGAGAGATGACTAGAAACAGTGTGCCGTGTAACAGGGACTTTGGAAAAAGTGTAGTAGTGAGCCTCAAATAGCTGATATATTTCAAAAAGGCATCTAGAAATCTGGGTGGTTATCTGAGCTAAACTGAACGTTTTAAAGTTAACCCATCATTAATAAGTTCATTCCCAGGATTAATGGCCATGCAGTACAGTATGTGCGTGTTTAGTGAAGCCACAAATAAATTATGAAGGTTAATAAGTGTTTCTCTGAATAAGGACAATTATTCCTCAGGGAACCACAAAATATGCTATTAAGACCTTAACAAAACAGGCGTCCTCTACCATTTTGAGATTGTGGCCTGTTTTGTTAAATAAGGCAGTAATTGTTTTTGTTTTAATAGTGTGACTAGCCAGGTATTCCTGCTTGAGCACTTTCACTGTTTCTCAGGGTGAGAAGGTCAGATCCAACCCTTTAAAATTTGATTTGGAAAATAGAAACAAGGGGAGGGGGGTGGGAAGTCAAACAGAACGAGGTTATGTGTGGAGTTACGGGTCTAGGGAAACACTTTCTAACCAGATCCTGCATGCCCCGGTCTGCAATGGTCTTCACTAGTTTGCCAGACTTCTCTGCCCTTCAAATATACGTGAATGCACAAACGAATTAATGCTGTGGGTTTTCCATTTTTCCATTCAGATAGATGAGGATGACCTCTGCACAGCCACTAGCTGGGGTGCTGCTGCAGGAGCTCTTGTTTGAAATATTTAAGATGATTTGAGCATCACATCCACACTGTATGAATTGACAAATGGTATCACTGGGAAGTTAGCACTGTATTTGATTAGCACTGTGACATAGGGAGGAAGATAAATTAGAGATAAACATCTGTAAGGACAACAGAAATAAGTAGATGCTGAGAGTGACAATGAAATAAGAATAACAAGAAATGAGCAAAATCTGTATTGATGCTTATTTTGGTGCTTCTGAGAGACCTTTGGGATCAATCTTCAGAATATACAACCAATGGACATAAACTGTCCATGTGAGCTTGAGTTCTGTGTCCTCACAGTAAGCTTGAGAGTTTCACTGGTTGCAACTTCAAATGTTTTCTTGAAGGACACATGGGCTCTTTTCCAGCAGACTCCTCTGAAGCAATGGAAATTAAACAACCACTGATTTTCATAGATCCACAAATGAACATTGCCGTAAATACTACTCTCTCTTGGTCTTGGCTATGGCTGCCCAGTTAAGAGGGACTTTGTAGAGCTTCTGTTATCCGGTCTCACATGGCATGAAGCTTTTATGACCCCACAGTTTCTTAGAACACGACAGAAAAAAACCCAACCCACCAATCTTTGGTTAATATAGTGAATTGTAGATGAGCTGGTCCAAAATTGGACACTGTGGTCATCATGTAAAAGTGAACACTTTCCAGGGGTGATGACATTTTGTTATCATAATATTTCCTTAGGGTTAAAAGAGGAAATAAATATTCCATCTCAGATACCACTGTATGATAACCGTTGGCATATATTCACCAATGTAAGTATTTCCTGATGTTAGATAATTTGGTTCTGAAACTAGGGTAAAGGAGGTGGCTTTAGCTGAGTTTAGCTGCAAATTTCTGGTTCTAAAGCTAGCAACAAACCTCAAAGCATGAAAATGAAGGCAGAATGACCTCAGCCCAAGTCAGATGCTGTACATGAACATTTTGTGGGCAGAATTTGAAATTTCTCTCTTGATCTGGGTCCAAATGCTGCAGCTAGAATCTACTCTAATCAAACCAAAGAAGAAGCTTGAATAAACGCCTTCAA
Organism: Columba livia; assembly: GCF_036013475.1. NCBI lineage: Eukaryota > Metazoa > Chordata > Aves > Columbiformes > Columbidae > Columba > Columba livia. The sequence continues at coordinate 53,919,209 of NC_088603.1, read as the reverse complement.
ACAGAACCTGCCAATTTCTGTAGAGCTCTGCTGACAAGCAGTTATTTTTCCTGTGTTAATATCATTAGAGGAAAGTATTTGAACAAGAAAATAAACAAAAAGGAGCATTGATTTGAGGTTGAGTGAAAGAATGAGGATAGCTGAAGTCAGTGGGAGTTTTGCCATGGATTTTACTGGAGCCTAGCACTTCATGCATTCTGTTTCCCTCTAAATGTTTGCAGAGAACTGAGATGCTGAATATTGAAACCAATATCCAGGTGCCAGCTAGTGTCAAGAAAATGTGTGTCTGTGAGTGTGCATGCACATGCTTCTTATTAAGGGATCCTTTTGCTGTTTCAAATTTAACTTAAAAACTATTTACCATAAGAGCTAGATCAATGGGGCACTGACAAAAGCACGGGTGCAGACCAATGCGAGCTGCTCCTGAGCTAGTTCCAGTATGTATTCATTCTGACTGGAAACTGCCTCACCTTCTGCCCTTGGTTTCCTCACAAATATTAGGGGCTGATCGTGTCAAATCTCCAGATGTTACTTTATCATGCTTGCACATAGAGATCACCTTCCTTATTTCCCTTCAGTAGGAAACTGTGATGAATTAATTTAGACAGTGCTGAAAGATTTAATGTACATATTTACATCACCTCAAAAAGGGAAATTGGCTTTCTTTAAGGAGAGTTGAATGTCAGCTGTATCAATTTTGACTTCCCTCCTTTGGCAGAAGCAAGGAGTCAGATACTGTGATGGACAATAAATGAGGTTTTTTGAAGAAGATAAAAATCAATTTCTCACCCTGTGACTTTTTTTTTTTTTTTTTTTTTTTTTTTTTTTTTTTTTTTTTGAGGGAGGAAAAAAAAAAAGGGAAGAGGGCACTAGTGGGGAAAAGCACAATTTCTGAAAGTGGTGGTTGTTACTGGTGGAAGATCAGAGAAACCAAGTAAAGACTGTTTCTGAAGAGAAGTGCTGTGGCATTTCTTAGTGGAAGCCAGCCAGATAAAATAGTGGATATGAAAAAGACCCAAGAAAGACTGAAACTCAGTGTTCTGAGTAGATGACTAAGGCATGCTGCTTAGTACCTTTCAGGGTTGTAGCACTGAGAAGAAGTTGACTATGGGTTGCTTTTGTACAGTAAGTTGATGAGATGTATAGGCTCTCCGTTTGCACAGGTATGAGTGTGGGTATGTATCCCAAAGTCAGAGAGAAGTGTGGAAGACTCAGTGAATCTGCAGAGATGCTTGTAATCCTAGTGGGAGGTCCAAGTGATCATTAGTGGCTTGGAAAAGCTGCCTAAACTTTTTCAAGAAGCTTGTGAAGTCCTTTCTTGGCTAGTGTCAAATCCTTAGCTCACCTTTAAGCTTCCCAATTTTCCTCCTCTATCTAAAAGCAATTGCCTTCCTGGCTTGGAGATCTTTAAACTGTGAGAGTTTCAGTGGCTACCAATGTATTTCTTCATGCTAACTCATTGTTTGGATTGCCTTCAGCAAATACCGACACTTCTGTTTAGAAATAAGAATGTGGTACTGAATACAAACAGTATACGTGGGAATAATAGATAATTACTATGTCAAAGTAAACTATGATCTAGTCAAGATGGAAAATCCACTTCTGGCCACTACTGTAGTGAATGATGACATTAAGAAAAGATATCTCCATAATGGAAACTGCTCAGAATTGCTTTATTTTAAATGGCAAACACTTGCTTAAACATAACAATGAGCAAACAAAATAATTTGTTGAGACTTGACTCTCTGTTAATTGTATACCATGGAGTAGCAGGTGTCTAAGCATGTAATGGTTTGTTTAATCTGTATTTCTGAGTTGCTCTGAGGCTGCCAAGAACAAATATTCAGTACTGGAAATTAAATCTTGAGAGATAATTTGGAAAAAGCAATTAGCTGGCAGGTCTGGCTGGCTTGTAAAGAGTGATTTGCAAGAATCTTCCTAAGCAAGAAAATGCTTAGTCAAGGCCCAGGTTTATCAGGAACAGCACGGCTGACCTGCTTGCACCTTTACACTACAGGCTTGATTTCAGTAAAGCGGAAGAGCTTCAGCTTTTCATGTATTTTATAAATTTTCTTTTATTTTATAAAATTTTCATGTATACTTTCATTGTCTCCTTACCCAGTGGTTTTTAAATGTATGAGTGTATTTTAGACATTCAGAAGGGGAATGTCTAAAATACAACATCTCCAAAGGGAGCTATATGCAGTACCATCCAGTGTGCTTTTCTGAGAATAGTATTTGTTTTTTTCTATGAGGTACCTGTTTATTCTTCTCTTTGATACAGCCTTGTAGAGTCTAAATCACAAATGAATGAAATGTGATAGGAGACAAAATAGAGAATAAAGGTGGATTGATAATGAAGCATTTGTTTGAGTTGTTTTTATCTCTTGTTTCAGAGAAGACTTTACTAATGAACACTAGTTCTCCCAAATGTCTCTGTTTCTCTGTGATACTTCAATGGGATTGGTGGGATTGGATCAATATATCAAATCATGTAGGTAACTCAATATGACACAGCTTCTGTAACATACAGAGAAAACGATGAATGTATCTAGGCCACAATATTTTATCTGAGAGGTTATTTGCTTACTTAAGTGATGAGGTGTTTATTTTGTTGTTGTTGTTTTTTTCACTTATTCAACAAAGATATTAGAAGAAAAATATGTACATGTTGGGTCAAGGACTTAACACAAATATCCGATTTTTTGATGTTGGTTGCAGAATGTTACCATCATTTTCTTTTGGTAGTAATTTAGGTAAACATAAAGGATACTTTCTTGTGAAAAAGTTGAAAATTGAGTTTTGTTTGCATTTCTTATGTATTTGAATTATAACTTTCTCAGAATGTCTCCTTTCAAGGATGGCTTATTACAGTAGCAGTTTATGAATATGAGCTGTTTAGGAAAGATAAAATCCTTCCAATAGTATGCAATACACTCAAAATGTATCAATTCCAATTTAGTTTTACACAAAGCAGCATCAGAGAAATAAAAATGCAGTTTTATAAATGTAGGAGATAAACCTTTGTCTTCACTTTTCCAAAGCAAGAACCACATCCTGTGAGGTGCTCAGCATCTGCTGCCCTAATCAATATAGCTGTGAGTTGGCTTTTCTTGATAGGTTTGTTCTTCTAGCCAGCAACTGTCCAGCTATAAGAAAGCATCACTGTTTGGCGTGAGGAGGGAAAAAGAATTATATCTTTTATGGGAAATCTAAATCATCTTGTCATCATATAACTCAAAGATGGCCAAGTATGTTTTCCCTCAAATTTGTTTAAACAAACAAATGTAGTTCTTAGGTTTAGGACTTGGAAGCCAAGTTTCCGTCCAACATGAATTTAGAACATAAAGATTTGTTTGTGATGGAAACAATGCCAGACACTTCTGCATAGCAGCGTAATGGAGCGCCGCTAGAATGTAGCTTATGAAACCGGATTCGGGAAAACAGAGCTACTCTGTCTAATTTGGCCTGTGCCGTGCGATTACAATAGCATAATTGTGCAGTTTGGAAGCCTTTCCCTCTCTGCTGAAACGATGCAGTATTCAAACACGTGTGAGAGTGTTTCTTCGACAAAAGGCCAGGGCTGAAGCCTCTGCATATCCTCCAAGCCCTCCTCTGGGATGGGTCCTCCTCGTGCCACCATGACTTCCCACAGTGACTGCCACTGTCACCTGCATGTGGCTCTTGGAGCATCCTGGTCTCCTTGTACAACTGCACCATTTTGTTAGGGCAGCCCTTTTCTCTAGCAGTTTGTAGAGTAAAATTCTCCCAAATGGGAGTGTTTGCTCTTCTTCCCATGTTAGACAGCGGTGCTTCGTTAACAAAGGTCATTTGTACACTTAGCCTGTGTTGATAATTGGGGGGTACGTGGGGTTGCTTACTGAGTGGGAATTACACACACTTCAGACTCTTTCGGAGCTTAGTCCAAAGGCTGTTGGAACGGATTTCTAAAATTTGAAAGGAGCTGATGTCTGTTCCCTAGACAAGATGTGAGTATACAGTAATCTTGTTCCAACACCAAAACTGCAAAAAGAAAGAAGGAAAAAATCTTTCAGTATTGCAACACTTACTGCTTCATGTTCAGTGCTTCTGAATGTTTCATCTGCTTCTGTGGTCAGCAGTACAGAACTTTGTGACTGTCAAAAAAATAAAGACAGACTGCCTTTCGGTGAAAAAGGAGAAAATCGGTGAGTACTTCCTGTAAGAGAGAGAAGTATAATTTTTTTTTCAGTAATATATCATTTGGAAGGAAAAGTCCTAGTATTTTTGTTCTGAAAGGAAAATGATCTCCTTATAACACTATGTTTTAGGTATTGAATGTGAAAAACCAAAAATATTCAATGAGGCTCAAAATGTTCCTCTGCCTGATCCCAAACCAAAGTTTCCTTTCCTTTTTGTTTCCAGAAGATATGAGGACATTTTATTCATTCATTCTTTCTTTTATTGAGGATATGAGAGATGATGGGAACTAAATGTGTGAAAATATATTTGTACAATTACATGTGAAGTGGGAAATTTGGTGCGCTAGTCAACACATTGTTATATGCACTTAAATAGAGGAAAGATAACTTTGAGTTATCTTTGGGTTCTTGGTTTCAGAATACTAACTCCTGAGGAAACTGAATGAAATGTTGCTCAAATACCCGTGTGTGAGACCTCTGTGGATAGTTTTTGCTGATGTAAACTCAAGTTAATATTTATGCTAAATATATAAAGAACTACCTAAAAGAAATATATAATTTCTTTTTTTTTTTTAAAGAAGAGCTACATTCTGAGGGCTTGTTTCCTTCTGGAAACCTGACTTTCCATCTACTTTTAGATTATGTTGAGAGAGAGCAGTTCAGTAGCTTTTTGATCCTGGCAGCATCAAGGTCATGGCGGTCAGAGCAGAGGTTTGGACCTGGTGCTGAAATCCAGATGCTGCTGTATGTTCAGATATTTTTAAAATTACAATGATTAATGAATGGTTTAGCCTTTTGCCATTGCCTCTGGTCAAGAAAAAGTTGGAAATTCACAAGTTAGGGGTTTTTTTGGTGGCAAGTGGGGATAGTAGAATTCATGGCAGAATCTCATTGCCCATTTCTTGTCAAATTTTGACAGTCAAAATAAAGATTAAATAGATTAATAGATCTCAGAAACCTCATGAAAATACTCTGTAGTAGACGATGAAGTTAGCTTCCACTCCAATAGTCACAAAAAGATGAGAAATGTTAATTCTGTGGTATGCAGTTAATTTGTCATTAATGGTGGTGGGAGCCAGAGGGAGAGCTGTGAGTTTATCCTCTGTGTCTTAGTCATTTCTTATTGAGCAAATTTAGCATCCACCTCGATGGGAGTTACTTCTGACTTGGTACTGAGTAAGACCTACTGAGTATCCTGCTGATAGATTTTCTCAAGACATTTTAGAGTTTACATTTTAGATTCTGTACTTGGTACATGTTTTAGGGCTGAGTGGATCACCTTGGCCTCCCCATGTCAGTGAGTAACATAGTTTCCTGAGGAAAGGTAAACTAAATTTTCATTTGTATGTGTGTATTTGCCCAAGCACATGGCCGTGTACCACTTGCTTTTCCCCACGTCCTGTACCTGATGGCAATACTGAGTATTACCACTAGTGAGAGTAGCTCCTTGCTTTAGCATGGTTTGCACACTGATGCAAGCTGTGTTACGGTATGGAAGCTCAGGAATGACTGCAGGTATCTTAGAAAGAGAACTAAGATGTTCAAAGATAGAAAATGATGAAGGATAAAATTGCTCCAGTGGACACAAGCACTTCTTATTAAATGTTTGTACATATTTCCAGTCTAAATCTGTCTAACTTCATCCTCAACTTTGGGTCATACTTTCTCCCTTCTCCTGCTCCCTTTGGAATTGAAAATTTCTAAAATGAACCCTGCTGTTGCACAAACCATGAAGCCACTTCTTTAAGGATAAATCCTTTTCCTGATTTAGGGCAACAAGGGAAATAATATCTGAAACCATAGCCTAGTCTTGGCAACTTGTTTGGCCAGCACCAAATGGAAATTGGACTGCAGGTCTTGAATTATGCTTTTAAGTCCTGAAATGAGGTCTGCTCATCTGAGCCATGCTGACTTCAGTGAAGCCAGGGCAAGCATATGAGCCCCCACTGAGCAAAGATCTTTGCAATTTCACCACTGAACTTAAAACCCACAGATTTCAAGAACTGTCCAAATATGGTAAAATAAGCAGAGAAATAGTTCCCTTTGCATCAACCAAGAGCTGCCATTCACAACACCACCACAAAGCCTTTAGTCAATTCCGGGAAGTTTCTTAGTGCTTGGAGGAAGGGAAAAATCCAGCATAGTAAGGGTTGTAGCTGTCTTGTGTGACTGCAGTTGCTACTCTGGAGATAAACAGGAAGAGGATCTGATAAACTTAGAAAAACCAATATGGTTTAAAGGGGAAATGTGTGATCCTTGCTTCCTGTCTGTGAGACAGAGTTAATCACTGCAAGTAGCCCACAGCATATGTTTTATTACGGCAAAACCCCTCTGTGTCATTCATAGTACACACTCCAGTGGCTTGTCTTGCTTAGATGACACAAGATGTACTTTCCTTTCTTCATCATCTTGGGACGTTGTGGGGTTTTCCTGCCCTCTGAGACTTGTTTTTCAGTTCCTCTTAGCAAAAATGACTAGATAGTGAGGCCAAACAAGGAGATACTCTGCAGTTCCTATGATGACACACCTCTCTGCTGGTGACTCACCTGGTGATTTAAGACTTTTGTTGATATTTCTATTAAAGACAAAAATAAGCATCTGATAAGAAAATTACTTCATTGGTTATATGTGATTTGTGTGATGAGCTCTTTTAAGAACTCCAGTTGTTTAGCGTTAGGAAACAATACATCGGCACTAGAAGTGACCTGCACTGTGGAGAAAGATTCAAGTCCACTTGCAGCCTGTATGAGTTTTAGCGGTTTTACACAGAGCCAGATGTGAGCCAGAGTGTTTGAATTCTGCCTTGTATCCACTTCCAGCTCTCAGCAGGCTGGAATATCATGTTTGTCATACTGATTCAGATCTGCCTTGGAAAAGGGTAGAAGGACAATCCTTATCATTGGGAGGTGTAGTCACTAAGAGATGAAAACCCTGATTTATTTGTTTAATTTTGTTTGTGCTTTAATACATCTTCCTAGAGTGACTGCGCCATTATACCGAAGATTGATGTAAATGAGAGTGGAGATAAGCTTGAACAACACTGTCTTTCAGAGGTCTAATCAAACAGGCATCGGTGATTGTTAAACAACTGACAGCATTCACCTTCTAATTTAATGGAAGACACAGTGGAGGTGTATGCACGTAGACCTTGTGAAATTCAGGACCCACAACTGGAAGAACAAGTAACAGCATTAATTTAAGTCTGGTAGATTTTATTAAATGTACATTTAGGTGATCTTGTGAGATCTTCATCTTCTCTTTCTGTTATTCCACTTCACCAATGTGCACCACAGTGCATCATCTCAGTTTTCCAGATTATCTAGGTACCTTCTCATTCTCAGGTAACTTCAATTTCACTATAACCATGAGATGTATTGTTGATACCTGAGTGCAGAACTGGTCATTACAATGGCTAGGCATGGGTATTTAGGGAGGCAAATTTAGCTGCAGTTAAAACCAGAGGATATAACTCCAGTTTTTCATAATGAAAATCAGCTCCAGTGCCCTTAAATGTATTATTTAGTAAAAATTCAGTTTCCCAGCTGGTTTCAACTGGAGTAAATCTGCCAGATTTTCTCTGGCACTGGTCAGTGCCTATCCACCTTTAGAAATCTTTTTATACTCTTGACTACTTATTGACTCCTTTAACATGCTGTACAGAAAATAACTACAGAGACATACAGCATTTGCATAGATATTAGGATTTAGAAACTAAAGACGCATGAAAAGGAGCTCTTGTTTTCTCCATTTCCTAGGGACTAAAAGAATTACTTTGCTCAGGAGTAAGGATTTATTGGATTTGATGCTCAGCTCTGAGATATTAAACATCTGCATGGATTTCTCATGCCTTTTCAAGATGAAATCATCTGTTTCCAAATCCCATAATGACCAGAGTTGTTATTAGATTATCAAAATTATGGGAACAGTGAGAATTCATTGCATATCACTTCAGTGTCAGCTTGGAGGTGACAGAGGCTGGGCAGTACTGCAATTGCAGAGTTGCTGGGCAGGCTGCTCAGACAGGAGTCGTCATCAGCCGGCAGTGGGGCAGACGGCGTGGGCCGGGATGTGGGGAAGGACTGTTGCCAACCAGAAATGCTCAGTGTCTCTTCATAATCGATGGACCCTGCTACACAGATGCCTTGTCTACATGCCTAGCTATGCCAATAGTCAACATAGGCAGTCTCGCTGCTTAGACCTTATAACCTGGTGACCAGGTGGCATGTGTTCATGCTCCTTGTTTGTAAGCCGAATGATCAAAATAGTGGTGCAACCTCATGACACCGCTGTGCTGATTCTTCTTCATGTATCTTCTCTAGCACATTGGGCCTGAGGTGTCTCTCTTTGCATAAACTGTTATGGTTTTGTCATTTCTGTGGGAAAAAGTGCTACCAGAAGAAAAATATATTCTAAACCGCACTTCTACATCTCTGGAGAATTTCTGGATGGTAAAAATCAGAGGCTCAATCCCAACCACATTGTTGTCATAAAGATCAAGAAATTAAAAAACAAAATTAAAAAAAAATCGCTGTCATTCTGTCACGGTGTCTGTCATCTACACGGAAATCCTGGATTCTTGGATTAGACTCAAAACAATAACCACATTTTCTCCCCCGAAGTAGCAGATGTGGGATAAAGAGGCCTCTTATTCCTCCATCTCTGCTTCCAGGTCTTGTGATGATTACAGCTAAGTTGGCCAGTGTAAGTCTGCAGCTAAGTCTACAGCTAAGATGCAGATCCATTAACAAAAATGTCAGTTTAGTATAAAGAAGGCTCTTGTGAAATTTCCTACTGGTTACAGGGAGGTGAAAAAAACAAAATGAAATATCCTGAGATTCCCCATCTATTTCTGCAGTTCCAGGAGGACTGAACAAGAAGCTAGAAACCAAAGCCTTTAACTGAGCCAAAGGAAATAAAACTTTTTGAGGTTCCTCTTGTATTAGTTACAAGATACTTAAAACCTTGAAAGACAGATGTGCTTCTCCTGGAAAAATAGAAAAGCAAAAACTTACTTAAAAGCATTGACTTCTTCACAAGGGGATGCGTTCTTTGAGCTACTAGAGTAGGTGGTTTTTCACAAGGTTTAAAAGCAGAAGGGATAAAATGGGGATTATATAAGTAAGACAGAAGAACAACAAGTGACTCATTAAAAAGTCAATATTAGCCCAAGATTAAAGCCTCACCTCCATTACATTGTACTGGTCAGCTCCTGTGAGCCAAGCTAATAGCCAAACTAATAACTAAGCAAGAAATACTGTTCAGTTGTGTGTCATTATCAAACAGCACTTATCAGGATGGTTCACAGTCATGTCACTGGTGCTGGACAAAAAGATGGGCATGGTAACTTTTCCTAGTCATTGACTATTAGTCACATCTTGGTTAAACTGAAACATCATTTTAAATATTACAGAAATGTTGCACTTTGCTCAAATAAGGCATCTGTTCCAGCAAAATGTTATGTTTTGAACATTAAAAAAAAATAGGTTTCTGTTTTTAAAGAAAGCATGCGGACATGAAGATGAGTCAGTTGGTTTGAGTGGTTACTGTATGTGAGGTTATTTTGAATCATGTAAAAATTAAAAATACTTTGAAAGAAATCACTTTCCTGAAATATTACTTTAAGGTTTTTCCTTGCCTTTATTTTATTTTTATCTTTCCTTTTTACCAGCCACTCAGTGAGGGAGAAAATAGCAAACTTTTACAACTCAAAAAATCAGGAGATTACAAACATAGTAATGTAGTTGTGGGATTCTGAATGGAGAGTACAGATGAAATATCAGCCGCCACTGAGCTCCCCTTAGAGTGTTAAGACATGCTAGTTAAAAGTTTAGTTTTTCTGTAAACACTAGGATTATATCTATGACCTTGATAATTTGACAATTCTTAAAATAAGTGGAACTCAGGGGATATTCAAAACCTTATAAAACAGACTATTCTGAGCAGTGATATTCCCAAAAGCTGTCTAGAACAAAATAAGGGACAACAAAAGCTGAGGGGATATTTAAATCCGAGGAACTTCTAAGACTTTTGTAAGACTTTCCAGGGAGGTAGGGCTGTATTTGTCAATTTGCCTAAACATCTTCACTCCATATGTTTTCACATTTTGCTCCTAAGCTTTTAATGCATTTTACATTAAACAGTGATTGAATGAAAATAAAATTATCCTGGGATAATTTCAGGAAGCAGTTTTCCTCTTCCCCATGGTGCGTCGTGATTGTCAGGCTATAGAGCTGGTGTCTCGCCTGCTGCTGGCCCAGCCAGAGGAGTCCTGCTGCCTTTCCCATGCTGCAACCCCACCTCCTGCCCCACCATGAGAGCACACCTGTGGGAAATGCCCTTCCCAGGGGCAGTGTGCTATAGCCCAAGGATTAGAGCATCTCAGAGCAACAAAAGGCAGATATTTTAACCCTTTTAAGCTGAGCGAAAGCAACAGCTAGGTCAAGGCCTTCCAAGGGATGTGCTCGAGCTTTTGGGATTCACAGAGAAGGTGCCTGTCCATGCAGTACAAGCGGAGAAGCCTGCCTTGCACTGTCAGAAGCATCTGAAACGCTGAGCTCTCCCCAAAGCACAACCATCCCTGTCTATACACTAAGAGTTTTCCCCAATGGATATTAGTGAAAGTTTATTTGGAGAAACTGCACTTCAACACCTTTGATGGAAATAGCCCTTTGAAGAATGGTTTTGTGATTACAGTTGTGGCAGCGCTGAAATGACCTTATTGTTTACCCTGGCAGCATGGCCCTGCCTGCTCATGAAACATGAGCTGGGCAAGGTAATAGTGTCAGGGCATTTTGGAGCACTCAGGTGTTTAGCATTAGTGTTATGCTAACACTACTGCATGTGGGCACGTGTGTTGGCTAAAGTAGCTGGTGCAATGAATATTGATACAGCACAGAAAACAGAAACGACCAGAGTTTTTGGCCAGAACTCCTCAGCTGCAAGTGGAAGCTGAAGGAGAAATTTTTTAAGGGGGGCAGGGGAAAATGCGTGTGCTGTTGATCCCTGCTGTACTTGTGGATATGCTATGGATCAAAATGGGCTGGGACAGCAATTGTCTCACAAGCTGAAAGAAAATAAATTAAAATGGAAAAAATGATCCCTGCCCAGTTCAGATTAATTCTAAAATGTATTATTTTGGCATAAAACTTACAGACCTCGTCTAGAAAATACAATAAGAGGACACTGCAGCTAAGGCGTCTCACAAGGATATGTTCTGACATAAGTCCCTACCCTCCCTTCGCCCCTTCTCCTTGCACTGACAGAAACCACATTACAAAGCAAGAGTTTTACCTAGATGCAACAGGAACAAAGAAGAGAGACGATGTACCTCTGTGGCAAGAAAGATCATACACTGCTGTAGAGAAGTTCTTTATTCCATGGTTGGATGTTAATGCTGTCCCCACCTGCATCAGGAATACTTAAGACTTCTTGCCTGCCTTTCCCATCTGTGTAAAACCAATATGAAAAGTATAACAGCCCCACAATCAGGACAGCTTTGCGGTGGTCAGTGTGAGTGTGGTGCTACTGCACCTGACACAAGGAGTATGAGGTGAAAAGAAGAAAAACCCAACCACTTGCAGGGCCAGACATTTTAAATGCTGGGTAAAGCAATCCCACAATAGCTGCAGCTTGTTATGGCTGATGACAGGCAGCTCCACTCAGCTTGGGCCCAGTTTGCTTCAACTCCTGAGCTCCTGGCTGCTGTCTCTGAATGCTTCTGCCTACCATCTCTGAATGCTCCTGCCTACACTCCAGCCAGTGGAGAAATGTAAAAACCCCTGTAGTGTGCTTATCTACAATGTCCTAACTTAAAACCGACCTTCTGGAGCCTTTTCAAGCCTCTGAAATCTGGTCTGGATATGTCATGGTAAGATACTGAATGGTCTACTTCTGATTAATTCATGAGTACTGTAAAAGTTGTTGGGAAAGTAACCCTTATTTAAAATATGTTGTAAGCTTGATCTGAGAGCTAAAGCTTGGTGCAAAATGAATAGTCTGAGGAAAAAACATGCAATCATTTTCAAGATGCTCTAAATGTTTTCTTGTAGCATTCTGTTTTTTCTATTTTGGACTTCAAATCTGTCTATATATGTAACATTGACATGAAAGTCAAAGTGCAATATTCCCCCTAATTTATTTTTGGTTTGGAGTTGATGCTGTCCTATAAAATTGTTTGCTTTTAATCAAACTGAATTTTGGTTGATGGGAAATATTAATAAGGACCCTTTAACCAGCTTTACATGGAGTGTATTTCTCATACTGTTTTGATGCCTTGTCTTCTAAAATTGACATAAAACAGAAAATCCAGAATTACACAAACATGAAAGCAATGTTTAGTTTGTTGATTTGGAAGTTCTGTGGTGCTGAAGTCTCATGGTGTCTTTATTTTATCCATTTTCCCTTCTATGGAAATTGTCGGTGTATTTGCCTGAAGCGTGGTTATGTCACACTGTCGTATCCCAGACTATTTTGGACACCGCAGAAAAATCATGGCTAGAGGGAGTGTGTGGAATGTCTGAACCTTTGAAAGGTTCAAGCATGCAATGAATGTACCTCATTATCCCAAATGTAGGCTGCCTTCTGCATTCATAAAGCAAGTAGATGAGTTATGGAAAAACAGATAATGATTCATGAAAAAATCCTACTTGCACACAGTTGGATGATCATCTTATTGCTGCTTGCTTTTTTTCTAAGCACGAGTTTGGGTGTGGGTGCACAGTGGCATGTGGATAGGGGAAGGGAGGAGTGTGTGTGCATGTGAGTTTATATATGGAATTAATATATGGATTGGGATATTCTTTTTAACTCTGTAAAGTGTGCGTGCTGCTTTTATTCATTAGCACCTACAAAGGACTAATTGCCATCAGGCATGTAGGTGGAATTTTTGGCAGGGAGCAAGAAATGCAATAGGTTTGATGACAACCAATGATCTGCCAAAGCCCTGTCAGAAGAAGCAGCTAGTTTTGCTGTCACTCACCCACCCCTTTAAATTCAAATGCAGATGCTTCCAGGGGGTGTGTGGCACTTGTCCAAGTCAACATTTGAAATGGAGGGCTCCTAATACTGTATGTGTAGACAGTGCTGTAGCTGTGTCTGCTGCCTAATGCTTGAGGTGAGAGGGACATCTGAAAGCTGAAACGGAGACAGGACACAGGCTGCTCCACCCTTTCTGCAGTAGTGACAATGGGGCACCAAGGACTCCACCTGGTGTAAGTGGTGGCTGCTATGTTGGTGTTCAGCGGGAACTCTCATTGGGGAAGCCAAGGACAAGAAGTGGCTTTAGGTTCATAAACCCCATGAGAGCTGTCATAGGAAATTCTGTATTTACAAAGATGATTTTGCTGTGCCTTCATACATCATGTGACTAGCCAGTGTGGTACCCTTGTGTCTGAGTGACAGCAGTGTGTTTTAAGCATCATCACTGTTGGGTTCATACTTGCTGCTGAAGGACCATGGGCACTGACAACTCAAGAGGCCAGAAAGGGCCCATCTGACCTTTGGCCTAACCTTGGAGTTGCCACTTTTGCCTTCTTGTCCATTAGCTCCAGTTCTTTGCCGAGCTCTTGCAGAAATTCTCAGAGAAGTCCAGCATAATAAAAGTGATGTGGCTAGAAACTGCCAGCATGTTAAAGATTTGTGCTGTTTTGAACAGCATGTCAGCTGTGGCTGAAAAGCTGCCTATATGTTATGTATAGAATGGATGTCTGCCATATAGAAAGGTGCTACAGGATGTCCACATAAGGAATATTATATAAACAGTCAACATTTTTTGATACTGCTTTTGCAGTATTAAGCTCTGCACCTTTCACTTTGGCTGGAAAATATTATTATATTCCCTACAATTAATATGTTTGGGTCTACGATGAGTTTCAAATGTATGTGACGCAGAAGATGGGCCTGTGTTAATGTTGCTTTTGACTTTCATATGTCTAAACATCCTCTTATGGCAAGAGTTGAAGAAATTTGACTAATACATTAAAAGGAACAGTCTTTACAGCTTTTCTGGATTATTCTAAGAATGAACATAAGCCTTAAACTAGTTGTGTAGAGCAGGTATTAACTGTCACTGACAAGGCCCACACTGATATGATTGAGGTGAACGAGATGGGTCTTGTGAGTCTGGCTCAAATTCTCTTTTCGTCCTGGAGTCAAATGAATCCTGGTCTTCCCAACTGCATATCTCTCCTATCACCTCAGATGACCTCCTTCTTCCTCCCCCTCCCCCTCCAAAAGGAGGGAGAGGTGCTAATTCTACTGGAATGTGGCATTTATCACCTGCAACATTCCAGGGGGATTAGTGGGGTTGCTACTTCATGCTGTATTTGTTTCAATATAGTCCATATTCTTTGATTGATACCCATAACCTTTTGTACAGTTTGGAGTTGGCTGTAAGCAATCAGTACAGAAGTACATGAACTCTGTGTAGTTGATGATGTAAAATAAATAAATAAAAATGCCCCCTAAAGAGGATAGCAGTTAAAAAGACATGGCTGAAAATAGGTTATCTGTTTTTTAAAAAAAATATGTATTTGTATGTTATACATAAATTCACATATTGGACTATTTGCCGCGGTGTAGAAGTCTATCCATAAAATAATATTGTAGTTTAAATGTCTCATAGAACTGCTGTGAGACTAATAAATGCTTGCTAATCGCTTTGACAGCTTCTAAAAAGGTGCTGTGAAAGTAATAGTTATTTCTGTTCTGCTTTTTTTTATTTTCCATATTACAATTGTGATCAGGAATTGGAACATCTACTTTTATCAAATGGTGGGTGGTATCTACTTCAGTTCTTATGCCTCTTTCTCCGAGTCACAAACTGACATTGGAATAACAAAGAAAGAAGAAACGTAACTGGGTGGTCCTGTAGTTAATTTCTCATAATGTCACAAGAAGAACTCATTCAAATAAAAATAATACTTCGTTTACGGCACGTGTAATTAGTATGCTTAGGCAGCAGGTTCTATAAATTAGTCAATTAGTGAGACAGAGACTTCAGGGCCAAATTCAGTCACACTATACCACATTTCACGGGACTCCTTGCCAAATAATTTAGTACTGGCCTTTCTGCTGATAAGTACTATTCACTGTAGCAGAATCTACGTGGTAAAATTATTTAAGAAGGGAGAAACCTGTTTTGTTGGGGTTTGACGATCTGTGGAGCCTACAAAAAAAGAAGTAGTCCATGCATTTATGCTTGCCCTTTTCCTTATTTTAGTTCTTTGAATTTCATTGAAAGACAGCTTTACAAACACAGAGCTACTTGCTTCTGCTTTCTATATATGGTCACTCTGGTATTTGTTGCAGAGATATTAAATAGTCACCCAAGGGGAAGTGCACTTGTGAATAAGCGAGGAGGTAGATCATAGTGTGTTAGTGTTAAGATAAACAGATGAAAATAACTCGGACTACTTGATATATAGAAAACTGACAAGAACAGCACCTGAATTCATGCTGGCCAAGAAAAAATTAAGAGTGTGATCAATCTTCATGTCCAAGGGCATGAGCTGATCACTGACTGCAGTCAGGAGGAATTTCCTCCCTATGGCAAATTCATCACAACTTGGTATACTGTCAGAGGTTTATGTCCTCCTCGAGAATAGTATGCTTTATCTTAAGGAAGCCACTTGCTGAGAGAGGACACCCAACTAAGTACTTTGGTACTGCAGCTTTTCTCCTACAATTGTATCTTGTTTCTCTACCTAAATACTGCTAGCGTATTAATTGAACCTATTTCTTATTTCTTACACAAGTGTTACATTTTGTTTTTCTAGTCCAGAGTGACTGCATTATCTTGTGATGCTTGTGAATGTCAAGACACTGATGCTTGTAGGTGGAATTAAAATTGTTTTAGTTATAAAGGCAAGACTTCAGCCTGAGCATGGTACTGCTGAGAGAAGGAGATACGTAACCTTTCCTATGGGGGTGGCTTACAGCCCTTGAGATAATATTTGTAATCCACACATTGGCCCATGATCCCAGGGATTTAGGGCTCTCCACACAAATGCTCTGTTTCCCTGGTGATCTTTCTCTCAAGAACTTGAGAGATGTTGCTGTTGGTGCAGTAACCTTGACTACAGCTCCCTTTTCTTGTGTAGTAATTTTGGCTAGTGGAGTTGCATGATCAGGCCTTTCCTAGCTTGGTCTTGGTCACTTTTTCTCTCTCCAAAGAGAAGTGCACTGGAGCAGTAGGATTTGTGTAACATAGATTTCTTTCTTGAAATTTCAGAAGTTCTTGCCCTTCTCCCCTTTGAATTGGAAATGCAGTAATTAGACCTGAGGTAATCCCTGTAGCTCTCAAGATTCATGGTCTGTGTCAGGATGTGTCCAGCATTAAAAGATATATCCCTTGCTTGGAATCAACATACCTGGATCAGCTCATAAAAATTCCCAATAAAAAATATTCTACAGTCTCTCTAGGTAGCCTTTCCAGTGCTTCATAATAATTCTAAATAGATATTTAGAGAAAACTTTGCTGCAAATTAAACCAAATTCTCCTCAAGATACTCCAACTGCATATGGAAAGCATTGATCACCATTGTCTCTGTAACTGTTTCATACATATTTGAAGGCTGTCATCATGTCTCTGCTCCCCTTTCTCCTTCCTGGTCTCCTCCAGAGTAAACAAGACCAGTTCCTTTACTCTTCTCATGCTAGCCATTTTTCTGGTCTCATAAATTTTGTCTTGATTGATCCTATGGCACAGTGCTGAAAACTTGACTCAATTCTACATCTGAGGCCTCACCAGAACTGAGCAGAGCAGCACAATTATCCTTACAAGCCAAAATAGTTGAACCAAAACCAGTTCGTTCCATGATTTTGATGTTGTCAATTGTGTACCAGTGTAGGCTCAAGTTGATAGTGAGGGCTGATAAAAATTTCCTTTTGTTTTTAATTACGGGTATAACTAAACAACGAAATAGAGGTAAAAACTTTAATGTTTAATTCAAAGAAATTATGAACCACAGTTACTTGGGTCTTTCTGAGGTTGAATGAAACAGGAGGATGTGCTATATTTCCAAAGACAGATGAGATGAAGGAATGCACTTTCCTGATACACAGTTTTACATTCCTAAAGGAACTGGACTCCACAAGTTGCCGTGTTCTCTATTTGGTATTTGTTATAAATGGACATTGCAATTTGCCAGACATTAAACACATCTGAGCATACACACAAGCTAATTTGATGAAACATCTGTGTGCATACGTGTATAACAAACCATGGAAGGAACTTTTACTATAAAAGATAAGAGCAACTCTACAGATTTCTTTTTACTATCTTATTTTCAAAGTGTTGAAATGTTTTTGAAAGTAAAAAAGAGAAAAAGAAGTGATGTGGATATTTATTTTTAGGCTGTTTAATAAAAGAGCAGGATTTTCCAGTTATGCAAAGCACCACTTGACGAAAAGCGTGTCTGTTGATCGCATAATTTAGTGTCCGAGGAGTCAGCATTAGTTTACAGTATTAAGAGGAAATGATTTATAGCATGATTTCAGGTTCCTGTTTTTCTTTGAAAGTGCAGAGACAACTTTTCAAATTAGAATGCCTAAATTTACACTTCTAAACCTAAGTTTAGAGATATTAGGTCTTGAAGGGTGATTGGCTTTCAGTATTTTGTGTATGGTGTGGTGGTGTGTTTTTTGGTTGGAGTTTTGTTTTGTGGAGTTTGTTTGTTTGGGTTGGGGGGTGTGTTTGCTTGTTCTTAGCAAGTTAAGACACCCAGTGACTTGAGTGTGGATGTTAGTTGAGGCTGTATGTTCTTTTAACGCAAGGCCCCTTTTTAAAGTGTCTGAGAGTGGATTTTTGTCTGCCAGATTTGAAAACTGATTGCTAAGCTACAAAATAGGAGGAACTGTTTTAAAAACTTAATTTACGTGTACAATGTTAGTTCTGGCAAGTTCAGCATCTTCATGTGAGCATCTCCTCTTCACATCATCTTAATTCACAGAAGTACTGAAGTACATGCCTATCAATAGGAAAATACTTACACAAGTGTCTCTCCTGGGGAAGTGTACTGTTCTAAACTCAGGCCTACAAAAATACATTAAGTAAATAAATAAAACATGTTTTTTTAAAAAAAGTCACCACCATTTTATATTCTGTTGCGTCTATTTATGGGGAAGATCATGTTGTGAGAAGCTGAACTGTTTTGCTAGAGTTTTTGAGGAATGCAACGTTAATCAATGTGAAGCTGGCCTGAAAGTGACAAGTGGCTTCAGGTAGAACTGGAGGCATCACAAATGTGTGTGGGCTTCTGGTTTACTGTCTCTCCAGCAGAAAAAGAACATGTTATCCACTTCGGTTTTGCCTGTTGCTCATTGAAATCATTTTTGTGCATTGATAACCAATTGAGCATCAAGTCCTCCTGTTGTAGCATTTTGGTGTCTAATGCTGTTACCAGCCTGGGGTCCTATTTGTCCCACATGAAGAGTGGAAAGGGTGTTCTTTGGTACTGGCTTTGTACTAAAATCTTTTTGAGGAGCAATGTAGGGTTGTTTTGTTTTGTTTTGTTTTTTCCACTTAGGGAAAAAAATAATGAAGCCAAGAGACTTTTGCATTGTCATGGCTTTATCACAGTTGTGCACATTGATTTCCATCAGAGTGTCACAAGGAAAAAGGGGTTTATTGCATTTATTTTATGATCTTGGAGAACTCTCAATCATGAATGGAGAAGAGAGTTTATGTTTCGCTTGACATGACAGTTTTACAAATGGAGCTGCAGAGATACCAAGCAGATCTCTCTAGCTGCATAAAGAACTTTGAAGAGAAAACCATGGAGCTATATTCCATATGAAAGAACGTGTATCTGTTAAACAGATTTCTTTTTGCTTTGCATTTGTCCTTAGAAGTTTTTATTATTTCCACATCTCTCTTTCTGTGAATCATTCAATAAGGTTAAACAAATACCCAAGAATGAGCAAATATTACTCACTTCTTTCCTGATACAGGTAGCTGCGTGGGTGGACAGGTGGAGGCAGGTTAGACTGTAGACATTGCTATATTTTCAGCATATTCTTTTAGCTGGCTAGAGTTTTCCTTCTAATCCCCAGAACAGATCAACTGCACATGAACCAGGGTAGAGGCATTATGCAGACATTTACCACGTTACTCAATAATAATAACAATAATATGGAAAAAATAATCCAAATAAAAACAAGCAACTTGTTTTGCATGGGGTAGCACATGTTTCGTATGGATGACTCACATGGGTATAGGTCTGCATAATTACACTTAATTTCTCACACCCCACATAATAGGATAAAAGCATCAGAAAGTGAAAAGGCTTTTTTTTTTTTCTTCCCTCCAAAAGGCAAGGCACAACCATGCGTGTTTTAGCAAACAATACTAACATTACTGTAGTTTAGAGGTGCTAAGTGTCCAACTAGAAAATGTGTCATCTTTGAATAAGAGGGAACCCAGACAGTATGTCATCCTTTGCTCCTGATGCAATGCAACTCTCCTAAAACCCTGGCCTGTTGTTAATATTCTTTCGTATTATGCGTCTTGTTCTCCAATTCCTGTTCTCCAGTAAAGTTATTTTCAATAAACTCAGTCCTGTGGTGTGAGCTTTTTTAGGCAAATTCTCTTCTATACTTAAACCCTTTTTGTCCTTTGCCTGCCTCTTCTGTTTAGTGTGGCTTTGTGTTATATTTCTCTATTGTAATGCTGGAATATCTAATTAAGATAGCTTGAATAGCTACTTTAACAAAAATTTAATGGACCCTGATGTTTTGGGAGAGTTTGAACTGTGTCAGTTCAACCCAGTGGCAAAAATTAGATTTGGGTTTTTGCTCTCGTTTAAACATCCTTGAGATGTCAGGACAATTAAGATAGGTTGATTAGCCTAATATCCACTCCTCAAGTGGTAGCAAGAAAGGAACAGAAGGTCATTTGCTTTATGGGGTGTGCAGTTTTGGCAAAACTAGTCTGCCATCTCCCCCCAGAACGCTGAGTAGCAAATGCCTTCATCTTCCAACTAACTGGGTATTATAGACTTTTTTGGATTCTTTTGGGTGAGATCTGTGGCATTTCAAAATAATTAGTATTTACTAGCATGCCTAATAGTCTTACTCAAGTGCTCCTTGGAGGTCACTTGTTATAGTGGCCGGGTAGAACACTTCTGGATTTTTTTGCGCAAGCCGCTTTATTTAGGCCATCTGACAAAATTCTGATATAGACTACAGTCAGAATCAGTTTAAGATTTGATTACCTCTTAGCTTCAGACTTTGGTTGAGACCTCATATTGCACATAAGATGTTAGCAATAAGGCTGTCTTGCTGCACTTGCATCAGTTCACACAGAAGATATTAGCCCCATACAGACTATGGGTATAAACTGTAACTGTTTGAAGTCAATGCAACCATCAATTTAAAAACATTTGGGATGATGGTGAAACTCCAGATTTCTTATGGTTGCAGTCTTAGTGAATAAATTGTACATAAAGCATGTAAGAGTTCTCAGGTTATCCCTCTTTGCTTTTACAAATGTTGCTGCTGTTACGTAAATGGACTTAGAAGGTTATGCTGAATCACTGTGTAAAACAATGTCTGCGGTGCCAAATCCTGACATATTATTGGAAGACAATGCTTTCTTCCCAAAGGCATTCATGTAACTACCCCAAAAGGAAGGGGTACCAGAGCTATCCTAAAAATATTTTTTTTATTGTATTATAAACTATAAATACATATCTAAAAATTATATATAAGCTATCTTAAATTAATCATGAAGTCATTCATAACATCAAAATGATTTATAATTCATTAGGAGATGGGAAAGGGAGAAAAGCATGTAAAAGGTGGCTCTCAGTTGTTCTCCTTAAATATATAGTTGGTTGTCAGGAGTAATGAATATATTACCCAAACAAATGAAACCTTGATTACTCTCTGAAGTATTCTGACAGAATATTTCATGAATCCCTCTGTGGTGAAAGTAGCCACTCAAACACCAACCAGTGTCTAGGTTCAGTTACATATGGAGATACTGCTAAACCAGCCATTTTTGTGTGCTTTGCTTTGTTTTTGTTGCAAGCATGTTGTTGCTGGTATTAAAATTTAATATAGTTTATACAATAAAAGCTTGTAAAATTTTCTTAAATGTAGTGCAGCTTTGATTGCATTTCATGTGGTTTAACATGTTTGAGAGAATTATTTTAAGAAATTTTACTATTTTAATTGAATGCAGGCATTTATAAATGTTTCACATCTGAAAGTTGTGTTTGGCTGATGCAAGGTCTCAAACTAAATCTGCCTGGTTATACCTTATTAATGAACAAATTTTCATATTTGCAGTATTCTGCTTTCTTCTGTAAGGTTTAATCACTTAGTGATAGGGAATATGTTCTCGGCAATGCCTGCAGTGTCTCTAGCTGCCAGCCATAGCCCACCTCTTCCTGAAGAGTCATGAAATGAGCTGTCGCAACATGAAAGTTCAGCCTCTCTGCTGGAGAAACCTCCCTGTGAGCTGTTCAGAGTCACTCTCGCTGGCACGTCTGCCTCAGCACTGCTGCCTGCGTGGCTCACGGAGGAGCCAGATGGGCCGGCTCTCCTTTTTGGCTCTTAGTCTTATGGAAAGTTGAGGAGAAATCCATGGTCTTTAAGGTGTCTCTCATGCACAGCAGAGGCCAGAAGCAGTTTTGCCTGATTTAACCACCACAGTGACGCACGAGGAACAGCCCGGAGGATGTAGAAACAGTGGCAATGGAGGTCACTCCTAGAAAGGTTCGTGACCCTCTGTCATGTGGTCACTGGAGGATTTTTGTTGTCTTTACAACTGGCAATGGGTTTTAAAGCCAGCTCCAGGTTTACCACTGTTCCTACTCTGGAGGTCTCTGAGCACCACGCTGTTTGGCCACCTGTGGGAAATCCTGAAAAATACTGATTCCCAGAGCAGATGTTGCTCCAAGAACCCTGTTATTCATAACAGAGGAGGTATCATGTCTCTGTCTGCTGGGTAGATGAGGAAAAGATTATTTCATCACAGCTCTGAGAGGCGGAGTGGTGGTGGAGCAAAGGGTGTGTAAGGGCTTCTCAATTTGCCTTTGTAAAGTTCATAATTTTGTAATAAGTAAGTAGGGATATCGCCAGTGCAAACAGCATTTCTCAGGATGAAGTTCTGAGTTACAGCTCTGTGAGCTTTGTGGGTTGTTTTGGTTTTGGTTGGTTCCTTTTGTTTTGTTTTCCCCCCAAAGGTGTTAGCTCATTGAAAACATTTCCAGTTGTTGATAGATTACTTTTTTTTTTTTATTATTTTTCTTCAATTAATTGGGGTAGCAAAACAGTCCTCCAGGATTTTTTTGAGTTTTCCTTGAAAAGGCAGATAAAACGCTTCCACATCCTCTTTTTTTTTGTTGTTGCTGTTTTGTTTCCCTTTTTAAATTTTTATCCTTTCTGAATGTACTGGGAACTTGCCATGTTCTGGGTCAGGAGAAAGACCACAACCAGTTTATTATTTTTTCTTTTAATGAAGCTGATTTTTTTTTTTCTTTTTTTTTCCCAGTATATGCACTTTGCAGTCCACTGATTTGGACAGGAAAACCTGTCCTTGTTAAGAAAAATACTGAATAAAACAGAGCTGTTAGCCCATATCCAAAAATATTCTATGTTTTTGTTTTGGGTTCTGCTGGAAATGCTACATTAACTTTGCCTCAGGACACTAATTAACAAACTGGCCATTAATTGCTGGTAATAAGGAACTTGTCAGCAGTCATTGTTTCCTTAAACTGCCTAAATCCAAGAGGACAAGTTTAGAAGAAAATACCTCTCTGAAAGATCCTTGTCTTTCCTCCCAAATGAGAGAAACTCGCAGTAAGTGAATGAAAAGGGCCTTGGGACTATTTATTGTCAGATACTGTTAGTTTCTGAAGCAGCAGGAATTTGTCTAGAAATGACCAGTAATGTGATGCTGGAATAAGCTGTTTCCTTGATAACGCGTCTTGCCTTTGACTGGAAACAAACCTCACTAAAAATAGTCATGAGAGAGAGTGATTTCATTCTTGAGGATTGAAGGGGTAGCCATGTATGTATTTCTTGTCTGTCTTCACTTATCCTGTTCATGTAATAAATGGAATGATGACAGATGCGTGCGGTGACGTTACAGCCAGCATTAACAATTGCTGCCATTTACTCCACAGGCAAAAAGTTGGGCTGAAATTGGAACAGGTATCTAAGGCCCCAGGGCATTTCAAGAGAGGTTACAATGCTCAGCGTTAGGGGTGGAAAAGTATTCTACTAAACGAAGATGATAGTAATGTCTGGGGAATTAACAGACAATTTCTGTCTTCTGGGAGGGTACAATGCTTCTATTTTCATACTTTCTGACTTTCTAAAAAGATGTGACAAGAGATACAAACCCAGATAAAATTATTTGATTCAGAAGAGTTAGTAGTGGGCTCTTATATTCTGTAGGTTATGTGGAGATGGCGAAAAAAAAAACAAACAACAAACAAATAAAAGAAACAAAACAAAAAACCCCCCACCTTGCTGAGCCTAGTCAACTGGGAGGAAAATTAGTTCTCTATTGTACTTAAAACTTTAAAAACAAATAAACAAAACCCATATCAGTGGGATAAGGAGTCCAGGAGGGCACACATTTAAAGATAGAAAAGAAAGGTATTTAAGTTAGTTACGATTATATCAGTCATTATATTTATAATATTATATTACGACAGTAACTTGGGAAAGAGGGCAAAGTAAGGGTTTATGTTACAGGAGCACCCTTGAGCCCATTTCTGGAGTTGTGATTCTAGCAGGGATTGTACCAAGATGTAGCAAAGAGCTGGTTGTGTCTCCAGAAGTTTAAAACCTACGTGTATGACAAGAAACAGCATGTGGATGAAGCAAATCAGTAGAATTGGATAGTGGGAGGATGAGCTCATTTACAGAAGAATAGCTATCACCCAATGCATCTCTCTTCTTGGCTGCAGTACTGGCTGGCAGTGTTTGGTGAGCCTTGTGGCAGAAGCAAGCCTCAAGGTGAGATGAAATTCAAACTAAATAGCTCTTTGTTTTGAGCTAAACATACTCTGATCTTATTAAAAGTTTAAGGGAATTTCAGGGAATTCTAGAGGGATGAGTGAGGGAGCGGTGGGTAAGGCTCAGCAGCTGGATGGGTTCCTGCAGCAACCTGGTTCTGCTGCAGAAAAGGGAGCAAGAGGTGGGGAGTGAATTCTTCCTTCTGCTTGCCGGAATGTCATCAACTTGGCTGTTTATCAGTAAGGGGCTTAGATGTGCATATGTGTTCTGTGTCCTCCTTGAGCACCTTCTTTATTTAGAGATGGGTGTGCACTGGTTAAGGTTAATCCACCTCCTTTCTCGTGCACAGTTAAAGAAACCAATGGCTTGAATGCTGAGGTGAATCATGGCACCCTTTTGTTTCAGAGCTGAATCTCGCTTATTCCCAGTTCACAAGTTCAGCCTTGGGAAAAGTAGTCTGTTTATTTTCTTCTTCTTTTATTTTAGAAAGATTTTTAAAAAAATAAATAGTACTTATTAGAAAAGGAATTCAGATATGAGTGAATTACCTTTTTGAAATGAAGTGCTAGGCATTGTCGCCAATAAAATTATGAAAACCTGTACATAAGTATTTACATAAATAACAAGCACTGATCTGGTGAAACCTTTCAGGAATATATGTGGGGAACAGTATTTTTCTTTCTACTTTTAGAATTTTCTTTATTTGTATTTCATTTTCTTTGTGGTTTTCTTTGGGCTTTTAAAAAATCCTTGGGAGTTAAACATGACAGGTTGAATGTGAAAAGAAGAATTGCATTGGTGTATGATTTACCACATTTTTCCCATGCCATGAGTATATGAATTCCTGCTTACATAAGAAAATATTTGAACATAAAAAGCAATAATTTGGAATCAGATTGTGCAGGATGAATCATGAGAGAAAATCTCATTAGAGATCCAAAAAATATTCTGGCATTCCTGACAGAGTGTTTTCATAAAACATTTTTTTACTGAAAAGGAATTACTCAGAAGGTAATAATAGGCAAAAAAAAAAAAAAAAAAGGGCAACCAAAATTTGCAGCCTGATTTCACTCCATGATTTCTTACATATTTTTGCAAGGAAAAGTGTATATCTTATAAAAAAATAAAATTTTTAAAAATTGTGCTTATCTTTTCCTTGGTTACTTTTCCAAGGTGTCTTCGGTTTCACATTAAAGAAAAAACCTACAGTCTTGGGGTCCCACTTCTCTTGTTTATTTGCCATAAATAGAATTATTGGGTAGTGGAATAAAGTAAACTACAGTCTTCATGCTGATATGTATTTTTTTTTTTTTTATATACCAAAGTTATTTAAATTTCCAGGTCCTTCATGTTTAATGTGAACATCATAGGCTGCAAGCTATAAGCTGGTTTTCTCTCTCTTCAAAGAACCACAGAATGTCAAGGATTGGAAGGGATCTCTATAGATCATCCAGTCCAATCCTCCTGCTGGAGCAGGAACACCCAGATGAGGTTACACAGGAAGGTGTCCAGGTGGGTTTTGAATGTCTTCAGAGAAGGAGACCCCACAACCTCCCTGGGCAGCCTGTTCCAGTGCTCTGGGACCCTCACTGAGAAGAATTTTTTTCTCATATTTAAGTGGAACCTTTTGTGTTCCAGTTTGTAGCCATTTCCCCTTGTCCTATCACTGGTTGTCACCAAGAAAGAGCCTGGCTCCATTCTCATGACATTCACCCTTCACATATTTATAAACATGAATGAGGTCACCCCTCAGTCTCCTCTTCTCCAAGCCAAAGAGACCCAGCTCCCTCAGCCTTTCCTCATAAGGGAGATGCTCCACTCCCTTAATCATCTTTGTTGTCCTGCGCTGGACTCTCTCCAGCAGTTCCCTGTCCTTCTTGACCTGAGGGGCCCAGAGCTGGACACAATATTCCTGGTGCAGTCTCACCACAGCAGAGTAGAGGGGGAGAAGAACCTCTCTTGACCTACTAACCACCCCCCTTCTAATACACCCCAGGATGCCATTGGCCTTCTTGGCCACAGGGGCACAGTGCTGGCTCATGGTCATCCTGCTGTCCACCAGGACCCCCAGGTCCCTTTCCCCTACACTGCTCTCTAATAGGTCTTTCCCCAACTTATACTGGAACGTGGGGTTGTTCCTGCTCCTGTACTGAAAGTATTAGCCTGTCTTCACCTTTCAGCCATTTTCTGTGGGAAATGCTATCTGAACTTTCTACTCCTAGATTACCCTCACCAGGATCACAAAAAATGCACAGGATAGCAAGTGTATCCTGTGCCTCCAGGAAAACATTGCAGAAGAGCCTCCATAAGTCTCTGATGGGGTTCTTGCTGAAACTGAAGTTGGCCAAAAGTGAATATGGCCATTTTTCAGAGAAAAAGAGATCCGGTTTATTTTGCCTATCCTTTTAGCATGAGAAAAGAGATGTCAAATTTAAAATGTCTTGAATGCAAAATATACAGAAGTGTTTGCTGCTTTAGAAATTATGCAACATAAAAATAGAAATTAGAAGTCTGTGGTGGTTTTGAGATGAGTGATTATTTTAATGCGATAGAATTGGTTACTCCAAATCTTCATGGGATTTCCCTTTGAAGTTACACAAAAGGGTAGTTCCCTGCAACTGGAAACATACTAGAGCCTCCGCTTATGTATAAGATTTGACAGACCTGCCAGTTAAAAAATAAGAATTATTTAGAAATTTGTCAAAACATTCAGCTTTACAGTTTTGCAGGTTCGAAGCAATTATCCATTTGGCAACTTTGGGCAATTCATATCTTAAAAGAAAAAAAATAATGTAAAAGCTGACTTTTTGTTTGAAAAAATTGATAACATTCTGGTAGTCCGAGTTGGAATACGCAGTCTTTTTTCTTGCTTGTGGGAAAGGTCTGATACTTCAATTTTTCAGCATAGCTTTTTGAGATCGTAAACATTCTAGAAACACAGGAAATCTGTTTTCCACTCCTGCATGCAGAGGCACAAACCTATGGCCATACGACACATTGAAAAAAGGCACTGTATTAGTATAGTATTTTTTTAGCAATGTATATACAAATAGCTACCTGAAATTAGGTACTTAGCCATTAGTATCTTAGAGCTAGCTGCTAAAAGCTGTTGTCCTCTTAGCAAGCACACTGGCTTGTCAACTTAAATTGCAGTCCCTGTGATTCACCTTTCTATAGGGTTGTTACATATGGAGAACATTAGACAGTTCCTAAACCTAAGAGTGCTCAAAGATCCTTTCAATTCCTTTTGCATGGTTGTTTTATGGGTTTTTTTGGGGAGAGGTATGGTGGTGTTAGCTTTGTGCTGTGAGCATATTGATCTGTTCAGCTTTTTTATTTTTGTTGCACTATCCATGAACATATCTCCTAGTGTATTCCCCCAAATAACTTCAGGATCCCTTGGCTTACTTCAGACAGGTATAATAGAGAAGTTCAGGCAGCAGGAAGAGCAGAGACCCTGTCAGTGTTCTCATGAGAGAAAGGGCAGTGGTATGAGCTTTCCCATAGTACACATTGGAAAATCCTCAGGGCACAGAAGCCATCAAACACTAAGACTGTAGGGGAAAAGAGGAATTTGAGTTTATGTCTTCCTAAGCAGCTATTTGAACTTTCCACAAGAAAGGAATGAGTCTTCATTATCTCTAGTGCTTGTAAACTACTTGTTTAAACCCTTTCTTCTTCCTCCCCCTCGCGCCCCTCAATCTCCTAAAAGGATAACAAAACCTGTTTGCAAGCAAAACTATTCTAAATGGATATCTAAACTGACCTGGCAAGAACAGGGGTGCAAGACAGGGCATATAGCAGAATCATTGTGATGTACAAGGTGTCTGTTTGGGATGATGATGGTTGTGTGGAGAGTGCAGCAAGGGTCTGACATTCACCCAGTGCCGCAGACTGTCCCAGGACTCCAAGCTGGCTACGAGAGCCTTCGCGCCAGCAGGCAGCCTAGAGCTGAGTAAGTGGCCTGGGAACGCCTGTATCCGCTTTTATGTACGTTTTCCTCATTTGAGAGATTATATTATGAAGCCAGAGGGAGTGCTTCAGGCAGAATATATAAATTAACTGGTTACTGAACTGTGTAGGAGGGACTGAATTGCTGGAAAGAGAAGCTGACAATAAAACCTCTGTCTGTGCACTGCAGAAAGGCGTTTTAGCTGCCCAGGTCAAACCTCACGTGCTATTTCCAGCAGACGAAGGTGGTGGCCTAGAACAGCTCTGGAGATCAAACTGCTGAAAATAGAAACCTGGCTCGCAATGCTGTTTTTCAACAATTGTGTTAATGCAAGATTTCCAGCTGACACGGCTGGAAGATTAAGGACGTGAATCCAAAGTCACTCTCAAACTATCCCAGACTTTGGAAGCAGAGTTTGGCTACACATCCATAATAAAAAAGCAAGTTTGTAGAACTCAGATCCAGTTCAAGCTATCAAGTGTCCTCCAAAATGTAGAGGTATTTGGATCAAGCATTTTGGTCATGATCCGTCTTTAATTTTCACCAAATGTTCTAAACTTCTAAATCCCCTTTTGCTCCTACTTTTCTTTCCTGACTGTATTTTGACTGTATTTTCTTTCTTATTCTTCTCTGGTTAAAAACGTCAGTCAGATTTTTACCAGGAAGTTTTGTTACTTTGGAATGCTCTTAGTTTTGTCATCTGCACCTCTTCTCTTCACCTGCCCTGCTAATCTATTTGACAAATTTATTTTGTTTTGCAACTGTTGTTCCAAGGAAGTAACAGCAGTAGCTTTTAGTTGCCTGTACAGTCCATTACACTATATGTTCAGAACCAGACACAGTAAAAATATTGCTTGTGCTCTACACTACCAAGAAGTTTGTGGGTTTTTAAATTTCAAAATATCTAAGTGCATTCACGTAGAAGTTGGAGTTATCCTGGACCATTTCTTTTGATAATAGCTCTGATGATGATATGGATGGATGATATGAAAAATATTCTGACAAAAATAGTCTGAAGCAGAATTCATGGCAAGTGGGATTTTCAACAGCACTTAGTAGTTTGCCTTTGTGTATAATGTAAAATGTGTGTTTATAATAGAGCTTAGTTCATTAATTGATAGTTTCATTATGTATAAAAGCCATGAATCACTGCAGCTAGAGGGTTAGAAGAATACTAATCTCTTTAATCCAGTACATGGTTTTTAGTAGCAATCTAAGCAGTGTGAAGACAGGTCACTGTAGTGCAGACAATGGGAATTTCAGATGATACATTGCTGTAGCTTTTACACAATGGCTCTAAATACAAAAAGCAGTAGAGAAGTACATTTATTCTCTTTCAGACTTGTCTATAGTTAACAGAAAGGGTGTCTGAACAACCTTGGCTGCATGGGTACAACTATAGCAATATAGAAGTAAAAACGGGCTGAAACTGATATTATTCAGCCATACAATGACAAATTCAATATCTGTATATTAATGTAGTTCTGTATATGTAGGGGACTTTCTCCTGGCACTGGGCAAAACATCTGCAATACTGTAATACTTTATATCAAGATGCTGAGATATGTTTTTTTCATTTTAAAAAAATTAAATACACCATCTTTAACTCTAGATGCTAGAAAAAGTTGAAAGTCTATTCTTTGTCACATATAAAGTGGTGACTGTTAAAATTTAAAGAAACAACCTTTTAAGAAAATCAGAAGAGGTGAAGAAATGAGGAGAAATATGTAACTTTGTGGTCTTAGTATAACTTTCACTTGTAATAACACTTACTAGTACAGTGCCTTATTAGAACAGAGACTTTGGTTATGTTTGCACAGTGCTTAGCACAGTCATCCAAATTTGCTTGGGGTCTTCCAAGTTCAGCACCATAAAGCATGTACAGAAACCTTTCCTCTTCTTTCAGAGGATATTAATAAATTTGTATAGTAAAGTACTTGGGTGGTAGTGGCTGCCATTCTGTAAGGCTGTCAACATGAACTTAGGTCAGTCCCTTATGTATCTGTCAAGGGTTAAGATTGCGGAGTGACAATAAAACCCTGGCAGATGTATTGTCAACCCCCTCTCCCCCCCCCACTTCCCCCTTTTGCCCCTCCCTCTCCCCCCTTCCCACTCAGGACAGGCGATCGGGAGGAAAAGAAGGACAGAGAGAAGAGAGTTGGAAAAATTAACAATGTTTTACCAATGCTACTAATAAGAATAGAGAAAATAATACAAAATATACAAAACCAATCTTGAAAGTCTCAGCAACTGCAGAGCCGGCACCCAAAGTCCTGGATTGGACTCTACAGCCAACCGGAGATGGATTCAGTCTCTCACTAGGCCTCAGTTCGCAGGGATGACTAGCAAGGTCCTCTCCTAATGTTGGCCATAAGCAGAAGGGAAAAAGCAAAGGCAAAAAGGGACGAGATCCTCGTGATCTCCCACTTTTATATGAAGTATTCACGTGAATGGAATGTTATACACAGTTGGTCAGTTTCTTGGTCACCAGTTTCTCGTTGCCCCTCTCATGAGATGTCCATCCGTGCTTATCAATAAGTTTGCATTCCACTGCTAGGTTTACCAAAATGTGTCTGGTTCTCCAGAAAAATGCAGTTAATATGAAGGCTTTAGCTGACAGGCAAAATTCACTGAAAGAGAAACTTGTTTTTAACAAAACCAGGACAGTATCTAAATTGATAAAGACTTACTTAATCACGCAGTAACATGGTTCTATTTTCTACATCGTATTTGCATTATTCAGGCCACAAGATTGATAATATTATCGGAGTTTCCAAATAATAATTAATTTTTGTTTGTTGGTTTTGCTGTTCAGAATAATTTCTTGCATTCAGGTTGTGCGGTTGTGCTTCAAATATTGAAGCATTAATTTCCACGAAAGTGTGGTTTTGTTTGTTTGATTTTGTTTAAAGAATTCTTACTAGTGCATTTTCAAATTGCTTCAAGAAATCTTTTCTTACTATACGAGTGAAACGGAGGAAGTGTTATTTCTGGTTTGCATCCTGGAAACTGATGTGCGGAGAGATTAATCTAAATATATCCATTCATTTTAGGGAAATCTGAGATGCCCGGGGCCTGATTTCTTTTCCAAGTGCTATGAATTAGCTTGATCTATGCAACGTAGGATAGCTGTAGTTCTATGTGACCAGCACTTACGTAATTCAGAAATCAGCATTCAAGTTAGGCATCCAGAAAATGAGTTAAACAGAACTTGTGACTACCCCTGACAAGCTACATATAAAAGGCTTACCTGATATTTCAGAGGCCTATACTTTGAGTGGCATTTCATGGGAATCACAGAAGGTATACACTTGGAGCTATAGCAAGAAAGGTTACTGAACCTCTGTCTTGTCAAACGTGACCTAAACAATTTCTTTCTGCTCTGCCCCATCCCCTCCAAAAAAAAACCCAAAACCAACAAACAACAAAAACAAAAACCAAAGAACAGGCACTCTTGGAAATAGCCAAACCCTTGTTATTGAAGTGAGCAATAATATATATTTCAGCCCACAAAAGAAAATAGTAAATAATTCAAGCAATTGTAATTTGTCAGACTGATCTCGGAAGTCACCTATCCCAATAACAATAATGAGAATAAAAAGATCAGTAGGTTACACCACAAATGTAAAGACAGATAGAAGGGGTGCTACACCTGTCTCTTTTCCCTGTGTTCAGAGAGGAATGAATAGATTGACCACCAAACCAGCTCCTGCATTTCTGTGTAGGCCTGAAAATCTCTGCCAGCTGATAACTGATCTGCTCACAGGGATTACAGCATTATGCATGGGACCTTTTGGGGATGGCAGGTCAGTGAACTGGTTCCTTGAAGGCTACCCAAACTACAAGTTTTCATCAGACCTGGGAAGTCTGCTAGGAGAAAAATAACATGTGAAAATACCACATTTGTTTGCTCCCCATTGCTTTCATATTACAAAGTCTCCATTTCCAAATATAATTGCATTGAGCTGAGAAAGTTAGCAAATAGAAAGAAAGAAAATACCCAACCCCAAACAAAGCTGGGTCTTTTCCTCTTCTTATCTCATCTGGTGTGACAGGAGTTCCCCAGACTGACTTGCACCAGCACTTACATAGAGCCTGTGCTTCAGAGAATGTACAAGTGCTGCTGACATTGCAATGTGGGAAGCAAATCCAGTTGTGAGCAGGAAGATTTGAATCCGGCTTATCCTCCTTTTCCTGCTTAGAAATTCAGGGAGGGAAAAGCAAGGCTGATTCAGGCTTACCTCTTCCACCTGCAGACTCAAAGCTCACCTGTGAAGTAGACCTGATGCTGTTCTAATTCTTGGGTTCAAGGTGTTTAATTGCCTCGGGTAGGAAACTGGAAGGAGGAAGGGGGTTATTCCTGTTGCCTAGGCCCTTATTCCAGTGGGGCAACTGAGTTGATTAACTTGCCAGTTTCCCCCCCTCACACCCTTCTGCAGACATTCAGGCAGCAAGGGCAGAGTTTTGCCAGCTTGAGCAATGTTCTCCATGTCACTTGGTGCATTTAGTTACAAACTTAGCTGAAAACCTACTGTCAACAGTGGTTTACCATGGAACACTGGATTTCTAAAGGGAAAGCAGTTTTGGAAGAAAAGACACGTTTTTCTATGGACAAGCTAGCCTCTTGGCAGAAAAAGCTGATTCTAAAAGGCTGGGATTTGACAACAGTGGGATCTTAAGAAAAGGCTGTCGAGCAACAAGCTAATCTATGCTCCTAATCCAAAAAGAGAAAAAATGTAATTAAAAAGTCATTTGAAGAAAATACAGAGTTTTGGCTTGCTGAGGAGAGAGATCTAAGAATCAATTTTTTTCATTTAGAAGAGTTAGCTTGAAGCTACAATTGCTTTTGTTGTCTAAAGTCTCAAACTAGAAAGCCTTTAACAATATGAAGAACTTCAAGCATGTTATGTCAAGGTTTTAATTACCTCTTACAAATTAAACTAAATTCACCAGGCAAATAAATAAAAAAGAAAGCAAGTCCCACAAAAGAAAACAATCTTTCTCTTTTTTTTTTTTTAATCTTCTTTTAATTCAGTGTTAGCTCTTATGCTATCATGACTGCCATTGTTTAAGAACTGTAAAAGCATTTTTCAAGAGGTTTCTCTAATGCTGATAATGCCATGATATGATCAGAATTCTTGAGGTTGCTTAAATTCCTTAGCTCTCTAATTTTTTTTAATAAGTATTTAATGTAGTGGGAGGCACAAGAACAGTGTCCTGTTCAAAGTACTGAAGAAAACCAGAATAGTAGTCCTCTCTGCTACAGGTAGCTCGTATAAGTAGCACCATGCTGTTATGCAGTGACAACCCAAAATAACACAGCTGAAAGTTGTGCTACTGATAATCTGTTCTGTGGTGTATTTTCTGCAGCACATAGTTCCTGAGGTGGTCCCTTCAGGCTCAGTGTTACCATCTATAGTTTGGTTTTGTGGTGCTAGACGTCAGTTTGCTAGTGCCTTTCAGAAAATGGAGAAGCTATTCTATGCTTTTTAAATCCACTGGGTCATCCTTGGATATTTCTAGGCTTACACTCTCCAGAGGCTGTGGTGTCTGCCTGGAGTTTCTCAACAGCAGCTAACATGCTCTGCCTTCAAAGCAGAACAGTATTGCTTTTACCTGTGCCGAAGAGAGTTGGATCTTAGCTTCTATAAAGACCTGATATTATTCCTGAGTTGGGGTGTCTTCACACACCCCGCTTTCCCATTTTGGCCAGGTTTGAGGCTCAGCTGCATAGGAGGATGTGGGATGTACATTGTAAGAGTGTCTCACTTTAGAATGTCTTAATTTGAAACAGACCCCAAGATAATTTTTTTTTGCTTTAAATGAAATATATATTCATACTGAGCAAACGCAACAACCTATGATTAATGAGCAGCTTTTCACAAGAATTAATATAATTCCAAAGTTCTAACCATTAAGTATAATCATTAAGGAATGTCTGAATAAATAAACAAATAATGGCAGTTTTATTCTACTCCTTTTGTAACACTCATGATTCTAACTGCTAGACTCTACATGTTTTTAGTGGATTTTGGCATGTGTATGCTTACCTGTGGTCATGATACATGGTGATTAAAAAAAAAAATGGAAATAAATAAAAAAGAAGTAGGGCATGTGGGGACTATGTCACCTGCATTTAATGCTCTCAGGAAAGAGGAAAGTAGGGAAAGCTTCTGGGGACTTTGTAAGCTCTTGTCAGCTGTGGCATACAACATAGGAAGAAAAATGTTAGGGGGAAACTCCCACGGAATGTGAGCTTTAATTGAAAGCTTTATCACAAAGATTGGGACTAAAAATGAATAATCAACCGCAACTCTGGAAGTTTTCTTCCCAATGCTTGCTTTTGCATTAAAGATGTTATTTGTTAGCTATATTCACTACTTCTGCTTTTTAATACACAATCGCAATAGCCAGCTGCTGCGTGACTTACCCTGCTACGTATGCTACCAAGTGTGTTTATTTACTAATGTAAGCAAACCTAATTAAGCTGACAGGACACTGATTTACAGTAGGGATCAGCTTGATATTTTCAGTCTCTTTGCACACAGGGAGGCACTGCCAACACATCAGCTGCTTGCAAGTTAATTCCTGCCTGCATCCCTTTGCCAAGGGCAAAACTGTCCCTTCTATCCCTAACCCCATCCCAAAACAAGATTTCTTGTAAAGAGGGCTCACGCTGTGATTCACTTTGTGGTGGGGTTGCAGTGTGACTCACGCTTCTCCAGTCCCACTGCGGTCATCTCAGACCAGGGAGTGAGGGAACACACGTGGTCAGAGAAGGCAGGAGAAGCCAAGAGGTCCATCTGCTCTGACAGTGGATGAACTGTGTGAGCTTCTGGAAAACCTGTCACCTCCTTGTGCTGCACTGAGCTTGAGGGCAGATTGAACACGCAGCTTTCAAAATCTATGTGCTGAACCTGAGCTGGGCTGTTTAAGTTGCACAAAAGTGGCAAAATTAAGTTTTTTTCCCCTTGGAAACTTTCTTTTATTTGGAATAGAATGTTGTTGAGCATATTAAACAGGTTGCAAACCCAGGTTTAGGCTTATGGGGTGTTCTAACTGTAGATGCTTGTAATTTGTGATGTTTTGTGTATAAAAGTTGGGTTAAGTAAATAGTCCAGAAGATGTCACTGGCTAAAGGACCCAGATTTGCAAAGGCAGTCAGGGTTGTTGCCTGCTCATTTCAGGATGAATATAATTCACCATGAACTCAAGAAGAGCTGCTAAAAAGTGTTCAGGTTTCCTCAGTACTCTCATAAATGGAAGATAACTGTGTTGAAGGGCTTATACAGGATCTAAGAAAATAGTTCCTCGTGATGGAGATGGGGAAAAAAAAATGTATTCATAACTTTTGCCTTGAGTTTTTGATGATGCAGTTAAAGCGAGACCCTATATTCAGTAAGTCTTAGTTCAGGGTCTGCAAGAAAAAGCACACAGTCTCACTCATTCCTGGACTGTTTCACTATTCCATATCTTAAGTCTCTGTAAGAAATTATTTGGTTTCCATTCATAGTGTATCATAACTCATAGTTCGAGGTTTTTAAAAATAATTCTCCTGGCCAAGTGCGGATTGCTAAATCTTACGTAATGCTCCACTGACGTAGTAGTGTGATTTTTCCAACATCGCTGAATGGGTCATTGTTAACATTTTGGGGAGGATTTTATTTTGTACCGTGACTCTTGAATAGCTGGGTTAGAATATTAAAAATACTACCTCAACATGCCATCTTGATATTTCGTGAGTTTAACTTACTTTTTAACTTGAACATGTACTCTAGCTGGGTTATAAGATTTTCCTTCATAATTTTCATTCCATGAATCTCTGAAACAAGCCCCAACTTGGTACGAATGATCTACCCACCACTTACTTATAAAGACATCATTGGCACTGTTTCAGCACTTACGCTCAAGTGTTTAGCTGGAACATTTCACCACACTCAGAAAAAACCTAGCTGCCAGGGGTTTGACACTTGTTAGCCAGTATTTTTGGAAGGTCCTGAGTAACTGAGAATGATCCAGTCTCATTACAGCCTCTAATGACTCCTTGATCTGCCAGCTATGATGATCTGTATGTATTTCTGGACTTTCCACTGTCTTCGTTACAACAATTTTACTGTTAAGTGAGGGTCTCTTCAGCCTGACTTTATAAAAATCTCATAGATTCAAGGAGGCTTTATTCTTCCTGTCATAACTGATCTCTCCGTTTACAACTTGAACTGTAACCTCAGAAGATCCTTGACTAGTTGTTCTTATTGTAATTTCTTTCACTTGTCTTTCACGGATATTTCTCCAAATTAAGTGAAAGTCAAATTTCTTGCTTTGCTTCAAATCCACCACCTCCCCCCCCCCCCTTTTTTTTTTTCCTGTAAGGAAAAGTCCTGTGTACTTGACCTTTACATTCAAGGAAACCAAACAGAAGATGAGTGAAAGACCACATGAATCATAACTGGGAAAATCTCAGCAGCCAAAGTCAAGCCAAATTATTAAGTTTTTTACTTGTCTGGACAACCATGGTTTGCCTATGCTGAACAACCTTTTTTTTTTTTTTGTCCCACTGGTTGCCTTCAATTATTTGAGTGCCAATTCACTCAAGGCAATTAATATATCTCAAAAAACTAGTCTGGGTAGATGTATTTCAGGATAAGAGCTCTCATGCTCTGAGTAAGTGAGCTCCAAGGAAAAATAGCTTGAGTGTCTTGGAAAGATCTAGTCTATAAATACATATAGATATTTATTTTTTAGAAGGGACTTGATTGGCAGTAAGTGAAAACTTGCATGAAGAAAAATAGGTTAAAAAAAATCACAGCCCCTTTAACTTGTCTCATGCTAGATAAAGGGTTCATAGTTGGAGTAGAGGAGAAGCAAGCTCAAAATTCACAAAAGTCACTGAATTGTAACTGTAGTTAGATATAAAAAACTGGTTATAGTCAGTATAGTATTGAATAGGCCTACTGGGAGCAGCCAGGATTGGTGCATGATGTCTTTGACATCAGTTTTGGGCTATTGAGACTTATGAAGAGAGATCTGGCCGTTTGCTGGGGCTAGATTATGTTCTGTGAGGTGCAAGCTCAAGGCAACTTGTGAAGCAGGGCAAGAAATAAAAATACATTTAAAAAAAATACAATTGGCAAGGCAAGATCACTTAATATAGGAGAAACAAGTTTCATGTTTAAAGAAGCTGGAGCGCTCTTCTGCTATTGTGTTATAAAACTTGATAGAGCTGTAGGGAGTTTGGGGAGCAGAAAGGGACAAGAGGAGAAATCGCCAGAAAATATGGTTAAGGGATCTCAACGTATGCCAACTTCACTGAATCTTTCTCTGTATCTTTCTGAATTAAAACCTGACCATGAAAACTATGTGGGAATCTGTGTGGCTTCAGCTACATAATCTTCCACTGTCAACAGTAGGAGAGAGTAGAATAAAATGAACAGTAAATCTAAGCCTTGAAAGGAGAAGCTGCTGATTATATGGTGACTTGTGCCAAGTTTATACTACATTAGCATCCTAAACTGACCATTACCCCAATGAGATAAGAAGCAAGGACTCATCTGTTTTGGTTTGGTGTCCATTATTACTACTGGATGTCTAATTTCACAAATGAAAGTGCTTTTTCAGGATTTGAAAACCTCATTAATGTGCCCAGGTCAACAATTTCAGGCCTAAGCCCCTGAGGTTAGTCCGTAACTACCTTTCAAGGAGCTAGGTTTTCAAAAGTGCTGTCAGCCTTTGTCGACAAATCAGGAACTTAGGAGCCTATATTTTCTTGTAGTAACAAGTGTAGGTACTCCATATTTTTAAATCTGAGTTTTGAAATGAAGTTGAAAACTGCTTTAAAAGCACTGCCTATTCCAAAAGCACTGTTTCCATGCAGCACAACAATTTTTGGGAAAAAATGTCACATTATCTACACTGAGAAGAAAGCACCTTAGAATATCACTGGTATCACCAGCCAAAATTTGGGGTGATATTCTGGCACTTCTCATAACTGCCATAGGTGGGTATCATGGTCGTTTTCCAACCACAAGATGCTGTATGTTCCTGGCCAGGCCTCATGTGCACCAGTGTGGTGAGCCTGCACTGCTTGTGTCTGCACTGCACTTGGCACATGGGTGATGCAGAGAGCAGCTGCATCCAGTCTTCTTGCTCCCTTTGTTATCTAACTACTGAATCCAATATTAAAAGCAAACAAAAAAAAAAGTGTGAGGGGAGAGCTAGCTGAGAGAACTGTGTGAAGCAGCAGCCCTCTGAACTTAATTCTGGTTTCATCATGTTTTTTTCACAGTGACAAGGCTGCAGTTTGTCCATTTAATTTGCATTAAGGGAAGGATATTCAGCAAAGGACCTTTCCTTCTCTGTTATTGACACCCAAGACAATTTAAGGCTGCGCTATGGAACTGAACTTTCCTTTACAAAAGCAGATTAAAAATGGTAAACGGCTTAGTCAGCAAACCACAGTTATTTGTTCCACAAAGAGGAGTCAAGTACAATTCAAGCAAGTTATCCGCAGCCTTGAACACCTGATCGTATGAGTCTGGGAAATGTAAAAATCAATGTTCCAAAGCAGAAGAATTGAGCTGTGATCAATGGAGCACTGTTCAATCTCTGGCTCACCAACCTCCGAAAGTCCTATCTGAAAAACCTTCTTACTTACCCTTTTAAATGGAGAAACTGAGGATGCACTGTAGAAGAGAGGCTCATGGACAGCTTTCTGTGTCCTTCAGAGGAAACATGCCTGCAGTTGCTTTGCTCTGGATACCAGCTAACATGAGCTACCGGTTCTGTCCATGCTATCTGTATGTTAGAGGATTTTCGGACTTGGGCTTCTTCTAACAGGATCCTTTTATGGTACCTAAATTTGTGTGAGGTTTTGTTGTTGTTTGTTTGTTTTATCTATGGGTGTTTTGCTTCATATCATTAAATCGAGCAATGAGTCAGCAGGTTTGTCAGAAGGATGTCACAACAATTTTATTAAGCTCAGTCTGAGGCAGTTCAGACTTCACAAATATCTGTTTCTCTCTGGGTCAGTTCTGATACTTAATCCTGGCTTTAGAAAAGGTGATCTTGTGTCAGGTCCCTTGTACATGTTCTTGTAATGACAGAGGTAGCTCTTCTTTCTGTTTGAGGTGTCAGTGAAAATCCCGCTCTGAGTTTACAGAATAAAAACTAAGTCAAAGCTTTATTAAAGCTGAATCTTCCCACTCCCCATCTTTTGCCCCTTATGGAAAGGAAGCCTCCTTCTGCTGCTTGATTGACATTGCTGTTCTGGAGGGCAGCCCACGCTGCCTGAACATGATCCTTGCAGTGCGGGGATGCACGCTAGATTTCTTCACAGTTATGCAACATACTGGTTATGTGCCAAAGCAGAATAATCATCATTCACAGGGCCACAGAGGAAAACAGCAGAAATGTCAGGGCTAACTTGGGGACCACAGGGATGCTAATTCAGGGAGGTCATCCAGAAGATGTCCAGGTAGGCTAACAGAGACACTGGCTGAGCCCAGCCCTTCTTGTTTCCTTCGACAAAGTTTCCTTTTTCTGCTCCCTCTATATCTCCTTGAAACATGTAAAAAGGGCTTTGCAGGTTAGGTGTCAAAGGCCATTTGTTTTGCTTTCTGTTATATCCTCTACAACTGGTTCAGGCTACTGTAAGGTGCTGCTGGTAGGTTTTTTTTTTGTTTGTTTCTTTACTTGGGCTATTAATTGACTAAATACTTTTTAGGTGTCAACACTGAAGAACTATAAACACATTAGCAAAATGAAAAACACACCAGCAAAATTAAAAACACACTTTAGGGCCATAAGCATCCAAGTGCAACCTGCAAATGAATTAAATTATTTTTGTTGCTCATCAGCCTTCCAATGATGAACCATGATTGAAAGCTCACTGAAGCCAAGAGAAGCTGTCCTCTCAGAGGTTGGGGATAGTCCCTCTGGGTCATGCAGGGGTGTATAGAAGCAGATTGCTCTTGATTTGAAGAACATGTACTGGTGGCCATTCGGAAATCACTTAGATTCATTCTGCTTAGAAATTGCCTATACCTGTTAAGCTCAAGTTCTTCTATGGATATGGGCCTTTGACTGTAGCTAGAGAAAGAAAGGGGCAGGAAAGCAGCTGCAAACAGCCAGCCTCATCATAGACAAACTCCCTGATGGCTCAAGCATGTTGGCTCCCACCACTGCACCTCCTGCCCGCCTCTCCTCCCCTCATCACAGGGGTCTATGGTGGAGGGGGAAGGGCAGGGAATGGCCAAGGACCACTTCACCCATTTGAAATCAGAGTGTGATTTAGAGCTGTCTGGCAATAGCTGCGGAGATGCTGACTCCCATTACAAGTGAATTATAACTACATCCCTGCTG
This sequence comes from Columba livia, assembly GCF_036013475.1. Classification (NCBI taxonomy): domain Eukaryota; kingdom Metazoa; phylum Chordata; class Aves; order Columbiformes; family Columbidae; genus Columba; species Columba livia. Next base: position 53,878,748 of record NC_088603.1, on the reverse strand, counting down.
GTCCCTTCCATTCTCTGCAGTGGTCTGCATGCTTGTTCTTTTTTTCTTTCAGCAGAGACTCAAAAGAATTCTTAAAAGAATTTTTGTAGCTGGAGAAAGTGTCATGTTTGATTATTACAGGTGAGATTATATGGGGTATTTTTTCTTCTGAAAAAGAAGGAGAAGGAAGGCTGTAGGGTTATTTAATAGCCAAATGAAAGGAGTAAATTGAATGTATATGTCACAGTGTCAAGTTTTTTATGCCCTAGATCATGTCACTGATACCACCATTAAGCCTCTCATCTGCTGATTTTATGTTGGAAGGTGTCAAACGTTTGCCTTATTTTGTTGTTAAGTGACATGGGATAAGGAAGACTGATGTAAGTTGCTAGACTTCTTAGAGACAGATTCTTATGGATATTCTTTGATCACAAAACGAATTGTGCTGTGTATTCTCTAACTTTCAGACAAAAAGCTGGTATCCTTTTAAACACACAAAAAAAGAACTCAATTTTAATTAAAACATTGCAACAAGCACTGTCATGATGAGTAAGGCCCCAGGGTGTTTATCTATGAAACCAAGATTAAAAATAGTTACCTCCTTCCAACTATTCCATTAGGTTAGCTACGTAGATCTGTGACCATATGAAAACTGAGTTTTCTTGGCCTTGATATGAAAAACAAGCATGGATTTACCTGGGGGAAGTTCAGAACCATTTCCTCTGCAATGCCCTGCCTACTGAGTCATTGGCAAGTTGTGTCATCCCAGCTGCTGTTTGAGATAGTGCTTTGCTCTAGCTCCACTAACACCAGGTAACAACCTCCCACTGTGGGTGTGCCCCCCTCCATGCTGTGGCTTACACCCTGCCTCTGGAAAAATATCAGTACTGTCAGCTCCTTCAGCCCTCTTTTTATGACTGTGTCTCAGCAAGTTTATGCTGTCAGCTTGGTCATGTTCCTGTTGCAGGCCATGCTCTGTTAAGAGCAAGATGACATAATGCAATCGTAGACACTTTTTTTTTAATATATACTTGATTATTGTTCTTTTATAAATCAGAAGTATTTTGGTTATTGTCATTCCATATGTTTAGTTTCATGTCTCACCACTGAGGAATGAGAAAGCTTTTATTTCCTACTGATCTCTCTTGAGAAACTATCTTCCTTCATCTTCTAGTTTTCCTAAGGAGATGGTATCAAAAATAACTAATTTTTGGTCTTTGAAATCTTCAAGATAATAGAAATACACTTTCTGTTTCAGGAACAGAATTCAGTACCTATATGCTGATAAGCCCTTCTCTCTTTTCTGGCCTGCCCGAAGATAGATAGATGTTCCAGGTTTTCTTGTGCTTTTCTGGTATTTGCCTCATTGCTGGGAAGGGTGTGATTCACCCAAGATGGCCTGCAAGATCAGGAAGGTTTACATCTTTTCACCACAAAGGTACAAGGAGGAAATCAGACACCTAGATGTAAATATTCAAACACTGGTGAAATTGCATGTTTATTTTCCACAGAAAGGGATCCAGAGCAACTGCCCCTGATTTCTTGCTGCCTTCATTTCTGTTTAACTACAGTCTGAGGTAAAAAGCTTAATTTGTTCCCCGAATGCGATCCAGCTGTAGATATCCTTAACCACCATCAGAGCCGATGACGTACAATTCATAGTAGTTTGATCCCACTGGAGATATTTTTCTGTTTCTGCTTTGTGAAGGAAGTAGCACCTTTTCCCCTGCTTTCACAGACTTGCTGGTACAGACTGGGCAGTAGCCAGAGGGAGAACTCCACTGTCCATATTCAATACATGGATAAGACCCCATCTTTTACTCTCCTGGTTATGGTAGAGAGTCAAGGGACCAGATGCACTCAGTTGATACCTAGTGGTCTCCCGTGCCCTGATGATGTGAGTGATTCACTGTGCCTTAACAGTAACTAGTTCCAAAAAAGAAAGTTATACTTGTTGGTTTTGTTTTCAGTCCTGTCCAATTGCATTCTTTCTCCTGGAACTTCAGTGGTATTGTTCTATCCGTTGTCTTTTGCTCATCTGACAGCTTTGTGGAGCTGGAAGATAGCACTATTCAAATTGGAAGGAGCCATAATTTAGTTCCTGCATTTCTAGAAGAAAAGAAAAATAGCCCATTCTGGCAGTGAGGTGCAGGGGGTTGGCAGAGCACGAACACATTCAGTCAGTTCCCCAACTCAGCCGGAGGCAACCCCAGTAATCCAATCTTTCTGGGACGCATGAACACCCTCCTTGCACTGCAGTAACCCTTCATCTTACATTCCTATCTTTTTACCCCATCTGGCTTTCTCTACACAACTCCTGGATTCCTCATTTATTTCTTCTATGTTGCTCAGTTTTTAAAGACACTTTTTTTTTTTTTCTTCATGTTCTTTCCTCCCTACTTGTTCTCAGAGTCCCATCTCTGGCAATGGGAGCGTGTGCACAGTCCACTCTGTCCTCTCTGCTGAACTGCCTGGTGTCTTCTGGTGAGTGAAAGATGAGCTTTGTTTCCTGAGCTTTATGCTGATGAGTTGATGCCACAGCACCGAACTGAATTGCCATTCCTGCTGTATCTGTTCGTTCTCCTAAATTTAGGTAGCATAAAGTGATTTCTTCACTTTCTAATGGAAAGTAATTTCCTAGTGAAGCACATGAGGAATTCTTATTCACACTCCTTGCTTGCTTCATGTAGTGAGTAGAGAAGCTCTCTCACTTTGTTTATCTCCTCAGAACCCCAAGTTGTATTGGACAGTTTCACTTATGATTCAAGTCTCCTCCTTTCTTACTCAGACTGTGATGAATGCCTTTACGTATTCTATGTTTTTTCCTATGGAAATGACCTGACTAAGGATTTGTGATAGTTAGTTTCTTTTGAACTTTAATGGAAATAAGTTGTTGGTTTCTCTTGAACTATAATGAAAAATTTTCCTTAGTTCTTATTACACATTCCTTTTATGCATAGCTCAATGATCTCTCGCTTCTATCAGGAGGCCCATGGCAGTTACAAGTACAAGGAGTCTTGGCTGCCTTGCCATCTTACTGATTTTTTTCATACATGTTATAGTTTCCTCTCTGAAAACCATAACCACATAACAGAAGGTGGAAAGAATTAATCTTCCTCATAGAACTCAAGGATTCGTGTGTTCCTTTTCTTATCATTGTTGCCATTAGCATTGGTAACTCTTATAAGAGCTTAAGAAAAGGGTGAGGGCGGGTGTGTTTTGGTTGGTTGTTTTTTTAAGTGTTTTTCCATGCATAGTGTTTGCACTACCAGGGACACTGTGATGTTCCAGTTTTGACATTCAAGGGCCAGTTTGAGCTACTGCTTCAGATGCATTAGGTAAAAGTAGAAAAAAATAGACCATTGAAGTTTGTCTCTGTAACACAGCAGCCAGTGCAAATGTGGGGTGGGCTGTGGTGGACTTTTTTGGTTCGAGGTTTTTTGGTGTAGCACTTGTGTATATGAGGAAAAATAAATTGGCAGTAAGGCATAAAATGCCATTGTGGTAGTGTATCTGTATCTAGCTTGGCAGAAACAACTACTATCTCATGCAGGTGTTGTTCTGATACTGGAACAAAGCTATTGCAGAATATAATTTGAATTGTTCTGGGGAGCATAGAAACAGCTAGAAAATAGCCAAAGTTCATATCTTTCACTGTCAAACTACCTGCTCTGTTAGACCAAGTTTTTGGATCATGTTAAACATTAGTTATCGGGAAATGAGAGGGTGAATGTCAAAGCCACTGAGTGAAGAATTAAAAATCTCTCTTGTTGCATACATTGTTGTTTTGCTATGAACTACTCAAATGGCAATAGCAGAAACGAATGCCTCTCACTTTCCAAAATCTACTTGTGCTTAGTTATTCTTCTCTTGCTGAGCAAGAAAATGAAGATTATGTTGGAAATGACAGAGAAAAGCAAATCCCCTTGTTCAATTTTTCCTGATTCTATTGAAAGAAATAGTATTTTCTGACCCAAGCATTTCTTCCAGATCTGTACACCAGAATCCTATCAGAGGTGATAGTTACAGGAAAACGAAGGAGACTAGGGTAATTAAAATATCTTGGTATATATTCTGATGTATCACCTTAACAACTATGATGGTATTCCTTTCTTACCAAGCAGTGTTTATAGCTAGATTTGATGATAACTCTGATTACCCCAGCCTTTTTTGATATAAGCTGGGCCTAAGCTACTTCGGCCAGCTTCAAGTTTTCATGTGTTTTAGGGCCTGGAGTAGAATACCCAGCAGAAATTTGGATTAAGGTCAGGTATTATTCAGACTGACCTGTTGTTTCAGAGACACTTCACATTATTCTCTGCCCAAATACAGGATTCAAGTAAGTCCTGTATCAGGCAGCCTTTAACTTCTTCTGTTTGTTTGTTTTATTTCCATAGAAATTTCTATTTCTATTCCAAGTAGTTACCAAGCTGTGAAACATGGGAAACAAAAAATCTTCTGGGGTGATCCTCTGGGGCAGAAGGCTTCCCAGAGGCTACTTCACCCACAGCAGGCCTCCTCTTGATGTATATATTCAGCATCATAGAATGATGTAAGTTGAAAGGGCCCTCTGGAGGTCATCTGGCTCAACCCTCTTGTTCAAGCAGAGTCACCTAGAGCAAGCTCCCCAGGATTGTGCCCAGCTGGGTTTTGAATGTCTCTACAGATGAAGACTTAACACCTCTGTGCAATCTGCACCAGTGCTCAGTCACCCTCACAGGGACAAAAAATGTTTCCTGATTTTCAGACAGTCTCCTCTGTTTCAGTTTGTGCACATTGCCTCTTCTCCTGTCACTGGACACTGCTGAAAAAAGCCTTGCTCTGTCTTCTGAGGTGGGCTGCTAGTTACTGACCTCCAGCTAGACTTCATACCACTGATCATCACCCTCTGGGCCTGTCTGTTCAGTCAATTTTCAGTCCAACTTACTGTCTCCTTATCTGGCCTACACTTCATCAGCTTGCATACAAGGTTTTTAGGGGTGTCAAAAGCTCTCCTGAAGTCAGGGTAGACAATACCTACTGCTGTCCGCTCATCTACCAAGCTAGTAAATTCACTGCAGAAAGTCAAGCATGACTTCCCATTTGTGAATTTATGCTAACTAGTCCCAGTTTTCTTCTTGTCGTCCATGTGCCTGAAAATAGTTTCCAGCATTAGTTTTTCTAGGACGTTACCAGGCATCGAGGTGAGGCTGACTAGCCTGTGATTCCCTTGGTCTTCCTTCTCACCCTTTTTGAAGACAGGAGTGACACTTGCTTTCCTCCAGTCATCAGATGCTTGTCCCACAGGCCATGATTGCTCAAAGATAATCCAGAGTGTCCTTGGAATGGCATCTGCCAGCTTCCTCAGCACTTGTGAGTGCACCAGGTTAGGGCCCATGGATTTAAGTGTGTCCAATTTGCTTAAGTATTCTCTGACCTGATCCTCACCCAGCAAGGGTACATCTTCCTTGCTCCAGACTTTCCTCCTGGTCTCTTGGACCTGGGATACCTGATTGTAAAGTCTTTGGTGAAGACCAAGGTCAAGAAGACATTCTGTATCTCCACTTTTTCCAGGTCCTGTGTCACCAGGGTCCCTGTTTTGTTCAGCAGCAGACCCACATGCTCCCTAGTCTTTCTTTTGCTACCTGTGGACTTACAGAAACCCTTTTTCTTGCTTTTTACATCACTTGCCTGATTCCACTTCAGGTGGGCTTTGGCTTACCTAACGCTATCTCTGCATGCTTGGACACTGTCTCTATATCCTACCAGGTTGTGTGTCCTTACTTCCACATACTGTATAGTTCCTTTTTATGTCTAAGGTTTGCCAAGAGCATTCTGTTCATCCATGCAGGCCTCCTAGTATTTCTACCAGGCTTGCTGCTCTTTGAGGTGGACAACTCTTGAGCTTGGAGGAGGTGATCCTTGAATATTGACATGCTTTCTTGGACACATCTTCCCTCTGGGGCCTTACCCTATGGCACTCTTTCAAGCAGATGACTGAAGAGGCCAAAGTCTACTTTCCCGTTGACCCACTGCATAATCACTAAGCCAGGGTATATGCAAGTGGTCAGTATCAGAGCTGGCTTTTGTTTTGACTGTGCCAGGCTAATCCAGCCTAGCTTAAAGCAAGGTTTTAGGAGTCCTACATTCTGGTCCACTTTTCTGCCTTGAAATGAAGGACCTGATTCAGCATGAGGTTGTCACCCCTGCTGTCTCTTCTGATGCTGCTCAGGTCACACAAGGATGCGGAGTCACACAGGGACACTTGCTAGAATGGATCTGTGCCTCCATGAATTAACCAGCTGTGTGGGCTGACCTGTATGTGCTAGATGAAGGAAAGGAGAAGAAAGGGGAAAGAGGAAATGAACAGTAGAAAAGAGGTATGAGTAATCCCTTACACAGGTACTGGTGATCCCAATGTCAAATGAAATACAACTGATACCTTAAAGTTGGGGGTCTTGACTCTTTTTTTTTCTCCCCTCTTTGACTGACTTGACCATTCATGTTCATTTAGAAATACCACCTCTTTCTTTTCTGAATCATCCTGCTATAACTTTTTAATTGTTGTCAGGCTGTCTGGGCCTTGCTCACAAATTAGAATCAAATCTTTTTTCTTTTCATTTTTTTCCAAGTCTCTTCTGAACCAGAAGTAATGAAAGTCATCTTATGTGGTCTGTTTTCCTGGCACTTTAACAGAGGACAGAAATAGCGGAAATCTGAGAAGAAAAATCTTTTCATAAGTACTTGCTCATATATAGAGATACATAGTTTTTTCTGGTAGAAAAATAGACTAAGCAAAGCTATTAGGACTCCTGTGAATATTACTCCTTCACTTTCTAGTAACTACTTTCACTGACAGGATTCAGATTTTGCATCTAAAATTCAAGATTGGCTCAAAGATTTCTAGTTTTATTCTAAACAGTACCACTTAAGAAATTTCAGAGAAAACTCTAACTTCTGTCTTCAATTTAGACTCAAAAGATTTGGTTAATCTGAATAATATTCCTATTCTCATCCAAATATTTGCGGGTTTACCTGAATCTAACATCTATTCCTTCAGACTTCATCAGTCATAGCAGAGCTGGGATGTAATGTTTCTTTTTACGGGAAATCTCTATGATATTATCAACAGCATAAGTTTATGATTAAGAAAATCAATTCAGTGTTAAATCTGAGTATCTTGGCTTTAGTTGCTTTAGACAAAAATTCTGTCTTATTCAGAAAAAAAAATAATTGATCTAAATGTAGTGACCCAGAGAATCAATTTTCAGAGAAAAGAACAGGTCTTTATTAGTGTGAGACCTTCCAGTGCTTTGAAAATGTGAGTGAAAATTTTATTTCAACCTGACATTACACATGAAGCCAGATTCCTAAGTACTTTCTACAGTACGTTGAAAGCCATAGGGTACTGATGAAGTGAACTGTAACTGATTTTCTGGAATAGGTACTGAAAAAACAACTTCCTACTCCATAGAGTAGGAACTGCTCTGGAAATCTCTATTATGGGTAATAACAGAGAGGCTGGAAGCGCTGAATTCAGACCTCTTCCAAGACAGCACCAAATTGCAGTTGCTCTGAACCATCTTACCCCGGCTCAGCCCAATCTAGGCTTCTCACGAGTGAAGACAGCAGTGAGCAAGTAGAGCCAAATTTTTCTTCTTTGGCCTACTGTCCTTTAAAAACCTATGAGAGCAGACACTGTCTAACTCAATTATTTGTGACCTGGGACTGATTTAATTCAATTCCACAATGGCAGAGAACCAAGTGTTGGAGACCAACGAACCATTATTGCCTCTGAAAAAATACTCTTGTGTGGTATTATTATTTGAGGAGGGACAGTGCCTGATTTTGTGCTGTGTAGCAAAGAGTCTGGCATGAATTTGGTCTGGATTCATTGAATCGATGTTGGCAAACTACTGAAACTGTTGCCATTTGAGTCTTATGAAGTGAAACGTAAAAGGCAATCAGTTTCACGTACAGGATTGAAAATCTAGTTTGCTCTCTTTTAAGGATCCACATGGGTTGTTTCAGGGCAAAGAGGACCTTTTCCTGAGATAGGCGTATATATAGAGTGTATTGATTGTGTTTAAACACTAGCACTTAAGCACCAAATGATCTTGCTGTGAGAGAAATTATCTACCAAATGTGAATGGAATTACATTAGGAAAAAGTGATGCTGAACATGTTAATCATAATAAGCTTGCCATTGATTATTACAGCATTTTAAATAGGAAGTGGCATGGAAGAATTGAACCAAGCCACTAGGAATACATCTAAGCCATTAAATGTTTTCCTAGCCTGTCAAATTCATGCAAAATGTTCAGTGATCAAGAATCAGGTGGGTTTGCAAATTTAACTTCAAAATCACTATCACAATCATGCAATTTTTTACCATCTGCTCACCAAACGAAAATAAGTAGAAGGTTTTATATCTTTTTAAAAGTGTTTGTACTTTCCTGGGTTTTGTGTATTTTGGTGAAAGAGTTTGAACTGCTTCTTGATGCTGTTTGTTTGAAGTTGAAAACTGATGCAGACTTAAATAGCAAAGGCTGTTAGTCTCGGAGTCTCGTTCAGCTATGGAGAAAGTGAAAGGTACATGTGATATGTGGCAGGCCTCCCTGGGGGCACCCTGTGTACACAAGGCTCCCAGGTCTGCAGTTTAACAATCTGAACACAATCCTAGATCTGTACATTCAGAAAAGTGTTTTAAGCATGTATTAAATTGTCATTGACTTAGTATATAGAACTGGATGTTTTGCCAAGTAGAAGCGGACTGAAGCAGAGCTAAGGATTTCATCCCACATTCATTGAAATAATTCTCCTTCTGACTTCGGTAGTGCAGAAGCTAGTTCTAAAACATGCATTAACCGAGGGCATGAGTGCATTTATAATCTTTCTCTAAGGAAAGAAAAAAAGGCAGAAAAATATTCTGGGTTTTTTTTTTTGTTTTGTTGTTGTTTTTCTTAATGCTACTTCTCCAAAGTACTTCTCCAAGAAGATGTTATCCTTTTTATATGTGAGCTTAAACCAGTGGTTAACTCTTAACATGTGAACATTGAAATGTGAGTATTGAGGGCTGACAAATGTGAGCTTCACCATTGGCTGCTTTGGACTTTGTGCAATGTTTCGAGAACTTTCTGAAGGATCAGACAGCTTGTGGGTGGTCTTATTCAGCCAAAGTGCTACTGTGATATGGTAGCTGCAAAGAGAGTTTAGTGGAACTTGTGGCACACCAGCAAAAGTAAATCAAATATTAGTGACCTCCTCTTAAGAGACAATGCATTTAATTTGTGAAATATTTTCACCATTACAACTAAATTATAATAGTAATAAACTTCAGAATTTTTAGATTTTTAAGTAACCCAATCTCACTGCATTGGGCAGTGTGAAAGTTAGTGATTATGTGGTTTGACCCTCATATGGTACATCAATCATGGCAATGTTCTTTCGCTTTTCGTCCAAGTAAAACCACTACTTCCCACGCAACATGTCATTACCATCACAATAGGATCTGCTTGGTAATAGCATTTGGAAGGGATCCTTCACTTTAAAGCACTGTTTGAAATCAAAGCTCCCTTCCTGTTGCAACTTAGTTTTATAACAGACTTCTAGCGACCCTGGCAAATACAATGCTCTTTTTCTTTACCCTCCTCAGTTCTGATTCTATTCATTGCCTTTTGTCTACTACTTTTTTTTTATATGGAAAATCAGGAAAGAGGTTTTCAGGATTTTGGAACAATATTAAATTCTTAATTTCAGAAGGGAAAACAGAATTTTCCAATTGACGTTTGCCTGTGTGATTTTTGAAACCTCCATAGCATGTCCTTTAGTTGGAGTCACCCAACAAACTGTGACAATCTCCAAGCTTTGTTCAAATTACTAACTCAAAAAAGAATTAAACCATTGAGCGCTACTTTTATAAAGTAGTGTTATAAAGATTTGACAGAAGTAAGCTGAAAATAAAATCAAACAACACTAACTCCACCTATTGTGGTAAACAGTAGCAAATGGTACTCATTTATAGTCTTCACCATTTGCCAACAAATTGGGCAAGGATTCCATTTCTTTCCCTTAATTTAAAATACTGAGTCATTAATTGCTAAGATTTGTTCCCTCTCACATATTCAAAGGCTAATGTTGCAAAAGAAGATAGTTTACTTTTATGTTTTGATCCTTTAGTATACATTGCTGCTGGTTTTTTGCTATTATCTAACCAAGACTACTAGAAGTTCACCCAGCACTGTGTTATGTGGGAGGTCCACATAACATAATGGAAATAGTTATCTTTCTTAATTAAAAAGGATAAATATTTTCTTCCTTTCTCATGTGACAGCTGTTCTCCTAAGAAGAATAAAATCCCCATTGGGCTTTTGGGACAACCTAGCTGGAGGGATTCATTTGTCTATTAGGAGGGAAAGGGCTTGCCTGAGGACATGCATGTTGTGTCATGATTTAAAGCTGTGTCAGACTGATTCCCAGCTGGAGTGGATGCTGCAAGTCAGGGCTCTCTTCTGAGAATATCCAACTGCTGTGTGTTCACATAAAGCTTTCCCACCAAATTATCTGGAGCTGGAGCAGAGGAGAGAGAAATGGCTTAGGATACTACAAGGTGTTGTTAATTTTCATAGATATGAACTAGAACTGCAAAATCAGCTTATAAATGGAATGTGGTCTGGTCACCTGTCACTGGTCTGTCTTCCTCCCTTTAGTGGTTACTGAATTTTGATGCTGATTTTTTTTTTTTTTTTCTTGGAGTCCTTCACAGGGATACCCCAGTTAGTGGGTGCTACAGTAGACTAATTAGGTTTGGTGAAAGCAGACTTCTGTACATAGTCCCTTAACTTAAAAAATACGTGCACCGTGACAAGATGTACCTGCAGACTGAAAAGGATTGGAGCACAAAAGCCGTATCAGGCTGTGTTTGTAACTACAGTCAGTGCTTTTTGCTACTTCTCTCCTTCCATAAGTATGTATTCATGGGCCTGTCTCCATGATGGGTTCTTTTTTCTTTTTTTTTTTTTTTTCTTTTTTTTTTTTTTTTTTTTGTCAGGCCTTGTTGGACAGCAGAACAGGTGTCTGCATGTGACACAAATAAGGACTGAAGGGAAGGCAAAAGCATTGTCTTTAGAATTGTTTGTTGTCACTCCTGTCAGCTAGACTGATTTCTTTCTTTTGCACTAGGCTGGTGCTTTCTTTAACCAAATAGTCCTGAATGGACCTACTGCATTACTGTGTCCTCGTATTGGTCAAATTATGATATTCTATAGTTTCTAACAAAGAGGAATTCTGTACGTTTCTTGATTATTATCCAAAATTACTTGGACCTGTTGAGATTACTATTTCCTCTAACAAAGAAATGACAAGGGAGCTTACTTGGGAATTTGTTATTAGCTCTGAGTGTCTTTTTTGATGCCAGAAAAACTTTTTATGACTACAAGCATGAAGCCTAAGAATAGGAGAGGGCTTCCTGAGGTCTTCCTAACAGCATCATATGCTATGGGCTGGTGGGCTTCTATGGTCTCACATGACCTTGTGGGTATAGTAGTAGGAGTCCTCTGTCAACCTCTGCTGGAGAGGCAAGTAAAGCTGACCAGGTCTAAACAAACTTCATTTGTACACATGTTCATTTTTGAGGTGTTTCTATTAAGTCAGTTAAGTTTTAATTGTCATAGTTATGCTCTTCTGGCAAAACACATGAACAGCCCACCCCTGTAATAGACAGGGGTGAGTTAAACTTTTAGTTACAGCCTGCAGTGAAGAATCCTTTGGCAAAGAAAGGTAGTTGAGAGAGATTTCTGGAAGAAAGAGAAAGATTGTGTTTAGGAAATCTCTGTTGCCAGGTTGATGTGCAGTAGCTGTGTGTCATTATATCCTCTCAGAAAGGGCTGACAGCACTGTGGATAGGGAAGTGTAAACTTGCAATCTGCAAACACATGGATTGAGAGGGCTGAGAAGCAGGTAACAACGAGGTGGAGCAATTAATGAATCCAATTAGTAGGAATGAGCAGCAGCCTGCACTGTTACTCGCAGCAGGTTAATGGGCAGCCTGGCTAGCGGGTGCTGATGTAGAGTGCACTTAACGGAGAGACTCTTGGGTCTGTCTGACAGAAAACATGGTATAAGCCCGTAGCAGTGGGGAGGTTGGCCCTCAGGGCAGCTGGTCTAAGTGGTTACCCCTAAAGAGCTTCAGGAGCAAAGCACTCTCTCTTTAAAGCTGTGGGAGGGCACAGCACCCAGGAAAAGAGGATGTGCTATTAGGGGCATCAGATGAATCTGCTCATTCATTGCAGATTTGGATATGAAATGGTGAGTGCTGCAGCTGGATAAGGAGTTATTTCAGCAGCGTTAGTACAGAGGCTATTGCTGGCATGGTCTGGGGAAAAGACAGTATTGCCTATGGGATTGTTTAGGTTTTCCTAATCCATTTCCAAAATGTTTTCCTCCTCTTCCAGTACAATTCTTTATTTAAACCCCTTTGTTTGACTTACTGCTTGTAAGTGGGGAAGTATGGCTCATTGAGTACCTTAGCAATATAATTTGATTGCCAGACTGCTGGATAATGGCTTGAGTGTTTTATGTTGAACCTTTCAAAACTCTGTTGCTACTGCCATGGCCCTGCTGCTTGCTAATCAGTGTCTGGCAGAAAAGTTAGGTTTGTGAAAAGACAGGTCAACAGTGGATGGTGAGTTGGGTAGTTTGCACCTCTTGCTGTTTTGCATTAAAGTAGCCTTGCATGGACACATGGGCAGGGGGAAAATTAACTCACCCAAAAAGGGGGTGAGCAGGGAGTTGATAGTCTGCTGGCAGTGTGAAGTTAATTGGGCTATTCAGGGCAAGGCTGACCGAAGAATTGCAGAAGGATTCAGCAAGACTGAATGACTGGTCAATAAAATGGCAGATTAAATTTACTGTGGACAGAAAGGAATGAAGTGACAGAGCAGAGGAAAAATAATCCTGTCTTTACCTCAACTTTAGGACAGTGTTATCGGAAGGACACTGGGCCAGTCAGACCGTCGGTCTAACCTGATAAATCTTCCCTTGGACATCTACTTTTTTTCCTTTTCCTGCTAATTGTAGTTCTACAAAGGCTGTTCCTTTTTATTCTGTAAACCATGAGAATTCATAGCGATTTAAAAAAAAAAAAAAAGAGGAAAAAAAAAAAAGGCAAAAAAGTGTTTCCTCCTGGGTCTTCAGTACAACTGAATTTCTTCTTTCTTCTCCATTCAGAGGAGAAGGGAGAGAGATTGGGGTCTAAACTACAATGAAACCCTGTGGAATACAGGCTACCTGTCTGTCTTCAGGTCTTTGTTCGAAAGCAAGAGTATTTGTGTTCAATTGAAGTATGTATTGAGTCATGTCTATATGAACAGGCAGAACAGAAACCAAAAGTCAGTCCCAAAGCTGTGTAGTGTTCTTGGTTTAGGAGGTTTATAAGCTGAGAGTTAGAGTACATTAGCTAACCTAGAGAGTACCATTCACACTGGCTTGTCTGGCCTGCTCAAAGATGAGTTTGTGTAGTCCATGCTTTTCTGTGCTTATATTTTAGGACTCTCAGTTTAGTCTGGGTGGTAAAATTTGGGCTAGACTCTGCACTCTTAAAAAGAACACTCCAAACATTTCAAATGTCCAATCTTGAGTGCCACTTCCTTTCTCTAGGGAATGTTATTTTCCTAGATACAAATCTTAACATGAGCATCAATGTGGCAGACCACTAAGTTTTAAGGTCACATCTTTTATCTTTAAAAGTATTATATAGCATCTTTAACAGCAGCAATTAATTCTACAGGATAGAATGCTTTATGATTAATTGATGTTGGGAAATGCTATACAAAATATGACAGAATTTTCCAGCCACTTTGGCTTAGTTGTCTCCAATGCATTATAAGCATTAGTGGGATATGGTAATTTGTTTCACAATTCTCTTATATAGTTTTTTTGTTTGTGTTTGTTTGTTTGTTTTTTGTTTTGTTTTGTTTTTGTTTTAAAGTTCGCCTGCTGTTTCTTTTTTGAGGGGAGTGATGGTGACTTCAATATGTGGTGAACCAAAATTAATTTAGCATTTAATCTAAAGTTGTAACTGTTCCTTCATAATGTAAGCTTTCATTGATGCCTTCATAATAGATATAATAGATAACCAATTTGTATCTGATGTAGACGAGTAGAAAAAAATTATGACAAGTAGAAATGTGTTTCTAATTGTAGTGAGAGTTTGAATTGGCTTCAAGTTCTAATGTTTATGCAATATAAGTTATTAGAGAGGCTAAGGCATTGCCAGTAGCTGAACTTTCTATTATTGGATGGAAACTTAGCTATAGCACACAGTGAGTTGAATCTTTTCTGTGCGCACGTGCTCACATACCCACAGACCTACTGGGACAAAGTAGACTCTGAACATAGAAAGCTAGTCCACATACAGTTAATGAGATGTTGGAGTAAGTGGTGCTTGAGAGGTTTACACTTCTGGTGGCTCATCTCTACCTTTTCCAGGAAGCATTCTGACTTCTCAATTGTACCAAAACACGTGTTTGTGGGATTAGCCTATATATGGATCACTGAAAGTTTTCAGGTTAAAAGCCATTCTCCCCCATTTCAGTGAGCTTTAGGTGTAAAACAGGATAAGGCACGAACAAATGACTTGTACAGTATTTCACAGAAAATGCAATTCTGCAAATGTTTCTCCTCAGTTGAATACTATGACAACAAGTAAATCCTGGTACTAAGTCACATGTGAATGTTAAACTTTTAATCAATTTGGTGCACTATAGAAACATTTTGGGCAGTGAAAGGACAATTTTGTAGCTAGAGTATTTTGGGGTCTATGCTTTAAGTATCAGTGGGCATTTTGTGTTATCCAGAAGAGCCTGTCTGATTTCTGTCTGAAAATCAGAGATGGGAATATTCATCTAGGAGAGATGTTGTGAGGTCTAATCATTCTTTTCTGCAGAATCCATTTCTGTTTGTGGCAGAGGACATACTAGGTAGGAAGCTATTTTTTTTTTAAAAATGCATAACCTTTGCCCCAAGTCATGAATCTAGCTCCTACAGATCTTGACTTCTCAGAGACTTGAGTCTGATCAAAGAGATGATAAAATAAGATTTGCTCCAAGGGTTTTCATTGATTAATTTGAATAATAATCAGTTTTTAAAAGTTATAATTAGCATCTAAGTCCATTTACTTTGTTGTATTTCTTTTCTTTGTACATATATCAGAACAATTTCTAGTTTATACTTACTTATACTTATTTCCTATGATTGTCTTTTTAAGACTGCACCTTTGTGTTACTGCTTCTGAGCAGATCCTTCATTTTGGAAGGCTTTCTCTATCTAGAGAAATAATCCTGAATTTAAGCATAATTTGTTGTTATAAGGGCTTACAGTTCATAAGCAATGTTGTTGCTGAAAAATAATTACAATATAATAAATTTAAATGAACTTTCTATGTTGGGAGATTCTTGCAAAGCTGCTAACCTATTGCTATTCTATGATAGACTGGCAGAAATTTTTTAAAGGTTGTTATAAGATATTGATATTGAAGTTAGACTCTGAAGAAGAAATAGGTGGTTGAATTCTGCTGTTAGCGGCAGCAAATCATGTTAGGAGTAGCAGTTGAGAAGAAAAAACGGAAATCTCAAGAAATATATCCAGTAAGCTAAAAAACTTTGATGTACACAAATAAATACTGGTATATATGCTGTTATACCTAGACCTATTCCAAACACCTATTTTGAGCCTACCAATGTTTTCTGACTGTCAGCCCAGCAGAGCAGACAAGCTCATGGGAAGAGGTATAGTTTTCTGTAAGACTCTGCTGGATACGTTGTCATATATATATATATATATATATATATATATATGTAATTTCCCATCTGTGCAGAACTCACTGTGGACCACTCAGTTTAACCTGGCTAGGTCTTGTTATGGGTAGCAGCCATACACTCCTGTTTCTGGCAAGTCTGGCTGAACACTTTGTATTTGAAGAGAGCAGAGTTACCGTTTCATTGTTATGCTGAATGTTTATGAGGAATTCTTCTCCATTAAGCACAAATAAGACCAAAATACCTAGTTTCTCATTCTTGCACATGGTCAAAAATAAGGAGGATTTTTAACCCTTAATGACAACGTACTAGTTATAGGAACGATAGAGGCAAAGCAAACATTTTGCTGTAGTTTCAAACCAAGGAGTGCAGGTAATACAGAATGTAAAAAAAAAAAAAAAAAAAAAAAATCACCAACCAACACCTACCCAAACCAACACCAACCTGAAACTATTGTAATGAATATTCTCATGTGTGTGTTTGGTGATATCAACTTCATTTAAAATATACATTTATTTGCGTGAGCTATATTAAAGATGGAACCATTGAGAAAGAACATTTAGGATTGATTATTTGGGTTTGAATACATTTGGTTGAATTTCATTTTGGTTTTATCTCTGCCACTCTAAAAGTGGGTAACTGTGTACAAATTAGTGTACCGCTCAGAGCCTGACATCTCCGTTTTGGCAATGGAGATAACACTGCTTTATTCCCGGCTTTCTTATATTTTCTTTTGATTTTTTTTTTTTTAAATGTTTTGTTTTTAGTAGCCTCTTATGGGACATATTATTTCTTCTGTGAACATGCAGAACTTGCACAGAGATCCTGATGAAGATTGACACCTCTAGGTGTTAGTGCAATATGAAAAATAAACACTAATTATTTGGATCTTTCTCATCCCCTTTTTACTTCAGTGGATCTTTAATGAGCTGTTTGCAATTTAAAGGGCTAAATAATGTAACAGAGTTTGCCCTCTGGAACTTAGTTTTGTTTTCTCTTCTATGTTTCTTGCTGTGGTGTTAAGGGAGCTGGTCAAGAGAGGGTACATCAAAGCAGTAGTTATTCGTCCTTAGATATAATACATTTAGGAAGCTATTCAGGGCCCTTTGAATTCAGTGAGAATTCAATGGCATTGCTCTCTCTGTTTTAATTGAGTGAAAATTTCATGCCTCTTTCTGGTCTTATAGAAAATTTATTGGATTCCAGAAAAGAGCTAAGTGTTTCAGCAGTGTTTCTCTCAATCCAGCAGCACTCAAGGCCATAATTCTTCAGTTTGATATCAGGCTGAGCAAATGCTCAGAAAATAATCAAAATTTGACCTTCCAGTTCAGCTGTGACAAGGAAAGCCATTTAAAAACTCATTCAGAAAGGAGGGGGGAAAATATCTCAGATGTGTCTCGAACTTTTTTTTCTTAATTTGTAACAGGCCACAATAATTTTATATTTTAAATACTTGTTCAATAACATTCAGTGAGAACACGTGCAGTTTTGGCTGCATGTTGAGAGGTAATTCACTCAGATGAATTATTTTTGTGTTTTATAGTGAGATCACTGCTCATGAGTTAGGGGATTAATATGGATTATCTAGCCAAAATCAAGCTTTTATGTATGGTATTTCCTTGTCTGAAGGGGGTGTAGGGGAACCCCTGTCTCTGTAGCATTTCCAGAGTAGTTTGTTTTTCATGTTATAGCAGGCAGCAGGAAGACCTACAAGAACTATCAAACACATTTAGCCAAAAGCTATCAAGTTCCTCCTCTGTTTTTCACAACTGTGGTAAAAATCAGTCTTTAAATAGAGCTCCAGAGAACATGAGGATCATCTGAACAGATCTTGTATGTGCTTTTCGACTCGGAGAGTAACCCAAGGGAAATCCATACTTGACTTGCCACTTACTATTGCCAAGGCATAAACTGAGACATGTAGAAAGAGGTCAGTATGTCCTTCGGGCTAAGACGAGGTGTATCGTCATCAGAGTACCTAACAGAGCCTTGTTCTAGGGTTATATCCTATCCATACATACACATAAACAAAAGATAAACCCCTAGAAGCTCATACTGTCATGGATACCTTTTCTGTCTCTTTATTGTTTTTATAAGGCAAACAGTTGATATCAAGTGTTCAAAAGGATAATTTTCTATCACAAAGTGGTGAGGGGGGTGTGGGGTGTGGAACTTTGTTCCTAACAGCAAGTAACAGCTAAATTCAGATCTGAATTAAGCTTCAAGCTTAGAAAAAGAGAAGAGAGAAGCAAGGATGTTTTCACGTGTCAGACTTTTAAGCTAAGGTCTCCTACACTTGCTTTATGCAAGTACTAAATAACTCTATATTTTATAAATTAAGTAGGTGGACATGATGATAAGAAGTTATTAACTGGCAGTTGGCAGGTGTACCTTATAAAGATGATGAAGAAGTACAGTCAATATAAGTCTTCTGCTGAATTTCACAACTCAAGCACGTAGGTGTGCACGTGGACAAAATTAGTTGTTAAGTAGAAAATTAGTAAGAGAATGTAAAATTATAAAAAGTGTTGACTATTCAACTTGCTTCCTGTTCCTTTTTATTCTCTGGGTTGCAAAGCAAAATTGTTTCCACCCTTTGAGAAGTTTATGGTCAGTGAATGACAAAAAACAAAACAAGTGGGACAAGGGCAAAGGTGCAGTTACGATTTTTCAGTCCTCAATCAATTATGTAATACTTGATGGGATAATTTGTGGTGACAAAAATACAAGTAACACTTCAACTTTCAGGCAGCTGGAAGACAGTGTGAGGTGGGTGCCCTTCTTGCAGAGCAATTACCATAGGGGAAAAAAAGAGGTGCAAGAGAAATATTAACGTGTATGCAGTTTTGCCTGATCCCTTTCTTTTCTTGACCTAAAAGAGAGAGAAAGAAAAAGGGGAGTGGGGGATGATAATGGGAGTATTCAGCCATGGAAGTGCTTCTAGAGGCTTGTAGACAGAAAAAAATATTTAGTACCTTTGAATAAAAGCTGTAGTGAAAGTGTAGCATTTCAGCAGTTTTTTCCCCTGAAAACTTAGCACAATATGAAGAAAATAAGCCTTCTCATTACTAGTAGGACCTTTTAAAGTTTTTACCTTCAATTTGGTGCAGTACCAGTTTGTTTTCAGTTTTTTAGGCAAACTAGAGAAATGTTTTTATTCAGATTAAGTTGGGTCGATTTTCTTGCTAAACCGGAGGGGGGAGGGTTGTGGAGAGGAGGAAAGAAGGAAAATGTTTTGTTTTCTCAAGCCTTTAAAATCTTTTAAATTGAACACTGGCAATTTTCTAAACAAAGATGTCACTTCAAAATAATAACAGATGAGTTCATTAAACAAAAAGAAGTTTAAGCTTTTCTGAAATGAAAAAAATCCACAGGAATAAATTTACTGCGATACAATAAAACTTGTCTTATAATAAAACTCCCTTTTTTAGCAGAACATATAATATAGCCCTCAAAAACTGCTCTACTTCTCGTTTGTTTAGGTTTTTTTTGTTTTGGTGGGTTTTTGTGTGTGTGTGTTGTTTTGTTTTGTTTTTTTCAGCTCCTGGCTGACACCGCTTTTATTTTTTTTTCCTAATCTCACTGTTAAAAAGTTTCCTTGCCCTTTCATTTCCCCCTCTCACCTTTGAGCTCTTTTTTGTATGCCACTTCTTGTAAATGCAAATTCTCAAAGAACAACCAATGAAGGCATTAAAGAGACCACCGGAAGTCTGTCAATGCTCAAGAGCAGCACAACACATATGACTCTGTGTTAGGTTTCTCCTTCATCTTGACCCGTCCGTGAGCTGCAGTGAGAAGACCATAGTGACTCAGAAAGGACTCCTGGAAGGTTGCTTGCAGGGTAAACCAAAAAAGCAAGTTAGTGAACAAGTAGTATCTTTCTTTAAATGGTCTCGAATAGCATTGTTTCCACTGTATTCAGCAGAGTAGTGGTGTCTTTGTCTTCTGTACAATACCCCACTGTCCTTTCCCACCACATCAAGTTTACACCCTGCCAGGCAGCACAGAGCTGTCGTGCATCCTCTTCCTTCATAAGCAGAAGAGGTTGGAGGTACATTTTTCTGCTTTCTTTTTGGAAAGATTTCTGTGCTACAGTACGTATCTGTTATTTTCAGAAAACCCAAATCTAACTGGTTCTAAGAGGTGACCCCTCATAATAACCTGTTTTCCCCATGTTTTTTCTTGAGCTGCTCTACTCCATACCTCAGGACTTTGCTCGGCTGCATTTCTTATGCTGCTTAGGCCTGAGTCTAGCAAAGGGTTTCCGTGATATTCTTCTCCATGTGGGGTTTGATGTGTGCATGAAGTTCATGAAAATATCTGGAGTTCACGTCTGGTGTGAAGAAGAGCTTCAATGTAGAGCCAAAGCAACAGACTTCAATTGAAGACTATCCTACATTGCCTTTTTAATTTATTTTTTTTAATTCTGCCCCCTTCCCCTGTTCTTGGTACAACGGCCTAATTCAGATGCTGGAAACATGGTAGAAGGGAATTCATAAGCTATAGGAATTACATCCTTCATTTCTTGTCTCTTTTCTAGTTTGTAGAAAGTCTGTAAATTACATCATCACATCTATGAAAAATAAAGATGCTTTTAACATTAAAGGAAATATAATAATAATAGTTCAATATTTAATTATGGATTCTTTTTATTATAAAAATGGTGTAAAATGGAGATGCAACATTATGCCTGTTTCCTTTCAAAATTCAGCATAACCTACCCAGCAAGTTCTATTGAATTTGGGATCTATTTACATCTTTTTCAGTTTTGGACCTCCTGGTTGTCCGAATGGAGTTGCAGGAGCCTACAATTAAGCTTCTGTTTATTAATAGCTTGGTCTTAATTTACAATGTTATTGGATTGTTGTAGTGAAAAACTCCATTGTTTTGATTAGGATGGATGTGGGGATCAAAAAGCAGCCTTAGGAGAGAAACTAGAGAGCTTGTTATTTAGCCTTTTAAACTGAAGGCTGGAGGGAAACGTGTAATAGATCTGTATAAATGGAGAGCAGAGATGAATGCTGGGGTCAGACAAGGGGTACTTAACCTCGAGGACACTGCTGTCCCAGAATAAAAGGATGTTAATTGGCTAAATTTGGGCTGGAAAATGCTCCTCTGATGGTAAGAATATTCTTCTAATAATGTTCTGGAAATGCCTTTTAATGTCAGCAAAAAGACTCTAGGCCAAACCCAATCCAGAGGTAAAGTCTAATGACTTTCTGAATGGGATTACATAATCAACTTGCATTAGCAGAGGTCTGCTCTGGAGGCACTTTCTTTTCCTGTGTTCCTTTATTTCATATTTTTAATTTTAAAAAATGTAAAAGTTTGAAAATAAGAAACATAAAACATTTTTATTTAGGACATAATATTTTGGTTTGTGTAAGAATTATGGGAATTAAATTTTTGCTGAAAGAATGCATTTCTGCTCAGAGTTTGCTTCTGGCATTAGGTAAAATGAGTCTTGATTGTATGATGTGCCCTGTGTTGCTACATTTTTTGTGATCCCTCTAGATATAACTGGTAAGCCATTGAAGGACATATATTTAGAAAATACAAAGGACACTTATGTCCCTTTCAATGCCCCATGTACTTCATTCAAAATCAGACTCTTGTTATGACACAATCTCCTAGATGGGTTGTAATCACATGTGGTTTCTGGTCATAGTTTAGTAGCTTTGGATTGCTGCCTGAGGTGCAATGAAACAGTTCAGGTGTCACAAACGCTACCCTGTTTCCAAACAAAGATTGGCTTGCTGTGCTTCTCACCTTGCAATGTTTGGTGATGTGACCTTTTTGTACATTTTGTTTGGTTTGGGTTATGATTTTTCTGGTATACTTCATAACTTAATATAGGATTTTCTTTATGCTTTTAAATAGTAAATTTTATCTTACTCCATGCATTGCCTGACAATCCATTATTCCTGAGTCAGACATTTGGGTTTGTCTGAAGTCAGTTGCACTGTCTTTATTCCACCTTCTGACATGTACCAGTTCATGTACAGAGGTCCTTGTATGCAAAGCTTGATCAGCCTGCACAACATTTTGTTCCTTATGGCTTTTCCTGCTTCATTAGCTCCACTGAAGTTGCATCATTTTATGTAAGCTGTAAGATCTGGCCTGTAAAACTCCATGAACGTATGCTGAAAGTCAGGTTGTCTGAATTTAGATCTAATGAAAATTTGTCACTTTTGACAGTGCAAAGCTGTTGAAAAAGATGCACTTGTACGAATTTATACCTGGGTCAGGGGAGAGTTTAATTAATGTGCAGATGGTAGCTATGGAAACAATATCTGAGTTTGTCTAGATGGTCATGAGGAAGGTAAATAATGAACAAACTGGACCAAATAAATGTATAAGCTATGCTAAGCTGAGCTAAAACAAATTCACTATGAAAGACATAGAACTAGAGCTTTACTGGCAGCTGCACACTTCTTTCTCTTCAGTGTGTCTGCAGTGAACGTAACCTTAGCCAAGGGTTAGGCTGCACATCTGCCTTGACCTTAATGCTACAGGATCCAATACAAATGTTAAAAAAAAAAAAAATAAAAAAAAAAGAAAAAAAATCTATTTCATGCCTTCCAGCGAAGCACACAAAGTCCACTGCTCTCTGCTGTGATTTTAGTAAGTGCAACTGTCCTTGCTTATGACATTTTCATCTTTGCTTTCAGTGGCTCAGCTCTGACATGACAGTTATAAGTTATTTTGTACATGTGAATTTAGGTAAATGGAGCTGGATTAAAAGATATCGGGCTGGCCTCTCTCTATCTGCTTCATGCTACTTTCACAAAAAAAAAGATATCAGCTGAGAAATCCCATTTCAAACCTTGCCTAAGAGAATCATAGAAGGTGGCTGTAAGAGACCTTCAAGATCCTTAAGTCCAGCCATTAAACTAGCACTGGCACAAAACCATGTCACTAAGAACCTCGTGACATTTAAGCACCTCCAGGCATGGTGACTCCACCACTGCCCTGGGCAGCCTGTTCCAATGCCTGACAACCCTTTCTGTGAAGAAATTTTTCCTAATATCCAATCTAAACTTCCCGTGGAGCAACTTGAAGACATTTCCTCTCATCCTATCACTTGTTCCTTGGGAGAAGAGACCAAGACCCTCCATGCTACAACCTCCTTTCAGACCCCTCACCGGCTTTGTTGCCCTTCTCTGAACTCTCTCTAGCACCTCAATGTCCTTCTTGCAGTGAGGGACCCAAAACTGAACACAGTATTCAAGGTGCGGCATCACCCATGCTGAGTACAGGGAGACAATCACTCTCCTATTCCTGCTGGCCACACTATTCCTGATACAAGCCAGGATGCTGTGGGCCTCTTTGGCCACCTGGGCACACTGCTGGCTCACTTTCAGCCAGCTGTCCACCAATGCCCCCAAATCCCTCTCTGCCAGGCATCTTTCCAGCCACTCTTCCCTGACCCTGTAGCACTGCCTGGGGTTGTTGTGACCCGGCACTTGGCCTTGATAAATACAACCAGCAGAGCTTTGTGGTGTGTCCATATGGGATGACATCAAGAGGGCTAATGCAATACAAAGTCTAAAGTAGGAGGGGAGACTATTCACACAATCTTTAAACATTTCAATTGAGCTTTTATTGGAGGAATGAATTAGATTTCAATATTAAGCTTTTTATTATTTATTTTTTAACTGCTTTTTGCATTATTCTATATTAAGACATGGGGGCCATTGATCAACAAGATGCTGTAAATAATTTTATGACCATACCTTAGTCAATCAATTATTGCAACAAAATATTTGATAAGCTGTTTCAAAGTCTTTAGTTTGTGGGCATGGAGGTATTTGCCCCACTGAGTCAGAAAACTAAGATGTTCAGATAACGTTAACAAAAATGCACTGTTTGTAGCACGAAACATTGTCTTTCCACATCTGTAAATTATTCAAATAATTTGAGATAATTTTTTTTAATCTCTTTATGTTTGTGGTTGAGATGCTTTACTTAGGAAGTGGCATCATGTGAGTTATTGTATGTTGTTTGGTACTTTTGTATACTGGTGTATTTCTACAATGTGTAGAATGAATAAGGGTGATTGAAAGCCCCACGTAATTATTAGATTATCCAGATAGCTGTCCTGGAAATTATGGGTTCATGTGTCCTTCAGCAAACAAAAACTATCCGTGTTTCTTTGTAGGTGACTGGCTAAAGCCACTTTCCTCCATTTACAAAGCACTGAGTTAAAAAAGATCATTGTCCATCTTTGTGGTATTGAGGGATGAGCAGAAATGCCCAGAAATAATAAAATAGAAGTTATTTCTGAACAAATAGCTTTTACTAGTTGGGGTTGAAATTGGGAAAGTTCCAAGCTGATACTACATTTCATGGAAATTTTGTGGTTTGTGAATAAGTTTTGCCCAGCTCTTATCTGTCTGCAAATCTAAGCACACCTTAATATTATTCATTCAGTTCTCATCTTGCACACATAAGTACAGAGAGTTGTCTTTTCACATAGGTGGCCACATCACCCTACTGAAAAATGTTCTCCTATGTGCAGTTATTCTCTAATGGTAATACTTCCTGAATGATCCCAGACAAAGCATAAACCTGTGAAGGGAAAATGTTATAGTTCACTGGTAATCACAATAGCAGAATTCTTGTTCCAAGAATGGGGGCCTAATTACCTTCCGAAATTCCAAAAAATTAGTCTGACTATAGTGTATTTTACATCATGTGCTGAAGTTATTTTAAGAGATGAGCAATTTCAATCTTTTTTAATGAAAGCTTTTTGCATGGCAATTCAGAAAATCTGTATATAAGTGGGTTTACTGAATCACTTTCTTGGCATTTATTCAGGGGGATGCAAATACTGTTAACAGGCAGCTATATATAGACGTAATAAATGTACAGCCTTAATTTAATTAACTGTTATTTGTTTCTTTTTAGAAACATCTTTAAAATAAAATAAGAAAAAAAAATTCTGTGCATCATCTTTGTGGTAATTTTAAATAAGGTTAACTTACAATCCTTGGGCAAAGGCCTGTTTATATCAGTCTTCAAAAGTTTGATCCATTTGAATTGTTCTCCATTTAACAACAAAATAATTTTAAAAATACATCCTTAATTTCTGTTGTTTTTACTCATGAAAGGATTGAGAAATTATTAACAGAGTCCAATGGTAGTGGTGGAGACAATAACAAAAAAAAAAAAAGTTGAAATTATTGAAAATTGTGACAAGTTTCATTGCTTGCAACACTTCAAAAAGAAACACCCTCTAGAGTCTGATGTTGGTCCCATTCGAGCTGATGGAAGTTCTTCAGTTAATTAATGAAAAATAGCACAGATGCAAGTTAAAATGAACTTGGTAGCTGGAGCGATGCTTTATATTCTGCCTCAGTAGAGATTAAACCTTTTGCCTACGGAGGGAAATTCTCTTCATTTACTTACTAAATTTTCATTGCAAAGCATATGAAAAGTAATATTTTAAGTTCTAATGAGAAGCACCCCTATCTTGTGTTTACTTGTGTTTAATCTTCAGATGCCCCTGTTCCTGTGGAAGGTACAGCCACTGGTGTCCCATGTGGAAGTCCATGTCTTGTTTACCTGTGAATCACCGGTGACTATTAAGCCTTGGATAACCAGACAGTGCTGATGCCTAAATTTACTGTTTCAAGTCATACTACCTGAGCTGCATGTTGTCGGAATACTTCGGCTTTAATTCTGTAACATTCAGCGCACCTTTAAAAATAGAGCTATGAAGTAGTTTGTGTTATAGTGGCTAACCCTAAAAATGGTTTTAAGATCATATTGGGCAATGCAAGTTCACTGCACTTTCTCAGTGTGGTGGGTTGACTTTGGCAGTCTGCTGGATGCCCACCCAGCCGCTCCCTCACCCCTGTCCTGCACAGGGATGGGAGGGACCATAAAATGAGGAAAACAAAACTAACAAAAAAACCCCCTTGAGGGTCAAAATAAGGACAAGGGAGATTGCTTACCGAGGGGTGTTGGGGAATGGGGGTCTGCGGTCGGTCCCCCCCAGCTCTTCTCTGCTGCCCCTGTCCCCTCACACTGTTCACTTCCCAGCGTGGGCTCCTCTGCACAGGCAGCAGCTCCCTCAGGACAAATCCACCCAACACACTCATGAAGAAATGTGTGAGGGACACTCTGCAGAAAGTCTTGTTGCTCCCTCAGGTAATATTCTACTCCTGTTTCTCTGTTTCCATCCCGTTTCCCTTCCCTCGTGTTCACTGATCTGACCCTGCCAGGCTAATCGTGTTGCCTTTCCACGAACTGTCTGAAAATGTTTGGTTAATTCTAGCTTGTGAGCTCTTCCCTTCCCCTTGGTAGCTTTTATTATAATACGGCTTCCCAAGAGCAGTTTCTGGTACACATAGGTTTCTCTGAATTGTCTAAACTAACAGTGGGTTTTCCAATCTCTAATATTTTTGTAATATTTTATTTTTCATGGGATTTTTTCTATTATACTTCAGGCTGTTGCCTTACAGGACTATTCCCTTGTGGAGAGTACTGAGGGAAATGTTGTCTGGCTGCTGGGTAGCAGCATTGTCGCCTCTCTTGTAGGCCCTGTCATAGTCTGCCAGTCTCTTTCACATCGCTCTTTTCGGAGCAATTTCCTAAATTTCTTTCTAAATGAAGAGATGCTGTACTGTGTGCGCTGTGACAAGATGGAGGAGCGCAGCTGCCTCCATGGTTCTCCAGCCTGCTCACATGAAACGTGAAGTTTTATGATTGATTAGCATCAAAACCGACATGGTGAAATGTTGATTTCTACAGGTATTTGCGTGCTGTAAAT
Source organism: Columba livia (assembly GCF_036013475.1). Taxonomy (NCBI): domain Eukaryota; kingdom Metazoa; phylum Chordata; class Aves; order Columbiformes; family Columbidae; genus Columba; species Columba livia. The sequence goes on along the minus strand of NC_088603.1, from coordinate 53,852,198 downwards.
GGTCTGGAGATTTTTAACAATTGTGACAATTACCATGAGGAAATGAAAGTTACCGGTTAGAAAATTAAACTTGTGGGTGCAGTTTGGTTTTGAAGAGGCCTTTGGGGAAAGTGGTTCACCTTTCCCTAATGGCAGCGTACCCCTGCTGCCAGCACCTTGCCCTGGGGATTTTGATGTTTGTCGACAGAAATCTGCTGCTGCTTCCTGATCTGCAGCAGGGAGTAACATTTTATGTGGGTGGTGGCACTGAGTGCTAAGGAGCCTTAGAAATTCAAAGTATATATTAAAACACATCCTCAGTGGTGTAGAGGCAGGCTAGCAGGAATATGCATGTGGATTTACAATTAGGCAGTTCTTGTTGTGGTGAGGGAAATCTTCTGTATTTCAGTACTTTTACTACATTTATCAAAGGTTTCTAACTTTATGGCAATGATGGCAGATCTGTGCACATTATTGCATACAATGTTGGCTTCTACACTGTGAGGTTTTGGGGCCAAAGAGTCTTTGCTAATAATCACTTTTAAGGTTTGGGGAAGGATGTGCATTGATCTTAATGAGATTCATCCAAAGAATGAGCAGAATGAGGTTCTGAAGGATTTTTCTCCTTAGGACACCTGTTGTGGTACATATTGAACAGCAGGAGATAAATAAGTGGATAATGGGGAGGGAGGAGAAGACAACAAAACCTACTTGTTAACAGACTCCATTTGGAGTTTCAAAAGGTCTTTAAAAATGTGCTTCCTCCCCTCAAACCAAGTAGTTGTAATGTAAATAACAAAATGTTATATTTGAATATGCAAATTATTAGGTTACCTAAAAAGAAAAAAAATTTAAAAATGAAGTCATAGGTCTTCATCCCACTAAAAAGCTGCAATCAGAAGAATCCAAGTTGCCATAGAAATATTGTACTGCTTTTCCAGCTTTTATTTATATACAGTGACAAAGGGGTGAAGCAACAGTTTGTATGACAAAATTTCCAGATGTTATGAATGGCCTGTCTATGCTGTAATGGAAATGTTGAAGTACCTGGGTTAACTTAAAAGAAACAGTGGAATACTTCAGCCATCATAAACTGGCAGCTTATCAACACCAGTGATTTTTCACTCATATGTTCCTCAGTCGGAAACAACCAGGGAAGGCAGCTTCTCATAGAGTAGGACAGTCCATGCTGAGATCTTTGTTGAAGTTGGTGAACTGCTCCTGATACCCCAGTTTGGTCCTTTGAATGCAGTTGGGATGTCTCACTATTGCAGTGAAAGTCATGTACAAAACTATTTAGGAGGATTTCTGGGCACAGTGACATGGAACATGAAAGAATCAGACAGTCAGATGGAAAACAAACAAACGAGAACAACCAACTGAAACCAAACAACAACAACAAAACAAAAGACACAGCAAACCCCACATTTTTTCAAATTTTGTGCTATTGAAAGACGAGGATCCAAACCTCATAATATATACATGTGCCTTACAATAGTATATAAAGCTACAATAAGAAATTAGAAAAAAGCTTTGAAAGTGATCATTATCACTATATCACTTTTCATGTTTAAAGGATAAAACAGCCTTTACTGTCTGAAGTCAGGAAGAAACTTTCAGGTTGATGCAGCTCATCTTATGGCCACCTCTACTGAGTATATTTTGCTGCACCTCTTACTAAATGAGCTGGGACTGCACACTGTTGAAGAGCGGATATCAGGGTATATGAACCATTGGTCCCATCTAGCATGGGGAATCTTTTTTTCCATAAAATGCAAACAAGGGAAACGGAAAGAAGTGTGGCTTGGTGAGCTCAGGTGGAGGTAGGGACAAGGACTGGTACTGCAGAGGGATTTTTCCATCACATACAATTAGCTTCTGAACTGAAAACATTTGGGTTTGTTTGTGTTTTGTTTGGGATTTAGGGGTTTTTTTGTTTGTTTGGACTTTTTTAATCTTTCCCCATCTGTTATTGTCTCACTGCTACCTTTTTTTTTTTTTTTTTTTTTTTAAATAAAGAAACTTCCTATTAGTAATTTGCTCTGCTAACTATAGCACATTAATATACCTTCAAGATAAGGCCTTGACAAGGTCTGATGTAAAACAGATAGAGCTGTTTCCTAAATTCAGTCATTTTTGCCTTCTTGTTATCTAGTAATTACATCATCTACAAGAAATACTGTATTCCTGTATTGTGCCTGTGAGTATATTGTTTCTATTGGCTTCTCTGCTGCTGAGAGCTCTTAGATTTTTTTTTTTTTAACTTTATTTCATCTAAATAAATAATATCGGGGTTGAACTTACTTTATTTTGCATCATCAATATTCCCACTGGTTTAAGAAAGTTTTTGTTGGATACATTCCTTGTCTCAATAACTGCCTATGGAAGTTTGAGGGAGCAATCAGGGATTGCTCGTACACTCTGGAGTCTGTTGCTCACAAGCTGAGGTGCTTGAAGCTGGTGTTCTGGCTCTTTGTAGTTTCTCCATGTCTTTTCCCTTCACTCCTGGGAGATGTGTTGGTTGACAGCCAGCTGAACATGAGCCAGCAGTGTGCCCAGGTGGCCAAAAAAGCCAACAGCATCACAGCTTATATCAGAAATAGTGTGGCCAGCAGGACCAGGGAAGTGATTGTCCCCCTGTACTCAGTGCTGGTGAGACCCCACCTTGAATACTATGTTCAGTTTTGGGCCCCTCACTACAGGAAAGACATTGAGATACTAGAGAGAGTTCAGAGGAGGGTGATGAAGCTGGTGAGGGACTTGGAGCACAAGTCTGATGAGGAGCAGCTGAGGGAACTGGGGCTGTTTGACCTGGAGTAAAGGAGTCTGAGGGGAGACCTTATCACTGTCTACAACTACCTAAAAGGAGGTTGTAGCATGGAGGGTGTTGGTCTCTTCTCCCAAGTAGCAAGTGATAGGACAAGAGGAAATGGCCTCAAGTTGTGCCAGGGGAGGTTTAGGTTGGATATTAGGAAAAAAATTTTCACAGAAAGGGTTGTCAGGCACTGGAACAGGCTGTCCAGGGAAGTGGTGGAGTCACCACCCCTGGAGGTGTTTAAAAGGCATTTAGACGAGGTTCTTAGGGACATGGCTTAGTGCTAGAGTTGGGTTGTGGTTGGACTCGATGAACTTCAGGGTCTCTTCCAACCTAAATGATTCTATGTGTATCTGTTTCTGTTGTTTAATTCCTGGGGTTCTTTTGGAGCAATTAGTCAAAGAATTATTGTAATATAAATAAATTTCCGCAGTCTCTGGCAGAGGTCTTTTTGTCTCCAGCTACAACATAATTTCAGAATGTGGTTTGTTATTGTTGTTTTTTAATGTCCCCCATGTCTGAAAACATGGGGTTTGATTTGTATATTTGTTCTTATATTTGTCACTTAAGCCTGTTATATCGTTTGCAAGGTCATCTTGTCCTATTTCTGGCCCAAATACAATAAACCACTTAAGCACATAGTTATCTTTATAGGATTGAGTATTCCTATTGTCTCTGATGTTATTTTGTTACCTTCCTGTAAAAAGGTATCTACTTCCTGGATAAAATCTGGTTTATTTGGCAGATTTGGTGTTACGCTGTCTTCCCTTTGCAGATCTAGAGTCTCTGTCATGCTTTACAGAAAGCGCAAAGTTGAATACCTTTTTTTAATAGAAATTAATTTCCACATGGTCTGGTTTCTTTCCTGAGTAGAAGAGATAAGTGAGTCATACCATACAGCAATCACATTGAAAGTCTGATGGGGACATGCTTCTGCTTGGAGTAATAACCTCTGTCCCATCAGTCATTTGGTTCTTTCACACTGTGCACTCCATATCCTTCTGCTAATTTGATCTGATTTATTTTTCCCTTTCTCTTTTGCCTTGTAAACCTTTCATCCCAAGGATAACACTGACATCAGACTGAAAGTGAGGTTTACTGTGCAATTTCTATGTGTGAACTTATTCTAAGTTTTTGAAGTTTTATGTCATAGCTTTCCCTTGAATTTACTCACATGCCACAGTCAGTCCTATGTAAGAATTTTTGAAAATGGAAGAAAAATTCCTGAATCTGTTAATCATCTTTTTCCATGCCTTTCAGGGTATAATGGTTGCTGCTTTCCATACTGTAGGGCTGCAAAAGCAGCTCCTGTGCTCTGTCCTCTACTGATTCTTCATCGCAAAGATGACAAAAAAAGCCCCAAAACATTGTAAGATTAATTAGTTTTAAATGCCTAACAGTCTTCGCATCGCTTCAATATTAGTTTTGCACCAATGGTGTTATAGTTCAAAGATGTTTATGCAATGTTTCTCTCTACCCTATCTTCCCCAAATGGTAAAGCATGAAAGAAACCCATTCTGAATTAAGGTGGATGACAAAATACCATTTGAATTTATAGCATAGCTATTTTCAGGATTTCCTATTAGCTTAAGGGCTTTAATTTACCTTTATAGGTCAGTGAAAGAAACATTACTAGCTGCATTATTTTCTAGATAAGCAAAGGCATAAAAAGGCATATACTAACATTTTCAAATCTAAATGTGGGCGCCTAGGTTAAGATATCTGGTTGTCAGTATAAGTGTGTTTAGTTTTGCCTTTCAACTCTGGTAGTGCTGCAGATAGCTGTTCCAAAGCTGTATAAGTCTACAGAAAGAGCGAGTGAAGAAGAAACCGGCCACAGAAGGGCAAGAAAAGTACGTGTCAGATTTTTTTGGTGATGTTACACCAGTCTGAATAATAGTGTTACTTCACTGAAGTAATTTGAAATTGAAAAGTTCATTACAATAAGTATTTTGTGCTACAGTATTATATGTCCTGATTCTATAATGATTGCTACCAATTCCTAAGAAACAGTGACTTGTTTGTAACATGTATTGACCCTTTAAAGGACTGTTAAAAATGGCTAAATGGGATACTAGCTATATTTGTGAATGTTTCAGAAACATGGCCTTAAAGCATACACAGTTCCTGTCATGGCACTTGAACACCTGTGAGAAGTTGCAGTTATAGATCACAAATAAAAATATTCTACCTTGATTCATCCACATTTCCAGAATTCAGGACATTGCAAGAATGTTGTGTCACTTGAAGTGATAAAGAATTCCAACTGTATTTATCGAGGGCCTTCCTTGGCAGGCTGTGAGTAAAGCCCTGTTGTACATTCTTCATTTTGTGTTCCAAAGTCCACACTCTGTGTTCATTTTTCCAAGTCAAAGAATCTGGACATGATGTGGGCAAAATAATTTTTGCATACTTTTTTTACCCCTTGGTGATTATCAGCTAGAAGAACAAGTTAATTTAGATGAAACACACAGTACAATTGAAAAGAAAATTGTACTTCTTTGCCTGTACCACAATTCAAGCTTTTTTTTTCCGATAGAGGATAAAGTTGAGTCTTTAACAGCTTTGAATGAGCATGCAAAGCTTAGCATAAAACCTGCCCTAAGTATAGCTCTGATAAGACACCATCTGGGCTTCAGTAAACACACAAGTGCAAGTAGCATAAATTGGTGTTTGAAATTTCTTGAGTAATTTCCTTCATCCTCTTGTTAAATAACTTGGCTGTGGATGGTCCATCAGTTTAAATGATAGCACAAAAGGTCCTACAGCTACAAAACAAACTATTTTGGCTTGCTTCTTGGGTGGCTGCTTATTGTTTTACAAGACAATGGGAATTGTCATAGTGTTTTGGATTATTTTCATAAATTTATTGAATATTTGTTGTCAGGATTACTCCAGTTTCGTATTTTGAAGCTCGATACTATTTACATTTTAAAGAAATCCTCTGGTACTTTTCCAGTTTTCCATGATTTTCCTAACCACTTGCTTTCAAAATCTTTTTAATTTTTATTTGTGAACTGAGTAAACAATCTGGAAGTCATTGATAGACAATAAAAATGGCACCCCACAATGCTATTTAAAAAAAAAAAAAAAAAAAAAGGGCGACAGACACTATTATCTTGTCTACGTTTGACATACTTTCCTAAAATTTCCCACAATTACTGGCTGGATTTCAGCTCTACTGGTGGTAGAAAATGTAGAAATTGTTAGTAGATGCAGGGCACTGATGTGATCTGGTGTTTCGGATTGTCCACTGTTATTTATTACTATTTATTGCTTGTGTATTACAGTGTCTAGGAGCCAGAGTCACGGACCAGTGTCCCATCGAGCCAGGCACCAGGCCAGCTCTAGAGAGCAAGGCTGTTGTTGCCACATTGGGTTAAAACATGATAGTTAAAATTCTGGTGAGCTGTCAACATGAAAATGTCTCTTTGGTTAGCAGAAACATAGAGGCAAGCCAATACAGCTCCCACGAAATTCAAATACTGGCTTGTACTTTTACAACAGCTTCCTTGGGGAGGTTGTGCTTCCTTTACCACTGTAAGATCAAGTCACTTCTTGATGTTTCCTTCTACTCACTACTACAATGTAAGTACTTCAGAAATGAACATAAAAATTGTGATGGGGAAGAAGGAATGGAGGCTTGTCATGCAAGACTTAGTGTAGTATGTAGCTCTTGTTCCCTACTGGCAGATGTAGGAATAACTTGTCCTTCCTGTATTTGCACGTAGGCTACTGGAGAGCATGAAAAAATAAGTTGCCAGTAGGTTTTATCTTCTTTGTGAAAATTTCCCTTATACAAATATATTACTATACAAGCTGCCATGTTCTATAGCTTGTCAGGGCGTAAACTGTGAATATTATTATGTTCACAGTAGCACAGAATCTGCTGTTTCTTGAGAACTGAACATCTTTTGACTGACCCGAGATCAAGCTGTAGCCTTAAAACCCATTGCTTGCTCTCTTTGGTTTTGACCAGAGGAAGATATTCTGGTATATTTGTTCAAATGAACCGTTGTTTCAGAAGAAGGTGTTTAATTGCTCTTTTAAAACAGGGACATGTACCAGAATAAATATATTATTTTTGTGTAGCTTTTTTCTATGGGGAGAAGGCACTCTACTGTGTTTTCGGGAAAAGATGAGGCTTCAATAACTGTAAGACAAGAGTAATTGGTGGACATGTTGAAGTACTTGTTTGTCTATAAACTTAGCTGGAAACAAACTGGAGTAGCATGCTGAATTAAGTTATTACAGCACAAAATATTAGCCTGGAGCATCTTTACTTATGCTGAATTACGTTAGTTCTTGATAATGCTTGGATTGTTTCTTCTTCGGCACCAAATACAGCATTGCTGGGAATTCACCATGTTGTGTAATGGGATTAACATTTATTTATGGATTTCATTCATCACAACTGAAGTCATTTCCTAAAGGCATTTTTTTGAATGCTTTATTATTATTGTATAAGCTTTCCATTGTATCATCATGATATTTTTGGTAAAGAGGTGGCAAGTATGCAGGCATTTCAAAAAAAGGCATGAACTTGGAGCACAAATAGTAGACTTTACTTTGTCTGTCTTGCACATTGCCACTCTGCCTTAGATATTAATATTTCTTGGTATCAGTTATAATGGATAGATAAATTGCTTTTACTTTATTTCCAATTGTTTCACAGCAAGTTTAGACAAAAGAGATTAAAGGCTCTTGTTGGATGTCTAGAGAGTAGGACAATGATTGGGATGTTCAAACGATTTCTATAGAGGTGAAATTTAGAAGTTCTGAACAGGTAGAGGTTACAGGAATGTAGATGCTCTGTGTCCTTTGGAAGTCTTTCTGATTTAGGCAAGCTGCCCACTGTGTCTTGGTAAAAAATACTCCCCCCATTTGTTTTCTCCTGTGACACTCAGAAATAGAATGCGGTTTGCCCATTTTAGTATTTTTTTAATGTCTGTGTAATTTTTATGTTATGAGATCACAGTTTGCTGGTCCAACACCTATGGAGAGATGGAACTGCTACTTTTCTTCTTTAGAAAGCACTTTGATTTAATATTTCCATTGTGTAGTTTAATTAGCTACGGATTTTATTCGTTACAGCCTTCTAAGAATACCATTAATGAAACCTCACAGATCATACTATAAGAAGTACTGATATCATTAGTAATCTTCCTGGGATTCTATCTGTTTTCACTAAAAGGTCATTTGGTAAAGGCTATTGTTATAGATCAGGGGGGTCAAACTCATTTTCACCAGGGGCCTCATCAGCCTTGTGGTTGCCTTCAAATGGCCAAATGTAATTTTAGGACTATTCCTACATTTATACAGTCCCAAAATTACATTTGACCCTTAGAAGGCAACCACAAGGCTGATGTGGCCTCTGGTGAAAATGAGTTTGACACCCCTGTCATAAATGCCAAAATTGGAACTGAGACCACTCAGTGAAGACCTACTTTTCTCCCTCTCAACCCCACCTGGGTGAAGATGCACAGCTGCCAAGCCCTTGTGGTCATTCTTCCCCCTTACAACTTCACAATACAACAGGTCGCAGGGCAGGAAAGGCACTGTGCCCCTGCAAGCCCCATCTTGTGCATGTGAGGAATGTTAGAAGTGGTGACAGAAATAAACTCTAGCTCAATCAAATGACATCACATTAGGAATTACAGAGAAAAGACTTAAGAGTTTGGTAATCCATTAATGGGGGTGTTTAACATCTCTTGGCTAGAAATAAAACTTTTAAGAGCCTGCTTTAAAACAGGTAGGAAAAAACCTAATATCAAAACTTCAAAACAGATCCCAGAAGCCAGGTGTCATGATGCTTGCCTTTAGAATTTTAGAGACAGGTCAAATTCCTTCCTAGATCAAATTGCACTAGTGGTCACAGAACATCTGGAAAAATACGCCATGTCTAAAAATACCTTAAATGGCCTGTTTTCAGAAGGCTTATCTGTACAACATGGCTTGATGTTTTTCTATGTATGTGCCATTGTTTTTTGTTTGTTTGTTTTTTTCCAAAGCAGAATGTGGGCTTGGAGATGAGATATTTAAAAGTATTTGAAAGAGTACAATCTATTTATGTATAGCATTGGTTATCAAAAAAAAAAAAAAAAAAAAAAAAAGAACAGTTTTGAATGGAGAAATGAAGTCTTATGGCAAGTAATTTAAAATGAAAAAGGGTATATGGTGTATGTACGTCAAAGAAAAATAATTTTGAAGATCTGCATTGTGGTTTTTACCTTGAATGATTTACACTTTGCCAATAGAACCTAAGTAGATCAATTTGGTAGGTTTTTTTAAATCTGGAAAATTCTTGTTCATGAATCAGTTGTTTTGTTTCCCTTAGGCAGAATGTGACTGAAGTCTTTTAAAATTGTAATGGAGTACTTAGCTTTAGTACAGAAGTGAACTCAACATGTTATTTGGGTCAGAAGGAGTGGAACATACATATATTATTTTACATAACATCTTGTGTTTTACATTGTTCTTTTATCAGAATGTTGGAGCTAAAGCCCTGTTCCTGAAAATACCTTTGTTCTGTTGTTGTGAAAATCACTTTCTGATGTTAGTTTGTGATAGCCAAAGTTGTGCATTAGAAATGCAGTGTTTATATTGGATTACTATTGCGCTTTCACTGGGCATTTGATGAGAAAAGTGGCAAGGATGTGGCTGTTGCAGCAAAACTGTCAACTGTTCAAGAGTTAGTTAGACATTAGGAAGTCAAAGGTTTCCAAATCCAGCTTTGAAAGAGGGTACCAACTTTTGCAAGGAATTAAGTGCTTGCATATTGAAGTATTACTAGGTGTGACCTCACAGTCTCCTCACTTGCTCAATGGATTGTCATAGGTTTATGTTTTTATCTTCTTATGACGGGGCTTCAGTTCCATGGTGGCAAATGCCCAGGATAGAGTTTAGCATTAACCAGCTCCTTTCAAACCATTATTCTGAACTGGAGCATGACTCTCCTTTTCATGTTGATATGCAATGTTGTCCTGTGCCACTCTGGGTCAGGTAACTGGAATTTATAAGAAGTGTACTGATTGCTGCAGGTTTGGTAATGTTTGATTTTTGTTGCTTGAGAGTGTAAAGGAAATGTTAGGAGAACAGGCTTCAATTTAAAATTTCCAGAAATGTCTCTTGCAAACACGGCCAGGATTATTGTTAGAACTGTCTGCCTCTTGTTGTATTTGGACTTCTGCAAGTCCAAGAAGAAAGAACAACTGTGATGTATAAAAATTATATTGCAGTGTACATAGATGAGAAATTATCCTCCCTTAGAAATGGTGCATTTGGGTAGACGTGCCACTTTGTAAGGCAGTTTAGGACACAGAGCAGGTACAAGGTCAGAGGCAAGCTGAGGACCGTGTTTCAATCAATGGAATACTTTATTTTCAAAGTATTTCCCCACATGTAATATTTCTTGGTAAGTATAAAAAGTTTTAGAAACACAATAGTGTGAAGGAATAGTCATGGACCACATGCTGCAATCAAATGACTACTGGTATCAAATAGTCCTTTTAGCCTGAGCGGACAATTTGTTTTTTGACAGTACTATTGAAATATCTTTGCTTTATTGCCTTGCCACTATTAAATAGTAGTTTGAGATAGTTAAGTCTCCACTCCATGTCTCACAGGGGCTAGAAATACCTGTCTCTTTTGTGTTGAATGCCCTTTTTGTTGCATTCGTTTTGCTGTATTACTTTTATTAGTTTATTTGCAGAGGCATAGTTCAGGATGCTCATTATAGCCACCTAAGATGGAGACAGAAACCACAGCACCATCTTCACTGTAAGCAAAACTCTTTTCACAGCTATCAAGTGTCTGAACAGACAAAAGAGCTTTGATAACTTTCAGTCTCTCTTAACAAGGGACTTGTTTTAATTATAGAATGCTTTAGCTATTACTACACATTTGCCTGGCACAGTTGGCATATGACATCATTTTGCAAAAGCTTGGGTTTCTTTAGAGCATTCCAGCCTTAGGCTGCTGTTCTTAGAACTAAAGAAGGAGCATTATTTTTCCAACAACTGAAGAAGGTATCTTTAAATTAAAGCCAATAAAAACAAGATGATAATCCGGAACCATTCCCAAGTAATGACCACAAAGCAGCAGTCACCTGATGAAGACTTATTCATATTCACCACTGCAGTATTACTGGTGACCTCATGACAATACCAAAAAATTTCCCATTCCCTCATGCAGGGAAAAAATAGGGTAGAATTTCTGGTAATCCCCCCACCAGTTTTGATTTTATAAAATTGCATTGTTCTCTAGGAAAAAAAAAATGCTGGGGAATGCTTTTATTTTCTTGTATATGTTACATACAATGTATATTATAGAGGAAATGTCACATAAGGTCAGTATAATGTGAGAAGAAACTATTAAGTCTGTCAATTTATAATGTAACAGTAAATAATATTTGATGTGGGAGTTTGACTGCATTGCAATATGCATAGTTTACATATAGAGTAATATTTGGTGTCACTGATATCTATCAGCATTTTATTTATTTCTTGAGGTAGAGTAAGGTATGATGAAATAGGTCTTGTTAGTTACATTTTAGTGATTTTTTGGTAGAGCAGAATACAAAGACTCTTCTCAACATCATTAAGGTAATCAGCATAAATTCTATGCCTATCTCAGCATTTGGCCTTGTTTACTATTGCCTTCATTCAGCTTTATGACTTAAGTCAGGATTACTTTTTTCCTCTAATGAGATGTAATCCATTCATTTCATTTCACACAGCACAGTATGTTTAAAATTTAGCGTAATGTAGCTACAGTATTATGATAGTGGCTATCTAACATTAAAGTTTTATAAAAACTTCGCAAGTTCATGGAATGATTTCTCAGAAAGAAAGGGTGCTGAACAAAAATTTTGCAGCTCTGTGTTTGTCCTGTTTGAGTCTTTTCCTGTATTTTTGGGGAGTGAGTTTAGTTTTGGATGTCTCAGAGTCATCAGTAAAGAGTGTTGCTTATAGTTAAACAAATATATAAATCCCTTATTGAACCTTGATATTTCTGCATTCCTGTAAGTCTTGGTTCTGAATTGATTGACTGCAGAAGTGCAGGGTCAGACAGGAATAATCAGTAATCTAGTCATAGGAATTTAACACCATTGTAAGTATTTCAGTCATATTTTTGTATGAATTCAAATTTCTTACTTCCCCAATTACACACCTGAAGGAATTTATTTAGGTTTAGTTTCTATTTTCAGCAGTATAAATCCTATTTCAGAATGTTGTGTGTTGCCTGTGTGCATCACTACCCAGCAGCAATTAGTGATCTGTAAGATAAGTTTATCCTTTTCCTAACTTCAATGTAAGTAGGGCCATATTTGTAATGTATGGCAAATCCAGTAAGGATTAGTATGTTTGGGGTATATTTATGTGAATTTACTTTAGAAAGCTTGTCAGTTTGCCATCTGGTATTTTTTCTCATGGTAAGTCTGAGCAATTATTTAGTTTGGTAGCTGGTATTGCTAAATATTTGACATAAGAAGTCTTATTTTCTCAGAACCAGTAACAAAATACTCTGATCTGAGTTGAATAAATTCTGAATATTTTAATATATCAAATCATATGTCCTGTATTTTCATGGCTTTTCAGCCAATCTTTAGCACACATGATTTTTCTATTGGTGTAAAGACGTCTTTGTGTTACTGTGTTTTTAATGTACATAATTTGAAAAGCTACAACTATTTACCTATACTGAACACATTACAGAGGTTATAGCTTATGATGTAATAAATCAGTGCGCTAGTTGTGTTTTACCACCTCAGGCACTAGAGTTGACATCAAGAGTCCAAAACCTCATTAAACTGGATGGGTGTGAATGCTATTCAATACCATTCTACATTTGTCAGTTTTAGACTTCAGTGTTTATGAGGTTGAATAACATTTTGTTTTCTTAAGCTTTGGATTTGCATGCCTTCAGAAAGAGAACCTCATTTTCTATTTTAGAAAAATTATCTCTCTGCAGTGTCTACAGGGAGCATCTACATGACAAAATTAAACAGTGGAACTGTAGTCATCTTTATCACACTAATCCTTCCCCAGAGATTAGACTGTGTTTATTCTGGTGTCTGAAGTCTTTCAGCATATTTAACATGAGTAGATTCATATTATCTTTAATTATGCTATTTAAACCCTGTTCAATTTAATGCTCGGATAAGTCATGTTCTTCAGGAGCCATTTATGTGTCCAGGGTCAGAAGTCAGTAGGATAACGTCATTGACAGTCATAGTAGCTCTGATTTAGCTCTATTAGCGTGGCATATTGAAACCTCATTAAATTTCTGTGTTACATCCAGGGGTGCCAGACTTGTCAGCTGGTGAAAGCTGCACACTGTAACCAGCTGTGTCTTCAGTTCAGGGAGACCTTAGCACAGGCACTAGACGCAAATGTGAGCCTCTCCCATTTGTGTTCACATTGTAGGTCCAAGCAGCTGGTGGAGGGTTAATGTGATGACATTTTGGGAGGGCTACCTGCATTGTGGGACACTGCCCTTATATTCTGAGGTGTTGATAAGTCTTTGTTCCTCCAGCAAACCTGATCCAGTCCTGCAGCCCAGCTGCTGGTGCTGTGTGTTTCACGTAGAGAGCAGTCTTTTAAAATATTTTTGCAAAATATAATAATTCAAAAAGCAACTGTGTGCTCTTAGTACTATTATTAATGCATAGGTAGTGTTTGTAAACATGAAGTTTTTTATTATATAATCAAATAAATAAGCTTTGTGTCCAATATAATTTTGTTCTGGAATGGCACAGGGTCTGTGCAAGCGTTCATGCTGAGCTAACCACTTCCCGTATTACCCCTGAGAAGCAGTAGTGCAGGCCCAGAGGGGAATGAGAAGGAAAAGAAATTATTTGGGAACTCTTAGGTTAGGTTTGCAGGGGTTCTGGGCTAATCCAAATGGACACTAATTGGCCTGAAATCTTCAGCTGTGTTCTCTTCATGCAGTTTTACAAGCCATAAATTGGGGGGCGAGGCGGGGAGGAGGGCTGGAGCAGGAGGAGAAGATGAAAAAAAAACCAACTACAAACCACATTTCTCTGTTTCTTTCGAGCTCCCTGCCGTTCCTTTGGGTTGGCATGAGTCCTCTGTGTCTCTCACTCATTGTGACTGCTCTTCTTCCTGGAGGATGAGAAGCCGGAGTAGACTTTGCTGCTTTTCATTAGCACCCTCCCTGGAATGCCTTTGAACACTGGAAGGGCATTTTCACAGGGACACCTTGAGGAAGAGGGGCACAGGGCTGCCAGTCTGGTCCGGTGCTTGTAAGAGACTCTAAAGTAACACCCTCACAGGTGTTCCATGTTTTCGCATGGAAAGGGAACCAAATCAGAGATTTTGTGAAATGTGACAAAAATATTTGTCAATGAAACTGACTTTAAAATGCTGATTTTTTTTCAAAGCTCTCTTAAAGGAAAAATACATCTCAAAGGTTGCTGATCTGGAAAATGTTCCTCCTCTTGAGATAAATAGCTAGTTGAATAGAAAGGCAGCTGGTGCAACTTGAGAGGTAAGTGTCTACAGTATGGGAAGTTCAGATCTCACCTTTGCAAGGTATCAGGTAAATTCCCACACTGTTACACCCTTGACTTTCCTCCAGTGGAACTATTCTACTTTATAGAAAAAAAAAAAAAATAGTGGGAATTTAAGTCTGGTTCTTCCACAGGACTTTGTCAAGTCATTCCCTAACTCCAATACTATTTAATGATGATCTGCAGTTGAACTTGTATAACAAGGTTGAAGAATATTTATCTGGGGACAGCAAATGTGATGCAAGCCTCTTTCCATCACTTTTTTCTTAGTAGAGTTCAGAATAGAGGGAATCCCGAGCCAGCACTGATTCAGGCTGGCATGCACACCAGATGCAATGTGGTGCCACTCATGAACAGCACCTTGAGTCTTCCTCCAGGTTAGCTGGTGTGATGCACTTTCTGCAGTGAAAAAGCCTGCTTCCTGGCCCATGGCAATGCAGTTGTGCAGCTTCTGGTTACAGATCTCATGTGGTTCATGGCATGGTCTCTGCACAATGGTACTTTACACAGTGAAGATCTGCCCTTAAAGAGCTGAGTCGCATCAGATGAAGCATGCCCCCTCCTTATATTTCTTTCACACCTAATGAAAATGCTTCTTCATTGCTAATCAGTTTTTAGCCTCCATTCTCAAGAAAATGCGTTTTAGTGGATGGCTCTCTGCTTCTCTCTTTCTCCCTGAGCAACTTCTGAGTTTACTTGCATATAGAAGAAACCTGAAAGCACAACAAAAACAGATCTTTGTTCTTTCAGACTGAAGAATGCAAATATGTGTTGAAACTTTTGCTTTTCTTTGCAGCATTGTTAAAAAATTACCATCTTGATCTAGTGGTGAGCCACTGCTTTTTTATATCACTACTTTGGCTTTCTAGTGAACCAAGATGTTCTCTGGTTCTGACTGTGGAATCAAGGGCTTTTTGCTAATAATTATAGAATTTTGGGGTTAAAAGGGAGCACAAGAGGTAATCTAGTTCATCACCCTGCCCCAAGGCAGCATGAGCTAATCCTGACAGATGTTTGTCTAACCTGTTCCAAAATTTTACAGTTATTCTTTAAGGCCCCCAGGCAATCTATTACAGAGCTTCCCTGCCATTACTCTTGGGTATTTTTTGCTAATGTTTAAAAAACTTCTTTTCTACCATTAAGCTCGTCACTTTTGTCACTATGGATATGGGAAGCAGATTGCTATCTTGCCCTTTGCAGGAGTTGGATTTTTTTTTCTCTTTTTAGCTTAAAAATCATGTCTTTCCTGTTTTACTTTGCTTGACAGAACTCCAGTTCTTTCATTCTTCTCTTGTGGCTGGTATTTTCTATAGGCTGTGCATATTGCTATTCTGTATACCTGTAAACTGTTTTTAGACAATTCTTGTGTTCCCTTTTTTTTCCCCTTAGTTCAGAATAGATTCTACCAGTCAGTTTGAGTGTATTTTTCTCTACTAGAAAATCAGTTCTTCTAAAACTTCTGTTCATTTATGTTCCACCATTGCAATGATGGATAACAACAATACAGAGTTAGCATATGTTGATAGTACTTTTGTGTTGGGATGAGGGATGTCACATGTACTTACTCAGTTATCACTCTTTCCTCAACATTTACTTTAGACCAGTGTTGGAGATCTGAACTAGATGATGTTACCAAGAATGGCTGTATGCTCTAATAATCTGTGTTTTCCAGTGATGTTTTACTGCTGCTTATGTGAAACTTCTAGGGTATGTTTCTCTAAGGCTTTAAAAATCGGTGCAAGAACTGGGCATGTAAAAAGACCTATTGAATGCTCATTTTGTACTAAGCTTATAAACAGAAATCTGCACTGTTAGCTGTCTCACTGATGGTCAAGTATCACTTGCTGTTCAGCAGAAGAGCCAACACATGCTGTGGGTCAGGGGGAACCCTGGCAGACAATCTCTATGGAAATAACTTTATCCTAGCTTAAAGTGGAAGGACTTGTGGCCCTCACATATGCATCCATGGAAGCTAGGCATTTATAGATATCAGAGGAACTGTGAATTACTTGTAATCTTTGGTAAAATCTTTAACAAGCATTAACCCTAACCATAGTCTTAAATTTCCATGACTGTCTCTCCAAAAATGTGTCTCCTGGGGAAAATAGTGTTTTGGTTTTTATTCTGAAATTCAGAGTGAAGAGTTCAGTTATTTGTGCAAGACAGTTATTAAGTCATCATGTCTTAAGAGTTAAATGATTTAAAGCACTTTGGTATAGCAGAACTTTTATTCGTACCAACCTTGTCCTCCCTTGAAAATGGAAACATTCAAGGTAGGAATATATTTTCTGAGCAAATGTCCCTTAATACAGAAAATTCCTGTTTTGCTATTACTTCATATGGAAAAAAAAATGCAGGGTTTCTTTTTGGTTTTTCTTGTTTGCTTTTTGAAAATCCATATATTATCATATTCAGCTCTCTGTCACTGTCCCCACTTATTTCTTGAATGCTCTGTTTGAAGATGTGTGCACCTTGTCTAAAAAGCCAGCTGGGATGCCACAAATAGTGTCTGTTCTATTTATGACTGTAAAGTAATTACAATGGAATTTAAAGACTTGGTTTATAGATCCAAGACGAGGATCTTCTGTGTACACTAAAAGGATGAATCCTTTCCAGACCACTTCTTATTTGGCTGAAGATGAACTTGAGGAAGCATTTTGGAGTGTCAGCCAAGGCTGCTTTTAGAAAGACCTGGGTGGGATTCATACTGTTGATATCCAAATAAAATGAGGCCCTGATTTTAATCTCTGCCTGGTTACTTTATTGTAGTTATGAAACCATGAATTAACTTTAAAGCTTTCAAGGATGAAAGGAGACATGTAAGCAAGTGCCTGTTATCTTTTTGAGATTCATGGGAAAATATTTTATCCAGTGTCCTAGTGGCTTTCTCTTGTGGACTTGTCTTTTGTTTATTCTGTTTCTCTGTGGTATGCATTTTAGTTTCTTTCTTATGAGAGCAAGAAACTGTGTGTGTGAGAGAAATTTGTACAGAAACAGCAAAAGCACTGATTCGAATGAGAATGGGGGGCCAGTGTTTTGTACTTAAATGAAAGTATAGTAAGTATTCTCAGCTTAAGGTGAAACTTAATATAGCTCTTCCTGGTAAATGTCACTGAAAGTTGGTGGGTGTTAGTCTTTCTCAGATAAAGAATTGTTTTCATTGTTTTCAGAATTCAGTAAAGACTAACAATATTGAATGATAAAGAATATAAGTATAATCAATACAGATACAGTCATTATGAGGAATATGTTTTAGACTGTCTAGAAAAGGTTTCAAGTTGAAATACTGTTCTGTCCCCGTTTTCTCTAGATATCTCACCACCCCTTCTCCCCATCAGTAAACCAAGTGGACATCAGGGCATAATTCATAGGAAAGATACAGTTATTCTGCGTAAAATTTTAACATTTAAAAATGAATAAATATAATTTGGGGACAGGAGAGAAGAATACATCTGGAGGGTGTGTGACAAATAAAAATGAGCGTTCTCTAAGTACCAGTTTAAATGATTTTGAGGTAGACAGGTCTCTTTGCCTTCAAACTAGGATGTATTTTGTTGTGAAGACAAAATGTATTTGGTTACATGACTGTATCTCCAAGCAACGGCTTGCATTTTTGTATCTAAAGAATAGGAAATGCTGATATTCTCAAACATATAGTGACAGTCACTTTCTGGTTTACTTCTCGTGATAAAGTCAAATGGGCTTCCCAGGTCTAACTGGAAGGCAAAAGTGGACCCATCTAGTGATAATGACATTAGTTAATGAGTCATGGCTGATAATGTACAGGCAGTACAGAAAAGTTCAGTGAGATCACTTTGAATGTAGCCACTGAAAAACAGGCTTGCTTCTCCTCACCAGTATGGAAAACCAGATGCTTCAAAGTCCATTCTGCATTCTTTTCATTATGAAGTTATAATACTTGAGCAGAGCTACATGATAATGACGTTATTAAAAATGCCTTCTGAAAATGAAATTCTTTGCTTAATTTAGCTCTCTTCATGGATGAAGTATGAACAACACTTTCTTCTTTCTTCCATCTGTTGTACCCTGTGTTTCATATTTCCTTTTTTTCCTACAATGTTATTTTACAGCTGTAATGAATGTATTAGGATTCCTATATATAGTTAATCTTGAGTTCTTAGCACAGTTAGAATCAGACAGCGGCAAATACAAAATTAAAAGAAGGCAGGTGTGCCAAAAGGTGGTCTAAGTGATGCTGTTGTCCTTGGCCGTCTGCTGAGGAGATACTGTCAGTGTCACTAGTAGGGAGACGGGGCAGGGGATGAGCAGAAAAAGACCACCTACTGCATATTTTTTTACACTGGGATTATAGTTATTCTAGTCCCTGTGCCAAAAGTGACAGACCTTGAATGTGTGGGTTGGTTGTTTTTTTTTTTGGTGGTTGCATAGAGTTGCAGTACATCTTGGCAAATGGAGCTGACACCATCTTTGTCAGGAAGCAAACAGTAGTCAGTATGAGTCCTGCAAGTACTTGTGTTCATCCTGACCATCTCTGCATTCCCAACCTACACCTTTTTTGCCTTTTCTCCCATTTTCAAAGAGGAAAAGGAACAGCCAAACTCCAGATATTTTAGTGAAGCTCTACAAATATTATTGCAACTGTGTCGACAGGAGTGAGAACTGCTTTTTGGGTCAAAGGCTGCTAGTTAAACAAACACAGTCATGCCCCTTTGCCTATTAGTTATGGGAGCACTGTTGATTCTTTTTTTTTTTTTTTTTTTTCATGGTGGGACAGGGACATGGCAAAATTAATACATCCAAAGGCTGGAAATTATTTGTAACGGTGCAGGATGTAAACTTTCTGGAATAAAGCATACTTCTCTATCTGTGCAATGCGAAAATTGTTGCTGTCCACACATTAGTGGGAATTCAGAAGTTTTCAAACTCCCTACACCTTTTCTTTCTCCTAAAGCTAGATGGTGGGACTCAGCTCCAATATCCTCCTCTTCAGCATGGGCAAAATGCCTAGTGAAATCAACAAACTCATAAACTGGACTTTTAAAGTGTAACAAGATCTTTATATAGCAAGTACAACCATCATCCCTATTTGGCAGAAAAAAAAATGTCCTTAAAATCTTAGCTGAGGCTAAATCATCATTTACTTAATTCAGTTGACATTATTTAATGTTGGCAGCAGCATGTGTGTATGTACCACTGCCCTCCTAGTCAATGAAAGATGTCATAACCATTCAAGTGATTTATCAGTTTATAATTGTTGTGCTCTGTAGTAGCCAGAGGCCAAGAGGAAGATAGTAGAGATTCTGCTTTAGCTCAGATTTTCCCTAGAAATGGAAACATCCTACAGAATGGTAGTAAGAATGAAATCAGTGCTTTACTGTGGAAACCTAATAGGATTATCTCATTCAAAACCCTGTATAATTTACTGACCATAATTACAATGCTTTGCTCTGTGGACTGTAATAGAATTGCTCTTACTATGGTATGATTGAGAAAAACAAACTACAAGTTTTTTAGGTGAGGGTATCATTCAATAATTCAATAGTATTCTTCCAAAAGGATCCAAATAAATAGCATTCAAAATTAACACAGTCTTCAAGATGAAGTTTTACAAAGGCAACTGCTCTACCACAATCCATTTCTAACAAAGAATAGACTAGGATTAGGCAAAAATAATAGGACTAATCTAAAGCAATCTCTGCTCAATCTACCAAGCCACATGCACAAAACCTCAGGGATTAGGTGGGTTTACTCCCTGGCAGAGTTGTTTCTGCATATTTTGTTTTTTATTCCAAAGCTGCTACAGAATGCTCAAAGACCACTAATTAAGATCTCTTAAATCCACCTGTAGTTCCTTGGGTTGTAAAGATTACCTTGCAACTATGATATGAACAGAGTTAACTGACTGAGGTCTGCCTGAGTCTGCAGATGGCCTGAATCAGATCTTGAAGCTGCTTCCTTCCTGACACTTTGGAAAAATGATGGTACGCATCATTGTTCCTATTATTAAATGATTCCATAATTGCCCTTTTAGCAACTGGTTTGCATACTTCCCCAAGAATTCAAACAGTCTCTCATCACCACAAGCGCAAAAAGTTCTGAACTTTTGCCATCTGGTCATATGTATCCTTAGCCTTCTCAACTTGCACGTTCTAAAACACAAATTTCCATCATGAATTTAGACTTCTTCCTTTTGTGCATTTTTCAGGGGGAATGGATTTGAAGAATAATGGTAACAGAGTTGCCCTTACAAAATAAAATATCAAACTTTCAGTCAGAACTGGTTTTGGAGATTATTTGATCAATTACAGAAAAATCTCCTAGAATTTAGTGGAGAAGACTAGCCTACTGTAAGTAGGCTACTGTAAGTAGCCTACTGTAAGTAGAGTATTTTATAGCTTTTTTGATTTTAATTTGAAGTCTGCAAGTCTGTTTAAAGGGTATACATTATAAAAGAAAAGAAACTGCTGGGACACTGGGGACAAGTTACTGGAAAACTTGAGCCCAGCAGGTAGCAAGTTGAATTTCATAAGAAATAAAACAGAAAAATAATCTGTGTTTTGTAAATAAATGTGACTGTATGATTCCATTAGTCAGAAAAACAATATTAAACTTCCATATTTGGCTCAGCATAGCTTCAATTTTCTGTTCAGCATAACATGCTGAACAATTGCCCCTCTCTGGCACCAAGCCATGACAGGATATGGATGCACTGCATGTAATCAGGATCCCATCAGTACCTTGCCTTTTTTCGTATCTGACACACTTTCTCTAAGGTGTACATGCAGCTTTTGCACTGTTGCGTAGCAGAACTAGCAAACTCGTTTCAAAAATGCAGCTTTGATATATGGACATTTTAGGGAACTGCTGGAGACAGTCCAGCGCAGAGCCACAAAGATGATTGAGTGGAGCACCTCCCTTATGAGAAAAGGCTGAGGGAGCTGGGTCTCTTTAGGTTTGGAGGAGACTGAGAGATGACCTCATTAACGTTTATAAACATGTAAAGGGTGAGTGTCACGAGGATGGAGCCAGGCTCTTCTCTGTGACAACCAATGATAGGACAAGGGGCGATGGGTACAAACTGGAACACAGGAGGTTCCACTTAAATATGAGAAGAAACTTCTTCTCAGTGAGGGTGACAGAGCACTGGAACAGGCTGCCCAGGGAGGTTGTGGAGTCTCCTTCGCTGGAGACATTCAAAACCCACCTGGACACCTTCCTGTGTAACCTCATCTGGGTGTTCCTGCTCCGACAGGGGCATTTGACTAGATGATCTTTCAAGGGCCCTTCCAATCCCTGACATTTTGTGATTCTGTGACATTTCCACAATTCTCCTCTGTCAGATAGGAGCTCTGTGGCAGAGTTTAATGTAGTCTCAGGCCAGCTCATTACACAGTGAGGGTGATGCCCTGCTCTAGCTCAGCTGCACTTGGGCAGGAAACAGAAGGGGCAAGAGTAGCTCTTAGACAGTTTTGGAGCCCTCTGAAGTTTGGGGCTGTCCTCAAATGCACCCAGTTCTCACAAGAAAGCAGAGCAGCCTCAAGCCCTCACTGGCTGTTGCTGTGAATGGAGTGCAGCAGCGGTCAGGAAATTTGGTCCCTTGTCCTGTGTGGGAAGCTTTATGCAAATGAACCTGGGGAAGACCTTGAGAAATTCTTTTTGGTGCAGGTTATATTTTAAGTTTCCCTTCTGCTGCTTGTGTGTTATAAAAGGGCTGGGACATTCAAAGCAGAAGTAGGCCCGACACACACTGGAACCATTACATACTTCCATGCATAAAACAGGAGATTCTCCTGACAGTGTAAGTCTAGATTGGAAAGGGATAAATTTCCTTGCACCTATGCATAGACTATATTTAAATAGTGTATCTGTTTTTGTGATATAGATTTTATATTACATGTTGCATCACTTTTATTTAAATGTTAGTGTAGAAATTGCAATACAGGAGGCCACCAGGTCCATGTAAGCAAAGAGTTAAGAAACTTAGGCAGTAAAAATATGGAGGAAAACATAAAGACATGTTGCAGTCTGATGAAGTTTACCAGACCACCACAGAAAAGCCCCAAAGCATCCTTCAAACCTCAGGAAAAAATGCACTAAAAAGTTACCATGGGAACAACCGATTTAAAGAACCAATAAAAACAGACAGCTATCTACACCTCAACCAAATTATACAAACAAACTATAAAACCAGAATCATAAATCAACTGAACTCTAAGAAGAAAGTGGAAAAACTAAAATATTAAACACAGGAATAAAGTGGGGGAAACCCAACAATCCAATGCTAACTAAGATGTAAAACAGAATATACAAATACTGTATAGAAAACAAAATTGAACATCACCACAAGGCAAAATGTAAAACTAAGTAGATGCTTCTATCTAGATAAATGTTAGCTTTTTTTTTTTTTTTTTTTTTTAAATCTCTACTCATTTCTTCACTGTATCATCAGTGGATTTTTCAACATCATACATGGGCAGCCCCTCTTCACCCACTGTTCTGGAATTGGTGTGTTACACTGGTTTCATGAGAACAGCTGTTGTCCAACATACTGGTATTAATGAAGAATATCTTGGATATTGATATCCAGTCTCCTGTATCTATCCTATATGGGATTTTGATTAAAGGAATGTCAATCTATATCTTCTTAGACATTCGGGTCCCATTAGACTCAGATCCCTCCAATATTAGCCTGCTTATTGTTAATAGCGAGCTATGTGAAACTACAAAGTGGTATTATAAAGTAACATTTATTTGACAAATCATAATAATTTAAAAGGAATTTAGCACCTATTACTACTAGCAAGACCCAGTTTTTAAAGAGGGTAGAAAAAACAACTCATGAGGAGGAAAGGCTATTAACCTGGAGCTGGAATAATTTTTTAAGAAGAACTTGGATGTGATAAAAAGAGAAGTGACACTAGGCCCCCTAAGATTAATTTGTAAGTATCTTGGATGTGTTCTGTCTTCATCAAGCAAATGGTTTAATTTATGTAAGATTTATGGATATGATGTCAATAAAAATTTATGTTGTAAAAAAGGAAAAAAAAAATAAAACAAACCATGCATCAGTGTGTCGGAAGCATCCTTCTTTCTATTTTGCTTATGAGATAAAATGTGATTTCTCAAATTACTGGAGTCCATTATGGAAGAACAAGTCTGTGTGGTCCAAAATCTCAAAGGGATTTTGTTTTATGTTCGGGAAGCAGTTTGTTCATATTCTCCCAGACAAATATTTGTTACTTAGCTGTTAAATCAAAGATGGGCCCATGCTGCCAAATAGATTTGGATTCAAATCATTAGAGAATTTTGAGTTTTGCCCATCTCTTACTTATGTGAGGCTTTTAAACTTCCAATCACTTTGCTAACATTAGTTAACAGATGAAACTGTGTGAACATTGAAGGGGGGGGATTGGTGCATTTTTGTTTGAAAGTTTCTATTAATTTTCTTTGGCCAGCTTTTGAATTTGACTCTTTCCAGTTTCTGGCAATGTCATGGTTCTCACAAATGTTTGAAAGAGTAGTTGAATTTGCATATGAGAGAACTTATAATGGAAGTGGGTATTTTTACGTTCTTTTGACTCTGCGCTATGGACAAGTAACACAACACACATTGTATATTTGTAGACTCCACTAGTAGAAGAGAACCTTCTGCACTTGAAAGTTGCAAACACCTCTGTTAAGTGAACTTGAGCAATTGAACTTGTTCCGGACAATTGTTCTCACAAAAGGAGGGAACACATTCTTCAGATGAATAATTGATTAAAATAGGTTTTGATTCTCTTGATCTCTATTTTGAAAATGGCAAAATCTTTCTCTTGTTCGAAGGCAGTCACCAGTTTAAAATCTACCCAGTCATATCAAGTCAGAAGTTAGTTGTTCGCTTCGGATACCGATTAGTGTCTGTGCCACAGCTGGGAATACATCTCAACATTTCTTACGATCCCATCCTATGATAGCATTCAGAATTATTCCAAGCAGATCAGGGCCTTCCAGAATAGTCATTGAATACAGGAATCTGTGCAAAAGCAGCAAACTGAGTGTTATAATAATGGTATAACATTAGCAGCTTGAAGCAAATTAATCATGTTTCTCTTCTAGAGATATCACCACTGAGGTTAATCGTTAGAGAGTGAGCTGAGAAAAAAACACATCTTCCCCAATCCAGTCCCTTTGTTTTTTGGAGATTAATAGCAGACATAACATATATTTTAAGTGTCTTGCTCATGGTTCTTTGTTTTTGTTACGTGCTCTCTCCTACTGCCATGCTATCTTTGTCTGGAGACTGCCTGTGCACGGAGCTCCCAATTTTTGACATGCTGAGGTTGGTTATATGCCTAGGCTGCATGTGAGTTAGGGAAAGTCACAGATGAGATGTTCTGTGTTTCCAGTCATCTCTTTGTAAAGTGCCTAAACCAGGTGATTTTATCACTGTGTTTACCATATCTCCTTATATAATCAAGCACCGTTGTCCTAGGGAAATCCCAAGTTAGTTTTCTTTAAGACAGCTCTTTCTCCATCAAACAAACTTGATGCTGTAGTTTGTTAGTTGTCTTTTTACTCTACCATCTGCAAATCTTCCCACACCACTCTTTAACCCCTCTAACATCTGTAACCTACTGGTACAGCACCATGGTGATCCTGGGAGAAGCCTTCTCCAGAAATTTAACAGAATCAAATTAAATGAGAGTTGTCTGGAACTGTGGAAGAAGAAGTTTTCCCATGGGTTAAGATGCATTGGTATATGCTGTGAAGCTACCTCTCTGTGCAAAGCAAGCACTTTTTGTTAGCATATTAGTGACTTTAGTCTTTCCCAATATGCTACCAGTATTTTAGTTGAAAAATGTGGCATAATCAATAGAAAAAAGTAAATGGGTGATCCGTGAAGATCTGTTTGTTTTACTGCTTACTGCATGGTTGCTAAGGAATGACTTGGAAGACAGAGGCCAGATTCGTGAAATTAAAGTTCTTTATCCATTACAGATTTTGTTCCTTGTGTGAGTCTGCGTCAGTAGTACACAGTGAAACTCAAAGTTATTCTAGTCTCCTTCATTACATGTGTGCTGATTGCTACTGAAAAACTTGTATGATTTTAAAACACATGCTACACTATAGAATCTCAAAAATTAATGCAATTGTTTGGAGAATATTATTTGATTAAAAAAAGAAAAAAACAACAACAAAGCAAGCCAAGCCAAACACCCTGTATTTGTTTATTTTTATTTGTTTACAAGGATATGATTGTGAAACATTACTAATAAACTTTTATTAACGATAATAAACGGCAGCTGTGGGTAACATGGATAAAAAGCCTGTTCAGAGATTCATTCCTAGGTTGCATGTCATGCTTAAAGCTATAAAGTATAATGACCTTTTTAGAGATCAAAGTCCTTTCTTTTTATTTCCCCTGAAGAGATGTTTGAAGTTGTATGTGAACTGAACACGCTGAGTGAAGTTTCAGTTTCTGCCAGAAGTTAATTAACAGAGACGTTGAGAAAGATAGTGTCATGGGAGAATAAGGGGAAACGAGCCAGGTGGATGGGCAGGTGACCACATGCACTTTTCCTTATGCACCACCCAGTACATTAGTTGGCTAACCATGCTGCCCGTTCCACGGGACTGTGTAATGAACCTGCCATAGGTGGATTTCACAGTGTGTTTTGTGGCGGATTTGTGGCAAGACTTTGCAGTTAGTCACCTTGCTCTGCTTTGTCACTCGGAACAGTGCACTCTCTCGTGCCTGCACAGCAGCATGGCTAACGTGACACGTTTGATGCTCTTAGTCCTGTGGAAAGTTTTCTTCCAGGCTGACTCCATTCTGCTGGTGTAAGCCTGCCAAAGGATAGCCTCATCACCTAGAGGCACGTTCCCAGATCTTCATCAGTGTTGTCACAGGCCTTGATAATAATCCTTATCTATAAAGAGTCTGCTGCAGAAGTAGTATGTGTTTTTCCAAAGGTGTGTACCATGTACTTTGCTTTCCTTTAAACTGGTGGTTGTTCAGAAAGTTATTGAAGAGCTGATTGGCCTCTCATTTTCCTCAAACCTGTCTCGAAATTCCTTAGGTATAAAGTGGCAAACTGATCTGCGAAGCAGAGAAGATGTTTAGAATGTGCTACAAGGGCACCACCACAAATACAGAAAAGTATGTTCTGTTTGGCTACTTTTGGCCTGGTGTCTTCTCTGGAGAAGCCAGGCAGCCTTCTATAACTCAAACTTATATCCAAAGCTTGCAGGTCATATTGTCCTCTGCTGTAACATGGAACAAAATGAGTAGCATAGACCATATAACACGATGTTGCTTACCAAGACTTGCTCTTGTAAAAGTCAGGTGCAATTCTTCCAGGCTTTTCTCCATTGTGTGAAGGACTATGGGCTCTGTTATGAATTGTTTTAACCATAAGTTTGCAAATCTCAGATAAACTCATTTTATCGAAGTCTTCTGAGAAATAAGTTAAAACCATACTGAAGGCAAAATGTTTTTTTCTCAGAGTTTTTCCTGAATTCATTTTTTTAGAAACCTTTTTATGTTTGCTGGGGAGATCTCTATGGCCTTTGTGAAACTTTCTTTTCTGCAAAATCCAAAATTGTTTGAGTAGAGGCTATGACTTAAGGCAGATCCTTCTTGTCGAGTTTTATCAACCTGGCAAAGTAAGATTTCTCCCTCTGCTGTCTTTCATGGATGTTACATCACTGATTTTGTCTGTAACTGGAAGTTCATTCTAAGTGAAGATAGGCTTCCTGAGGAATGTATTCAAACTCCACACTGATGTCAGCTGTGGTGATGCTGAGTAGATGTTGAAAAGACTAGTTTCAGTGCTGACTTGCCCTTTCACAGTCTTTGGTCAATATTTTTACTATCTGCGTTCTTAAGTAGCATTGTCTTGTCCTCCATTGGTTCATAAACAGCCTTTAGCTGAGCAGAGAACCAGCACATGTGGGGTTCATAATCAAAGTTATCAATAAAAATCAAAAGGTATTTCAACACCTGTCTTTCATTTGGGTTTATTTGGACTTCCTAGCAAACCTTTCTATAAGCCACCTTCCCTGCAGTTCGTCCTCAGGTTACTTATAATGTCAATGTCATAAACATCCAGTTTCTGTTTGTGCTGAAGTTGAATGTCTTCCTGATTGCCACCATTCCTGTCCTGGTATTGCTGTATATACCAAGTCACTGTTTTGCTTGCAAGTGCTGTGGAGCATGTCAGGGAGTTTGCCCTTCTCTGCTCGGGTTGGTATCATCAGTGATATCTTAGCAGCCAGGTTTGGAGGGCTGCAGCTCAAAATGAGGAAAGGAGCTATTTTGGGTGGTATTACTCCATTGCAGACACAGAGACTGTGGATAAGGGCATATATTAAGAAGGGTTGAATTTTGGAAGACACTAGATACCGCGGTGATGAGTGCCATACAAGTACCTAGATAAAATATTTTCTGGGAGGCTGCCAATGTAACATCAAATGAAGTATGAAGTTAACACCTTGTGTTGCATGGTGGCTGTGAACATTTCACTCTGAAGAGGAGAAATTGATAACGTTGTGCTATCACAAACTTTAAGTTTTACTATTGCCTAATGGAAAACCAAGTCCTCATAGTGATGATATCTCACTATCAGAAGAATGAGGAGATGGTATTAAATAGAATGAAGTTAAGAGAGGAGTCAATAATAAGTACAGGTTAATAGTTAAATAAAGATAGCAGTATGCATTTGGATGCAGCAATATGTTGTGTGTACAGAAGCATCTTCCCATCAATAGCAGTCTTTGCCACTGGGTTTGGATCAGACTGGTAAAGCAAACAGATGGGTACATAAGTAAGTTTTCAGAATCACAGAAACAATTAAGCTAACCAGTATATCTTTGGTACAGAGATAAAATGACAAGGCAGCACCCTTATCTCTGCTTTTGGTCGCAATATTGTGCATATATATATTTGTAGTTCCTTTCTCTGCCTCTCTCTTTCTCTTTCCTTCTCTTTGGTAACATTGTCCAGATCTTCTTTCCTGCCTGTGGGGCCTCACGTTAGGGTATCATATTTTTTCCTATCTGGTGGCCTGCGGTTTGTCCATTCCTCTATCACTTGAGTGTTTCTATTTTGGTGCCAACTTATAACATCCCAGACTTCAGATCAAGGGTTTCTAAGAGATATTGTGCCATGGACCTTTCTTCCTATTTGTGATCATAAAAACCACCCTATTTGTTCACACAAGGCCCCTGTGACAACTGTAGGAGTTGTTACATGGAAACTGTTTTAGTGGGTTTCAATGGCTACGTTTAGGGTAATAAATGATTTATTCCTTCACCTCATCTTCTCATTTCTTCCTGTTTCTCATGGCTGGAGATAAGGAGGGCTTAAACCATATGACCAGTCAGTGTTCTGAGGGCACCATAAAATGCTCTACAAAGTAGGATATGACATTTCTTTGATGTGCTGCAGAAGCTAAGTAAAGGTACGGTGAGAATTGATTCATAGGCCTGAGAGTGTGCTGCAATATACACCACATGAAGGGTTTTCTGCTGTTGGAGATATATGCTCTAAAAGAAAAACAGGAGGTGATGAGAAGGCAGAATGTGGACAAATAACTTCAAGGACAATAAAAAGTTAACATTGCTAGGTGACAACAGACTTAGAATCATAGAATAGCTTGGGTTGGAAGGGACATTCAAAGGTCATCTAGTTCAACCCTCCTCCAATGAGCAGGAACATCTTCAGCCAGATCAGGTTGCTCAGTGATGGGGCATCTACCGCCTCTCTGGGCAACCTATTCCAGTATTTTATCACCATCATTGTAAAAAATGTCTTCCTCATGTCTAACCTGAATCTCCCCTCTTCTAGTTTAAAATCATTACCCCTTTTCCTGTCATAACATGCCCTTCTAAAAAGTCTGTCCCCATCCTTTTTATAGGCCTCTTTTAACTACAGAAAAACTGCAATAACGTGTCCCTGGGTCCTTCTCCAGGCTGAACAACCCCAACTCTCTCAGCCTGTCCTCACAGCAGAGCTGTTCCAGCCCTCTGATAATTTTTGTGGCCTCCTCTGGTCCCTCTCCAACAGGTCCATGCTGAGTGCTGAGGGCTCTAGAGCTGGACACAGGACTCCAGCTGGGGTCTCAACAGAGCAGAGCAGAGGGACAGAATCACCTCCCTCCACCTGCTGGCCACACTCCTTTTGATGCAGCCCAAGATATGACTTAAATTTAGCATTGTATGTTATAAAAATCAAACTTAGAACAAAATAGAAGGATGAAGGCAGCATAACCTCTGAAATGAACAGCTCCTAAGAGCAAAAGAAATTCTATTCAGAATTCTCTAAGTATGCCTGGATCACCTTTTACTTAGTGACTTGGATACTATTGTAATTTTGTTAATGTAGGGAATGACTGAGGGCAAGACAAATGGTGCAAAATTGAAAAACAGTTGGGTCAGATAGTGTTGTCATGCAGTTTATTTGTATTTTTAAGCTATTCCATGCACCTACTATGCTTCTGTTAAAAAGACATTGCCTCTCTATTGTGCAAGCCTATTAGGAAGTTGAATTGTTCCTTGGGGCACTGCCGTTATCTTTGACATAAACATGATTACCCAGGAATTAAGGAAAACCTGCAGGGTTTGAGCCCTGTTGCAGAGAGAGGGATGTGGGAGATCTCCCTCTGAAATAAAGGTCATGCTGGAGCAGATGCAGACCCATCCACTCAGTGCCAGCAGGGACCTATTCTTTTAGTCTGAGACATGCTATTAGCTGGTGGCTTGCCCCAGACCCTCCACGTTTTCAAGAAGAAAAGAAATGCTAACATGATGGAATGTCACTTTCAGTTATTAGCCATTTAGCGCTGGCAGGCTGCCTGACTGGGAGAAAATCCATTCGGATTTTCTTGCATTTTGCCTTGGAGCTGTGTTTATCTTGTCTTTGGCTGCAGTGTCCACACTCACATGCAAGTTCTTCAGCTAAGTGGTGCATGCTAATTGCATTCACACTGCTGCAGCTTTGAGGTCCCTGTGGACTACAGCAGCCATATCCATACTGCCCACAGGAGAAGTACCTGATCGTGCACAGAATTGAACTTCGTGCTCAAGTTCCTTTGTCACAAGAGACTTTTATTTAACATAACTTACACGCAAAAAAGTTTCAATTTTATTTAAAGAAAACTAGAATTAAAACTCCAGGTTTTCCAGTCTCTTGTTTGTCTGCTGCCTCTAGATTTTGGTCAATGGCAAAATGAGGGGAAAAAAAGATAAGGAAAAGTAAGAAAAAATAGAGATTGATGAGGAAGAAAGGTGATCAATGAAGGCAACTTGAATAATACCTATTTTGGTTTTTCTTTTGCAAAATATGAAAAGTAAATATTAATATGGCATTTTCGCACACACAGACAAAACGGAGAACTCTTTATTACAAGCTTTATATTGGAATTCTGATATATACTGTTTCTTTGTTTCAGACTACTGAAGTGTGTTAATATATTTTACTTGTCACATGGCAGGATAGTTTCGTGGGTTTTTCCAGCTTTAAGCTACAGTGGTTTAGGTCTTACTGTATCACTTTTTAAAGCTTTGTCATTTAACGGCTGCCATTGTATTCCTCAGAAGCAACTCTGTTGAAGTGAATGTATGGCACCATAATCAGAAACTACTGTTCAAGAGTTTTATTAAAAAAAAGAAAAGAACAAAACCCCAAACCATAAAACCACTTTGATTGACAAATCCCACTTAGTAATTTATTGTAAATGAATTATTAATTGAAATCCAGATAGCAAAAATATTAGACAGCTCCAGGATGTGGAGCAGGGCTCTGTGTGCCATAATGAAATATTTTCTTGAGAAGACTAACGTCTTTTTGTCTGACTGTGAACTATCTAAGATTTATGATGTCCTTAGTTTTTAATTTCTGTGTTTTTATGTGTTTGGATTTTGTAAATAATGATGTAGTAGGTAACTATAACATTGTCCCCTAGCAACTCTAACAAGTTTTTGAAACAAAACTTTTCAGGTTTGTGACATAGATCAAATTCATCTGAATTCTCTTGAGTAATTTGGGATAAATATGACATGTATATATTCAGACCTGGATTGTCTGTTGTGGTGCTACAATGAAATATTCAAATACATATAGAAATACCATTGAATGGGTGACTCATTTGTCCTAAGCAATATATTCAGGCTTTATAGGACCCAAAGAACTGTAAGGCATTTTTCCTAGGTAACATTTACCAGCTGCAGTATGTACTAGTTTAACTCTCTATGGCTCTAGCTTATCTGAATTGTCTGTGATTATACTGTTTTACATTGGTGACTGTACTCAGGCATTTACTCACTATCTCTGTATCTGTCTCTCTAGCAGTATGAGTTAAGCGAGCATGACAAGCTCACAGATATTTCAGGTGATCATTTTGGCCAGTGATGCCACAGTTCTGGGGTCAAAGATGAGAATGCAAGGAAATAGGAAAAAAACACTTCGAAGTCCCTTGGAAAGATACTTACTTTACGCTGCTCAGGCAACCAAGTCCTGCCCTAACAAGGCAGCCAGAGTTTCTCCTAGTGGAAATGGAATAAATCCCATGGAGTCATCTATATGCTCCACGCTTTCCTCACCCAGGCGTGTAGGAGTTGTATCTGGGCAGACTGGGTACAGATTCATTCTGTTCCACAATTAGGAGAGCAGATGGGTGACTTAGAGTCATGTTTCCCTCCCATTTCTGATCCTGTACTGAATCCAGACCAACATCTCTGTTTTCCATCTCATCACCCTAATTCCCTTCTTCCATCTAGGCTAATTCTTTTTTCTCTTTCCCACCCTCCCCAGGGATATGTTGTCTTTATTTCAACAAGACACTGTTACCAAAAGTTTTCTCTAAGCGTTGTGATAAAGGGTGAGTGTTGGTCCAAAGTTAGGAGGAGGTACAGAGTATCTTTCTTTCCTCCCCTCATTGTATTCAAAGAGAATGGAAGTAAGCTTGTGCTAAAAGCAGAACTTACTTGTTTGGAATCCATTTTAAAGGGAGGGGAGATGGTTTGTTAGAGTAATCTTGTACCCCAGGGATGACAATATTATCTTAATGGGGGAGAAGCTCATTTGAGCAGTGAATTCTGCCCTCAGTGTGCCTGCATTAATCCCCTCTCAAAATTGCCGCTGCTGTTGCTTTTCTGAACTCCTTTGAAGCATCAGAAGGTTTCTGTTGTAACAATTCGATTCCAGATTATTCCTCATGAGGAACCCAAAAATATTTAGAAGTTCATGTGCCTTTTTTGTCTGTTTTCACCTTTCCACAACACATTTTTCACCTTTTTGATGCTGAAGTCCGATGGGGAGAGCTAGGGTTGTTTTATTCTTGGCTGAAGCTTTTTATTCCATAAAGCATATGAAAAACCTGAGGGAAAAAATGGAAGTACAGAGTCTACCAGTTATCTATGCTTTATCCATGGAGACTGTTCCTTGCATGTTCCTATTGGGTGCTTGTTTTTCTCTATGTTTACCTGTGTCTTTTTTTTTTTTTTTTTTTAAACGTAAATAATTCTTGTCACTATGCTGTCTAATCTCCCATCAAATCTATTTAAACAACATGCACTACAGGGCAACTCTTAGCTTGGAAGGGCTCTAGAAATGGAATCTGTTAAGATCTAGGTTGAATTTAATATTAACATCATGACTAAACAATTTAGCAAGCAATCAAAAGTTACAGTGAGATGCCTCACAGGCACTCAGCAGTCATTAACTTCTCTTGCATGCAAAGTAATCTGTGCCATGTAACAAGTACTACAGAAATGCAACTGCAATTTAAGGATAATGCATTGCATAAGAGTGTGTACTTCTGCTATCAAAACTGGCTTTTACAGCCTTAAGCCTAGTCCTTAAACGTAAGGTTAAGCAAGATTATGCTATCTGTGATATTGATGCTGTTCTTTTCCTCTGGATGCTAAGTAGTATCTTTTACCCCTTAGATTTCATTCCTCTATCAACCTCACTATGTGATAGTTTATTGTTTCTGAGACCTGTTGTGTCTAACATACTTTGATGCATGACCACTACCCTGAACTTCCCTTTTAAGGACACTCATGTCAAGGGTGTATCAAACATGCCTTGTGTCACAGGGGGACGCCAGTGTTGTATGAAGTAGAGCCAAGAGAGTGTAGAAAGGGTCCCACTGACAGAAATCAGGGCTCTTTCCCAAGCCCCTAACCCTGCTTATTTAGTCTAGCAGAATATAAGAGCATACGCACAGACAAACTGGCGTCCCGTTACATTCCTCCAGGGTAAATAATTTATCAGGACTGATGCTGATTAAGTATAAATGCAGAGGGTGTCAGGAGTCCAGGTGACACAATGGCGTGTGCTGCTTTTGCCTCCAAGGAGGGCAGGTCACATTTCACCCTTCATGTCCACATCTTCTTTTGGGGAATGTTTGTGGTGATTGTGTGGCGCCTTTTTTATTTTTTTTCTTGATGTGTGTGTCATAGCACATGTTTGGTCCTAGAGCATGTATTCAATAGTAGATAATTACTTTTGGTTGGATCTTCAAAGCATTAATTTTGTGTGCTTCTCCTTTTTTTTTGTTAGTTTTGTTTGTTTGTGAACAGAGCTCTCTTAGAAGAAAGCAAAATGTATTCATTTGGGCTACAGTGTCATAGCACACATTTGGCCTTAGAGCATGTATTCGATAGTAGATAATTACTTTCGGTTGGATCTTCAAACCACTGATTTTATTCAAGCCTCTTTATAAATCCTACTGTTTCAGTCCTCTCTCCCGAATCCATTTTATTCCTGAATTTATATCTGTTTTAAAAATATTCTCGTTTATTTCTGCCTTAAGGCCTCAGACTTTAAGCAAGCTAAAGGCTGTGTCCATGCACCTCTCATCAGATGGCAATTGTCACCGCACTGCATAGGTATAATACATGCACTGAGGCAGGCCTAGTGACTCCAGTAGTTCTCAGGACATCCAAAAGCTAGATTTGGTAACATCCGAGGTCCTGATGTGGATGTAGTCAAAATATCCAAGCCACTTTTCAAAATGGATCGCAGTTGAATTACTCATTTGGCTCTTGCACTGCTGGGATAGGAAATGTCAACTGCTTTTTATGATTCTAGACCTAAACCACTGCACATACATACAGAACATGCCTGAGCTCTGCTGATAGTGCCTACTGCTAAGATCTTTGTCAAATATACATTTTAATTAGATCAAAAGTGTATGCCTTACAGAGAGGGCAAAAAAGGTCTGGAGGGGAAATTGGAGGAGTGCTCTTTTCTATGGAGAGAACAAACTTCAGCAGAAGCTTGAGGTACTAGTGGGTGTCTAGAGTCATGCGAGTCTTGTGTACGTGTGAATCAGCACGGACCCCAGCTGGAATGCAGAGCTGCGGAAAGGGATGGAAAGGATTCTAAACCTCTTTTTAGAGCCCTGCTGATCTAGGAGCTCTAACCTAGTGCTCCCAGGCTCACTCTTGACACACTTCATGATGTGGCTTCAGTCATCCTTAAGTCAGTCCTGCTGTAAGCAGGAAGGAAAGTGCCTCTAATGCACTGGAGTATCCTCTGCTGTAGAGGAACTTTGGGTGGAGGGATGAACACAGTGATTTTTAGTAGATGATATTTGCTAGGTGGTGTGCCAAAAATATATCAGTCTCAGAGGACCTGGCCCTTTTTAAAACCAAGAAAACTATCAGGAGAAAACATATGATATCTAATATGGAACAACTGATAGTGGCCATCAGAGAATTCCCCACCACAATAATTTTGTGACCACCAAAAAAGACTACCTGGGCTCTCAGCTGTAAATTGCTTCCCCAAATCAGATATCAAAAATAGCTCAGCATTTTCTTATAGGAAAAGAGAGATGCCCGTTTTCTTACAGGCCCATGGTCCAGGCATGCTCGAAGTACATGCCTCTTTGAGTCCAAGACATTGATCTTCTGAGTTACCTTTTCTGTTTCCCATATACCTCTATGTAAGTGCATTAGCAAGAAATCCAGTGGATGTGTAGAAGCAACTTCCAGACCTGTGGAAGAGAAGACAATCAGTTTTTTTCTGGCATAGAATACATAGAGTAAATCAAAACAAAGTCTTTAAACTAACTGAAAATCTACCAATGGGTGGGGTGGGGAAAAAAAATCATCACTTTGGCTAGCTAATGTAAGCATAGTTGTTATAGAATAGAAATGTGTGACTCTTGCACTGGACTGATTGGATTGACTAGTATTTTTAATCAAACTGTATCTGTACTGTTCCATTTTTTGTTGTGTTAAACTGTGTTGACAGTTATACCAGGGAAAGTATTCCAATGCACTCAATAGATGGGGAAAAACACTAAAGCTTCCCAGAGAATAACAGGGAAGAAATCCTTTAAATAAACATAGAAATGAGCTTAAAATGACGATTTTTTTTTTTGAGCTAGTCTTTATTTTTCCCAAATATTAGGCATATTCAAATCCAATGTCCTGATCCTTCTCTGTTTAGAAGAATTGACTCTGAAAAAAACGCAAAAAACCTGAGAGGTTTAAATTTTTCAAAATGTGTTGATGGAAACATTTTTGTTTTTCCAGTTTTATTTTAATTTAATTTTTCAACTCGAGTGCAATTTAATGTAGGTTTCTTTAAATCTGAATGCCAAAAGAGTATTTTATATAAACAACAACATTTTTGTTTGAAATTCCTGCATAGGCATTATTTTTCTGTCCGAACATTTTTTCCCCATGAAAAGTGTTGGTACTGTGCAAGCTGTTTTTCCTTTTTGCTGGACAATTTTACAATGCTAATATTTTTATCCAGCCTCTGAATTACACAGCTGCTGGGCTCTACTGTCAGTCCCCCAAATTAATTTTTTTGCTTCATGGGGCTTGATTAATCAACATCACTATTTTAAGTTTATTGTGAAATGAATATTAAGTCTGGCAAGCATTGCAGCCTAAGTGAAGGGTAATGTTCTCTAAACTTAGGATAGAAGACTGTAAGAAATAACATCTCGATGAAGGAAAAAATAGACTCAGAACTTGCTTCTGAAATGTTTCTTCATTTTTGTGTTTATATACAGCAGTCATGCTCATCACAGGCAATTTAGAGGATTGGGAGAATACTGGCTCCGCTGTACATGTCTCCTTGACAAGGTGAATAAGAGAGTGTCATTTCAAGCTAGTTGTGAAGAGAGTGCGGAGCCCTCTTGGAAGTGGTACAAGGAAAGTCTGCGTGCTGCACAGGAGTCAGTCTTCTTTGGAAACCTTTTATTAGGACCAAGCAATAAACTAAGTAGTGTGTGTTCAACATCATGAGTTACAGCTTGAGTCTTCCTCCCCCTACTCGGAGACTTGCCAGTAGGAGCAACAATTTCAAGCACTAGACGGCTGTGGAGCCATTCGGGCCTGATTCCACAAGGTCTGCTGTCGAACGTGGCCTGTTATTCATCTCACGTAATGTACAGTGTAAGTCAGTTTGGGTCGATGCAGCCAACTTACCTGATTTACCCTTTATGTGGGTGGGAGAAGTGAGAAACGAGCACATTGCAAATGAGACGCAGCAAGCTTCCTGTGTTTCTGTGTATTTTGCTATAGCTTGTAGCTGGTTAAACGAGCCTCTGTCAATAGTCACCCGATGATGGTATATGCCATTGGCATTCTCTCAGAAGCCAATTCAAAGCCAATGCTCCTTGTGAAGGACTTGTAATACAAAACGAGAGCTGTGTTGAATTCGGTATTTGAGTGGATTTGGAATGTTCTTGGGGGAAAAAAAAAAAAAAAGATAAAACCATGACTCATTCTACGGCAGCCATAAAATACAGCAGTGCCAGAATTATAAACTG
Source organism: Columba livia (assembly GCF_036013475.1). NCBI lineage: Eukaryota > Metazoa > Chordata > Aves > Columbiformes > Columbidae > Columba > Columba livia. Next base: position 53,815,108 of record NC_088603.1, on the reverse strand, counting down.
TTGTCCATGAATGTATCACCCATCTATTAGAGACAGAGTTCTGCCAATAAGTGACAGGCTTTTGCCAATATTTTTTTAAGGTGGAACGTGCCAATATTTGTCACAAAACTAAAGTTTGCCACTGGAAAGACATGGCAACATTGTTTCAGATCATTTCCTCCTCCTTTCACAGCAGCTCTAGATACTGTGCTGTGGAGCAGTAGACTTCTTGAATATGCTTCATGGACAACAGGAGCAATAAAGAAAACACAGGCAACAGTTTCCAGAGTTCCCAAGAGGTCAGCACTGAAATGAGAGCACCAACAAAGAGGTAGTGTAAAAAACAGAGCCATGCTTCAGGAAGCAGCATATTTTGACATATCTGATAGAGGATCACAGAATCACAGAATGTCAGGGATTGGAAGGGACTCGAAAGATCATCTAGTCCAATCCGCCCATCGGAGCAGGAACACCTAGATGAGGTTACGCAGGAAGAAGTCCAGGCGGGTTTTGAATGTCTCCAGAGAAGGAGACTCCACAACCCCCCTGGGCAGCCTGTTCCAGTGCTCTGTCACCCTCACCGTGAGGAAGTTTCTTCTCATATTTAAATGGAACCTCCTGTGTTCCAGTTTGTACCCATTTCCCCTTGTCCTATCATTGGTTGTCACCGAGAAGAGCCTGGCTCCATCCTTGTGACACTCACCCTTTACATATTTATAAACATGAATGAGGTCACCCCTCAGTCTCCTCTTCTCCAAGCCAAAGAGACCCAGCTCCCGCAGCCTTTCCACATAAGGGAGATGCTCCACTCCCTTCATCATCTTTGTTGCCCTGCACTGAACTCTCTCCAGCAGTTCCCTGTCCTTCTGGAACTGAAAGGCCCAGAACTGGACACAATATTCCATATGTGGCCTCACCAAGGCAGGGTAGAGGAGGAGGAAAACCTCTCTCGACCTGCTAATCAACCCCCTTCCAATACACCCCAGGATGCCGTTGACCTTCTTGGCCACAAGGGCACAGTGCTGGCTCAAAGGATGTTCTGATAAATGCAGAAAAATAATCTTATTGCTTCACTGTCCTCTCTACTGCCCAAAAGTCAACAGATTCATAGGACCTGATATTTAGCTGAATCACCCTAGTTACAAGCAGCAAGCTGCATTTTGCTGAGGTGAGTTCAAAATATTAGCAGTTCAGGACTGAATGGGACAGATTGTTTTAAGTGTTACATGTGCTCACACAGAAGAAGCAAAAAACACACATCCTCTTCCAACCTGTGATAGTCTGTATGAAGCATGCTGAAGAGTGAAGACTGTGATCATTTAAAGCAGCTTAAACTCAACTGTATTTTCATAGTGCTTCTGTTGGTTATCGTAGTCTTTTAAAATATATGGTAAAGCTGAGAATAACAAGTGATAACTGTAGGAGGGACAAAAAAGCAAGTCTGAGAGCTGATGTAAGGATTCCCAGCTTCTTAACTTTGCAGATGACATAATTGCTGTCACCACAATCCATGGATGCAAAGAGGCTGGAAGCAAGCTGGCAGAAATACAAATTTTTCAGTGACTTGACTGGTGGAGTCATTTATTTAACTGTCCTTTTGAGCAATGTTAGGACTCATATAGGCTCCCTGTAGAGCACATACTGTATATCCTCCCTATAAAATATGATGAAGCACAGATCTTTTTGAGCACATTAGCAACCAGATCCAAAACAAGAGGGCTATAATTTTACAGTTACTGTGCACGATCCATTCCCCCACACCCCCCCAACTCTTTTTTGGCTGTTACTTTTTAAAGCATGAAATATATCCTGTAGTGCAACCCTTCCTGAAAGAATATATTATCAGTGCTTCTGTGTAGTGGATGGAACTGTCTAAAGATTTCTGTTATGTTTCTCATTTTTCCAGTCTTTTTCAAATTGTTTTGAGAACGAGTCAAATCAAAATCACTTGAACTGGGAAATGGAAAAGGAGGAGCTAGAATTATGAGTGCTATATAATAAAATGTAAGTGACTATTAGCACTTTCAGTAGCTTAAACAATTCTAACAGGATGCTGGCTAAAGTGCTTTTGACATAAGGAAATAGAAGACTGTAAATACTTTAATTACCAAAGCCAAGCTTCTTCTCTGCTGTTGATTGTGAATCAGGACCACCTAAGGAAAGTGAAAGTGCAAGTTATGATGACAGACGTCTCCTCAAGTGCATAATGAGGGAAACATTGAATGAGATGTGGAGCTATCATCTTGTTGTATCACCACTGACATGGCTTGAAGAGTTTGCATGCTCTAACGCAGTGAGGCGAAGTATTTTGTTACTAAATCTATGGTACTGGCAGGGCAGCAAAGCAGACTTTTTCAAATTTCCTTTTTGTACATTTATTCGGGGTGGGGGGGAGGGCGGAAATGAAGCAGATAAGCAAGAAGACTATCAAAGGAAAAAGGTTACCTGTCTGTTGTACTATGTAGGAGTGTTTGTGCTCCTGTAAGCAGCCTGAGAAAGTGGGAAGAGCTGCTTTGCTGTGGGATCTCCAGAGACTGCCAGTTCCATTTCTACTCCTAACAGAGCTTTCCAGAGGTCATAAGCAAATCAATGGGTTTTCAAGTAAGCAAGTATTAAAAGAGTTTTGTCTGAAGCTTGCTGCCTTAGACAGAACCTGTCTCCTTTGGCTGGGATTGTGATTCCATTTTCTTGGCAGCAAGTATGAAGACCATAGAGCTTGTGGAGCATAGGGAAAATAATGCCTTATTCCAAAACAAGCTGCAGAACTGGTATGGCAAAGCTATAACTTCTCATGTCCCTTAGAGAAACAGACTGTTCAACAGACCTGACATCGATGCATCTGGGAAAGGAGTCTGACAGAGAGCCCACAAAATATGCAGTATTTGATGTCTGAAATGACAGGTGGCCATCTGACTGAAGCCCCTCCTTGTCACAGGCCATGGGGACAATGTCTCGCACACTTCAGTAGTTAAAATTTAAAAAACAAGCCATGTGGTTCTAGTCAGGAGATATTTTGATCCGTTGAGTGAATTACAAAGAACAATCCAGTAGGAATTGGCCTGAAATTCGCTCATCTATCATTCAATATGCAACATGTTTTTTGCATTATGATTCATGCTGTCATTGCAATTGCTGTAACTATCAACTGATAGCCGACAGTGGGAGCCAACCTAAATCTCAGGGTAAACAGGGAGGGTAAACATTACCTTCAGAGCAGTTGCGTCTGCTCCTCTCCATCAATTAATTTAATTAGCTTCATGGAAAGCCACTCACCATTCATTGTTGTGTTGTCAAGGGAAGATGGGGATTTTAAAGGATGTGTGAGACTTTCCTTCTGCTTTGTGGCATAAATCAACAGAAGAGTTGTGCTACAGGGGGGAAAATAGGCTCCTAGAGTGAAATCCTAGTCAGTGCTAGAAGCTCTGCTTCAGTGAGGGAAGTCTCACTCCCTGACTTTCAGAACTGACAACCAAAGTATGGACAGACGTGGAAGTTGACAGTAAGGATTATCAGTTACATGTAAAAGATACTGAATCCTGGCATTTCTGTGGACAAACTGAGATAATTGCTGTAATGAAAAAGATGTAATGACACTTTAGTGCTTACTGTCTTTTTTTGCTGTGCTCCCTTTTTGCACACAAAAGCCCTATTCGCTGTGGGAAGAACTTTTGAAAGCCCAAAGAATGCAGGATCAGCTACAAGTTAGGCATGGACATACTGGCTGTGTTTTTGAAACATGATACATCATTCCCATGCTAGTTTCTCATAATTCCTGCCTCAGAGAGTACACTTTATTCAGAGAAAGGAGTGTAGCTGGTGTGCATTTTTGGGACATAGGCCAGATGTGTGTGGAGGACATGCAGCGTGCAGCACTCTGCTATTTGTTTTCTGAGTGCTTGTGTGTCATGAAACTGCCCATACATAATTCAGATATAAGTGAAAGCCACTTTCCTGAGCTCCCTTGTTGATTCATAGGGTCTTTTTAACTTTGTAGAAGCTTGCAGTGGCAAAGGGCAAAGGTAGTTAGAAATGCCCTTGTCTTACATGTAGGTTGCATTTGTTTAAATTCCAGTTTCTAATCTGACATAGTGTTCTCAGAGGCATATCTTTTAAAGCCTTCCAGTAATATTAATAGGCAATGAGGCTAACCTATGTCAATTTTCCATAGCAAAGGATTTTCTTAGATGAACTTTTAAGTATATATAGTGCCATTTTCTATCACTTATCACTGTAGCATATTTGTTGTATAAGAATGATGTCTCTCCGTTCCTCCCACTGCTACCTTTCATTCTTTGCCAATCTACTTAATGATTTTGGAGAGTGAATGAAGAAACCCTGTCTGGACTCTTAATGAAAGCTCCCTTTTTATCTTGTACACCCTCAAAGTAACTTTCTGATAAGTTTGTTTTTTAGAGAGGGTAAACTGTTTGCTTCAGCTCTGGTTTAATTATGATACAGAACTGTAAAAAAAACCTCATGGAAAAGGATGCTTGGTCAGTACCAGAGCTGGAAAAGTATTCCTGCATTTCTACGATTACTTAAAACATGCAATTAACTTCACCCTTTGGGATTGCTTTGTACATAGAATCCAGGAAAAATTTTATTTGCAGAATGTTTGCAAAAAGAGCGAAGTTTGGGCTTAAAATAATTCACTTCAGTTCAGGTTTTAAATAGATAATCTTATATGAGGTTTTCTGCCTTCTTTTTTTTTTGTTTGTTTGCCTGTTTGTAGAGTGAGGCATAAGAAATCCAGTCACCAGAGACTGCACTCCTCTGCTTAGTGCATACATGTAAGAAGATAATGGTTCCTTCCACTACAAATCTAAATTTAAACCTACCCTCTGTCTGGGCATCTCTGAGTATGTGTCCTTTTTCACCCAGAAATCTTGCTGAAATAGAAAGACTTTGGACTTCGGTCCAGGATGTCTGAATGTCCCAGTTGCAATGGGTGTGATCAGTCCATGGGGCGTGGGGAGAACACAGGCAGGTACGTGCTGGTGCTCTGCATTTATCCAGTAAACTGGGCTCAAATCACCAATACAGTGCAACTATGATAGGTATTAGGAGGTTATGTGCATGCACTACTAAGTGCGAAAACAAACATCCCAGCCTATGGAATTGAAGTCTTGGGACCATGGTCTAAGACACCACAACAACAGCTGAAGCACAGAGTGACTTGCAATGAGCAGTTCAGAAATAATCCACATCTAGCCAAATGGTGAAATTTATTCACGAGCTGAGAGACAATATAGTGCTTTGAGACTTACTTGAACCCTATTCAGAGGATTGACGTGATGCATATGCCTTATGCTGGTCGTCCACAGAGGAATGAAATTCATCCAGTGTGAATAGTTTTGAATAGAGAATGAATATTTAAACCACATGGAGACAACTGATGAATAGAAAAAGAGGATAAATTATCAAATTAATTAATATTAGTAGTGAGTGCTTACAAATACTGCTCATCAAGGACTAGACCTTTTGTTGCTCTGGCTGGGTGGGCCCTTGCTGGTTTGAATTATCTTTGCAAGAAAACAATCATCAAAGAAGGCAAAACATATTTTAAGAAACCCTTTTAATACAGCATAACTCAAAACAAAATATACTATTGTTTAATACAGCTATCATAGCCACAATTCTGAATATATAAAAGTTAGCTTCTTGGCTTGAAAACAGAACAATATTCTATTCCAATAAATTTCTTCCATTTATTATGGGGATTTTTAGTCAAATATAATGTATTTATTTGTAACAACCTGGAACATAGTTGGCCCATAAGAGTGGAAGAAAGAGCAGCAAGCGAAACACTAACGCTTAAATTTTTTGAAGAAGTACTGAATAACCTATTTCTTTTATTTTTATCAGTAATATAACATATGAAATTAACTCTTTAATGTAAACCAAACAGAAAACAATGTAGCAGGTCTACACTGTAGTCCAGAAGATTTTGATGTTATCATAACTGCTTTTCCTGAACATTGTGCACACCCCCTGATTTCAATCACTTTCAACTGCTTTAATATACGATACTCTCATTTTAAATGTTGAGATCTTGTTTAATGCCAGAAGTCAATAAAGGAGAGGCTTTAGAGGTACTTTAAATAATTGATAAATAATTTTTAAATTTGTTGATGAAAAACTTGAAAAATACATTTGTACTTAAGAGCAAAGCAAACATAATTTTTTGATTATAACAAAAAACTTCTGCAGTGTAATATTCAGCCATCCATTCTAATAGTTTCAAATTCAACAACTATGTTGTTTCATTGAAAAAAATTTTGCACTTGAAATATGTAATTTTTTGTAGCTTAACAAAGATTTTGAAGTATTTAAGTGCCCTCAGATCATTAGAAAATTGGATAAAAAGGAAGCCTGCAATCTTTGGTTTTATGAACCGCACCCAAAAAAAAGTATTTCCAGATGGAACTATTATGTTTATTTGGCTTAATTTTTCACTAAATAAGTCACTCAGCCCCTGTGCCTGTCTCTAGGTTTCCCAGCTTTAGTAGTGATCTGTCTTCCTCAGCTGATCCCTTGTAGAGTGTGATTTTATTTCAAGCTGGTGTTTAACTGATACTCAAATGCTCTGTACTAAAGCAGAGTTTTCAGTGATGTCTGTTACTGGACCAGCTTTATTCCCACTGAAGTCACTGATTCTTCCCCACTCCTTCCTCCCCCAAGTCAATAGTTGCATTTAGGCCATTATCAAATCAGCTCTGAAAATTTTATGTCTCTTTTAACCCTACACTGTCAGAACAGTGATCCTGTTCTTGATATATCCTAAAGAAGTAATATTTGTGTTTAGTATAAATTAAAACTCTAGTTTATGTAGCCACTTAAGCTTTCTTCACAGCCTCAGGCCACTTGGGTGAGAAGAGATCTTGCTCTAGCCTGTTAATAGCTTTATTTCTCCAAACCAGTTTTCTTTCAGCTAGATTTTGGGGTGTAATACAAGCCTTTGGTTTCAATATACAACTGTGTCATCTTGTCAGCTGTTAGCATTGTTAGTACTTGGGATTTCCTTGTAACAGCATTGCGATCGATGGAAAACATACCTTCTCAATTGCAGAAGAGACTCTGACCTGTAAACTAGGAAAAAGTCCACGTGCTGTGGTCTAGAGGATAGAGATTACAAACATTGCAAATAAATAGGTCAGAGATAAGAAATGTGCTCTGAAGTGGCTGTAACCCCTCCAACACTCTGGAAGGTGAGGCAGAACTGAAGAGGCTGGAAATGTTTGCAAAAACAAACAAGGGAGGGAAAGTCATTTAACCTTCTCAGGGAAGGAAACATGGGAGCTAGCAGGGCATTAACAGCTGGTGTGTGGATCCAAAAATTCTAAAGGAGCAAGAGTACAAGGGCAGTAAGAAGAGCCAGGAGTGAAAGTGAAGGTCAGAGTCTTCTCCTCACCTTCCTGTCCACTGGCTGCGGGAACCCAACCCCATGGGCTCCCCCCAGCCCATGCTCAGGCTGCACAGACAGTATCTTTACTTCACATGGCCCTTTTCTTTCGCCTGCTCCTGTTTTGTTCCTTTTCATCTTAGGCACTGACTTTATTCTACAAAATTTCTTTTTAATTGTTCCACATTTAACTTCTGCATGTCTTAAGTCACATGCTCTTCTGGCTCTTCCTCCGCTGTTGGAAAAGGCAGCTTTGCATAGTAGGTCTCTGATAATCTGATAGCCGTGTGTCCTGAGTCAGCAATGCAATATTAGTCAACCTGCATTATGCAATGATTACGTATGTCAGTACAGCACGAGTCACTCTTCCCCAACTAGCACACACTTTCACCTGGTTGCTACCTTACAGCTTTCTGTCCCTTTATTTTCTTGTTTGGGTTTTTGGTTGTTTCCCATTTTGACATTATGATGTGAGACTCCAACAGATATACCTTTTAAATGTTCTTCTTAGTTATTCTGTTCCTTGGAAAAGTAAAAGAATACAAACTTATACAGATGAACTTCCAAATGTCTATGATGCAACAGATAAAACTTTCTCAAATAGTCATAGAAGTTGCCTTTTCTTGTAAATTGCATCATGACTGCTTTGAAATCTAGTGGAAATAATTAAAAAGTGGCAAGAGGATTTGTTGCAAGCCCATCTTTAACATATTAAAATCACTCCTGAAACAATACTGGCTGTGGACAAAAGGTAGTGTTTCAAGAAGAAAATGCAGAAGAAAATAAAGACTTGGCCTGCCACTCCCATCACATTCATGCACAGACTGCCACAACATTTTTATAGATTGTCCCGTCTTGAAATCACCAGAATGCAAAATAGACACTTGTTTTACTTTCCACATTTGATGTAGTGAGGTGATGTCAGAGACCCTCTGTTAAAAATGCCTCTCTCTAATAACAGAGTGAACTAAACAAAAAGGCGAATGCAACTCTGGACATCACTAATTCATAGACCAATTTACCACTGGTGGATTTGGGGAGGTATGGTACCCCCAGCTTTTCCTCTGGAGTTTTGCAATTAGTACAAGAATGTACATATGAACTTGTGCGTGTCAAGGAGGTTTTTTTCCTGTGCGCAGAGCAGATGCACTTTCCCAATGCAATGTGCTGCAATACTTGCACATCTGAGGAGGAATATGCTTTCTTAGCAACCCCACAAATTTCTGGACTCCATCTCTTGTGACTTTAAATATGGAAATTAATTTTTACAGTTTTGTACACGGTTCCATATATTTGGCTAGTGTTGAAGGCAATGTAAGAAAGAAATAAATTAGCTATGCCCCAGTGAGGTATATCATTCCATGTGTTAGAGTTTGGCTTTTTCTATGTTTTGCAAAATAAAGATTATCTGTTTCCTCAATTTTCTCTTTTTTTTTGTTGTTGTTGTTTTGGGGTTTTTGTTTGTGGAGTTGGTTTTTTTGCTTTTTCTCCTGTGGGGACATGAGGTCATAGATATTCAATCCACATTAAGGAATTTAACTCCCTAATTTAAGGAGATCTTCCACTGACTGCTAAGGGGAATCTGCAGATTAAGAAAACCCTTGAGTAAACTAAGAAAGAGGACATTTTTGTCTTAATACAGCCACCTACTCTCTAACTTGGCCTTTATCTCTTTACATGATGCTGTTTTGAAAACATTAACAAGATCTGCAGTTGTGATCCTGTTGTTGCCTTTCAGAGCAATAGGTGTACTTGCAGGCCTGAAAGGGGTGGCTGCTCATAGATACAGACCTGCTGTGTTTCCAGCTTCAAGAGGTGTAACCAGAAGTGTAATTTAAAGTTAATGCAATTCCAGGTGTGGGCCGAAGTTTGCATTTATCTTCTTTTCTGAAATAGTACTTCAACCCACATTTGTGTCTGAAGATGCATGATATTTTTGATGTTTTAAGTTTTTTACGTTTTAAGTTTTTGTTGGTGGTGGTGGTTTTGTTTGTTTGTTTTTGATTTTGTTTTGTCTTCTTTTTAAGAAAAGGAAGAAGAAAAATCATGCTGAAATATTAGGCTTTATGCTTTAAAACAGCCACCCTCTTCTTTCCCTCTCCTCCCCCCTTCCTCAGTCAATAGTTTTTGTTCCTACGTAAGCGCAACAGACATGACTGAAAAAATATGGAATTCTTGCTCTATAATTTACTTTAAAACAAAAAAAAAAGTGCCAAAACTAATAGTGCAATACCCAAGATGATTACCTTTTCAAAGGGATGTACTTTCACAGTAATTACTGCGTGTGTAAAAATATAAGGGATTTCTTACAGAACAAACTAGATGATTGTTTAACATATCCCACACATAATGTTTCCTCTGAAATCTTAAAGAATACAGTATAGGTCACATTATACTGCTGACAACATGCATGTGAATTTTACTGAGGTAGTTATGGAGAGTTCATCTCATATCATTTCACAGTTTTGAGTTATGTTGGTGATTCTGACTGTGAATGCTCATACATCACTGTGAACATGATTTCAATTTGACATGCTACTCATTGTAATCACACCCCACTGAAAACAAAGAAACATACCTGTCAGGTACATAATGGAATATATTGCAGTTTCTCTAATAGATTCCTGTAGCTATCATAAGAGTTTTATAAGTTGCTTATGACTATTTGATATACTGCTATGCTAGTCCCTCAGTAATGGGATAAACACAGATAGGATCTTGTAGTCGTGAAATATGGCTCTCCAATAACCATTTATGGAAAATTAATCACATTAGCAGACTACCATATTTCATTATCTTCTGCATGTATGCAATTCGGTAGAATCTAGATGGAAACCCAACCAACCAGAAAAAAAAAAAAAAAAAAAAAAAAAAAAGAGAAAAACACCAAAAACAAGCCAGACCAACCAAACAAACAAAAAACCACACACACACACACACAAAAAAAAAAAAACAAAACCCTAATCCAGCAAGAATATTCGCTTTTCAGACCATTACTGGTATGATAGAACTTCACAAGTCACAACATGAGATAGACTCTACATATCAATAGCTGCATTACAGAATATCAGAGTTTATTTTCTGTTACAGAAAGTAACTTCACAAGTCTACAACATGAGATAGACCTTACATATCAATAGCTGCATTATAGAAAATCAGAGTTTATTTTCTGTTACAGAAAGTAACTTCACTTGATTAGAGATAGATTATAACACATAATCAAGGCCATAATTAAGATGGACTGAGGCAGACATCATTGTTTTTACTGCTGTACAGAAAAAGACATTCATATCTGGTGGAAACATGAGAGTGGGGTGGAAAAATCTGAGGAAGGTGAGACTGTGGAAGGATAACAAGTTGGAAAAATGATAAGAATGGTCAACAATGTGCTTTTCAGCCTAAAGGAATTTTATTTAACTAGCAACAATGTCCAAGGGTTTTTGTCTTGTGGGCAGCATTAGATGTAATCCTGTGCTGTATGAATCAGATGTGGTTTCAGATTTGGGTATAGATCTGTACCCACATTTTCCTAACACATAAGGAGAAACAGTGACCGAGTTTCAAACTACAGTATCTCAGGGCTCCAGTTCTTTATTGCTCTTTCTTACCAATAGAGAATTTGGTGCCACTATTCCCCATGTACAGTAGTGTACAACCAAAATCAATGCCAGTTTTTTTCAGCACTGTATTTTTAAAAAATTCTTTTTATACCCTAAATATCTGTCAGCTCTAGTTTCCTTCCATAAGGTAACTTGACATCTTTTTAAAATATTACCATGCTGTAAATATTTTTAAGACATCTGCTGCTATTTCAGCCAGTTGTACCTGATAATTTGAGAATGAAGCACATGAGAACCACAACACTATTTTGAACCAAATCAAAAACTTATTAGTTCTTAGTGGTTTATAGGAATTAAGCTGTGAAGAAAACAGTATTTTTAACTGATAGAATCAAAGTAGGTAAGATTTTTTTTTTTTCCATAAAAGCTTTGTTACAACAGACAAGACATAAGGAGTATCTTGCTAATTATCATCAGATCTCCTCTGTCTTGCCTCTTTCCTTTATGTAATAAATGAAATGTGCTTAGTAAATTCTTAGATGCACACCTGTTGTTCTTCTCTTCAGTGTCCTCATGTCAGGAAATAAGGAAAGTACTAAAGGTAACTGTTGCTGAGAGCAGTACCAGTGACAGAACCCAGCTTTGGAAGCCCTTTTGTGGGCTTTTTGCATTGCTAAATGCAGGCTCCTGATCAAATGTTTGTCTGAAACAAAGATGTCTTTTTAGATATTTCCTACTTTTTGGTTGTTTTGCCTTTTATAATTTGTCTGAATTGAGGAAAAGATTTATTGGTAGAGGCACTAGGCTGACTGTAACTTTTTTTTTTTTTTTAAAAAAAGATGTGCATTGACATTGTTTCTTTATTTTTTTAAATTTCATGTTTTTACAAAACAGATCTGTTTTTCAAGATGGCATAAAAATTGCACTGTACAGGTAAATAAACAGAGGCTTGTTTAAACCTCTTTAAGTTCCTATGTATTTGGGAATTCCTTGTTAACTTTCTTATTTGGTTTCCACTGCTACTTGAGATTTTTTGACTGCTGTACAGAATCTGGGAACATGTTTTTCTCAGTTAGGAAAAAGCAACTGTCAAAAGAATAAATGTATTTGTATCTTACATCAAGGGATTGGTGGGCTATTTTCTGTAACTATTTTTACTGTGATATTTTCTTCTATAATAAGTTTGCTGACAAGTTATTTTTCCCCATAGGAGTAGTAGATGCAGGGAAATTAGAGATGGAAAAGACCTATTAGGTCATCTTGTCAATTTTCCTGCCAACACAAGATTGCTCCTTGCAAAGAATTTTTTCTGTCTGCTGAGCCATATGAAAAGAGTCAGTACATTTTCTGATGTAATCGCAGCAGTGAGCAATGAGGAGCTGCTATTTAAATTCATTTCTTTGAGACAAGGATGGTCGGAACAAGCTGGCAAGAAGTTCAGGGCAGTTCTTTACAGAGTAAAGGGTATTTAACAGTGAAGTAGGAGTAAGGAGTGAGTTTTTATTAAGTTTCTCTACAAATTGCTGGCTTTGGGTAGTCAGAGTTGATTATTTTTATTTGCAAAATGTGCTTGTTGCAAGGTTCTGGCTGCACGTACAAAACATACACATTAGGCCCCATTCCTCTGGCCATTGCTCACAACAACTGTCCTTACTTTGGAATGTAGTACCACAGATTTCACTGAGGCCTGTCATAGGAGTAGGATCTGTCTGTCCAAATAGTAGTTTTCAGCAATGATTGTATTAGCTGTGAAGAAAAAGTAGTATCAAGAGCCGGGTAGCAAATAAATTTTCTGTTCTGGGAAACTTTTCCTGTAGTTGAAAAGGTTCTTGTTGCATAAGGGGGATGGGAAGCAACTATAAAAGTTTTCCATCTTGTGAAGAGCGTGTGGGTGTACTTGTGCACCAGCACAAACACGCAGACCAGCCAACACCCCTGTGCTCAGGGCATGAGTCCAGCTCTGCGCTATCTTTCAGCAGCCTCATGAGGCTCTTCCAGGGGAGATCTCTCTCAGGCTCTTCTTTGCAGATATGGGAGCCCTTCCATGGCACTTTTTGTTTGTTTGTTTGTTTTTCTTTTTAATTTGGAATGGGGCAGCTACAGTGAGAGCAAGAGCCCCCAATATGGTGTGATTTAAGAGTCTTACGTAGGATGTGAGCAACTCTCTGAAAAGGAGCTCTGAAGCCAGGTCTCGCATCTGCAGAGAATGCTGTAATCACCTATGAGCTGCTGGCTACCCTTGGTCCTCACAGTTTCACACTGGGACTCAAAGGCTGTTCTTTCCTAGAAAATCTCATGAGGATTGGTATGTGTTCCCACAGTGCATTTCATCTTCAGTGAACTGACACCATTTTTTTCCATTAAAATTGGTTACACCGAAACATTTACAGTAACTCTGTTTCTCTAACTTGTCAACTCGTTTAAGAAAGAAAGAAAGAAAGAAAGGAAAAAATGTTTTCTAAAACTGAAAGCAGTCTATGTAATACTATTTTGAATACAGAAACTCTAACCTGTTCAAAAAGGTACATTCTACAATACTGAGGCATCAAAAGTACCAAGCAGGTTGTTATAGGGCGACAAAGATGATTAAGAGAGTGGAGTATCTCCCTTATGATGAAAGGCTGAGGGAGCTGGGGCTCTTTAGCTTGGAGGAGACTGAGGGGTGACCTTATTAATGTTTACAAATATATAAAGGGTGAGTGTCACGAGGATGGAGCCAGGCTCTTTGTGACAACCAATGATAGGACAAGGGGCAATGGGTACAAACTGGAACACAAGAGGTTCCACTTAAATTTGAGAAGAAACTTCTTCACGGTGAGGGTGCCAGAGCACTGGAACAGGCTGCCCAGGAAGGTTGTGGAGTCTCCCTCTCTGGAGACATTCAAAACCTCCTTGGACACCTTCCTGTGTAACCTCATCTGGGTGTTCCTGCTCCGGCAGGGGGATTGGACTGGATGATCTTTCAAGGTCCTTTCCAATCCCTGACATTCTGTGATTCTGTGACTCTGTGATTCCTGTGACTATCCCTTTCCTCAGGTGGTATTTCTGGGTGTTACAGTGTATCACTTCATATAATTTATTAGGAAGGAAAAGGGATGTTAATTTTGCAGTGACTGGTTGTGCTCTCCTTGCACATAATGATACAATGGATCTGGCTGCTGCAGGCATATTTGTCTCTGAATGGATTCCAACACCAATGTTATAGCTATCCACATCATAACAGATTTTTTCCTTACATATTTACCATTATGTGACACTTTTAAAACAGATTAGGGAAAAATACATATCAAACTGAAACTAATTGCTGTACTTTTTTCACTATTACAACTTCATTCGGAGTGTAAATGCATCTGGCTGCATCCTGCTTACCACCTGCTGTACAAATACTGTTCTGCTTTTATTTGCTCTCTCTACTTACTCAAGAACAATACGATATGGCATAATTCACATTATTGGGGTTTTTTTCTTGTCCTCTTATAATATACATACATTTTTGTTACTGGTTATATTTGTTATTATTAGCTTCTGTGGCTTGTAATGGGTTTTACATCCCAGTCTGCACTGTGACATTGAAATACATGTGCTCTAATTCTTTTTCTTTGTCAGCGGGTGATTTTGTTTTGTTTTTATAATTTGTAAGTACATGAAAACATTTATGATAACATAAAATTTGGAATGAAGTTCTGTCCAAGTTCCAGATGAATGAGTATCAAAAGACACTGTGTAAAATACATTGTAGTCCTCGTCTAAAAGTAGTGGCTTGCTTGGTATGTAAAAAATTTAGGAAACAGTGCAAATATTTAACATATTGCTTCTTGAGTATAGCATGTCTCAGAATTGATACCTTATAAAGAACATTGTTGAAAAGCAAGAATTACTAAGTTTTGCCTATGACCTTTACAATAAGGATTGATTTATTTATTCTTAGCTTTTACTCGGGGCTTTTCACTACTTAATATTCTGAAAGAAGTTTTAAATTCTTGTTCTTGTCTTGCAATGCCACTTGATCAACAGATAGGCAGTATCTGCTTCTGGCTGTCTATATATTCTTCAGTTGCTTTACCTTTGGGATCTCTTTAAAAGCTCTCTGAAGAAATCCAGCTATAAAAGTAGCCTCTTTCCTTGTTTCACTGGTTGGTTTTTAGTGCTGTTCACCTGCAGGGTCATTTTGAATTCAGTAGGAATTCCTTACCCTTTCATGGAGAAGAGGGTGCTGGTTTCTTCTAAATAGCAATGCTCAAACACATGCATACACATACTCTGTACACACTTGCACTGCCTTCAACAGTCCAGAGCCCTGGGTAACTCAGAGTAAATGAGAATACAGATTTTTGTACCACTGATTTGTGAAATTGCCAACATGGATTTTGATAAAAGGGAAAAAACTAAGATTTGGGGAAGGGAAAATGGAGGGAAAGGTAGCCTTGAGTCTGGCGAGTTAAAAGTGCTAGATCCTGACATGCTAATGTTATAGATTTCATTACTGCTTTCCTAGGGGGAAAAAAAAAAAAAGAGGATCTTCTAGTGCCAAGTGGAATGTCATGGAAAAAAATAGAAGTGTAGGCTCTAAGGGTCCCAACCTGACAGGCTGGGTCTGAGGCAGCACTAGTAATGCAGTAAGGAAAGTGCAAGACCTGTGTTCTCTGAAAGAAGCATTTCTAGAACTGGTGATGTATAGTGCCATGCAGCACACTCTAGATTTGTCCTGATTGTGAAGCCATGTAAACAGCTGTAAAGCCTTTGCCACTATGTTTGAGGGAGATGGCTCAAAACCAGAACAAGTGCAGAAAAAAAATATGTCTTTTTCCAGTCTGAAAAAAATTACTAAAAATGCATGCAGTGGGTAAATGAAGCAGAAAATAAAGAACCATGCAAGATACAGATAGGCCACAGAATCTAACATTATTGACTGAGGATAAATTTGGGCAGGAAAATAGGTAAAATTTCCTGACCATTATAGCACTGATCGTCTTCCAGTATGAGAGAAGGTAGAGCTACACAAGCTTATTAACATGAAACTGCAGAAGTTTGTAAACATACCTCTGAGAGTTGGGGGACTGGACATGATGGTGCAGGAAACTGCTTTCCACCTTATGTTCCCCTCCTTATCTCCCACAAGAGGGAGAATAAGGCAGGATCGCTGAGGACAGCAGGGACCTCTTGAAATCTCCTGGTCCAACTGCCCTGCTCAAGCAGGGTCACTTAGATCAAGTCACCCAGGACTGTGTCCAGTCAGGTTTTGAATGTCTCCATAGATTAGACTTCACTACTTCTCTGGGCAACCAGTGCCAGTGCTTGGTTAGCCTCACAGTCAAAATATATTTCATGATGTTCAGACAGCACCTTCCAACTTTCAGTTTGTGCCCGTTGCCTTTGGTCCGGTCACTGAGCACCGCTGAAAAAAGCCTGGCTCTCTATTCTTTGCACTCCTCTTTCAGGTATTTATATATATTGATAAGACCTCTCTAAGCCTTCTCCAGGCTGCACAGTCCCAGCTATCTCAACGCTTCTCATAAGAGAGATGCTCCAGGCCTTTAGCCATTTTAGTGGGCTGACTCTCTCTGGTATGTCCATGTTTCTCTTGTACTGTGGAGCCCAGAACTGGACTCAGCACTCCAGATGAGTTCTCACCAGTGCTGAGTAAAGGGAAAGGATCTCCTGTCTTGACTTACTGGTGATGGTTTTCCTAACACAGTCCAAGAAGCACTTGGCCTCTCTGCTGCAAGGTTGCATCAGCCTGCACAGACAGCTTGTTGTCCACCAGGACCCCAAGGTCCTTCTCTGCAAAGCTGCTTTCCAGTCAGTCCTCCCTCGGTGTATACAGGTTTCTGGGGTTATTTCTCCCCAGATGCAGGACTTCCCAGCATTTTTTCTTGATAAAGTTCATAAGATTGCTCTCAGACCACTTCTCCAGTCTGTTGAGGTCCTTCTGAGAATCACAACACAGCCATTGGGTGTGTCAGCTGCTCCCTCCAGTTTTTTATCATCTGTGAACTTGCTGGGGCTGCACTCTGTCCCGGTTGCCAGGTCATTCATGAAGATGTTGAACACTATTGACTCTAGTGTCAACCACTAGTGACTTGCCTCCAAGTGGACTTTGTGCTGGTTACTAATCACAACCCTCTGGACCTAACCATTGAGCAAGTTTTCAAGCCACCTCACTGTCCACTTACCTGTTTTTGTGTTTTGCCATCTTTATTACAGGAGAGAGATTCAAAGGCATTACTGATGTCCATGAAGACAACATCCCCTGGTACCCCCACATCCACCAAGCTGGGCACTTCATTATAGAAGGCTATGAGGTTGACCAAGCATGATTTTCCCTTATAAAATGCATGCTGGCTACTTCTGATTACTTTCTTGCCTTTCATGTGTTTCAAAATGTTTTCCAGGAGGATTTTCTCCATCACTTTTCCGCAGACTGTGGTGAAGTTGACCAGACTTCAGTTCCTTGTATCTTCCTTCTTGGAGACAGGAGTGACATTCTTTTCTAGTCTTCAGGAACCTCTCCCAGTCTCCATTACTATTAAAAAGATAATTGAGAGTGGCTTTGCAAAGATATTGGCCAGCTCCCTCAGCACTCATCGTTGCAACCTTTCAGGCCCCATGGACTTATATATGCCAGCTTAAGTGCTCCCTAACCTGATCCTCCTCCACTAAGGCTTCCTTGTTCCAAGTTTTCCTCCTGGTCTCAGGGACAAAATAGGGAGAAATGTCAGTATTGCAGTACTGTGTCCATCACCTTCGCTGGATTTTGCAGGAGCTCCCCAAAAGATTTGGTATTCTACAGGTGGTGAGGAAAAGGTGTGGGACTAAAGCAGAGGCTTGATGAATATTTGTTATAATTTCTCCTGTGTCAAGGAAGACACCCTATTGCAAAGATTGCACCCCACTGTAGTTAAAGTTGATTAAGACGTGTTGTCTTCCTCATTTGCTCAAAGTGGTATCTACAGTAACAGTGAGAAAACAAAGCAGGTACGGTCATATTATGTAAAGGACGTGCCTAGGAGATAAAAAAGAGGTACCAAGTAGAATATCTGTGCAAGTTGAACAGGCCAGGGGAAACTCCATCAAAGAACATTTCAAAGTTCCTTGTCAAACATCTATATTGCTGCCAGGTTTGCATGGTGACTCCAGCTCTTTAAAATCCAACCCACATATATGTTTGTGTAAGATGAAAAGATTATTGGAGCTGTTTTATATTTCAGAACACAGTTTTGAGGATTGCATGTGGATGTTGTGATTCATGATCTTGCATTGTTTCAGGCTTGG
This sequence comes from Columba livia, assembly GCF_036013475.1. Lineage (NCBI taxonomy): Eukaryota > Metazoa > Chordata > Aves > Columbiformes > Columbidae > Columba > Columba livia. The sequence continues at coordinate 53,796,895 of NC_088603.1, read as the reverse complement.
CAGTGCTTTAGCTGTAGATCTTTAATTTTCTGTTGGTAATTTATCATATTTAAGATGTATACCTCAAAGCTCTATACTTAAATTAGTGGGAGTCCAATTCAATTTAAAGCTTAGAACAGAAAGGAAGAAAAAAAAAAAACAAAACACAACATAAAAAGTTCTTTTTTTACAACAGTTTTCCCCCCTGAAAAGTTCTAAAGCATGTAAAAAGCAGAAGTTGTCTAGTAGTGACATTGTTGTGGTCCAGACGTTTCAGAGATGTAAAACAGCCTCTGTTGAAACAACACAGCAGCAGTGCCCAATTTGAATTACATGCAGAATTTAGGTCGACAGTATGGAGTTTGGTTGAGTCTTTCAGGGCTAAATCCTGCTTTTCTTGCAGGTGGTTCCTGTGACTGTGTGACTGTTCATATGATTGAGGTAAATTTAAAAAATGGTCATTTGAAGATAATTCTTTCCTCAGCAAATTTCTAAGAGACACTTTAAAAAAATTGCTAGATTTTAGTCCAATGCTTTACTTATGAGATATTTATGAAGTGCTATTGACATGGCATTTGTGAGATGAGGCACAAAAAAAAGCTGTATGATCTGGGTTTGATTACCAAAATTTACTTCAAGAGCACTTCCTTTCTTTTCAGGGGATTTGCAGATTCAGTATTAAAAAAAAAAAAAAATTAAATAAAATTAAAAAGAGCTGATGACCAAGAGCTTGCTTGACTAGTTAACTAAAATATAAGCATGCACTACAAAAATGCAGCATAGTAGTATTTTGCTTTTTAGAAGGTTTGAATTTTACCTAGGTCTTAATTTGTAGGTGCGGTTCCTTAATTTATTCTTAGATCATCTTGTAAAGAGCACATTCAACTCAGAGCTCTAGAATCTAAAGTGCAGTTCTGATGATAACGTATTTCCAAACTGAAAAGACAAACTGAATGCCTGAGTATGTGATGTGCTGAGAAAGCTGAGTAAAGGTGATTTCTTTCAAATTGCTTGGTTCAATGTGAACACACTATACTGAGTTTATTGCTGCTTTGTGCCCAGCATGTCAGAGCAGGACCCATTATAACGGTCCTGCAACCTCACCCATTTCATACTGAGATCCAGAGAAAAGCTTTCTTAAGGTGCCATTGCAAAGTTGGGTCAGGTATTTACTTTCCAGAAAACTTCTGTCTTCTGAGAGGAAGACCTGCTGATAACTTACCCAAACAAGCTCGATAGATATTCCCTTACCATTATTCTAGTAAGTGTATTTACAAGGTCAGGTTTCTAGCAGAGAAAAGGAAGTTTATCTGGTGTTGATAGTACAGTAGGCTTTTACAGGGAGGTATTGGATTTCTGTATTCCCCTTTCCACCTGCATTATCTTTTATAGATACCAAATGACAATTGTTTGCTGACATTTTACTGAAGACTGAGTGAAAAAGTAAACAGTTGAGGGGAAAAATCCTTTCCTAGAGCAGGCAAAGTGGAAAGGAAAAGAAAGAAAGAGAGAGAAAGGAAGAGAGAGAAAGAGGGAAAGAGAAAGGGAGAGAAAGAAAAAGAGAGAGAAAGAGAGAAAGAAAGAAAGGGAAAAGAAAGAAAGAAAAGCAAGCAAAGCAAGCTAGCTCTCTTGGAGAGGTAGTGGGTGCTAAAAAAAAAAAAAAACACAAAATAATTCTTGCAATTGAATGTTTTCCCTGATATTTAAAAAATGTAAACCATTGCAATTTTACCTCTTAGCTCATCTTCTGATCACAATCTTCTGTTCTTCCACTTGTTTGGTCTTTTGCTGTCATTGTTTCTTTAAAATGTGGGATTTGTAGCCTTATCATATCTCAGGGTCTTATGAGAGAGCATTTTCTTGACTGTGCAGAGGCCTTTCTAGCCTGACAAGGCCGGCTTAAAAGGCCCTGAAATACAAAGGCATTGTGGAGGGTGCAAAATGCTTCCAGAAGATAAAATTTTAAACTCTGCTTTTGTTTTTTTCTGCTACTTTACTTTACCATGGCAAGATGCTTGGGCTCTTCTTTTGCTAAATGTACAAGTAAAGCTAACTTGGCATTTGCAGGCTCTCTTAAATTTTGGGCTCCATTTGTCAGTTGCTAGACACCTTTCCCGGGTGATGAACTGACAGACAAAGAGGGTGAAACTGCAAATGCTGGCTGCAGAGGGAAGCATTTATCCCATCACAACAGGCCTTTGTTTTTCTTGAGTTTGGACTGGGTATCTGGTTAAATATCTGCATACACTAGCCATTGACACCTAACTTTCTCAAGGACAAAACCTGGTGAAGTGCAAAGGTGTGTTTAAACCTCTGGCTTGATGAAATAGCAAGGCTGTGGCTGGCTGCTGCTAGTTAAATCTGTGAAATCCATAGACTGAACCTCTAGTTAAAAAAAGCTTCCTCTCATAAGACTACTTTATCTCTTCTTCCAGTCCTATAGAAACGAATATACGCTATACACTGTACTGTATCTTGATATATAAAGTAACATTCGATGCGGCTGATTTCCAAGGGCAGCTTCATGAAAAGGCTCATTGTATTTTAAAAGAAGTCAAAAGTTAGTACTGAAGATCTTGTCAGAGTAGCAGGGGGCTAGAGGTCACCTTCATCTTTCTTAATACTCCCCCTCTCCCCAAAGGCAGAACAGCACAACTGAAAAAGTTGTGCAACACCTGTTTTTTATATTAATATTGCTTGCCATGCCATTCTGTAGCTGTGAGCCTGCAGAGGTCTGTGCAGCTCACCGGTGCCTGAGGCCCAGCTTCTGCATGGAGTTCTGTCTCCGTCACGCCACTGGGCCGAATCAAGTTCAGCAGAGATGACTGCAGCGTTTTGCTGCTGGTGGCTGTTGGGTTTCTGCTTCGCTTTCCTGGGAAACGATGAGATTCCTATGCAAGAGTGTAGAGGGGACTCTATCGCAAGCTGCTGGGTTGTGCTGCTAGACAGTGCTGTGGAGAGAGTGATCCACAATTTTGAGGCTGGATGGGGAGGGGGGCAGAACCTCCCTGAGCATTGCAGTCCTGTGTTGAGCATTGTACAGCCAGGCTGGGTAGTGAAGCCTGCTCCATCCTGCTGTATGTGGCATTATTACAGGGCCAAGTATCTCTGTTCTTCGGGATTTAAGTTTTTGCCATATCCCTGTCTGATTTGTTACTTGAGGTGGCTCCCAGGATTGCAGAAAGGAATAGTCTTTTGCATGTGATGTCTGCTGTTGATTTTGGATGTTGCATAATCTTCCTTTCCCACCACTCCTGCTGCTCATACAAAAATGTTTCTTAGGGGAGAAGGGTGATCCAGTAAGCACACAATTTGTTCTATAAACTGTGGCACTAAGGTTAGCTGTGTTTTGGCCTAGGTGCTCAGAGCAATAACCTCGCTCCCTTCTCCTGTGCTCCTGGTGGTCTCTCCCACAGTATTTCCTTTCCATACACCCCATAGCTGAAACTTGTGGGCATTTAGGAAAGCCACTGGGCAGCTTCTGTGGGTGTCCCTGCTGTGGAGACACAACCAGATTCTCCTCCTGCTCTCCTTCCATCCTCAGCTCTCTCATTATCTTTGTGAGTCCTACCTTCCCTCGCCCTCATCAAACATAGTTCAGACCAATATATAGGTTCAAACCTAGGAGGAGGGGCAGATGGGCAGACAGCGGAATCATTCAAGCTTATTCCTCCACAGAACTCAAACTTGTTGAATTTGCAGAGTAACTGGTGTAATGTTTGTGGGTAAGGGGTTAGGTTAACCATTAGTAGGGGAATGGGGGTTCATGTTCTACCACAGGAGTTGTTTTGCTCAGCTGTGCACGTTGCCTCTGCCTCTTATGGCCTGTTCTCAGACAGTGGCAAGCAGCAACACTACGCAGAGCCCTTTCACCTAGGAAAGAACACGTAGGGCTGCATGAGGGTTCCCCTTGGCGCCTTTCCAATTTTGTTTCTGCAAAGCTGGACACCTATGCAATTTCCATTACACCAGTATAGTGGTCGTTACAGCAAAACACAGATCGTTCAGCAGTGTTACAGAATTTGTTTGCACTGCCTTTTTTTCTTTCTTTCTTTCTTTCTTTTTTTTTTATTTTTTTTGGTTGAAAAAATAAGCAAGCTGTATGGAAAGGGTGAACATATACCCAGGAAATAGTTTGCTGATAACATAGGAGCCTTCATGTCTGCTGGGTGGTGCCCTAAGTTTTCTTAACAAAGAAGTGAGTGTTAGTTCTTCAAATAAAAGTTACTTTTTGCACTCACGTAACTGAGGCTGAGAATTTCCAAGATGAAAACCTTGGCTTTTTATTTATTTTTCACTTTTTTTTTTTAATGGTGCATAATTTGAGTGGGATCTCTTCTCCCTTCAGCAAACCCCTACCCCCCACATTGCCCTCCCCAACTTATGAGGTTTACAGTATCCCAAAAACTCTTTAGCACTGTAAGCAAAGGAAACAGAAATGGCTTTGCATTATGAACTGAACAGAGATTAAGTTATTGGCGGCCTTGAAATAGCTCTTTCTCAACTTCCATTCCCATGAGGTTATCCACATAAAGTTGCTGTTTAGTACAGGGTCAGCATGATGAAATTTATTTGTTGAGTCTCTTCGGTGCCAAAGCTTTTGCCAACAATCTGATCTACCTGATAGTGGTACTATTTCAGAAATGTCCAGTCAGTAAAAGAAATGCAGTGTCTGTGGAGTTTCAAAGACAGCAGTAATAAGCAGGATCAGAGCAAAGAAATCAAAACAGAAATACTTCTCCTTTTAATAAAATAAATACATATAATAATTACTTAGACCATTTACAAGCTATGGAAAAGTAGGCAATATTACTTTTTCATTTCACACGCCGCCCCTACCCCTAAGTATGTGGAGGGTTTTTTATATGGCTCCACATTATTGGATGTGCTTGTGTCAACTGCTGCTAAAAAATTAACTGTTTGGTGGCCCTTTCAGATAAAAATTGATAGCGTTGGATTAAATTGCAGGGAGGAGGGTATAGCACCAAAGGGTTAAGGCAATGTGGACTGTGGATTTTGTACATGGTATCTGTTTTGTTTCCTTTTGTTGTACTACATTTAAAGACCGCTCTGCCTAAACATTAGCTATACCAAAAAACCCACAGTACAGTATATCTACATAAATTATACATTAAATAAAAGCTTGGGAGATGAAGTCTTGCCATTTTAAGTGCATGTGTTTTAAAACTATATATGTTTTTACTTAGTCTCCAACTGCAACAGAGAGTTGTCTTTCATTTTATTTTTAAAAACCTTTAATTACCAACATCAAATGAAATGATGATAATCTCCTCTTTGTTTAGTCATCTGTGAAATGAGTTTATGGCAATGGTTTCCTCTAAGTCAGTACCACATCAAAACCCTACTGTGTATGGGAGTAGTGAGACTGTTAACTATGGGCAATTCAATTTCCCATTGTCCTGGTTTCAGACAATGCACCCATTTTACATGTTATAAGGAATATTTACACAGATACAGGGATACCAGGAAAAGCTTTCCACTCATCAGCCTGCATTTATTTTGCTGCAGACTAACATGAAACCTTGGGAAGGGTCCATCATACACCTACCCACCTCTGCATCTTCACATGGATCACCTCAAGATGACTAAAAACCCCTTTGCAGTAGCTTCAATGCTCTGATGTCTCCTGTCCTACTGGTACTCTAAAGTACTGTGATTTGACCATCATGCTTTCCACTTACATGCAAGTATTAACCAAAACCATTAAAAACAGCAACAACAACAACAACAAAAAAGTCAACTAATTTGTTACTTGTTCTCAGATTCATGAAATATGGCGTTTGCAATGCAAAGGCCTGTTTTCATTTGTAGTATTGCAAAATATGTGTCTGGTAGGGAGTCCAGTTAGCCATCTGTGGTTTCAGATCTCTACATGCCTGGTGTGGTACACCAGCCGATAACATTATGACAGCTTCTTGGCCACCTCAGCTGGACAGTGTGCTCTAAGCTATACAGAGGGAGCGTTTTACCTGTAGGTCCGCCTCCCACCAAGGGCTGCTTCTCCACAACGGTCAGTTGCAGTCAGCAGTTCTGCAAGGTAGGGAGGGAGTAGCAGGGAACATAATTGCATTTCTGAAGTTTAAGGTTACCCCTCACTTGGTGAGCATGGATCCTGCCTGGAAAGCATGTCTTTCACTTTTTCCTCTTGCCCTCTGGCATGGGCTGCAGAGGATCTTCTTACTTTTGAAGGTCTCAGAATGGCTTTGGAGGGTTTTTGCTCTGAGATGATGTTTACTAAAGAGAATACAAAACACATTAAACTGCCAATACTTTATGCCTCACTTTTTAGAAAGAGCAATGGTATAGCAGGACATTCTTTAGACTAGAACAAGGCTAGACACTAGTTTAAGGAAATCAAAGTCATGAAGGCAACAAAATTACAGAGGTGGTGAGTTGAGCCCTGACCTTATCGAATGGCACAGGTCAGTGCAAGAGACCGAGCTGCCCAGCCTTGTTCTTGGGTAGCCGTGTGTCCCGGCTGGTGGTGCATTCAGTCCTAGTTGATGCCTTGAGATATTTCTGCCCTGGTTCTTGCTTCACCCACGAGATGGCAAAATTTGGTATTGCCTACATGGCTGAGGAGCTTGCAGCTGCCCTTTTGTAAGGCTGCACATGTTCAGGCAGCAGATTTTGAAAACAAGGTGGAGAATGTAAGTGTGTCAAGTGCCTGCAAGGTGTACTGTAAGTTCGTTTGAGACAGGTTAGCGTTCAGGGTGGGCCTCACAGTCACGGTTCATGCCAGGACTGTTTGTCATAATAGCAATGCAAGGAACAAGTAGAGTGTTGTCAGTATTATTTTAGGAATTTAATCAAGGGCCATGTGCTGACTCAGTCACAAGTGGATGATACAGATGTCTTTTCAGTTCTAGTCTCATAGACATTTTTTGCCCTTCCTTTCTCCACCTATTTTACCAATAATTCCTTTTCTGTGCTGTCTACTGTGCTCCGATTATATTCTAAATGATTTTATTCTCCTTCCATGGTGTCTTGATTATCTGATTTTTTGTATGTTCTTTTGATTAATTAGAAATCAATGACACCTTATTCAAACTAGTGGTGCTAGAAGGTTTGAAAAATGTGCATGATGAATTAATTCACATATCCCTTATTCAAATAAAGAGATGTCAGGCATCAAATTTTTTTTAAAAATCAGGTTTTCAGGAGATTTCAGGATTTCAGTTTTCTATATTTTACCAGTTAACATCAGAGTAAGACAACAAAAAAATATTACAAAATAAAGCTTCTTTTAGTCAGTCTCAGAGTGGACACTGGTAGCTCAAATAGATGTCGTCCAAACCTTCACTCCTTTGTCTTAATGACAGACTGCTTGGTATTTTCTCCGAAAGCTTTATTTAACCTATTGTGTGTTAGGTTTCCTGTGCCAAATCCTCTAGGCCTATTTTCATAATTTACGTGATAAGATAAACAGTATTTGTCTGCTGAGGAAGGTTAAATTGCCTGCCACTTGCTTTGTGTCTTATCTGTTGCTTCAAGTAAGATAGAGGGAGATTCAGCAGATGAATAATATCTTTTTCTTTTTCTTTTTTTTTTTTTTTTTTTGTGGAATGCATATTCCTGAAGTTTTAACAAAATAAACATTAAATAGTCTTGAGTGAAGGCTATTGGTTTTAACTGTTTTAATTCTCTGACTTCTGTTGTCCTTTTTGTAAAGGCCTCTGCAAACAGGCACACATTGCCCAGCATCTTGGTCTTGTGCTGAGCCAGTGCTCAGGTGCACCATGAAGTGAAGCGCATCTGACAAACCAGGGACTTCCTGGTGAGCACCTTTGCCTGGCCTGAGTGATGAGGTGTTTAAAGAACAAGCAGATGAGGTTCTTAGGGCCAGGTGGACTTTGCAGTGTTAGGTTAATGGTTGGGCTTGGTGATCTTAAAGGTCTTTCCCAACCAAAATGTTTCTATGAAATGCAGCGAAACAGCAGTAGACCTGAGGTGCCTCTGGGGAATATAGGAGGAGAGGTCATCTTTTCTTTAATTTGACTGTAGACTTCAAGGACAGCCCAGGCAGAAACAAGCTAGTGCTGTGGGGCCAGGCACACTTGGGGATTCACAGCCAACCCACCTGCAGAGGCAGGAGATCAGCAGCTGCTGCTTCCCGGACCTGCTCCAGCTTGTCAGGTTCCTCCCTTGCCACATGGAACAGGGGTCCAGGCAGCACCAGTGTCACCTTAGAGAGCTATGGAGACAGGCCAGGCGACATGCAGAACAAACCTCAGAGAGTCTGAAAGATGGGCTGAGGCTGGTGTCAGTCTGGTTGTTCATTGGTGAATTTGGTTGTGTTCGTATTCCATAGAGATGGAAAGAGAGAATGATCCAAAAATACAGTGTATACCACCAAATGGATAAGCGTTAGTGTTAAACAGCAGCTATGCAGCTAGAGTATGTTTCTTGGTAGAGATATAAACTCTGTGAAACTGCAGTCCTCCAGATGGGAAAGTCTGAGGTGGAGGGTGATTTGTTATTTCATACTACAGTGCGCTTTGATGGGCAGCAAACCAATGTGGTGAACTGTGCCACTAATATTCAAATGTGCATTAAGCTGGAAAACCACAAGTAGGTAACTCTTAACTCTGTGCTTTCCTTCTCCTTGCTCGAGCACCTCCCCAGAATGATATTACCTTAAGAAAAAAGCTTGTTGAATACTGCAAGCCCAGGTATTATGGTGTGGCGACATTTCTCCTTGGAATGAGCTAACAAGTTTTGTACCCAGTACAAAAGAAGCACATTTAATTCTGTATTCCTGGGACAGTATATAGCCATGGTTTGGATTTTTCCATTCTTCATAAAACTGATAAGTAGAATTAGTTCAGGAGGATATTGTGCACTCTTCCCATTGAAAGATTTGACGTGAGTACTAACAGGACGAGAAAATTGGGCAATGCGACAGAATAAGAATTTGAAAAGTAGAAAGTAGCATGTTGGGTTATTCAAGTCAGATCCAAACAAATGGTAGTTACCAACTCCAAGTACAGCAATGAAGGGCTAAATTTCATTAAAAACAAAACAAACCCCAAAAAACCCCATGCAGCTGTCTGTTGATAATTGATCATTTCAAGACTGCAGTTTCAAAATATTTAAGAGAGCTTTGCCCTTGTTCTGGAAAAAATCAGGTTTTAGCTTTGTTAGTATATATCTCACACTGATTTATTGCATTGCAATTGCTGTAGCTTGGCATGTATGTAGCTGAAGGCCATATTTAGAATTATAGTGTTTAAATGTTTTTGTTTTAATTAATTTTGTGTTAAAATCATTTAGTGCTAGTCGGCCTGGATGCCTTTGCAAAAGAAGACTTCATTTGTCTGTGTGATATTTCCTGGTAAAAGAACGGTTAGATAAATTAAAAAAAAAAAAAAAAAGGCCAAGCACCAGCCAAGTTTTCATACTGGCATTCCTTTCTAAGTTCTCATCATCTTCAGACATCCCCTCAAGCCCTGCCATGGTATTGTTGATTTTGTATTATGAGAACAAGACAGGTGCCTGGAGGTGCTGCAGATACCATAGCTGGATTAAGGAAGCCTGCAAACTGCAGCAGCAATTTCCATTAAAGGTTCTTTAATTACCACATGGCTCATGCCAAGAAACTATTGCAAAATATGGATAGCTTGATTTGTTTCATGTCTCCAGGGTGTATTGTAAAATGGGATTCTGGGATTATTACCTTTAAAAAAGAGTAACTGTCACAGACAGACTAACCTAGGATGTTTGTAGTGCCAGGGGTATTCTGCTAGGCCAAGAAAAATGGCTGGCGGACCCTAAAAACAAGCTAGTTTATTTTATTTTATAGGGGGACTTTCTTCTCATTTGCCAATTTCCTTCTCCTGCAGAAGTGCCTTTTTGGAATATTTGTTATAACAAGATGCAGCCAGCGTCTGAGGTAGCCCATGTATCACTGCCTGACTTTGTAAGAAAGATATAACACGTAACACTTTTAAGGGGCGGTTGTCTCCACCCTGAAGAGTGAAGAAACATGCATATCAGCAGGGAGGCAGCTGAGATTTCCCAGAAACCAAGCCCTGTGTATTGCCTCCTCATCCAGTATATTGTGGTGGGCAAACACAGCTGGGAAGCTGAGGTATTTTTAAAATTTTATCTTTAAAACTTTAACTGTTCAAAACAGGAGTTCATAGAGACATCTGCCTCTCTTACCATTAGATGAATCATGGCTCTGTGTTATTTGGGGGCTTTTGTTGGGTTTTGTTGTTGTCGTTTTCAGTGTGGGAATTTTGATTTATCACAATTTTTGACCCTGTCACAGAATATTCAAAATGCCAGGGACGTACATTTAAGGATTATGTTGTCAATGTTTTGTCATTTAGCCTTAGGTTGGGTACTATTGAGAGGTTTTAAATGTTTCACATCTGCTGTGCCACAGCACAGGAAAACAGAACCATGCCTGGAGTATAAAGTGCGGTTATGGTCGGAAAAGTGACTATGTGAAAATGGCATGTTCTTAGTCAACAGATCTGTTCCCTATGTGTATTACCACTTTCATATGCACGTTTCACTTGTGAGAGTAAGTCTGTCATTACTTTTCAATCTTTTTGCCAGTGGAGCGCCAGCAGGACTATGGAGAGCAAACTATATTCTATCCTGTCTCTCACGTCATAAATGGAGTTGTTGGTGAAATCCCAGTTGCAAAATCTTTGTGACTTGCAGTGGGGATGGTGTCTGAGCCAGCCCAACGTCCAGAGACGTGGCTGACAGTGTAATACTGGTTAACCTTGCTTCCGTCTCCATTCTACCCTCCCTGCGCCTAAAAAGAAACAAACCAAAACAAACCCAAGCCCAAAACCAAGCACACGTACCATCTTCTTGGCTTCAAACTGAATAAATTTGATCTGGAAGTCATTGAGAAACAGTAAACATGAAACCCTACTGTGACATATTTACAGAGTGATATATTCAGAAGATGACCGCACTTAAAATAGTTCAAAGACCAGTAATCAAAAACAAATATGGTCAGTCCATATTCCAAAAAAAAAAAAAAAAAAAAAAGCTGAAACTAGCATTTCTTGGGTTGGATGGGTACTGGTGTATGAATGGTAGTGAACAGATGATAAGCTGGTATGACTGAGTATGAAGAGGAAAAAATAGCATTACAAGAACAAAACCCTTATGTGAACAAAAAAACAGAAGGAAAACTCATCTGTTGGCTTTCATTGTTCATGGTATTACTGTCCTGGGCAAACTGAGCAAAGAGCCTCTCCCCTTTTCTCCTCCTTGGGCTGCTTTAACAGTTTGTAATGCAGTAGTGGGGAAACCGTAGTGCCATAATTCAACCCTAGTGCTTTTCCACTGCTGCAAATGGCCAGCCCAGCTAAGGGTGCGAACTTGTTTTTCATGGGGCAGGGTGGGTGGGTACACATTTCTGCAATCCCAAAGGTCAGTAGATATGCTCTGTTTTGGGCTGTCTGCTATTACCCATGTCAGGTAAGGACTGAGACCCTTGCATTCTTGCAAACTGTGAGCTGTATCAGAGGTGATGTGTAGGAGGGTGAAAATTACATCTCTGGAACTTTCCAAGTGAATTTCCACATGTGGAAAGGCTGGAAGAAGCTGTAAATTGGAGAAACTTACATTCACTGAAGCCCTTTTGAACTTTCTTCTAAAGCCATTTCTATATCCTGTTAGGTGATAAAACTTGGAACCCTCTTTCTTATGCTGACATGCTACTAGTTTGTCAACTTGTGTATTTTGGAGTGGGTGAGGAAGGAGGAAGAGAATAACTAGCAATTTTGATTAATAACATTCATCTTCCTTTAGAAATTATTACTCTTTGGTTGCCATGTGTTCTTTCCTACAATATTTCACTTGCACTTGTTCTGTTTTCTTCCTGGATGGGAGTCTCAGTGGAAAGTAGTGTGTCATGTAAATAATATACACATGACAGTCTATTATTTTGTGTGGTTATTAATCCCTGTGGAGTTGAGAGCTTTCTGGTTTGCCTTAATGTAAAATCCACGAGCATATTCCCATACAGGAAAAAGTGTATGGTTTTCAAACTTAGATTTCATAAAGGTTAGAAAAGATCTTTCCTGAGATTGCCTGAGAAATTTTAAGGGTCCTAAAATCCTGCTGATAAACTTTGAGATGCAGATTAGGATACAGACAGACTTAACTTTTTAGCTCTGTATACAGCACTCACAGATGTTTAAAACATACTTAAACTCCTGCTGTTTCTAAGTTTAGTAAGTGTTAATGAAGGTCTGAAGAAATCAGTTTTAATTGGAGATGGCCCCAAAACAGTTGTCATTCTCAGGAGCAGGGAAATATTGAGGTAGGGAATTGGAATCAAGCCATCATGGAGTACAAAAGAGGTGTCCTCAAGGCCTCTTATTTGTACACAAGTAATGCCTAATTCCTGGCTCCTTTACTGTGTATCCTTACTAAGTTCTTCACAAAGCTGCTAAGTTAGAAATGTGTGTGTGTACATGCAGAGTTTATCTAGACCCGAGCTTTTCCTGAGAAGAGGTCCAAGTCACACCTAGTTTACTGTACAAGCACAAAATGGGATTTGCAAATCAGTGTAGGCAAAATCAAAATAAAATGGCACTGATTAAAGCATTTACTAGGAGCCATTTCCACTCCAGGTTTCTACTTTCTAGATACTTCTAGTAAATCTTGCTGTTCTAAAATGGGAAATAGTTTTTTCTTTTTCCTAGAGTAAAATTTTCCTCTTATCCCTGTACTTCCTCTCTTTGTTATTACAACAGCTGAAATATTTAGTCTAAAAAAAAAAGAAAAAAATGAAAGTCATTACCTGCAACCAGAGGCTCAGAAAATATAATCCTAAGTGGTAGCTGTCTGAGAACTCTATCATTGACTGAACGCAAGAGCCATGCTGTTGACTTCTGTTACCATTCTTGAAGCAGTTCCCTTTTCTGTAGGATCTATACTTTAAGAATCTTGACATTTGTAATAACCATTATTAGATAAACTTGACAATATCTCCCTGAAAGAAAGAACTCAGGAGAAGTAAAATGAGAAGACTGTAAAGCAGAAAACTAGACAGCCCACTTGATGGTCACTCAAAAAAAATGAATTATTTGCGTAAGGTTGAACAGGGAGAGCCAGTATGTACAGGGGGTGCAACATTTTTACTTCAAATACATGTGAAGTCCATAATCTCTTAATTCTTTTGCAAGCAAAGAGAAGATTGTCAGGAGGCCTGCATCCCCTTGGCTCTCCTGTCCCATGCAGCTCCAAGCCCTGCATTCCCTGCAGCTAATGAGGAGAGGGCAAAGTAGTGCAAAATCTAGGGTGGTCCCTTTAGGACTCAGCAGCCTTATTCCATTAACCCCAAAGAAGCAGTTAATTTAGACAGTGAAACAGGCCTCAGAGACTCCCAAGAACTCTGCTGTTCCCCTGCAGGCTATCCCTGCAGTAGTGGCAGGCTCTCTTGTTGCGTTCTCCTTTGTCTGACACACAGGTAAACCAGCTCAGGGCTATTGCAGCATCAGGACTTCACAGGCTGCCTGGAACACATTTAGCAATCTCTTCAATACCGCATCTACACCATGCTGAATCCAGCTCAAGAAAATAAGCTTAGAAGCTGAGCGCCAAACACGTTGTCAAGAGCTTGGGGACAAACACCAGAGTGCAAGAAGCATCCCAGAAATAAGAGTGTGAAAGCCATGTCCAAGCTGCTGGCAGTGGTCTTTGTAAACACTGCACTTTGCATCCCTAAGTTTCACAAAGATCACACAGTAGCCCATGCCACAGTAAATCTTAAAGACCAAATAAATGTGTGGTTTACCTCCCAAGTTCTCTCCCCTAGTCTTATTATCACCAACAATAGGGCCAGTGTTATAAAAAGTCAATGTTGGCTAAGCCACTTGAATGCTGTTAAGAAAAATGTCTCCCTTCTAAAAGGTTTAGAGGATTTGACTATTTAGTTAGTTAGTTAGTTGGTTATTTATTTATTTATTTATTTATATGTTTATATTAAAATTGTGGTAAAATTATAAATGGCCCTTACAGTAGTAGTAGCTCCTATGTGATAACGTGTAAACCATTAGCTGTGAACAAACAAAAAGAAGATATAAAATGTTTTGGAAGAGAATGTACTGTTCTTGTCAATCAGGCCTTTAATTTTCTTTTCTTTCACAGTTTAATCTTTCTGCTGGGAAGAAAGATAGTGCTAAAAATAGTGGTGTAACACCTGCTTTAAGTGCGTTAAGTGTCCTGTCCATGGACATGTATTCACATTTCTATTGGCAGAAACAGTATCAATGCTGCACTGACCTCTGCGATTTTCTTCTTAGCGGCAGCATGAGATCTTCAGGAAAGCCCCGCTGGGGAATATTTTTCCCCTTCTTCCCTCTTTTTTCTACTTCTGACACCATCTGGTAAATTGTATTTTGGTATTTTTGCGTAGCCACTCCTCTCATACTCTCGCTTCATACTCTCAATTTTTCGTGCCAACATACTCGGTGCTCTCCAATGTTCATGCAAGCAGCTTGGAATTATTCTTTTTTATTGGGTTACTAAGCACACCACTGAGGATGTTTACCAAGGAAGGAAAGCCTGACATGAACCTAATAGACGAATAGAGAACTGGTCCCAGATTTTTTAAGAGAGTCTAGAGGGATTTATATTCCAGAATTTCATCTCTGGTGAACAATGCACTGCACTTTAATTGATTCCTGCACAGTGTCCTTGACTGATGAAAGGGACACTTCCCAAAGAAAAGCAGCCATCAAAAGTTTCACATATGTATGTGCAAATGGCCTTGGAACAATTGCAGCGAGACTTCAGATCCTGCCCCAATTCCATGTTGAACTCCAATTAACTGTTTTACTGAATCCCATCTCTCATGGTAATCATTACATCAGTCAGCTACACCCTGATTAATATTCCTTACCTCAAACTGTATCTGAAACAGGTTTTGAGTAATGCAAGGGAAAAGTCCAGTCTCATTCTCAAGTAATATTGAGATCCTTTATTTAGCAAGTTAAAACAAATTCATGGAAAGTTAACTTTTAGGGTTGGAGTGTATACCTCATTATTGAACTGGATAGAAAGGAATTTCCTTTTCTCCACACTCCATTTTTTTTTAGGTGAAAGACAAAGGCCTTTTCTCCACATTTAAGTTTTTTTTTAGATGAAAGATAAAGGCTTAATAAGTGTGTTTCATCTCTCTTGTGTTATAGCTTGGTACCTGTAAGACTGTGACCTGAGTAACATCCATTACAGCATCTGATCCACCTCCTCACTGGTTGAGATTTCTAATTTTTATTTTAATTTGCTTATCCTTATAGTGAGACAAAAATTAAGTAACCGGTCTGCCTGTACCTGTTAGTCTTCAGATCGCTCTGCTTCCTGCTCTCCCCCATCCATCACCCTTCCTAAATGACCAGAATCCATCACCCTAAATGACCACATTTTTGGTCCTTTAACTCTCAGTTTTACCCAGCCAGGTTTGGAAGGGAAATAAACGTCTCGAAGATGGAGCCATCTGTGCAGGTTTCCAAGCGTGACCCACTGAGCTGGGTAGCGAGCCCTGAAGGAAGACGCAGTGAGGACGCAGCAGGAGGAGCAGGTGTTGTGGCCTCTGTCTGGCAAGGCTTTTAGACCCTGGTACCTCTCTGGACAAGTGGCAGGACATGGCACCTCTGATGGATAAGAGACACCATTTAGGGTGCCAGTGACAAAATGGGAGGGAAGTGGGTTAATGCAAGGGGAAAATCTCCAGGGGACAAAAGGGACACATCTGTAGGACGCAGGTTTCACTGTTTAAAATGTATGAGAATGATTTTGAAGTATTTCTTAAATTGACAGGGATCCTAAATACATCAAAGAACTCTTTTTTTCCCCAAGATATTCAATTGCTGCTGTTGTCTTTGTGCACAGATATCTTTCTTTTAATTAGTTTTCCTTAACATAGTCAAGTACTTTTGCTCAGTAGTTCCATCTCAGAGACATGTATTTTGCTGTCAACCAGAAAATTACTAGAATTCAAAACAGATCAACTTCTTCAGGATTACATTTTTTAAAAGATAACATGCTTTTTGATATTAAGAATAAAACACGTGCCACAATGACATTTTAAAAGCAATTACTGTAATGTTTGAGAAACAGGTCAGGTTGACAGCTTGGTAAAATAACATAAAGATGTAAGCAGGCAGTTTTCACCATTTGATGTATCAGTGCTTCTCCGTCAGTGGAAATCCAAGAGGTAGCACATCCACTGTGATTTCTCCAAGCCCTCTCCTTTCTGATAATATCAACAAGAAGAAACAAACCAGAACAATGTAGCACAGTTAGCCTTGTGATGCCAGGAGTGCTGTCAGATGTCATCTGAGAAACAATGCAAATATCTATCTTCATAGCAGCCAGTCAGCTATTACCACTTGGCTATTATTTCTGTTTCAAACTGTTTCAAACTCATTCTTTACAGACAGAAGTCTTTACAACCAATTCTGGTAGTATTTTGTTAATTTTTCTATATCTTTATTCTTCACACCTATAATAAAAGGAGGAGATTTTAATCCATGAGAAATTTTCCTAGTGCAGTTATACTTAAGTTAATGACTTTACATTCTGGATAGGTGGAAGGTAGTGTCAATTGTGAACCTGTCTTTCATACTGATGAGCAGTTATTCACTTAGTGTTAGTTCCCCAGAATGGCTAGACCTGATGAAGTAATGTGTAAAAAGTCAAGAATCTGGTGTTCAGTTTCCTGCAGAAATTTGTTTCTTCACCTGAACCTTTCAGAACTACCTGCCATCTCTATTAATAATAAAACAGAGGTTTTTTTCTTCTTTCCTATTTGGCAGAAGTCTTAATGATTTTTTCCTTCTCTGATATGAAGCAAAAACTTCATATCAGTAAAAACTTCTTTTAAAAATACCTCAAACTACATCTTTGCTCTATTTCCTAATTTAGCCACATTATGAGTTACTTAACCTGTAAAAAAAGAAACTGCCTACCTCCAAGTGACTTTTTTTTTTACTGACTGATTGCACTAATTTTAAGATTCAGATCTGAATATACTTAAAAATCTGTGTTGCAAATGGCTACCAGAAAGCAGCCTAAATTTTAAAAAGAGACTAGTTAGATGTCTCATACTTGGGGTGTCCAGTTAAAAGCTTTCTCAAAGAAGCAGGGTTTTTGGAAGGTATTGTCCCTTTGAAAGTTTCTGTCCTCTTCAAATTAAGCATAAGACACTAAGCTGCTTTTGAAAATTAAAAAAAAAAAAGACACCAATTTTTCCACTTGCAGCTAGAAGCAGACTTCCCAAAAAGCTTGCAAAGAACTGGTACTTGTGAGATGCTTTTTGCTGGATGCTGCAGGATCAAGAAGTTCTATCTTTTCAGAAGCATCTGAATTTTGGGACATTGTTCCAAAGTTATGAATTCCAAGCTTTTGACCTTTTTTTTTAAAAAAAAAATCTTGGTGTGAGGTGATTAAGAGACTAGATTGCATTTTACTGCAAGAAAAAAAAAATGTATCATTCATAAAGTAGTTACTTTCAGAGTAGATATGTCATCCTTATTGCTGAAGCCCTATTTTAACACAGTGGAGTGCTGTTCTGTTCTGTGCAATGTGATTGTATGGTGTCTATTCAATCACTGTGTGTCCACATGAGTTTGATGCTAATCAGCTGTAATTGCATAATTTACAGATGATTACTGAGAAATCCTCTACTGGTCTAGCAAAGACCTTCTGCATTGCTGGGCTCCGTAGTTTCAGGCCATCATTCTTGTGGTCCTGCCTTTCACAATCCCATCGGTTTGGCAAATGCCCAAAACGTATTTAGTCATGAACTCATTACTGATACAGCAGGCAACACAGTGCATGAAACACCATGTTGCCCACAGCATTCCTAAATAATATGTTCTGGAATGCTTATCTTAAATTCCATCTTGTTATTACTTTGGCACATTTAAATAAGTGGACTTGTCAACAAATAAAAATCAGAAGCAATAGGCAACGTTTCATTCAAGTTATATCATTGCCCTTCAGGTTTCATTGTCCATATGTGGAAAGCATTCCGTTCTTGGGATGTAAGAAACGTGGGGAAAAAATAGTGTGTTTTTATTAGTATTTGACAGCAATTCACGTGTGTGATGACTAAAGGAGGCAGCGATACTGATCTAACACAGCAGCATTATGGTAGTCAAGACCAGCAGCTTCTACCCCGTACCACACCAATGAGTCATTGCATGATCTTATCCAAATGGCCGCTTGCCATCAAGAGAATCCTTTGGCCCCAATTTGTGTGCAAGAGCAGCAAGAGGTGGCCATCCAGAATTTCAGAGACAGATATTAAGAAGCACTTGTAAAAAGTATTTTTATGAAGTTTCTGTTCTTCCTTGCAGCCTTCTGTATAGTACAGAAAACAATCCTTACTTGTCTAAGCATTTTGGAACATGGTTGGTTCATTGGAAGTTATTGAGAGTGCACATCTGTAAGAAGGACCAATGTGCTCTTCATATACATCGCTAACCAAGAGTACTGAAAGAGGGTTAATTTACTTTGTGCATGAAAAGCAGCAGAAATGTATACTGTGAACTGTGATCATGAAATTTTTAGACAGTTTAGAGATTTAAAGATCTTGGTGAGATTAACAGTCTAAAATTTAAAGTGAGCCTTCACAATTTTTCATGCTTTAGGAAGCAGCTATTCCAGTCATAGGATCTGTGTATGTGGGAAGAATGTGGGAGGGGGTGTGTGCAGAAATGAGGGCCTTCTGAAAAGAGCAAGAGCTTTTTCTTGGTTTACACATTTTTAAAGAATACAGTGTGGTTTTAGGGTTTTGTTTTAAAATCCGTATAAGAACCCCTCTGGGCACTGGGAAAGGCACATAGAAGAGTTAAATATGACATTGAATGTGTTATGGTGAAAAGAGAAGGCATGAGTGGGTAGTAGATAAGGCAGAGGCAATACTGCTGATTGTGGGTGATGTGGAGTGTCATCAGATAGAAGATAAATAAATAAAACGAGCGCTCTCTGAGCTATCCCTCTTTTTCTGTTGCTAGGAGTTATCTCCAAATGCAGAAATATTAGCAGCAGGAAATATTCTGGTATATCCAAATAGATGCTGTATCTTGGTATATCCAAATACACTCTTCGAAAAAAAAAAATAAATAATGTAATTAAGTATTCTATTGTTAGCATCGTGCTGTTGCTACTCAGAGAGGCAATTGCCTACTTTGTCTTTAATTTTAAGTGTTCCTGCATTGCTGTACTTCCCTTATTTGAGACTTTGCTTCAAGTGATACGAATTTTGCTGCACTTAATCTCTATTTATGGCCAGTCCACTGCTGAAAGGAAGATTGACATTTTAAGCTATGCTAGGTATTTCCCATTGTAACAGCCTACTGTTTCCATAGAAATCCTCCTAAGTGTTTTAATAGGATGTGAGTAAAAAAGGAGTTTTGTTGACACATTTATTCTGCCAGGTTTTTAACAATCTGATTAATGTCTTCTCTCAATACTCACTTCTTTAAAAAAAAAAAAAAAAAAAAGGCAGAAAACATACATGGTGTTTCCAGGGCACTTTCACCATCCATTTCCAGGACCCTTGAATTCATTTCTCCCTTCTCTTTTTCTCCCCCCACTCACCCTATCATCATTCTGTCCCTGAAAGCCCTTTTCTACATAAAATAAGCACTAGCAAATCTGCAGTGGTGATAGAAAGCCCTTAAATCAGACACTGAGCATTTAATGATTCATCAGAAACTCTCTATGCCTCTGAATCAAGTTACTCACTGAACGGTGGCTGCGTTATAGGCAGAGCGAGATGTGAGTAACCCATGCCACGCATTGTCAGAACTTTTGTAGCCCGCTGGAGATACCCACGTTAAACTGAATACATTTTGTTTTAAGGGGGTGTTGATTTAAATGTTGGATGATTCACTGCCTCCTGCTGTCTCCTGCAGTGTGGGCATAATACTTGTACATTTGAATGCAGTGCTTTTTAATCTGTTTCATTTAATGTCCATCCTCCTCCTCTTTGCCACTGCACGATCCCAGTTACCTTTTGAAATGTTCCAGCTACTCTGTTTCATGCTTGCTCCTTATCAGGCTCCCAAGCTGTATGCCAGCCTTCCTAGGAGTCATAATTCTAGCTTTCAGCATCTTTGTTATTCCTGCAAGATATTATTACATATAGCCATGTGAGTCCTTCTCATGCCTTGCCTGTGTTCACTCAGTTCACACACAAAAAAGGATCAGTTGTCTTTGTTTATTTTGAACAGAAAGAGAGAATGCTGGCAATAACATATATTAATTTGTATTATAATTGTTTTCTGACATCTGGAAATAAGGTTTTAGTGAGTCTGATGCTGATCAATAGAAAGTGATCCGCTGACCTATTTGTTCAGGACAGCAATGAAGTTATTTTAAGTGACTTCCGAGTGTTTGTTCATAAACCTGAAAGACAATTTGTGTTTTTCTTGCACAGAGTGAGTAGGTTCTCATTTTTTAGTACCCATTCTGTAATTTGAAAGATTTCAAGCTAGTAACCTGCAAAGCAGAAATTCCTTGACCTGCCAGGCCCTACAATGCCCTCAGCCAGTGAAGTGGGAGGAGATTCCTTAACTAAGCATGTATCTGATTATCTTTCTTAAACAAAATGCTTTTCTCATTTCTGACTGCCTTCAATGCTTGCGCATTTTACACAATGTGAGATAAGTTTCTGGGTGTCTCAGTATAGACATTCATTGTCTGTTTAGATGTCTCCTGTAAGTCCTGAGTCATATTGCCCAGCATTTTGCAAGTGTCTCAGATAACAGAGTGCATCTAGAATGACATTAGATGCCTATACTTAAGCACCTGAATCCCATCCGTTATTAATTTTTAGCCAACATAAACCTTCCCTCACTAAACACTTAATAAATTAGATAAATATAGGGTTCCTTCTTTGCATCTTCAAATGACTTGTGATATGAAGCTACCTCTCATACTTGGATCCCCTTTCCACTGGACTGAATAAGACCCCTTTTATAGCACGTGTGTCACTGGATCACCAGTGCTTTGGATCCTGAACACTTCTTTGACTATCCTGTATTATTTTCAGTGTTATCAGAATGAATTGGTGAAACTAGAACACAAACCCTTCTGGCCACAGAGACTGCTTCTGCCTATCAGTTGCTAAATTCTGTTCAGTGTATGTCAGAGACCAAAACTGTAGCTGACACCCAGCAACGAGGAATGCTCTGTGCTTGTCCCAGGAAAGACAAGATTTTAATGTCTGTCACTCAAGTAAGGTGTAGCTATTGCCAGGGGATTTCCACAAGAGTAACAAGCCTACCAGATATCCCACAGTCACTGTCTAAATAGCACCTTCATGGTGCTCGTTTAGGGTTTCCTCCATATGGCTTGCTTTGGGTGCTCAGTGACAGCAAGTAAATATGTGGAGTGCTTTTTAGTTGCAGGTGAACTAGACAAATAGATTCATGGGGAGGCTAAGTGAGAGAAAGCACAAAGTAGGAAAGCCTAAAAAAACTTGAAAGAAAATTGAGAATAGAAAGTCAATGGAGGAAACTATCAGCAGATGTAGTTCTGGAGAAAGACCGATGCACTGTGGTTTTGCAGCAAGCCAATCCAGCAAATCTATGCAGCCAGTATATTAAGAAAACTGGGGAACAAATTAGTAGGTGAAAGATAAAATATTGCACCTCTTTTCCTGTTAAAGTAATTGTTGCCCATTTAAATACTAAACAACACAATCTTGTTTTATACATGGACCTAAGCATGCAGCCTTTTAAAGCTCTTATATAATGAAAAATGCCTAATGAATGACAGTACGTGAATGGTATAGCACAGTATGGGTGGTTATGAGAGCTTTCAAAAACCCACTTAGGGTCTTCTGAGTTGTCTTACAGTTATTCTGCTGCTAAAATTCTTTGCTTAGGGGATAGAAACAGCTCATTAAATGCAGCTTCTTCAAGATGTGACAGAACATAATGAAGTTAATAGTGATTTGGATTAAGGAAATTTTGATACCGATATTTTTGCTCTGACTGTTGGCATATATTGAATGACTGGATAATTCCTTTGCAATGAATAATGGATAATTTTGTCTAGCATACTGTAACATTATGCAAATTCATCACACACAGCAGCAGTACAAAGTTTGCTATTCCCTCTTGTTACATCTGGCCTGTGCTGAAATAAGGGATGTCGAATTCAGAGAAGAGGGAACAGATTTGTCCAGGATTGCGGGTTTTTGTAACATCTTTGCCATTAAGATCATGTCTAAATATAATATTTGTATGAGTGTGTCAGAGTTTCTGCACTCAGATCAGCATGCCATGCAAGTTTTGCCTGCCTTTTGCTGTTTAAGCAAAATGAAGCTCATGTTTAGCATCAGTGCACAAAGTTGCTTCAGCTGAACTGCAAGCACAGTGGTAGTTACACAAGTCTAATGTCTCCTAATATAGCCTATGAATGTAAACATGCTGTGAACTTTGCTATGCCTTGGTTAATATTGCTGCAGAACTTACACTGCAATGCTTACCAGCAGCATGATTACTGAGAAGTGGTTTTAGATTTTCAAGTGAAAACACACAATAGCAATGTGGAGGATTGCTGAATTGTACAAAAATATTGAGAGTGGAGAGCATACTGATTTATCTCTGTTGCCTGAGGAAATATGATTTTGCACAATTTCAAATTATCTATCCAGAAATGAATAGAAATTTTAAAAGCCTGTCCCCAAAAGGCCTGCAGATGAATGTAACTCGGAAGCTCTGAGGAATGTCACTAGTGAGTCTACTGTGAAAGTGCAAAATTTTCAGGCCTCTCTATTCACAGTGTGGGAACTCATGCTCAGTTGAAGTTATTCACCACAGAGAGGGAGAAGAATGGATCCAGCCACTAACTGGGATAATTAGTTCCTTCCTTATACTATTATATTGACTTCCACATTTGACTTACCACATTAAAAAGTTTTGCCCAGTATCAAAAGATGTCATAGTTTATTTGATGGTTAGCTAACCCATGTTGACTTTAAGCTAAAAGCAGCATATACGTTTTCATATGTGGGGAATCACAAAGTTCTCTGAGGGTCTTTCATTAAATAGTCACTATCAGGGGTGCAGAGCATCCAAATCCAAAAGTGTACCTGAGGGGCAGCAACTTTAAACACAGGCAGTTACATGTGTTCATTATGTCATCTTTGTACAATGCTGAGAATGCTGATGCTACAGCTCTATCAGCTGAACTGAGGACTCACAGCTAGGAGGAATATAGGGGAAAAAAACACATTTTGGGTAGGGAATAACAAAAGAGAAAACAATAAAATGGGAGCTGGGTAATTGTACTGTTTTCTGAAGGAGAGGATACTTGTGTTTGCACAGAACAGGTAGGTAGTTGATATGCAAATTCATCATTTTCTGGTTTCTTCTCAAACAGCACAATAAGAGCTCAATTACATATTCATGAATGTAAGTATTCTGGAAGGGGTAGAGAGAAGCACAGAAGACGATTTCTGTTCCTAAGAAACTATAGCTGTAAAGAGGTGCCCATCCTTGTCCTACCAGTGCTTTCTTTGAGGAATGGCAAGTACTGCCAGGGGGTTACAGAATCACAGAATGGATTACTGGATGGGCAGGGACCAAGGTCTGTGCTGCTAGGAGCTCAGTGGAAGGAAAGAGTTTGGGAACTGTACAGAAAACTTTGTTTTTGAAGTAATACTTAAATGAGAGCTGTTCATTGTCATGCAGGCTCTCTTGCCTCTCTAGAAGTGTTTCTTCCTACACTGGGCAGTGCTAGAAAGGCTTCTGGGTAGGAGGAAATGTCTGTGTCTTCAGAGAGTCATTGTCATCCATCCCCAAAGGGCACTACTTCTTCAGAGACACTATCTGAAACTATCCCTCAAGGCATTGATTGCTTTCAGATGCTATTGCTCACATGATGCGTTCAATCCCACTCTTCAGCACAGCTGTGCCCCTTGCTAGATAGGATTAAGTCCTTATCAAACTTTGTGTACTACAATGGGCCAAGACTATTTTAGGAATCTTTTCCCTTGTGTTGAACACCAGGCTTTACAGGAGCCTCAGTCTAAGTGCAGGAGCTGCTGTCTATGGCATTTTCTGACTGCAAACTGGTTTCATACTCTTCACACTTGTTGTTGTCTCTTCTCTATCTCTTTTCCCTTCTGAGATCACTATAACCTAATGCTAAACATTGCTGTAAGTAGTTATGTTAAGTAAGTCTGACATAAAGAACATCATGAACTGCAGCAAATTACATTCTCCACATTTATTGTATGTTACTGCAGATACACTAGCTTTCCACTATTATTACCAAATACATATGTGTTTTACTTACACCTTTTTTGCTTTGCTTGCCCTGAAGTGTCTGATTTATGTGTATTTAAATAGTTGGTGTAAACAAATGCAGGGACATGAGGCCTTTTGCAGCAGTTTTGAAACTCCTTCCAAGTCTATCTGTCCTTTGCAATTGTTACAAGGCACAGAAAGCCGTGTGTGCATGTGCTTGTGTGTGTGGACAAAACTATATATGTAGCTTAATAATAATAAAGCCTATACTTGTCCCATTAAATTATACTGGAAACATCTCAGTTTAAAATAACTCATAGTTTCAATGCAAGATTTTTTTTACCTTTCCACTAAAAACTAATAGTGAAAAAAGATATGGAAAGTTAGACGGTTTGCCGAAGAAGTCAGAAGTGGGTGTCATAAGGGACTGCACTGCTTCTTGAACTGAGTTAATTTATGAGAAGGATGGGAGAATAAACAAGGACTGCAAATGGGGCAGTACCTCATTTTTCTTTTGCAGTAACTCATGATGTCGAAATACAAGAAAAAAATTATTCTTAATGCCCCAATCTTCCCCTCCTTGCTCTCCAGATGTTCCCCCCACCCAAACAATAATGCATAAAGAAGGTTCTTAGGTATATGTAATTCAACAAGTGAGCAAACTTCTCTTTATAGTGTGACAGTTGCATTCAGATATTTCCTGGTTCCTTTCTGAAATTTATAATTTAATAGCAAAGCCTCTTCAATATTTCAAATATTCGAATCAGAGTGTTGCAACTGTGATGAAATGTTTATTGAAAATGTGTTTCCCACTGAAACTTCACTGCTGATGAAAAACATTGCCACTTTTTTCATCAGATCTACTGCCATTTTATTTAAAATGAAATGAAACAGCAAATTCATTACTACTTTTTGGATTGTTAAACACTATTTAATAGGTTGCCTCAACCGCTTGGGATTTTGAAGTTTTGGGGTTTTTCTCATGTGTGTGTGTTTCCAGTATGAGCATAGACCCCTGTTTAAGCCATGCTTTAACATAGCATAGCATGGCATTTTGGGGATGTAAACTGAGCACTGTTTAAATTAATACACATTTTGTCATCGCTATGGATGAGACAGCATGCCTAAATACGTTCTGCCACAACTGAGTTACACTGTTACAAGGTGTTGTTTAACATCTCTCTGTGATACTATAGTATTACTACTTCTTTGCTACCTAAGAAGTGACAGTTCTGTACTTATATATTAATTAATTTCCATTCTTCCTGTGCTGTGCAAGGTCTATGTGAGCCACAGTTTTTGATAATGTTAGGACAACTCTACTGAAATACTCTTAACGTGTTTTTGGAGGGAGTTTATCGACATTTCTTTATGCGTAAATAGCATACAATGAACTACAGTCACTCTTCCCTCAAGATAAATGATAGAAGTGCAAATAACAATGTTGGGAATTGTTTTAATCGAGCATTTACAGTATCTTCTTTTCTGCAAATCTCTTGTTAATGTGATTCTAGTGATACTTCTTGTTTCAGTTTTCCTCACATAATGCTGTAATAGAATGAAGCTTGGAAATGCAGAGGGAGCATTACGAGAATTACATCATCTCCTGATGAATAACGCATGAATAAATATTGCTACCTATATATACTTATATACTCTGTCAATACACAAGTAGTTTATAATTCCCTAGGAAGGTTTTATTAATAGTACAGTGTTAACCACCTTGTTTTGAGTCATAATTAATTGTTATTGTATATTTGTGAAACCCAAGGGAATGAAGACAAGAGGAAGCAGAAGACAAGGGAAAAACAAATAAACAAATGTCAATTAAAAAAACCCAACAAACCAAACAAAAAAAAACCACCCTGGAGTTAGTTGCATTAAAATAATACATTCTTTTTTAGTCTTAGCAGGAAGCTGGTAATACTTGTTAATGTAGTCATTCTTTAAAATAGTCTTTCAGATGATTCAGTTAGAAATCTTTGTTGTACTCAAGCTATTAACAGAAACCACCTGAATTTCTGGATGGAAGTCCAGTGGAAAGAGAGTTATAATATCCAGAAGCCTCTGTAATGGCATGTTAACTTCTGCATTGATTGATTTCAACCCTCATATTCCCTTTTCATTTTTAAAATATAGTATTAAGGAGGGGTTGAGGGGTGGGCAAGTTTGACATCTTACCCATATGTTGCTTCACAACCTATTAAAGAGAAATATATCACTTACTTAAAAATAATCTCATCAGTAACATTAAGTTGTGTGATGCACACCTCATTAACCTTGTGCTTCATGGTGTCTCCAAAAAGCCTACATAGAAAGGTGGCACAGCAGATTACTGACAGGACTAGAAGTGAAACCTGAATATGGAAAATATAACTCAAAGTCCCTTCATCAGTGTGCAAACCTTGTGGGTGATAAAATCCAGGGGACCTCTGGCAGTGAAATAGAAGGAATTATCTTCTGAATATAGCTGCATGGACCAGGCAGGGAAAAAAATCCTAGTAATTAGTGGAAAGCAGCAGTAAATAAATACAAATGTAATCCTCTGAACTCTTCTGACCTCTGATAGTGGCAATTTGTTCCCAAAGAACACCTATTTGTCATCCCACCCACTGCTGTGCTATAGCCGACACTGAAAACATATTAGGAAAGTGTATGTAATGTTCAAGGCATCTTCAGGCTCTTTCAGATGTAGGAAAATCCAGACTGGGTTGCTCAACCACCTTTTCAACCAAAACACCAGCTGGAGAGGAGTTCCTAATTATTTGGAACTCAGTGTGCTAGTATGAGCTTGAACAGATGAAGGCTGCACTGAGCCAAATTGCCCTTTCACACCACCTTTACGCTGGTATAACATCACTGACTTAAACACCATTAAGCAACAGATGAGTGGGTCTGCGTATCCGCATGCAGCATGCCGAGGGAAATTAAAACTTTTTCTTTAAAGCAATCCGTAGGAACCATTGTGGGCAAGGGAAGGAAGAGGAAACACAATATACGAAGTGGTCAAAAAAATGAAAGTAAGCAGTTCACGAGGGAGAAGGAAGGTAGCTCACAAAGGGGAGTGAGCTCCCATGGTGAGAGACCTCTGTGCACAGCATGCTTTTCTTACTTTAATGCCTGTAGTATGCAGCAAACATGGAAAAACACAGTCAGTATTTGCGACTGGCGATTTATCATTCCTGTACTGTGTTATGTCCAGGTTAAGCTGCGTGAGCACCGAGCGTGCATGCCGTAAGTAATGATGTTCATTCAGGAAGCTGCAGAGGTTTTGGCAGCCACTTCAAAATGAACACAGATACTTGGAGGTTTAGGGGGGTATGGACGTATCTTGCTCTCTGTGAGAACAACACTCTATTATCTTTTGATGTGAACTGATTCTTGTGGGAATTTTCACAGAATCTGTTTAAGGAAATAGGAAATGAAAAAGTGAATCTTTCATGAATTTTAATGCTGCTGATTTCACATCTGCTTCAGCACACTCTAGCATGGAACTGGCTGCATTGTACCACTTCACTATTTAGATTAATGTAGCTTCAGGCAAAATCTCAGGCAGAGAATAGGTATATCATCCCTGAAAACATTGACAATAATGTTGTTAACTTTTCAGTCTTCATATATTCAACCAGAAAAGCTAACAGAATCAGACCACTTCAGTAGCAGAACACAACTGTGAGCCTCTGAAGCATAAATTAAATGTCTCCTTGCTGCCTTTATCTGGCTCTCCAAGCTACAGAGGAAGTGTTATCAAACTGTTTCTTTACACTGCAGAGCAGCATTACTCTTTGGAATATCTCCAGTAGATGCTGAAATGAGCCCTTTGGGGATGGCTCTTCACAGCTCTTGCAGCTTTCCTCTTAGTGACATGGAGTATGAAGAGAGGGCTGTGCACAGGCAAAGTTTAGTTTGCCTCCACGCAAAAGCCTTTAAGCTCCCTGAGAAGAAGTCCTCCCTCTTCTAAGACGCCCGAGAATGAAAGCCCTAGTTCAGTCAAGCTGCTTGTTAAATCCCTTCCCCATCAGTGGGAAGCTGAAAGCTCAGGCAGCGAACAGTAGACTATTGTTTTTTTCAGGCACTGTAAACAGGTAAATAAAAATTCAGCAATCTGTAATTTAGAATATAATCTCAGTACTATAGCCCTGCTACCATTATTCAGTATACTTGTTAATTTACATGGAAACGGTATAAACAGTGCACTGAATACACTCTTCAGGGCTTAGAGTTTCACCTGTTGAGAACTTACAGCCCCCATGTATGCCAAGAAAAAAATGTCGTTATTATATATAGGACTACAAGGAAGCTTGTACTATCAAATAGGCAATAGCATGTCATGTATTTTGGTTTGTAAAACTGGCATTTTTAAGAAAAGATTTCAGTTTGATTTAGAGCTTGAACAGAGGACATAAGCAAATTCTTTCCAATTCATTAGGCTGCAGGCCTAAAGCATAGAAATAAATTCTTCTGATGAGTCCTGTCACCACATTGTAATTCCAACACTGCAGTTTTCTGAAATTAAGCAGACCCATGCCACCCTTTGCTCTACTAATGTCGTTCCAAATGCTTCCCAAGAGTTTCCCAGAGCTGGCTGTGGGGCTGCATCATAGCGGGAGTCATCGCACCGGAGGCGCACAAGGAACGCAAAGGGTTGCCCTGAGTAACTGGTTTAAGATAAGTTATGAGCTCATGAATCAGGAAAACAAGCTATTTTCAGTTCGTGCTCTCTGCCAGGTTCTCTTCTTGATGCCCACTCATACAAACGTAATTATTCTGTGTTTATAGCACTGGAACAAGAGCAGGGTTTGAGAATCTGAGTATAAGCTGTGGAAACTGTCTCAACGCAAGGATGAGGAAAGAAGAAAGTCACAAAGTAAGTGCTGCAACTTCTGTGTGTTTAGGAGGGAGGAGTTCTATCATGTGCTGCCTGTTGGAGGGGTTTCCCTTCTTTATTGTGCCAACTGGCAGAACTCTTACTGAAACTTCTGTGTCAGTTTTCAATATTACTACCAAAAATCAATTGGCTGTTGTAATCCTTTTGTTTAGATAATTGCGATCCACTGTAGAACAAAAGATTTACGTCATCAGCAAAAGTATGCCAGTTTGTAGAAAGCGCATGGAGTTTGACTTTTTGTTATTGTTGACATTTTCCTTTCAGCCATTCATATTTATAAAATGAACAAAATCTCTTGGTGCAGCTTGCCTTGTGATTGTATTCAGGTGAGACATTTAGAAACAAATATTGCTAAGCTATAGCACTGTTGCTAATGGTAGATGGAGGTTGTCTTGTGTGGTATGAACTAGTCACAGGGGTGGGCACATACCTTCTGCATTTTTCCTCTGTTTTTACAAAACAATACATTGTGAATCGGAGAACACTTTGTTTTGCATTAATTGTGCAACAAAAGGCTCATCTAAGTGAAACAAAGCACACAGTTTAACCATAAAGATTAAAAATATTTTTTTTTCAATTTTTCTGATCTGGCTAATAATTACACAATGAATGGTGTCTTTGTTTCAGCTTCATGTAGATACAATGTCTTCATGCAGGTATTTGAGAAAATACCTCTGCTCCCCTAGGACCCCACCTGGAGTACTACATCCACTTCTGGGATTCCCAGCACAAGAGAGACATGGGCCTGTTGGAGAAGGTCCAGAGGAGACCACAAAAATGATCAGAGGACTGGGACATCTCTCCTGTGAGGACAGGCTGAGAGATTTAGGGTTGTTTAGCCTGGAGAAGAGAAGGTTGCAGGGAGACCTTACCAGGGCATTTTCAATATATAAAGGGGGTTTATAAGAAGATGGAGAATTTTTACCAAGGCCTGTAGTGACAGGACAATGGATAATGGCATTAAACTGAAAGAAGGTAGTTTTAGATTGGACATAAAGAAGGAATTTTTTTACAGTGAAAGTGGTGAGACACTGGAATAGGTTTCCCAGAGAAGCTGTGGATGCCCCATCATTGGAAGTGTTCAAGGTCAGGTTGGATGGGGCTTTTAGCAACCTGGTCTAGAGATAGATGTATCTCTGCATGGCAGGGAAGTTGGACTAGATGGTCTTTAAAGGTCCCTTCCAACCCAAACCATTCTGTGATTCCATGAGAATTAGACTTTTCTTTCATTAATTTCTGCCAAGATACTGGGTCCAAAAGGAAAACCATGTGATGCAAAACTGGGCACAGTTGTCCTCCCTTCTGCTGCCCAGCTGCCTTGGCCTCAGTGTGAGTTCAGTCATTTTCTAGTAATGTTGCTAGAAATGGTCTTCATTTCATATTAAGAGAGGAACTTTAATAAAGTGGAAATGAGAAATGATGATGCAACAACGAACGTGTCCTGGAGGGTGAATTTGCAATTAATCTTCTTCCAGAGGGTTTATACTGTGTCCATAAAAAATAGCGCCATATACACATTCTTTTCAGCTACTGTGTTTCAGCAAGTAATATAAGAAGATCTGGAAATTAAAAAAAAAAATAAAAAATAAAAAAAAAAAATAAAAGGAAATTGTGTATTTCATGTAATTCTCTCCTGTGCTTAGGAAATAAAAGTAAGCTTATGTGTAAAAGTACTGTTTCCCATCCTCTTTTAACGAAAAAGACTCAGATCTGCTTGCTGATCAAAATTTTCAACAATGCTAAGTACTAAGCTCCTAGTTCCTCCTAAATTCTAGAAGCAGAAATTATTTCTTTATCTCACTTGAGGGAAATTTTTTCCTAAGGTTTTGACACAAAAGTTTTTTAATTTGCTCCATGATTTCAGTGCCATGAATAATCGAAACATAAGTACCATGGCTGTGGTTCCAGTAGTTACCAGTACTATGTTAAATAATACAGTTGTCATCCTCATAAGTATTTTAACTTCTATTCTGGCATAGATCTAAATAGCGTTACTCCCCTAGATCCCTCATAAATATTGAAAATATGATAAATAGGATTACCTTAGCTAGCCCACAGAGTAGTCACTGAATTCTACCCTGCTCAATCTAATATTATTATTATTTACCTGTTGCTACAGAAACAATTCACTATGGCTCCTGGTTAGCAGGGTTCATATTAAAATCAGTGAAAGCACACAAAAGCTTAAAGCTCTGTACTTTGAAATATTTTCCTGATACAGACTTATGCACCTTAAAGCAGTGAAAGTATTTTCATTGCCACTAGTAAGAACTGGGTGGAAATACAAGGTACAATAGTAACAATATTTTTCCCATCAGTGATATGTAGGGGACCCATACTTGCTTCAACTGGTTGTACGTGAACTGAATATGTCCATATCTTTTTGTTCTATTCAATTCTTTTGCTAAAGAGTTGGTATAGCTGTGCTAATATATTTTTTGTGGGAACAGTTTCAAGGAAGGAGATCTTCTTTAATTATTCCCTCTTAGAGCAGTAAATAGGTACTTCCATCTTGGAGCAAGGAGTGTCTGGTTTTGGTTGGTTATATTTTTCTATCCCCTGGCCAACATACAACCTCAAATATGCATATGCATTATGTATAGTGATTAGGGTTTACTTAGTAGGTAGCATGAATTATATATCCAGTTCTGCCACAAAATACAAGCCCTTTCTTCCAATGGAATGTCCACAATTCTGCTATGCCGATCTGGTTAAAGGGCACATGTTTTCCTGTAATTTACATGTTTTGTTGTTTGTTTTTTTCTT
The DNA here is from genome assembly GCF_036013475.1 of Columba livia. Taxonomy (NCBI): domain Eukaryota; kingdom Metazoa; phylum Chordata; class Aves; order Columbiformes; family Columbidae; genus Columba; species Columba livia. The sequence continues at coordinate 53,764,990 of NC_088603.1, read as the reverse complement.
TCATCTTTCTTTGATAGTTGTAGAGAAGCTTTTCTCCTTTCTATTTTTACATACTTCCTGGGATAAACTAATGGCATGCAAGAAGGAAGTTTGTCTTATTCAGTAGCCAAAAATAAACATAATTGGAAGTTTGTGGAAGGACATCTTATTGGTCTGAGTCTGGATCCGGATTTGTATTATAGTTGTTGATGTGGTGGTGTCTCCTGCAGCGTCAGGCAAGTAGGTAGAACGGGGCAGGTGGTGTAGCTAATTGCCTTAGTGTTTATAATGTCTTGCATGAGGTTTTTTTTATATCAAGACACAGGATCATTAGAATTCTGGCAAGAGTGTCTTGTAGGAAGAGTAGCCTAGAAGGAATACCACTGTAATAAACACAGCATGAAGTCTAAAGGTAAGTAGAAGAGAGAGCTTACAATGGCAAAACACACTGTTTGTGTTAGCTTAAACATCTGAGCTCATAACTTGGAGAACTGAGAGCAATAGTTATTATCTGTTTGGGATCTGCGAGGGTCAGTGAAATCTTGTACCCACAGTCTGTGTGCATACAGAATAGTCACTGCTTTTCATCTAATAGATGGAAGAACAGAAATTTCAGGCCACTGTCATTTATCTTGCTCGATTATGTTCACTGAGGTGATTTCCCAATACATGATGTGGAGTGGTTGGTCATTTCAAATCCTTTTTAACCTTTTTCAGTCATTTTGAGGACTTCATCTCCAGAAGATTTTGCATATTATGAAGTAATTTCTCAGCTCTATCTTTATCTTTTGATTTGAGCAGTATGGAGGGACCCATCCTAGACGTCTGCTAGAAATCATTTGCTGGATGTTACAGATGCTTTCAGGAATCCCGAGCATAGCAAGATCCAGCAGAATTTAACTGCAGAGCCTCCCTTCCTCCCCTGGGGGCTTGTGCCTGCACCCTCCATCAGCCGACCCTAAATATCTGCTTGTACCACAGTTTGGCAGCACATATTCTTTCCATAATTTCTGCTAGCAGTGTATCATTTAAACATTCTTCTAATGGGGAGCTTATGGCATTTTTATGGAAGTCGTTGTACATCCGTGATTCTAAAGAAGAACATTGTTTAGTTTGGGCTTATTTTTTTCAGAATGCTCCAAGTAAATTCTGGTGAAGACATTCACAAGCCATTCCTTCCTTAGTCAGGAAATCTCATATTGTGCTGGCATGAGTGTTGTTTTATTTGGGTTTGGGGTTTTTGGGGGTATTTTTTTTTTTTTTTAACTTTTTACTTATTACTTATGGTGAGCATTCTTGCACAGTTATCACACAGCTGACAACAGTAAGTACTATCAGGCCCAATATTTATAAAAGCCTGTTTCTCAAGTACTTGCTCATTCAGTTTTAAGGTTATATGGGCAGAACATGAAGTATCATACAGTTGGGCTGAATATCATATCTACTGAATTGCTGGTTCTTCTAAATATTTAGGAAGTACATGTCTATGTGATCTCTAGACATTTACCCCTTCTCCATTTTCCCTCTTTCTACAGCTGCTGTCTTGCTTCTCCTAGTTTTGTTTTTGATTGATCATTTCTCTTGGAGAGTTAAGTCTGAACTCCTATTGTTGCTTTTTTTGTTTTGTTTTTTAATTTTAGCTTTTGTGCTTTTGACACAGATATTCTATTTATAGCCATCTACTTCATTTCATATTATTTTAATGAAACCCATGTTGCATAGCTACACAGGAATATCCAGCATTAATGACATTTTGACTTACTGAGATCATGAACAGTAACAGAGGTAGCAGACGAGTCGCAGTCCCAACAAAAACAATGGAAAATAGGAGAGAAAATGTGCAACAAACTGAATAACTGATTGTCCCTCCCATCCCCTGCAAATGACCTGAGCGTCAGGAGAGGCAGAGCTAACTCAAAAGTGCAGTTGAACAAATAATCCATGGAAGATAAAAAGCAGCCCTTTGAAGTTATAAAATACAACTTATGTTCTCTTGTTTTCCTTTTCTGGCTCTCTTGGAGGCAGTTCTTCTCTCAGTTCATTGGAAATGGCTAGTCTGCATATTTTGGTATATGAATTACTGGCAACTATGTCTTGCATAGTTATTTAACTGGAGAAAAAGGATAACTGAGTAATTGAATGTAATAAAATTCTCCAGTGATAGTAAACGCAGTGGTCCATAGGCCCAAGCTAAATGGAAGAACTGAACTTAGAAAGCAGTTTTACAGTCCTGGCATGAAAGTGTGGTCTAGCAAACACAGACTGGTCTCTGCTTTTCATGTTTAGAGAAGGAGAATAACGAAGCATCATGTTGTCTGGTGTGAAAATACTGTAATCCAACTTAACTTTGAATAGTATGATCCTAGTGAACAGAAGTCAGGTCAGATCAATTTGAGACCAAAAATCGTTTTACAAGCCCACCTCAAAATGTTAAAGCTGCCTTTGCCCTCACAAGGGTATTTTGAGGATTAATGTCCTGTCAGCACTTTGAAAATGTAAAGTGCTAAGTATATATTATTATAACCCTTTCCATTTATTACTTTTATTGATGGTCTCGTGGTTTCCATGACGCTATGTTGATTTGCACGGGATTTTCCTGCAGTGTGCATTTCATCTCATGAAGAGTAAAAAAACAAACAGTTCTTTTTAGGCCTTGTGCCTTTTTGGATATCCTCCAGTTACTGGGGGACTTGTTTATGACCCACTATCTCTGTGCTGTGAAAGCCTTACTGCAATACATTATGCAGCTGTTTGTTTTCAACTTTGTTTTCTCAACTGCATAAGCCTCTGCTGCTACTGAGGCCAGTGTGCTGCTCCTAAGTGACGCCTGAGGGGTGCCTGACTGAAAAGCAGACTCGTACCACCCACTGAACTCTCTGTGTTTTTTACAGTAGGTGCCTTTTTCTGATAGCTGCTTCAGTGTGTTCAAGGAGTGGGGCTGAAGCCAAGCTTGTCAATCACTGGCAATCAGGGAATATCTTGCTTGTTGAAGTTCAGTCCAGTTTTTTCTGCCTCCTCTGGCACTGGCATTACAGCCAGACCTCCTGGTGGCCGAGCTTTTCTGAGGAAAATTCCAAACTTTATTTCAAAATTTTAGATTTACAGTTTGGCTCAGTAACATGTCTGTCTAATTCCCAGCCAAGTCCCCAGGCGGCATTTACTTTTGGAGCAGTTTGCCTCCTCAGCTCTGCTTTCCTGCAGACTTCAGGGATCAAGTTAGTCCAAGAAAAGCCAAAGGCATATGAAACCACGTGTGCCTTTTGCTTCCTCCTCTGTTGAGAGTCTCAGCAGGGAGGTTGGCCCCGATCTGTCAACAGCGTTCCCTCGGCCGACAGCTTCAGCCAGGTGGGTTTTCCTTGGCCACCATCTCCCCTTAAGAAAAGACATAAAGAAAGTTGGAAGCCACAGCTGCAGGCCAGCCAGCCTCTCTCTTACAGATGGCCACACGAAGGGGCGCAAGTGCAGCACGTTGTACCCAAATGCATGAATGAATTGCTATACAATGCAGATACCAAAGATGTTCAAGTCTGTCTTGTCACACCTCTGGCAACATCTTTCAGGGCCTGCGTCAGCTGCCATCCCTTTAACTATGCCTCTCCTCGTCTTTCTCAGGGGTCCAGGGTGCACAGGGTGGACAAAGTTAGAACATGTTGCAAAGGGTCTCGGAGCTGCCACCTCTTGAAACCTTTCATATCCCCTCATGAATCATATCACAGACTGACAGCTCAAGGGGAAACACAGACTCTCTTTTCACCTGTGAAGTACTGGGGGATTTATATCACATAGAACAGTAGACTAACGTAGGCTGGAAGTGACCTCCGAGGGTCACCTAGTCCATTCTCCTGCTCAAATCCAAGCTAGGTCTGGTTGCTCAAGGCTGTCTCCAGGTGAGTTCTGAATATTCCCAGCGATGGATATTCCCCTTCCTCTCTAGGTACCTGGTCCATGCCACACCACCTCATGGTGAAGAATTCTTTTCTTACATCCGGATCAAATTTCCATGGCTGGATTGTGCAACTGCTGTCTCTTCTTTTGCTGCGCTTATCTGAGAAGCATCTGAGTTACTCTTCTCTATAATCACCCATTAGTTAGTATTCAGTCCTGTGGAGCATGCAATTTGTGTTCTTTGCCAAAAATCTATCCTCAGCATTTCTCTAGAGCATTTTCTTTGCTTAGTTTTGCTCTCTTGTTCAGCCTAACAAGAGAATAGAGTGCAAAGAGAAGAGAGACAAGAGTGAAAAATGCTAATGATGCAATCAACAACGTTTGGTTTAGCACCTTTGTGGAATAAAGCAGGAGTGATCAACATTGAAGCAGCAAGAAACAGGATGATTCTTGTAGACAGGCAGCTTTCCAGTGCCACCAAAGTAATTCCTTCTATTAGTGGGAGAAAGCCCAGCTGTCCAAACTGGAGAAAAGAGGAAAATATTCTAACTTCTTAAAATGCTGATAAAAAAAAAAAAAAAAAAAAAAAAATTAAAGAGTCAAAGGCTTGAACTTTACACAACTCAGAAGTCGGTAGCTTCTTGTTTTCTAAAGGGGAAAATATCAGGGTTTTCCTGACACACCGATTAGATTAAATACATCTAGTTCATGCACCTAGTAGCTGCTGTATGCCCTTCTTGAGCTGTTACTCCTATGGAATTGTGGTCACACTGTTGGTCCCAGCTTGCTGCCATATCTAGTTGTAATAACTTGTCCCTCTCCTTCTGTGTCCATTCCATGTGGCTGTGATGTGGAGAAGGAGAGAAGTTCAGGCACTGGGAAAAAATATGGGCAAAAAGGAGCCTCTTTGGCAGAGCACTTTTGGTATTGAAAGGAGAGGGAAGTCACAAGTGCAATGACTGCTCAGGACACAATTCATCACAGTCTTTGGGCACTGCCTTTTCCACCGAGATCAAGTGGCCCATCACGATGCTCTGAGTGTCTGACATGGTTCTCATCCAAATCAGACAGCCACAATCAACTTTATCTGGTGGAGGAACTGTCCTGCTCCTGATGAAGAATATGTCTTATCTCTGTGTATACTGTCTGCTGAGAGAGAAGATAAACACCAAGACAAACACAGAAGAATTGCATGCAGAGGTAGCTTTCTTGCATAGCTTTGTGGGCTGGCGACTGACCTCTTTGGCTATCAGGGTAGTTAACAGAAGCATCATGCAACCTGTCTGCATTCTATGACCTCAGATGTGAGTTGTTAAATAATACAAAGTTCAGGAAGTTTCTTGGTTTGTGTGTTCATAGTCTGTGCTTTCCATTGCTCCTCAGGGTAATGCTGAAATAGGAAAGAAACCCAGAAGCGATGCTATTTGTACCATGCTGTCTCTGGGGCTGTGACTCAGGCTAACTGAACAAAAGAGATCTTTAACCTTGGAAGTGCCAAAGAAGAGAAAAGGACCCATGTTCCCTCCAAGACAAGGCAGATTTAAAATTAATACGTAACTGAATTATTGTTCTATGGATCTCAAAAAAAAAAAAAAAAAGGAAAAAGCGAATAAGTAGAAATTGTGGGGTTAAGGTTTTTTGTTTTGTTTTCTAGATGATTCTAAGGCCATTGTTGAACTACTATATTATCTTAGTGAAATCAAACCGATGGCATGAATTCTACATTAACAAACACAAATGCTCAAACAAGAGGCTCGAGTCTCTTTCAAGAAAAAGGAAATTATGTGCAATTTACAACATTAAAGCTGATATCCTTTGGATCTCGTTCATGTGTATCAAATCCTGCAATGTCATAGAACACAGCATTTGGCTTTCTTTACTACCTAAAGTAAACCTCACAGAGGATAACACTGTATCTTATGTGTTGTACACACCTTCTCTAACAAGATGCTGCTGCGTACTTTTAATTCTGACATCGGATCTTGAGAACCGTCATAGCATTGATTCATAAATTACAAAAGAAATATTTCTTGAACTTACTTAAATTTCCAGGTTCAGTGTTTTAGATCATTATGGGGTTTAAGATCCATGGTACTAGAGCCATGTCCCAGAACTTGAGATGAACTACATAGTCATCAGGCTATCAACATATAAATACTTTTAACACCACAAGATGGTCAAGACCGTTTCATATTTTTTACACGGTTTCTTTTTTTCTTGTTTTCATATTTTTTTCCTTCCATAAATTTTCATAGAATCTACATTACATGGATATCTACATACAAAAAACTCTTTTCCACCCTTCCACATCTTTAGAGATATGTGATAATCCAGTTGTTAAGAACCGTACATTCTAACATGAAGGAGAATAAGGATATTTATCCACACACATTTTGGCGTTTTGTTCTTTTAAGAAATAAGATTCTCAAATCTTACGTTTCACTGGAAGCAATTATAATCCTAAATAAAAATAAAGATTGGTGTACAAGGATAGAAGTTTGTTCTTGAGCAGAAGCAGCTCTTTGTTCTTTTTCCTCATGTTGCTGAAGTATATTTAACATGATTCATGGTCTGGGAAAATATATCTGGGTTAGCCCAACTGTGTAGATTACATCAGAGGGAATGCAGTGAGACAGGGGATCCTCTTGTGTCAGTGTCCTGACGGGTCAAATTTTGTGCCTATGCATCTAGCAGGTTGAAAGAAAAAAAATGGAATGGACTGGTATGTTGTGCTACTGAATTACAATACAATTTCAGCTGACCAAATTAAAACTCCTGTGTTCCTGTTTTGCAGAAAGGCTGAAATCTCATTCGTGCTGCCCTGAATCACTCAGAAACAGTAATTCTAACCATCTAAACACTTTTAATGTATGTCTGTAAAATATCTCTGCTAAATGTTAATAGAAGTATTGGGTCTTTTAAAACATTTGTCCATACTCTGACTTTTAATTACATAGAAGACTTCAAATGGGCCCGATTTCTGTGTATTCTCATGTTGTAGTATCAGAGGAGTAACTGTAGGTTTCTGTCCTACCCATTAAGTGGAGGATAAAACAAAGCGATAAATCGAAATCAGACCTTCTGCTTTGTGGACTACGTAAAAACGTTGGATACAGAGAATGATTGTGAGGTTTGACAGAAGTGAGGAAGATTATAAAACCATCATATGCAATGCAGCTTAGTTTGCTATTTTGTTCTCAAGGGAATCCAGGCAGTCCAGCAAAACTGTCAAATCTGAATTATAAAATAAATGGCATTAAAGGGAGAGGGTAACACTTGCCATTATTTCTGCTTTCACTATATTTGTTCAGTCTCTGGGGAATGATCAAATCTCCTTCCAAATAGTAAAATCTTTCAAACAAAATAGCTTCAATATATGTGCCTGTGTATGCCAAGATAGATCAAAACCTTTATGAAAGAGATGCAGAAGTTCAATATATCTTTCCTTTTACCTTACACATTGGAACGGCACCCAGTTATAGGGTCATACAAATGGAAAAGACCTATTAAATTATGCATTTCCTTGCCAGGGAAAGTGTACTGTCGGTATATAGTATTTTCCATCTCAGGCTATTAGGCATCTATCCCTTCACTTGAGGACTCTATTCTATAGCACAATAAAACCAGTGTTGGGAATTTTCCCTACTGCTCAGCCTAAAAACAGATTTGTTCATTTATATTGCCTTACTCGCACCTGTAAGCCACCCTTTTCTGTCCTTCCTCCTTGAGAGTTCAACCTTCAACCTCTTGTAAATTGTCATCATATACTTCCACCTCTGTAAAGTCACCCAAGTGCAAAAGGAAACTGGGAAATTTGCTTCTAAGCTGAGCTTATGGACAAATTGTTACATTTACTATGGGTGAAATATTTTTTCTCATCTTTCACAAAATTTCTCAATTGTATCAGTTCATAGCTCTTTGGCCCAACTGTTACCTTTATCACTGTCTTCCCAAACACTTGGATGACTCAGAGATGAGAAGGGCAATTTTGCTGGCATAGTTCTACATTTGATTTTATTTCAATAGGATTACATATTCAACTTCAGAAATTACTCAAGAGGTGTGTTTCTTTCATGGAAGTGTGCTACCTTTTTTTAACATCAGCTCCACTTCCTCTCTTCATGGAAACAGAATTAACTCAGCAAGCAGAAGCCTTAGTGATCATGTTGTGTGCTGAGCTGAAAAAATTTTCCTCACAACTCCGTATGTAGTTTCACGGGCTTCATAACTTGTCTGTGAAATGGTGGCTCCAATCACTGTCTTATTATTTCTTTTCATGTTTGAATTTAACCTATCTGAATCTTCCCTTAAGCTCTTCATGTTAGGTAAAAAGGATGTATGCAAGTGGTTTAAAAAGATATTTGGAAGGTGCAAATAAGATAAAGGCTAGCACTCTAAACCCCCTTGTTGGAGAAGGGCTGTTTAGTTAGTTTTAAAAAAAAAAAAAAAAAAAAAGAAAAAGGAAGAAAGAGAGAGAGAGAGGAAGCCACCACTGTTTTGCATGAGAATTTGTGGGATGGCTGCCCATTGTTAAATTAAGTTCATCCATTCATTTCCAAGTATTTTCACCACACTAATTGCTCTACTTTTTGCAGTGGACACCAGCCAGGTTAAGGATTTACAGCCTTCTATGGCTACTCTTGCCAACACATAGATCTTGAGAAGGTGTTCAGTGTGTTTAAAGAAGCTTTAAAATAAACCTTGTTTACTGTAGGCATTCACTGCTCTCTCTCTTTCCTTTTCCTCCTTTCTCTGTCTCTGCCCCTCCGCCACCTTAATTTGTCTATGGACTTGGCTTCTTTGTTCTTTCATGACTAATATTACCATCTGTGACATTACATATCAAGATAGCAATGCAACATATTAAGTACAGGAAAACCCGGAATGTTTGAGCTCATCCAAGCATTTGTTGCTTAAAGCTCCAGCGTTACTTGTAGCCACCTGAAGCATCCCCATGTTTCTAAAAGCACATTGCAATAAATCAGCAGGTTTCTGTGTTGTTACTGAAATGGGGATATAAGACCTTATTGGAGCTGCCTTCTTGAAAACAATCTAAGGAACTTACTTGCAGTTTCACGTCTCACAAAGGGGTCATAAAAAAAGTTTTCACTTCCATAGTATTAAACTAACTGCCACCTAGGGCAGTTCACTTTGGGAACTCCCCAAGTCACTCTTGTCGAGATCTTGTGTACTACAATGGAAGCACCACACCCAGCTCAGACCTATGACCAGGGCCTGTGTGAACTATGCTCTCCGGCAGCGGGGGCCCAGCAACCAGGCAGGACCATAAACAAGTGCTTATCTCTGTGAACTTCTGCCCTTCCAAAGATGGGGAAGGGGCAGCAGGTGTGGACAGAAATGTATCAAGTAAAAAGCATCTCGAAACAGACATGTCCCAAGATGAAAGATCAAAATCAGAACGGAGGTCTCTCCTCCTCTTGGTTCTTGTACAGTTCTAGACAGATTCAAATCTTATTTACCTAATAGCAATTGCAGTAACCACCACCATCTGATACTCTGAGAGACAGTTCTTTCCCTCCCTTTGCTGATTCTTCAGACAATGAGTTGCTTCACTGTTTATCTCAAAACCTGTACTCATCTGCAGACATCACCCTGTCCAGCTTTCCTCTGCATTAGTAATGTTCTGTTTCAGGTTCTCGTACCTGCATAGAGAATTGAATGTTGAATAATTGTATGCCTGATACTGTATTTTATTTTCGTTAATGCATTCGACTTCTTAAAAGGGCCATATCTATAGCACAGCAATAATAAAATAATGAATAATAAAGGTTAATGGAAAGGTTAGGAGTGTTCCAGCATGTCCATATTCGAAGTCTATTGCCTCCTTTCGAGTTTATCCGAATCTCCCATTAGCACAAGTGAAGTGGCAGTGAGCTTCTTCCCCTTGTCTGCTCTGCCTGCAGCACCCACAGCTCCTGAGGGTTTTTTAATCTGCTCCTCATAGTGCCAAACAGCTGGGTTGAGCTTATGCAGAAGTGATTGTGGGAGAGGGAACTACCATCACCTGCAATTAAGGTGAATCCAAAGCTGTATTTTTTCTCTGTTCCCAAACTATATGGGGAGCCACAAAGGAAGATTTGATTTGTGTATTAATTTAATTGACTTTGGTTTGACCCTAGGCCAGACAGGAACAGGGATGCATTGCTATTGCCCCTTATTTAGTTGTAAACTAACCCTGCTAAAACATCTTTACTGTGTTTTGATATACGAAATATGTGTGGGCATGCATATTATAATGCAATATTTCTGTATTACTTTTAATCCTCCTGTGCCTGGACATTTACAAGTCTTTCCTGTCTATGTGACAATATTTTCACAGAATCACAGAATGTCAGGGATTGGAAGGGACCTTGAAAGATCATCCAGTCCAATCCCCCTGCTGGAGCAGGAACATCTAGATGAGATTACACAGGAAGGTGTCCAGGTGGGTTTTGAATGCCTCCAGAGTAGGAGATTCCACAACCTCCCTGGGCAGCCTGTTCCAGTGTTCTGTTACCCTTATTGAGAAGAAGTTTCTTCTCAAAAGCAAGTAAATGTAATTATTATTTTGTATAATTCATAGAAATCAGATGAACACTGCACAAGACATATAAAAAGAACTATGGTAATGTCACTCTTGGAATTTGTTAATTTGATTAGGCATTATGATAGACACGTAATAGTGCTATTACTCTGAGGAAGGAAAAGGTGAGCTGGAGAAAGGAGGAAACTGGAAGAAAAGGGAAAAAAAACATGGAAACAATAAATACCAGGGAAAGGGAAAAAGCATCTGCTTTGACAGAAATCTTCTCAGCTTTTGCCCTGAGAGTGCAATCAATCTTACAGGCCCAAAATCTTTGCTAGGGCTGATGCCACTGGCCTGTGTTTCATGTGGGTACTGGGTCGTTTATTACCACTGTTTTGACATGTTATGTGGTCCATGATTTATCACTACTGGAGGGAAAATTATCTTCCTCTAAACAGGAATTTAAGGATAACCAATATGCACACTAGGCTAACAGGCATGCAGAATCATATGTGTGCCCCACATGGCACTAGGCAGGAAAATCTGTCTGCGTGCAAGTTGATGGAGGTGTAGGTGTTGACCCAAGTGGGGCTACATTTTCAGTCTGTAGCACACACGTGGTTGTCTGTTGCACGTGTGTTGAAATATGTGTATAACTTACAGTAGTTCTCTGCATTGCCATATGACAGACAGAGGGATATTGAAAGTGTATTTAGTATTCAGTTTGTTTATGTTATTCAGATCGTATCTCTTGTAACTGAGGGCTTTAGACCTTTAGTGTAGGGAAAATACTGATTGTATAGCTATGGATGATCGAAAAAGACACATGGTTAACTTCTGGTTTCCACCTCTGTGACCCAAAACCCCCTTTGGGCACAGGCCATGGTTAAAGATGATGGTATTTTTTCTTTCTGTGCTGTCTTTCAGGTTGGGGCCCATGGTACCCCATCAGGCCAGGCAGGTGGAGCTGGGCACTTTGTTCAGTGGGGTTGCAGAACAACGCGCAGCAATGAACCACATTGCTCCAGCACACCTCAGGTGTTTTCCACCCGTGGGCTGAAGGGGAGCAGATGAGGCACTGGAGGCTCTCCCCTAACTGCGGTCGCTCCCGGCCCTGGGCGCCTGGGGGGGCAGCAGCAGCCCCTGTGGAGACGGGGCTGGGGAAGGCAGGTGCTGTTCCCACGACCAGAGCGCAGCTCCCAGGAGTGGAAGGCGGGGTCAGGAAATTAGCAAAGGTCAGCCAAGTCCCGCTGGCTCTTCCTAATCCTCTTTTCCACCCACAGCCCCTTGAAACTCCCCTGATTCCTCCCAGCGCGGTGTCCGGGGGAGTTGCTCTACTGCTGCAGGATTGAATTTATTTTGCTCGCTTCCAAACTATGCTTCTGCAGAGTCTCAAGTCAGCTTTGTTTCAGCTGGTGTCGAGCAACACACAGGAGAGATGAGGCTCTATTACACTGGTTTGTTTTTCTTTTCCTTTTCTCTCCTTTTTTTTTTTTTTTTAACCTATTTTTGGTTTTGCTATTTTGACAGGAAATCTTGCTCCTTTCTCTCTTGCATAAGTATGAAGTAACCCTGTGAAAACAAATACAGTTACTTGTTGTTTACATGTGTAAAACCGAAAGGACGGTTTTGCTGATCAAGTTAGTTCTTGCTCATCTGAAGACTAGAGTTGTATAAAGAATTTATTTATTTGTATGCTGGCCAAACCAAAAAATCAACAACAATAAGAATATTTCTTTTGGTCCACCCAGAATTAAAATGTGTCAGTTTTCTCAACAAACAGCAACAAATACACAAATTTGAAAGAAATGTCATTTCAGGTCAGAAGGCATTTCATTTAGGCTGTTTACCATTCATTAAAACTGAATATAGGTAAATTTCAAATGGAAATCTTATTGTAAAATGAGAAGTGGAAAGCTCCTGTTTAGAAAACATCAATATGATCCTTTCTGATATTTCAAAATGTATCTTTTGATCCAAGAATTTCATTCTGCTCTGATAAAGATTGTTCCACGTAGGGAAATTAGAACAAGCTTTTTGATACTGATGATGCTTCCATATAGAGGACTGGAAAGGTTAAAAACTGGTTAACTCACAATCTTCTTAGATATAGCTGGAGAGTGTACTTTTTGGTTTTGGCTTTACACAAAGCATCCAGGCATTAAACCAAATTAAAATATATAGACTACAGTATCAAGGGAAAGTTTTATCCAAACCAAATTTAAATAAATTCATGCATCTCCCTAGGTTAAAGCATCAAATAAACAAATAATTTTGCACATATGTAATTGTCTCAACGTTTTGTCGTTTCTCTTCCGCTTTTAAAACAATAAGACACAAATGTGGATAAAATCATCTCACTCTTCCCACTCTAATTGAACATCTTTTTCCAAGTTCTTATGCTGAAAAAAGAAATGTTTCTTAGGAATTAGTGATTAAAACTATAGAGAATAAGTGTTTTAGTGCTCTAGTTAAGGAAAAATAAACAACTGCATTAGCTAATCTGAGTTCAAATAAACAGATGCATAAGCTGGGCTATTTCAAAGCAATGCAGAACTGAACAGAGACCATTAACACTCAAAACACTTCATAAGGTTCAGAGCTGGTTAACCTCTTCAAGACAAAATGTGCCTAGATATTATATGGTTGCACTGAAAGAGTGAGGAATAACTCCCCTATATAGTGGCAAACTGTAACTGCGGATCTGCTGAGCCTGTATGCTGGTCTGGAAAGCAGCTCACATTAACTTAATTTTAAAGATGAAGAGAACTAAAAATCTGATCTCGCTTTTTGCTCACTGGAGCCAGCAAAGCTGGCTGGTCATAGTGGTGTCCGATGCTCTTTTGACTCTTAGCAAAAAATCTAAATTTTCAGGAGCTTTAGCTCCCATGTGCTAGAGGAAGACCCTTTCAGATATTGCCCAAATTTTGTGCTGTGGTATTCATTCTCGCTTGTTCAGCATTGTGTTTAAATGATTCATGGCTCATGACAAAAACTGTCATGGTTTGTAGGAAAATCTTGGCTACCTGCACAGCTTGGTAATAGAGGTGGAAAGCACAAAGTCTGTCTTTTGGTGTATTGTGGATTTTAAAACATCTCTGCAGAATGTCCCAATTCTATTTGCTGTTCCCACAACAACAACAACAAAAAAAAACAGCCAGAAAAAATGAGGTTCATATTCCAGTGAATTTATTTTGAAATATGTGTGTGTGTGTTAAATACAGAGCCATTTGAACTAGCAAAGGACTGAAAGAGTTGTATATAGGTCTCAGAACTCACAAGAAATAAAAGGGCCTCATCAGGTACAACTGTTGATATCCAGATAGGAAACAAAAGGCCTGACAAAGTCTTCATTCTTGCATTGATTTGCAAATGTTTTACATTCAAACCAGCATGGATTACTTTGTACAGATTTTTAATTCGATCAGTTATCTTCATAGCTTTATAAAATAATTCAGCATAATTGTCCAACTTTTGATATTTTAGTTTACTGAAGTTTCTGAAAAGCAACCAAACAAGAATTTATTCCTCAGATGCCCATCCCAGGTTTCAAACAGACTTCTGTACATTCAAGAGAGGATTTGGGGTGCTTTAGCCAGCACTATGTAATTACACATCGGAGCATAGACATGATCAATAAGGTTTCTAGTTACAGATGTCACTATTGAAACCTTTACAATTGACATTTGCACATATATAACATTACCAAACAGTTTACAGTATTCCCCACACTGTGAATGCTGCTGTAAAGATAATTCGGTAAAAGTTAGAATTGTAAGGATTTTAATTTGTGTATTCCTTAATATGGAGTCTCAATGCTGTGATTTAAGGAACTCCCAATAACTGCAGAAGCAGCAGGGGGCTTTGCATGGGAAAGGAAGAAAAATAACATTTCTTTTAAGAGCCCCTTAAAACTTTGTTCCACTTACAAAAAGCTCTACAGTCCATGCTATTATAGCCTAAATAATCTCTACTATAACTCCAAATTTACATATTGCAGTTACTTATATTTTGCTCTTATAGAAACACCTGTTTTAGAATAATTTCACTTGGAAATTTCAGTTCCAGGGTTTGACAAAAATAGCCGTAAGAACTCCTGATGTTTTTGAAGTCAGAGCTTTTCAAAATGTTTTTACCTTTGCCAGTTTGTACAGCCCATTTAAAAAATATGCGCTAGTATTGGAGAAGCCCAGCTGTGCTGAAATGATAAACATGACCAGGGATGTTTCAGACTGTGGCTGACCTCTTCAAAATGCAGGATTGTGGCTTGACTTTTTAGGCAAGGGGAGAGCAGCACTTCTGTCACACTAGGGTCTTCCTGCATTGTTCTAGGTGGGTACTCACCGGCTTCCAAAATGTGGGTCCAGGGAATGACTGCACAACATTAGGAAGCCTTGAGCTACCTCATCTGAAATGTGGTATCTGCATCACCCCACAGACTGCAGTGTAGACAAGCCCTGAGTGTGTTTGAGTTGTATAAACATAACCACAAGCTAAACAGTTCCATTGTTCAATACAGATTTCCACTATGCTTGGAAACTGATTTATAAATGCCTTTTCATAAAAGCATCCTAAGGGTAATGGATGCATAAAATACATCGGCTCCATTATCAAGGAGTAGATTATCCCAGCTGAATACACAGTATCAGGGTTTCCCGATTTGTATATAATCTACATTCTTAACATTTTCCTGGAGTGCTGTTAGTTTGGGTTAGCAGGACTTATTGTACTCTCAGCGTTGAAAGATGAATAGGCCTATCAACCAAACAGCATAATAAATTTGTTAGGCTGCGCATGTCGTGCTCCACCTCTCCCTCGTTCTTCATCATGTATAATGTAGCCTAATGCAATATGACAGCTGTTAGCAGAAAAATGGTGCAGCAGCCATAAAAAAGTGATTTATATCTTATTACCAAAGCAGCTAAAATTAAGAAGCTGGTGTTTGGGAGGGCAGCAAAGAAGTGAAATGTGAAACAGGGCATATATATATATTTATATATATATTCATGAAACATAGGAAGCTGTGAAATGTTTAGACTGACAGTGAAATTCTCACTGGGTATCCACCACAAGGTCCAACTAATAAAGGGGGTAATTGGTGGTGATGGTTGTGGATGTTCAGAATTGCCTACATGTCACAGCTGCTTATGCTGGAGTATCAGAAGCATGTTAAATGAATCTCCTGACATGAACCCAAAGATCCTTACTACCAAAATGACATAAGAAAGCCTAATTTAAGGTGGCAGCTGGCAGAAAAAACAACATATCAAGCAGGAAAGTTGTTCTTAACAGCCACAATGCAGAGAGGAAACAGTGGGATGGGAGAAATAACGTGGGCCTCATTCTCTGCTTCTGCTGGTGTATATCCACCAGTTTAATGCTGCAGTCATGGATTTGGGATTTCTTCCTGGGTGCTGAAACTATGAGCATCAGGGAAAATTCTGTATTTGGTTTACAACATACCTAATGTGAGTAAAAGTGATCGAGTAACATCTTGTAAGTTTTGCCACTGAACGATGTAACACATTCATCTAAGACATGGTGAATTATAACTACCATGTCAGATCACTCCTTGGTTTCTGTTCAACATACACTGTGTATATATACTGTAAACACACATATGTCTATGTACGTATATATCCAGGCTGCTGCTGCTAAGTATGATGGTTTTGGTTGGTTCTGTGGGTGGCACTCTTCCTTCTGAGTCAGTACTAAACTAGTGCTTCCTTCCATGGTGCTTAATGAAGAGTGGAATACAGTCAGGTCAGAGAGGTTAATAGCCCTACTTTTGTGGAAAGTGCCGGGGGATCTCTATTAGCATGTAGTGAGAACCTCACATTAAATACCCTCTGAAAGACAGACTGAGACCTGATCACAGTCACAGGCTGGGGTGTTGCTGTAATGCAAAAATAAGGGGAACCATGCTACATATTTCAGTGACTAAGTTGTCCTGCTCCCTTATTTACCAGGTGCAGTAAAATTGTGGAGTTACAAAATAATAACCAAAGGTAGGATGGCTGGAAAATACTAGAGCTTCTCTTTGGCATTTTGGTTTAAATAAAGTCAGAGAAGCAGCTTTCACCTGGTAGTGTGTAGCCATGTTGTAAATAATCTGGGATGGGGATCTTCAGGCCCATAGATACCTTACTCTGGGTACAATAAGCACTGAATGAATTGGAGTAAGTGAGACCTGTGGCAAAAATGGACATGTTTTGTGCCACTGTTAGAAGACTACTTTGGACAACAATTCCAGTCCTTTCAGGGAAGGGCTATGGTTCCTATGCATTAGATGTCCTAAGTGAATTCTAGCCACTGGGTGACCAGCATGGAGCTTATTTCAACAGGATGTTTCGTTTTGGGATATCTATGGCAGAGTGAAACACCTAGGAGGACTCCATCGTGTGAAGCCCTGTTGGGCTTTTGCCCTTTTTGCAACTCAGTGTGGCTAGAAGCTGCACTCTCACGGCTACATGGGCCTCTGTGAGATGACAGCCACTGCAATATAGGCATCAAAGAAGTTCGTGTGACTACAGGATTAGGTACAGGTTTTGCAAATGCCATCAGTGCCTTAATATTGTCCTGGAGAAGCCTTTGTAACCACAGAGCATTTCTGTACCTAACTCTATAGAGGCCTAGTAGATCACTGCTACCACACTGAATTTTTCAATCACAGTTTAAATCACAACCAAGTCCTCAACTAAGCATTTCCTAAGGGCATCAGTAACACATCATCCTCTAACATCGTGCTGACCAGTCTCCTCAGGCTTCAGCTTCATACGTGACTCCAGCCTTCCTGTCCAATGCACAAGGAAGCCTTTTTGCATGTGCAGAGGAGCCTGATCCTGCTAGCCCGTTGGTCATGACTTCTGCCTCCACAGGAGACTTGGGAATTAATGTACCAATCCCTGATACATGCTCACATGTTAGAAGACCATATATGACTTTTTGCAGCATTTCTGGATGCCTAGGGGAAGGAGCATGGCTTTGCACCGGCGTGGACTGGCTTGCTACAGCATCATGCCAAGCAGCTCATGCTGCTTCTGCACCCACAATTGACTTTGTCTCTGCCCTGAGCACCCTGCGTAGGGAGCCTATAGCTCCTAAATATGGCAAAATGGCTTAGGAATGATCCTGTCCTACTGAGGCAAGGGACCAGAAGTGACGAGAAACACTTGCACACCCTGGTAGGAATTCTTAGGAGAAAGACTTAGCAATGACAACAGGATTCATCCCGCTGCCTCCATGGGATTGAGATGCCTCATAATTTTGTCTCTTTGCCATAACTGTTTTCACAAGCTGCATGATCAAATTGTACTGTGTAATAAGGGTACCATACTGTTAAACATAAACTTTTCATGAGTTTCTCTGCAATATCTCTATTACAGGATCCAAAACACTATCTTCACATTTCTGGTAAACAAATAAACAATACAAACATTCATAAATCCTTCTGTTAGTCAACACTGAAATAACACTGTTACATTTGTCATAAACACATTTCACTCACTGGTTATCTCCTGAAAAGTGTGACTTTTTCAGTTGTCCAAACTAGATGTTCAGACTAATTCCAAGCACATGACAGTTTGTCAGATAATAAGATCTAACATTGGTATGGCCTGTTACCTGAATAGATTCCAAAAACTGGGCACAGACCATGTTAGGAATCACTTCAGCTGTCATTGCTTAGTGGTAATCAAGGTGAGATGAGGTAACTTTTAAATAGCACAAAGCAAGATTGCATGATAATGTAGGTCAAAAAGTGAGTAATATGTCACATAACTGAGATGTTAGATGAGCAGAATATAGTGAATGTAGAACAGCAAATGCCATGCATCACTGTCATCATTCTAGATACTTTTAGACTAACCATTTCTTGCAGTATGAGTAAAGAAAAATGTAAGCATTGCTGCCAGAAACAGCTTCTGCAAAGAGAAAGTTTGATGGCAAAGGACGCTTTGTATTTTGATAGCTACTGCTTAAAACGTGTTTGCAGATACAAGGTACGATGCGTGTACAGATATTGGAAATCTGAAAAACTCTCAAGAAGTGTAACAGCTTTAATAACTGCAGTAGAAAGAAGTGATTCCTGCCCATTACAGAAAGACTTTTTGCCCAAATATAAAAGGGCATGTGATATCAGAAATTGAAGCAGTGCAGGCAAATGAGAGCAGGCTGTACTACTTTGTTTGTCTTTCCTTTTTGAAATAGCTGTGCAGCACACATGGATCAAAGCAAAGAGTTGTGTATGTGGCTGCAGTCTCTACCATTTATTCTTTTAGGCCAAATCAGACAAAAAGTGTTGCAAAACTGGACAAATTTTGCCAAATACTCCTAATCCTCAGGAATTATGATTAGGTGAACTTGTTAAAAATAAATTACATAAAAATATAATGGTTGTACTAAGCCATCATTTTCTTGTTACTTAAATGTTATATATTAGCTTGGTCAAGCATGCTGCTGAAAGTGTACGTTTCTACCCATTTTCCATCTTTTAGTGAAAATCTGTGGTTGGTTCTGTGTCATTCCAGCTTTGCACAAATCACTAAAATGTCAAATACTTTCCAACAACTACCTTGGTGGCTGCAAAGCTTCTTTTGAGGGAAGCACCATAGCTACTTTGTTTACAAAAACAAGGCATAGGACCACATGTAATCTTGCATCTAAATGAAAAAATATGAAGTTTATATGCAGCTTCAGTTCCAGACCAGAATTTTTATACTGGTATTCAAAATCTGTCTTGTTCTGCTTGCTATATCTTACAATACATCTCTGACCTCCTGCCTCTTTACTCTCTTGCCTGCTAACTGTACAGACAAGCATTGCCAGGATAGCCTGAGAAGTAGCTTTATATGCTACTTCCACCCCAGCGTTTTCTCCAATAACACCCTGAACATCCTTGCAGCAATCCAAAATTAGGGAATTTCTTCAACAGGTGGAACTGAGTTGTGATGCCTCTATTCCCTGCTGACTGAAAGCACCTGGGCTTGGGTGCAGACACCAGAACGCTTTTTGGGGATTACTGTGCCTATACTTATGTACCTTTTTGGTTTTATGTACCTTTTTGTTTTTGTAGCTGTCTTCAAGTGTTCCATAATGAAGGATATTTATGCCTTTGTTCCAGAGTTTGCTAGGTCCTAATTTCAGTTATACTTGCCTACATCAGAAATAATTCTAATGTGATAACTCCAAATCTCCTCTGGTGTCCTCAATATTAAATCTGACTCACTTCTCCCATACCTAGTCTTTAAAATAAAATCTATTCTTTTTCTCCTTAAAACTATCATTATGTTCTACTGTACCTTAAATGTAGTATTACTTTGAAAAAAAGCGTAAAAATGACATTTCAGGGTTCTATATTTGTCTGACAGTTGTTTCCATAGCTGAAGTGCTCATTTTGTAAGTTAAAAAGCTGTCTTTCCTAACATCTGGCCCTGCAAACCACACAGGGTATTAAGATTTGAGCTACTGACACACCATCATCATGTTCTGCAACCAGTATAGGCCTCCTTATATTGTAAAGCCTCTTTTTGTAGCACCCTGTCTTCTTCAGTTCATGCCTTTTGTGACACTGCCAGGCCCTTTGCTTTGCATGAACATGTTACAGATCTAAAGGATCACATTTTGCAAGGAAAATACACACTGCAGAATAAAATACAGCTCAGGCTTCATGTTAGAATGGCAGAAATAATTGGTATTAATAGCAGTAAAACTTTACTTCTCTTACCAGCTACAAACATAGACCCACTTGGGGTCATTCTTTGGGGGCCAGATTTGAGACACAGCACTTTTAGCACGGAGATCTGGTCACCATTCTGCTAAATGTACCAGGAAGGCCTTAATTTGATCTCAAAGGAATGTCTAAGAAATTTAAAGTGGTACCTCTCAGTTTTGCAGAAGTGGTGATTTGTTCGGCTGCTTTGGCAGGAAATGTGTTGCTAAGAGTGCACAGGCAGCACTTGGCTGGGGAAGGGTTAACTGAAAATGGTGGATGTAGCACATTATGGCACCAAGCGAACTTCCACATCTCTTTGCAATCCAAGGTCTGTCTTTCATTTTCTTTTATAAAATGTATCAAACAATTTGGCATTGAAAGTACAACTTTTGTCATATTGAGAATAACAACGTGTTATAAGACAAAGGAACAAAGGCTGGGAGTTGAGGGAAATTTAAAAAAAGGGAAGAAACAAAGAAAAAAGGAAGATGTGAAACAGTTGTGTTTAGTTTGGAAAAAAAAAAGAAAAAAATTTTAAAAAGCAACCAACAAAACCAAAAAACAAAACCAAAACCCCACTTCATCTTTCCCCTCCCTCCTTGTCTTTCTTTTAATATCCTTGAAAATGCAACATTTGGAAAAAGCTACATGTGTCTAAATTTAGGCACTGTGTTACTTTACTCTGCATTTCTTTATCACACTTTAGTCATCCATACATAATTTTGTAGAAAGTCTATGTGGCAGGCTGAAGCATGTCTTATTTTATAAATATTTATTACCCAGTGGTGTGTTCCTATCTTTGAAGTTACATCCACTGCTCCATTTCAGTATGTTCTCTCCTTTTCCCTATTAAAAAAACAACAACAAAAAAAAACCTCTTTTCAAACTCTTTTCAAACAATTTTGTTTATGTGGAAATAGTATTAAGACTATTTTAATTTTGGGTTTAGCCTCATCTTTGTTTTAGCTTGCCTTGCTTCCCCTCTTCCCTACCCCCCTTCCTTTTCTTTTTAGATAGTGTAGGCCAGGAATAATAATGTAAGCAACATAATCTCTGTTGCTGATGCATGAATGCAGCAAGGCAAACCTGACCATTCATAAGCTGATTTGCCGGTCTATCTGTCTCCCCAGGGATGCATGTGGTTTGTGCAATTGAAAGAGCAGCTAGGAGGACTTGAACTTGATCTTGAAGGAAATAGTGACTGGCCTTTGAAGAAAGCATGGAGATAATCATCACAGGCTGTAGCTGCTCAGCCATGAGAATAATAAAGTTTTGTGATTTAAGAGGAAGGAATCTTAAAAACATGTATTTAAAACAAAACAAAACAAAAGCCTAACTGCTGTCTTCAGCTACCTAATGAGAGTTTCTGTTTACTCTGAAGTCTGCCATTCTTTTTGACAGCCCAAACCATCTTCCAGCTATACCAACCCATCTAATAAGCCACAAACCGTGTCTTGCCTAGTAATCCCTTGCACTTCTTACAGATGATGAGCATTTAGCCGACACTGTTCTTTATAATGCTCAAGTCCCTTTCCAGAGAGGATGCTCACTTCTGTGCATGTGAAGTTGGGATTGTTTTCTGGTACACGTGTCCTGTGTTACCTCTGTAATTTCCCGTTGTTAATACTGATATCTGCGCCATCAGCCATTGCCTTTGCTATTTTGATTAACTCAGTATCATCAGGAGACTTTGTCATCTGACTTTTCATGCTCATAGCACAGACCCTTATGCAGAGACAGACACTAATGACATCTCTGCATTTCCTTCATCTCTTTTAATTAAAACTATTAAGTTATGTGTGTGCTGCCTTCTTTATCCCTTGCTGGATCGGTTTCTTTAGGAAAAGTTAGTGGGGGTCTTTATAAATTCCTTCTGGAAAATCCAAGCTGACTATATCAGCATGTTTTCCTTTCCATGAACTTGTTGATTCCTTCAAAGAAATGAATCAGGTTTTCCACATACAAAGCACACATTGACTTACTGCATTTATCTTACTTGATCTTTTAACTCATTTTTAGGTATTGTGGATTTTGCAGGGTACTCAGATTCTTTTCTAACCTTCTTGTAATATGTTTTTAGAATTAACTTGCTGACATTTCTGTTCTTTTCTATTTTTCTCAATTAAATATGACTTTATCCTCCTGACCCATCATACTGGCTTTTGGGGTCTTTTTCAGTACTGTGCCTCTAATGCAGTATCCTTAAATAGTCTGCAAACTGCTTTGAAATATTTTACCCTTTCAGCTGTTCCTTTTAATTTCTTGAAGTTTTCATTGTTTTTTTCAGTTTCTCTTTCTGAAAATGCACTCTGCTGTAGCAGAGGTAGGTAGACAGAAAGATGGCCAAGCACAACTTACCTTTTTGTTGTAACTGTTGTATAGTTACTGTTTCAGAACAATAATTTCATAACAGATTGAGCCAGGTTCTGCACAGCGGTTTGCTGCTTCTCTTGTGGACTCCCTGCCTAGCTGCTCCCTGAAGAGGTCATTTGTGACAGCAAAAAATTTAATCACAGAATCACAGAATGGTTTGGGAGATAACCTAGTCCAACCCACCTGCTAAAGCAGGTTCACCTAGATGATGTTACACAGGAATGTGTCCACGTGGGTTTTGAATGTCTCCAGAGAAGGAGACTCCACAGCGTCCCTGGGCAGCCTGTTCCAGTGCTCTGTCACTCTCATAGTGAAGAAGTTTCTTTTCAAATTTAACTGGAACCTCTTGTGTTCCAGTTTGAACCCATTACCCCTTGTCTTACCATTGGTTGTCACCGAGAAGAGCCTGGCTCCATCCTCGTGACACTCATCCTTTATATATTCGTAAACATTAATAAGGTCACCCCTCAGTCTCCTCCAAACTAAAGAGACCCAGCTCCCTCAGCCTTTCCTCATAAGGGAGATGCTCCACTCCCTTAATCATCTTTGGCACCCTCAAAGTAAAAAAGTTTCTCCTTATATTCAGATGGAACGGCCTATGCTTCAGTCTGTGCCTCTGCATCTTGACCTGATGTGACAGTTACTGCATGAGAGTAATTGAAACCACTCTCCATTGCTGCCTTTGCTCTCCCTGCAGTCCCTCTGCCATTCCCCAGGGGCTGCAGACCCTCTGGGTACCTGGGCTGGGTCACCAGCAGGGCAAGTCTAGGACTGCGCTTCTCCTGTTTGGACCTGGAGTTTCTATTCATAGAGAATGTCTCCTATTTGTTGACATAATTAACTTATTTATCTGATCTCTGTCCTTCCTGCCTAGACATGTGGGGGTGGCAAAAAGCCTGGGCCTGAGAGTATTTTCTTAGGCTATGGAAATACAACTGGAGAAGTGAAGCCTGAAGTCTAAACCTAGAGCCAATTTCGCCACAACAGCTGTGTACAAATGACCAGGCTGTCCACTGAAAGCGTGAGAAAGGAGTAGGATTTGCACAAAAAGGTATGCATTTGAAAGCATGACAGATATAAACCTGATTCATACTAAGGTAACTTGCCAGCGCTGAGACAGGCCTGAATTGCTTCTGAGGGTTGTGTCATGTGCTAGAAATTTCAAAAAAAATGAAATAGTTTGATTTGTTGCTTGTTAACCAATTTGTCTGCCCAGTCTTTAGATAGATCTGTGGCCTCTGTACACATTCAGGGTGGTAAAGCAGTGACTCTTTGCTACCTGAAAGTGGTTCTGTATCTTTTTCCTGCATCACACCATTTCTGAGGCTGGCATGACCCTGGGAAGGGCTGTGTCAGTGAAGCAGAAGACACACAGATCAGCTGAGAACTAAGATTCAGACATTTGAATAGGCTCCTTATGTAGAAAGACCCTGTGAAATTGCATTCTGTAACTGGTGAGTTTTCTACCTTTACCTTACTTTAGGTTATCTTCACATTTTTCAAAGGCAATCAACTCTGATCACTCTCACATGCAGTTCATTAAAGTGTCCATGTTGTCTATCATATTTGCTATTTTATACTTGGTGATCTTTCTCGAGTAGGACTTAATTTTACTTTCAGTTAGGCCATCCAGGTCTGTAATCACACCCTGCTGACTTCATTAAGATCAGGCCCAGGCCTATAAACTGCATCCTAATGCAGCTATAAGAGGCATTCTTGTGTGTGCAGAAGTCGTGGAGGAGCAGTCTGCTGAAGAGCCCCTCTAGGGACCTCTGCTAGTATCTCTTGCCAACTTTCCTCTGAATGTTTTTCTTGTTTGAATAAAGCTGCTATGTTGGTTTTGTCTGCTGTTATAAGAAATTTGGGAGGCCATGACTCTGGTGGTATACATTTCTGCCTTCTCCGAAACAGAATAACTTTCTCAAGCAATAGAGACTGGATGAGTTAGACATATTCAATAATTGTTATGCTGCTTCCTGATGTGGTGGTGTAATGTGTACACTGAAGTTGCCGCTGTGTCCGTAAGCTGTAGTGTCACCATTTACAGACAAAATAAACCCATTCCCTCACACAGTCCTCAAAAGAAAAGACAGACAGTATCTACTCAAGTGGACCTTTCTCCCAACCCTTCCACCTCGGGTGCTCGGAGTTGCTGGCTGTTAGAGGGGAAACCTCACCATCCACTTAACCCTGTCCTGCAGAAAGTATTTGGGATGCTCTAGCAGCTCATGATTTTCTGCACTATTTTGAAATTCTAGCAAAGCTGATGAGAAGCAACAGTAGACAGGAGAGGTGTGATAAAATTGTGATAAAGTGCGATATAGCTCTTTTGAAACCATGAAATGCCCAGAAGTCATAGAAGCTGAGCGGCAGGTATTTGCAAGCCATGGATTTGATCACTGTGCTGTATTTTCTATCAACAGCATAAGGGAGGACAGTCACTCTGAGCCCTAGGCTGTGCTTGAAATCAGTCTGTGGTTCTATTTCAGGGAGACAGACAAACTTAGCTAAGAAAGGGATCACTGAGGGCAGCCAGTGAGATTACCAAAACATAGAGTCTGTCAACCCTGTGACAAGCATCCAAAGAATCATCATATATGCTGAAACTAACCCAGTGACTCAATAGCCTAAGCAGCAGCTTGAAGATGAACCTCTAAGGTAGGAAATCCACACCAAGTAGACACCATCTGTGTTTTGCAAAATCACTTGGTGTTATCTGCCTTTGTACATTATTAGCTTGGTCAAATTCATTTAGGACAGGGGATTTTTTTCAGTTTTAGCAGATTGTTCTGCTCATGCAAAAGGCAGCTTTGGTTCCACTGTTCTTTTCAGATGGGGTATTTCAACAAGCCTGTACAATAGCAACCGTTCTCAATAGCTTTCTTAAAGGAAAAAGAAAATTAAATAGCTGGAGAAAATGGAAAAAATCTGGATAACACCATGCAGTACTGCACTATATGTCATGCCAGAGAAAGGTTAACTCACCATTTTAAACCTGAAGTGTAAGCTTCATTTATACAAGGTTAGTACAATAGCAGTTGGAGTCATGTAGCCTTTATGATTTTCTTCTCTTAGAGCAAATTTCAAATCCAGTTGGATTTGTCGTTCCCGGCAATAATAATAATAATAGTGATCATAACAAAGGAAAGGAAGCAAATATTCAGTCATGTCTTAATTATATGCAAAACAAAGGCTTTCTCTAGCTCTGATTGCATTGATTTGTTGAAAATTTATTCTCAGTAAGAGGAAAGAAATTCACTTTTCCAGCCTTTGTAGAAAAGCTTTCTGTGCCTGATTATTAAAAGGCTTGCTTATAGCTGTGGTGGCCTGTGCTTGAGCACCATGCAAATAATCTGTCTAAAGATCAACCTAAAAATTCTTGTTCCCTGATTCTCACCCCACTGGAATGTAGCAGGAATCCATTTATCACCGTAGGAATGCAATGGCTGGTGAAAACCCTTCATAAGTTCACTTTACTTTCTAATATGAGGATATTCAGATAATTTCTCACTCAGACCAGGGATCAGTTGCCTGTGACCAGGCCTCTAATCAATTTAAAACCAGCACATGTGAACTGACAGCCTTGTGATTTTGTCTCTGTAATAGAAATTCTGCTTTTATCTGTGTAAATATCTAATTCTGGATTATTCAAGGGAATTGTGGTGATGGTAGTTGAGGACCTAACAGCCTGCAGGCAAAGGGAAGTTGCAGTTGGCTTTCGCTTTTGTATTTGGTGCATTTCACAAGGAGAAGTGAACAACCTAAAATTCCATTACATATAGGGCCATGAATTCAAATGACCATTTAGCATAGTCACACCAAAGGGAAAGGCATCACACCATTCAAACCAAAGAGACACCCACATATTTCACCTCCAAGGCTGATTTTTTTTCTGTAATTTCCCCAGCTCTCATGAATTTCCCAACCAAGAACGTGTATTAAGGGACAATTACACAATGCTTGGTGAAACTCCCTTTATTTATTTCACTTGTGTTGTTGCTGTTGTTGTATAAGAAAGAGCAAAATAACAAAAAGAACAAAGTAAAATAAAATAGTAGGTGACTCAAACATTTTTAACATGTTGAAATCTCCCTCCAAATGCAAAGATTCTTCCTTCCTTCCTTTCTTTTTCTTTCTTTCTTTCTTTGCATTGATTTCTTTTTCTTTCTTTCTTTCTTTCTTTCTTTCTTTCTTTCTTTCTTTCTTTCTTTCTTTCTTTCTTTCTTTTTTTCTTTCTTTCTTTCTTTTCTTTGCATTGATTTGCACAAGCATTTTTCTCTGTGAGCCAAATACATCTCTGGTATAACTTCACTGAAGTCACTGGACTTACACCAGAGGTGGTTTTGGTCCTCTGTCCTGGGTAAATACAGTAGGAATAAATTGGTCACACAGGCAGAGTGTCTGGCAATAAGTGCACTGAGTGGTCCTGGCAAACCAATAGGAAAGATGTAAAATAAAAATCTCAAACAGGTCTTTATTTAACATAGGGCCTAAAAATCTACCGGGAGCTGATGAATACTGCCCACTAACTGTACAAAGTATAGGTAGCATGCCTTCCAAATATCAAAATACCAGACGGAATGCTGTGAAAATAAATAACTTCTAATATAAACAAATGAGAACATATCAAACTGTTACCTCTTTAAACATAATGTAAATAAAAAAAATACCAGTCCTTCTACACAATAAATATTAAGAAACCATTGACATAGTTGAAATGTACTCATATAAATTAACAACTTTAATTACATTAGCCGAACAGACATTGGTTAAAGCACTGCATGTAGTATGCAAAATAATAATAATAATAATAACAATAATAATAATATCAACAACAAAACACAAAATGATAAAAACAAAATAGGCTTCATAATATCTTGGCTTTCATAATTTATATATATATGTATATACATATATATATAGTTGTGTGTATATATACTGTAGATATATATATAATATGTATATATACATACATATATATATATCTTCAACCCATCGTCAATGTATTGTTTTTGAAAGTATTTAAATACAAAGAAACCCATTGAGAATTAACACAGATTCACTGTATCTCAAAAAATAAATAACTACATAACCCAGAAGTGTTGTTTGTTTCTGCCCATGAAAATGTTACTTATAGTTGTTCATGAAAGGTCAAATTATGATTTTGTTTACTCATACTGAAAACCTTTTTACTCCACATGTAATGCAGTGAGAGCAGATGAGGAGTAAAGCTTTTTTTCAGCATAAAGAAAGTGATTAGCATCTGATTCTTATACTGATGCACACTATTGACATGAGGTTTAACTTAAATAACTTAATTATTTCCATCACAACTCTTCTACCTATACTCCAGAAATAGATTTTGCTCACTTTACTGATGCTGACTGGTAACTTTCTAGGAAAGGAGACCCTCTGAAATCAACAGCATTGCTTACAGAGTAAGGCACTATTCCACACAAGTAACTATAGTCCATAAAAATTTTAATTTTGCACATAGACTTTACATATGCCTGAACTTCTCTACCTTAGATATATTGCTGCTAGCCTCTATGTAGCCTTGTGGCGTCACAGTTAAATGAACTTGGTGGCTTAAATCTGAACTAAATGCAAAAAAAACAGGTATATATAATGGAGTCCTACTTTGCAATGATTCAGTAAGACATTCTTTCTATTGAAGTCAATGACAAAACTCCCATTTCATTCTGTTCTACAGTTTTGGGCCCTAGATCAGTATTCTACTATGACATACGAGTGCAGAATAATTATAAGCATCTGTCAGCACTTCCTTTTGCTAAACCCCAAGAATACAAATACATTGAGCCCTCCCAAAGAAACATCTTAATGTGCACTTCTGCCAGTTTCTGAGGCCTTGTATCCAGTGGGCATCTGACGTGGAGAAGGGGAAAGACGATCAAATGTGGGCAACTGTGACACAAGGAGATTGCGGAGGTACTAAACAAATACATTTATGTGATTAAATATATACTGAAAATACCTTTTCAATATAAACAGGAAGTAGGTTATATGGAAAGGAATGTGTTAGTAGTTAAAAGCCTCTTTTTTTTGGTATAGTTATACCTGAAAGGAGAAGTAGTTTTTGAGACTACATGCCCTTGAACAACTTTTGAAATATGGTAACAATTTCTAATGCTATTTTAAGTACATGCAGATCTAATTAAATCAAATTATTGGGGGTGGGGTGTTTTGCTGGAATCAGTCAGTCTTGATTAACATCCCAATTTCATATTTTATTTTATCATATAGTTTTTCATTTCCTCCTACTTTAAATAACTCTGACCACAAATCAAAACCCCATGACTGTATCTAGAGATTGGAGGGAGAAACCTTTACAATTTGTGACTAGTGTATATGCACAAATGAAAGCTAAAAAGCAGGGCTTAGGAACAGTTACTTATTGATTTGAAAACCTTCTTCTCTTCTTGGTGTATCTATCATGATAATGCTCACCACATCTAATATCCTATTTTCTTTCCTCACTTGGAAGTTGTCTCAAGCTAGTTTCATGTTTTCCAGGGCCAGTTCCCATTCACCGCATAAAAGCTGGTATTGAACTCAGCATCAGACTTCTTTTTAAAGGCTGTTTCTGCTTTGGCTGGGAAAACTGTGAGCCTAAGCTTACTCTGCTTGCCACCAATGGGGCTGGGAAAACTGTGAGCCTAAGCTTACTCTGCTTGCCACCAATGGGAGTTTTGCCATTGCCATTTAGGGGAAGGTGCTGGGATTTCAGGTCTCCAACGCTCTCTAACTAAATACGCCTGAGAATAATTTTTACCAACATGAGCCATCTCATCTGCTTCCCTTGCAACTGCGTTCAGGGATCAATCATGATGCAAGCAGACGGGGGTTTAAATAATTGAATTAAGCAATGTTGTATGTGGTGCCATTCATTCAAAATCCTTTCTCTCTCTTCACACTGCCCACAGCAAAGGAACCTGTGAGACACTCTGGCTTACTTTTACTCATTTAAGTAGTTTTACTACTCTTGTAAGGAGACCAGTAGATGTCAAATAGCCTGTTGACATGAGTAAGGGTTCTGGGACAACATGCATCCAATTTTAAGGCCAAGTCTAAAGCCCAGTGAACTAAAAGGTACTCTCAACAACTCTCACAGACTATGTCTCTGCTCCTTCTGTCCTTCTGTTCCAGAGGCTGGCTCTGCCTCTAGAAAAATCAACAGTAATTCTACCACTTGCTTCAGTTGAAACAGGGCCAGAAACTTGGTTTATTTAAGTTATAAGTTAGTTGTGCATCTTTATTTATTTATTTATTTGTATTTTTCTGCTAGCTTTTGGTATCCCTCCCTTTCCCTAGGAAGAAAACACAAAAACCCAACAAACTTCTGCAAATAATTTAAATCAGAAAGCCTTGATATTTTACAGAATACTTTAGTGACAAATTTAGTGTTTACCCAAATGTTATAATTTTTTAAATTTTTTTTTTTTGCAAATTGCAAACAAGTCTGTAAAAAAAATGTATTGTATAAAAAAGTACATAAATGTATAGCTCATTAGCTGTACTATGCAATCTAAATACTGTGGAATAAATTAGATAGAAAACTTAGCTATAAGCATGTATGTTGATATCTATTCAACAGAGGAAAGGGCTTTTTTATTATTTTCTTTCTTTTTTTCTTTTTTTTACTTTTTTTTTTTTTAATCTCTATTGATACGTACAAATACAGACATGAGCCCATGCACACATACATACATATGCAGACACAGAGAACACCCACACACACATGCATCCATAAACAGTTTTGGCTGACAAAAAAATGAAGGCCCTGATTACACTGTTTAAACATGGTTCTCGCCATGAAGGTGCTAACACGCTATCCCTAGCCAATGTGACCGGGTTAAATTGTGCTATCTTTTTCTTTTCTTTTTTTTTTTCTTTTCTTTTTTTTTTTTTTTTTTTTTAATTTTTTATTTTCTTATTACCAACTGTGCTCTCAGCAAGGTGGGGAGCCGTGTTAGTGCTTCTTTCTGTGAGAGGCGTTTTGAAGCCTGTCCCATCAGAAGGCAGCTAACAGGGGCTTGGTCCTGCAAACTTGTGAGAGTCTGAAGCTTCAGGCTCAGGGTTATCAAACTCAGTGTAAACAGGGCCTAAAGGTTTCTCCCGTTCCCTCTTATCATCTCCCCCTACCCAAAGACAAATGTTGGAACTTTAACATTCTTTTAAATATGACAGCGATAGAATTTGTTTTAAAAACTATCTACCTGTGCCCTACGGGTTGGACCCTTCGGGTTAGGTGTTGACACTGAAAATCAGGTCTTACAGGTAACACGCAAACCCGTGAAGAGTTGTCGTGCTAGAGGGTGGTGGTTGAGACAGCCAGTCTTTTGCTGAAGACGGCATTTCAAACAGAAATCCTACCACAACTGCCATTTTCTTTGTATTTGCAGGGGTGACAGGCGGGCAGGGCCCAAGGCTGCTTGCAAATTTATATCAAGACTTTCGAAGTGTACACCAGCACTTTAGGTTTCTGTCACACAAATACCGTTTTGAACATGTAGCCTCCCACTTGGTAGTACAGACAATCTTTTAACATAACTGTGCTTTGCACACAAACATTCATTGTTTTAAGAACATTAAAGTGAAGCCAGAAGTGCTTATACCTTGCGTATACATACATATATACATACAGAAATATATACATATATGTATAACCCTTGTATAAAGTTGTTTCCCAGCCAATGCACAGTTGCTGTGCATCAGGGACAAGCCTTAGCGTTGAACATGCAAAAGGGTACAATTATGCTTAAATGGACCTCGGATCCAAGCACCTTGGATCCAATTCCTGGGGCTTTTCTGGGTTTACTTCAAATGGCAATTTTCTGTTGAGGGCGCTATTTGAATTTAAATGGTTAACAGACATTCTAGCCCGAATATAATCAACCTACTTACCCTTAACTCAAACCCTAACTTAGTACAGGTGAATGGTACCAACCACAAACAGACTTTTTAGAGGCTCGCACAAATGTCTTTGGTGTATGTGTCTATTCATTTTAAGGTACAAAATAATAATAATTATTATAATAATAAAAATAGCTATTTTGTGTGCTGTAGCAGTTCTTGTATAGCTCACAATAAGTGCAGCTCTCAACCCCTCCCACACCCAACCACCCTCCCTTGCAAATATTTGTTAAATAAGGATTAGACAGGTCAGACACCATTGTAGTGCAAATAGTAAACGATTAAAAACTTTTTTTTTACAAAATATAGAAATGTTTGGCTCCAGTAACTGGACAAACATGTTCCTTTCAAGTATCTCTCACTGAAGATTTTTTTTTCAAAACAAGTTACTTCCATTTAAAAAAAAGTCTTTCTGCTTTTTTTTTCTTTTTTTGTTTTTTTTTTTTTTTTTCCTCTCGCAGGTAAACAGTTTCAAACCAACTAGGTTGCATAGTTCTAACTTTGTGAGCACCTTTACAAAATGTAACTTTTATTCTTTCATTCATTCCTTTTATATTCTGTTTTTTCTTCATTTTTCTTTTTTCCTTTTTTCTTTTTTTTTTTTTTTTGTAAATGTAGTGCAGAAGATGAAGGTGTATACACCTGCACAATATTGTCCCTTTACCAATGTTAAGTACATGTACGTGTATAGTGTCTGTATGTATAGAGATATGTATATAAATACATAGCCATACGTATATACAGACAAACACTACACACCTACTCGGTTCCTCGGTAAGTTTGGGCTGAAAGTGCCAGTGAATGCAGTATTCATACACATGGCTTTTCAAGGAATTTCAGTGACATTTTGGACTTAGTCCAAATTGCTGCAGGTTAGATGAGCTGCTACCACGGCGTGAACTGATGGGTAACTAAGGGAGGGAACATAACTCCCCTAGTAATAACTAACGTTTAATACACTATGTAATAAGATAAGGAGCATACTTAAAGGAAGAGGAAATTCCCAACCCATACTGCCATTCAGACGTATCTCATTCGAGCCCGGGTTCATGAAGCTTTCTTCCTTTTTATAGCTGAAGTCTTTTCTGATCCTCCATGAGTCTTTTTTTTTTCTTTCCCTCTTTTCTCTCTCTGTTTTTGCTCTAATTTCTGATGATTTTTTTTTCATTCAAAAAAGGTTATATCATGTCCAGTCTTTCCTCTTCTTGGGCTTTTGATACATTTTCTTCTCAACTTAACGAGAAGGGTCTTGCGCACACGTGTGTCTATGAGCAGCCACACTCCTCCACAATCATATTCTGTATGTCTTTCTTAATGATGTTCTGGCCATCGTCATAGTAGAGCATGGACATGGGCCGCAGCTTGGTGGGCACACAACATGATTTGAGGTTGGCAAAGGGGCTATGGCCCCGCATGCGGTAATGGTTGATGACAGTGGAGTGGAAAGATAATGATGAACCAGATGTGCCTGCTATATGGCTGGGGCACTCTCCTTCGCAGTAGTTGGCGTGATAACCTGTAGGTGCAATGATCCAGTCACTCCACCCTATGTCCTTGAAGCTGACAAAAAACTGCTTCTTGCAGCAGATGTTGACTTTGCCATCACACTCCAGGCCTCGTCTCCGTCGCCTGTGCTGGCGGTCCTCTGAGTGCCGGGCAAGCATCATCAGGAAGGGACGATGTGATTGCTCCTTCTCCTCTTCTCCTGTAGATTCTCCAGCTTCCTTTTCTTTCCCTTCCCCGTCATCTTCCTTTTTCTTCTTCTTGCCCAGTAGCACCAGGCTGGCTCCAGTCTCTTGGCACAGGTCACAGGCAATCCGCACATCCAAAGAGTTCTTGCCTTGGTCCAGGAGTCTCTGGACGCTGCTGGAGACTGGGAAGATGTGCCAAGTGCTCTTGCGGGTGTCCACTGCCTTTTCTGAAATCAAAGTCTCACTCCTTTCACCTTTCAGCCCTCCATCCTCCATATCTTCTGCTCCTTCAGAGTTGCCTTTTGGCTGCCGCAGCTGTTGAAACAGGCGGATAGTGACTTTTGTCCTGCTCCGGTTGGCCTTGGCAACCTTCAGGAAGAGCCACACTTCAGCATGTTCCACCACTGATAATTCACTGCCTTCCTTGGAAATCTCAAAGTGCAACATTTTCTTGGCTGTGCCTGATTTGGTAAATGGAAATAGACAGGAAGAACTTGTTAGTATGTGTGCTTGCATTCTGTTAAAGAAAATTCTGTTACTGTCACCACAGGCATGAAATTCCCTGGGTTTCCTACTTAGCTCTGTAAATTTTTATGATTTTTCTGTTCTATCCTTCCTTCACCTCATCCCCTCCTTAGTTTGTCTTTCATGAAATTTCTCCCTTTAGAAAAGTATTTCTTTGCCTCTTGTTTTCCAATAACATATTTTAACCAAAGCACTTTGTTACAGTAATGATGTAGTCATTTATGTACAGCGTTTCACGGCAAATAAACATCAGTAGCTGCTAAGAGTATATTTGCCTAAGCTGTCTTTGTGATCACTGTTAGCTGAAAGGCAAAAATGCTTTTGTGATGACAGTCCATGACTTTATGTACCATACACACACAAAGCTACGCCTAATAGCTAAAGTTAGGGAGTGAGTTCCAGCCCTGCCAATTCTTTGGCAATACTTTGGAAATTATATGGGAACGAGGTCTGCCCTTTCTCCCTCCCTAAAATGCCATTCTTCAGATTCATCTTAAAATGAGTTGTAAATGTCAATTGTTTCAAAAACAAAGAAATACTATGAGCCTCAGCTTTGAGAGGTTTGCAGAGTTATATTGTAAAGAACTGCAGAATTGCAGCAGCCAGACTCTTCATCCTGGGAGATGTTAGCTGTAGATCCTGTTCTTAATTTAACACACTGTACTCGCTGTGATTATAGTAATGGTGAATACACTGAAAAATGAGCTAAAGAACTGTATAATTATGGGGATGGTTCTCTGGCATAATTGTATCAACTTGCTGAGATGTCATGATGATGATTATGATGGTGAGGGGGTGTTTCTCTGATACAGAGCTCATATTTCTGGCAGAAGTTGGAATGAATAATGAGGGCTGTTTAATGATTTGATCACTAGAGCATGAAAAAAGTTGAGATAGAATGAATTAGCTGGGGGGTGGTGGTATTATTTCTTTTTTTTAACAGAGGTACTTTTCTATTTTCTTGACAAAAGAAAAAGCCATGTTGGCATCTTTTGTTCTTTCTTAGCATGGAGGCTGGGATGGACTTGGGGTCACAGGTTTGAAATGCACAGATGTCTGACCTTAGTGAGACAGAAGCGGTATTCATAATCATCAGTTTGTCATTGATATTATTCTTGAGCTACCCATGGCTGTTGACCCGATTCTCTGTGCAGCGGTTTTGCTTGTCAGGGAACCAGAACTTCTCACCCTGAAAAGGGCAAGTGAGTGATCAAAGCTGAAGTGACTGGATGCACACAGGAAAAATTGCTCTCATGGCAAGAAGGCTCTCTTCCTTACTTCCCATTGCCACTGAACTCCAGGAGTACCAGCTCCCTGACCATCTCCCCACTCCCCCATTCTCAGGTGAGACAGAAGTGGGACAAAATCACAAGAAACATCTATTCTGTATTCCCTTGCAAATTCAGGAGTTTCTGGTTTCTAAACTCTGTGCTCCCCTTCGAGCTACCTGTTGCTTTCCTTCGCTGTGAAGTCCTGGCACTGACACATCCAGCTTTCCCCAGTGGCATTCCCAGGTCAAGGAGACAGACGTTTCTGAATTACAGTGGCCAAAGGGCACAGTGTTTTGTTTTTGTTTTCCCTCTAAGTGAGAGTGTGAAACTGCAGACTTTAACTGTGTCTGAGATAGGGAAGCACATGGTTTGTGTTAACTGCTTCTCACAGACCTTGCTGGTGCCCATCTCCAAAGTAAGATTACATTGATTTGTCAGGGAGCCACATGAACCCGGGGGGGCTGTGCCTCAGAAAAGGAAGTGGCTTATAGAAAAGACAGAGCAAGCTGGCCAGTACTGTGAGGCATGATGGAGTTACTGGTTTTCTGTTATTATTTTTAAATAAGATTCATTCAGTAATGACGGAAAGTTCATTATTCATCTCTTAGCAGCTAACATCATTTTTTTCCACTCCAGAAATTAAACTATGGCAAAGGTGTCAGCTGTGTTGGAGCAGAGGGCAGGTAGTGGGCATTAATCACACTCCTTCATGGATTTCAGAGCATGAGGAGATGTACAGTGGCATTCCCCCAGTCCTAAGAAAGTCTGGTCCAAGAGGCTGCTTGCCTCGTATGGAGGGATGTTATAGTGTCCTCTATGAGAATGGATATTTCTAAGGCCTGTGAGGACCATCCATCCAGCCTGCTGCTTCATTCTCCCTGACTGCCCTCTGCTTCCTGTCCCCCTTGGGGAAAAAAACATGCTTCAGACCAGAAATTCTTCTGTCACCAGCAGCCTCTCCCCAGACACTCTCTTTCCCCAGAGCTCACAGACTGGTGTGGGGAATAGGCATATATTGCTGGGAAGTGCAAAACTTGTTCTATGTTCTAGAGGTACCAAGCTGGGCACAGACAGCATTTCTGGTGCTAGGGGGGATCTTCCTGTGCATGAGCATGAGCAGATGAGCTGTGCTGGACACGAACATGGAAAATCGGCCCAGTCGTGCTCTGAAGAAAGCAGCCAGGGTGCGCAGACTTGGCTCACTAGGGGAAGAAGCTGCATGGCCCATCAGATCAGAAAAAAAAAACAAGCAGCCCCATGTTACAGAATAGCCTGATGCCGTTGAGTGCTAAAGCATGGTATTTCACATTCCACTATTTCCATCCTAGCGGGAGTTGAAAATAGTGACATATCTCCAACAGTAAATATTCACATTACCTTATGCACTGGACGGAAGTGTAAGTAACGCAACCTGTCTTTTTGACATATATTACATGAAAGAAACAGGACCTCAAGAGCTCTCTTAAATAGTTTTTCATATGCTCCTGTATGTGTGAAAACTGAATTCTTCCTCATTACTAAAAGTATTAGAATAGTATGGTGAAAATACCTGGTTTTTGTTTTTCTTCACTTTCCTCAAGTGAGCTTGAGCAAGGTAGCATTAAGACATGTCCTTATACAGGGATAACAGCCTCCCTATAGGTCGTTAACTACAATAACAGCCTCTCTGAATGTGATTAGCTACATTTTCATACACTAATGGTCAATTCAGATTCTAAAGAAAAAATATTCAGGAAGCTTATATGAGCCTAATATTTCTGGATGAAACAAAATCCTGAGTCCTCAACCCTGCATAGCTAATAAAAGGTTTTATAGCAATTAAAAAAACCCTTTCCCTTTCACAGATCTTTTTAGAAGGAGACTGGGAATGGTACAAAGTTGGGGATAAAAAGCATGCTTTCACATTAGGAAAAAAACAAAGCTTTTCTGAATTCTCTCCACATTCACAACTAGTTTGTTACGATCACACAGCACAAATGGTATGAATCCTGCAGTCTTTACAAGGTCACTATGCTCAGACAAGCTCATTTTGAAATCAGAGTTTGGCCTGTGCTAAAACTGAATGGAGATCTCTGGATCAGACTTACGATTACACATTCACTTTATAACAGGATCTTTATTTCCAAAAGGTTCAGTGCTACAATAAAATAAATTCTTCAAGTATTCTGAGACCAAAAAAATCACTGTAATTCATTTTCTCCAAATATTGCTTAGGGATTTAGCAGTCTTTCCTTTTTGGTCTGATTTACTGACCAGGTTCAAAGTTTTGGAAATACATGATGTCCATTTAACTGAAAGTAAACAGGAGACCTTCCTGAAAGTTGAGGATGGTATCACTTCCATAATTACACTATGTCTATCCTTCTGTCTTGCCTTTTCATCTGCCACAGCTGATTTGCAAGGGTCTTCTTCCATTTCTAGTCATCCTGCACCTCCTGCCTGACTCCTGTGGAAAAACTCACGGCCCAACAGTGGTAATGCCTTTGTCACTTCCATGCTCAATATAAACGGCAATGTCAACAGCCTGGATTGTTATCATAGCAGAGGGCAGCTGAAAAAGGAGATGAGGGATTACTTTTGCCCCCCCTCTTTGATTGCTTTTCCTCATATCCTCTTCCCAAAGCCCTGGAGAGGCCACCTCTCTGCTTTACTGCTGAGCAAAGTCCCTTCCAGGAAGAGGACTGTGACACCAGCAAATGCTGTGAGAAATGGTTAAAAATACAAACCCCAAGAAGGAGTGCATATATGGTAAAAGGTTTAATGAAAGGAGTTACTGAATGGAAAGAAAGTGTAGCATCAGTATATATACCAGGAGAGTTTGCTCCTATCTGTTTTTCTCTTCAGTGGTGCTCGCACACCTTTTTAGGAGGAAATCTGAAGATGCAAGCAGAGGGGAGCCCGCACAGGTACCCTCCCCTCCACCTCTGGAAGGGCTGCTCAGGGCTCGGGTGCGGGACTCTGTGCTCTGTACCTGGTCCCAAGTGGCACTTGGTGACGGGCATGGTGCCGGAGACTGTGGGGGGACTGGCAGAGCCCTCGTGGGCCCAGGTGTGGGGGGATGGCGGGGTCAGCCCTGCATGGGGTAGCTGGTCCTGGGCTCACAGCAGGAGCCTGTGGCTCCAGCACACTCTTCCTCTGAGGTTAAGGATCCTTCCTTCCGTATTGCTGGCTTTAACTATGTAGCCAAAGCTCATTTATTTCCAATTTGCAGTGGGATTTATGATTGAGCCCTAATAGTTTAAGCTATATACATATACCATGTAGAGTCTAAGCTATACAATTAAGAGGATCTTTTTTTTGAGTAAAATGCTAAGACAATTAAAATTACGTTAAGAAAAATACCAGAAAAACCCCATATGCTGCTAAATTATTAAGGCTGTTTTTTTCATAATGACAGCGATTATCCTTTTTGACAATATAATGTGACTTATTCTTAATTTCTCTTAATAGGCAGTATTTAAATTTTCCTTTGCAAAATGCTCACTGTGTAAGAAGGTGCTGTTACTTTAAATTTCCATGCTTCACCACTGCTTAATTTTGAACCGTTTTTACGTTATACTGTAAGTGAACTGTTTTTCCATACAAAGCAAGCTTTTTTTTCCTTTTTTAGTTGCTAACTTTACTACTGCCTATGTTTAGATTTGGGGGAATTTGTGCTGCGTGCCAATCTGTAATTACATTCAAAAGCATCCTTCTCTTCACTTCTCATTTCCGTTCCCCAGGAGACAGAAAAAAATAGGTTACTAGAAAGGTTCCTCTAAAGAGAGTGAAGAGAAGAGCATGGTTATTGAGAGATAATTGCTCAAAATGTTTACTAATGAGTGACCACTAGAGTTAGATGAATTGTTCAATCCATAGAATTTATTCAGTGAATTTAGTACTGTTACCGTCTGGCAATTATCCCCTAGGCAGACTGATTATTACTAATGTGTTATTACCGCGATTAGACAGTGGCAGTTTCTGTGAATGCATTTCAGCCTATGGAGCGCTGGCAGACAATTTAGTCTATTCGTTACCCCCATATGTGACTGGTCATCCAGGTTGTGTACTTTCGTTCCTGCCCCGACTGTCTTACTGTTGCCTCTTACAAAGGGAGGAGCAATTATGACACAGATAGCAACCACCCTGTCTTTATGTTCACATACTCAGCAAAAGCAGATTTTTGTTTTAAGAAAAAAATAGACCAAAAAAAAAAAAAAAAAGAAAAAGAAAACTTGGAAAAAGAACTGTTCCCCAGGCATTCATGAGGGAAAAAGTAGCAGCAACCTTATTTAAATACCTTTCTTGAAAAGTTAACCCGAAGGGGCATTGACAAGGTCATTGAGAATGTGAAATAGTTCAGTTCTGGTGAACCTTGACTCTCCTCAAAATAGTCAGGAGGGAAACACTTTACATCCACAGCCCAGAGTTCTTTCCAAATTGAAAGCCCCTCCCCCCACATGGCTTTAAATATTTAGAAACAAAAAAAGGTGTTTGTTTGGCTGAAGTTTTTTGTTACTTGATTTTTGCATTTACATCTAAAATAGCTCAAGCAACATTTAGTGTGACTTGCACTACTAATATATTTTAAGGTAAAGCTAATAACCAGTCTTTGTCTTTCATAAAAGAGAGAGTAAAGGTTTTTTTTACATACTTGTAATAATTTGTTGTAAATTCTAAAATTAAACGGATCAGAAGCTGCCAGTCTGTTTTCATTAAAATAGTTAATTTCTATGCACTAAGGCCCAGAGCCCAAGCCCACTGAAATGAATAGCAAAAACTTTCAAACACTTCCAGTAGACTAAGCTTCAATCCTAAATCGATCTTGCCAAACTCTGTTGCGTTAAATGCGATTGCCCTTTCATACCCATATAGACATATCGAGATATAAGAACTCCTCAGCATGAATCAGTTACACATTTGCAGTATAGATACATCCTGCACACCGGACAGCACATTAATGCACATACTTATCTGCAGGAACACGTTAATATTAGAGTGGTGCAGGTACATGGGTATATAAGCATGTCTGCCTTGGCATACCTGCACATGTGGACATATGTGCACTTATACACACGTACAGGCAAATGCATATTCTGATATTCCCAACTGTATTTGCATACAAAACTGCATGCATGACTACACACAGAGATGGACAGTAATTTCTGTCTCTCTCGCAGCTATCTTTTTATAAACTGGTTCCCACCTTCTCAGATTCGCCTGTGTTTTCTCAAGTTGTTCTCAAACCAACCAACCTCCCTGAATTCCCGCATTTTGACATTTTGTGACAATGAAACAGATTAATACAGAATGGTTTTCTTCTTCTGGAAGTAACTTGCTTTCATTCGCTAAACTTGAAATCTTTGATATAGTATGCCAAAGGAAAAAAAAAAAAGAAAAATAAAAAAAAAAAAAAAAAGTAAAAGAATTGAGGGGAAATAGGCTTGTTTTCCAAAAGCCAAGGAAACTGCATTAAAAAAAGATGTGAGAAAATCAGCTCAGATGATGATTCATGGTCACATTTCTCAGTATCTTGTAGAAAATAATAATGATAATTTCTGATCTTTCTAGATTTCCAGAACTTCCAGCATCTCTCAGTTTATCTTGTTCCCCTTTGCCCATTTCCTTCCTGCATTATTTTACTTGCAGTCTTCCACTCCACTGAATCTCTGCCTTTTAAATAAACCAAAAGAGAGAAACAAGAGCTCCACTCAGAGAAGCTACAGATAAACATAAAGATCTCTGGGATTCAGGATCCGATTAGGTAAAATAGGAGCTTGCAGGAAGGTTGCCTTGCGTGGAGCAAAAAGCCTTTGGAGTGTGCCCTCTCGTGGCCATTCTTTATTCAGCACGGATATTTGTGCCATTAAATGCATTTGCTCTCCAAAGAAAATGAGGAAATAATTTGAAGAGGCACAAGAGACCCATGCTTTTTTTCTTTCTGAACTGCCAGCCCGGATGGACAGGAGTAGGTAGGTATCTTCCTAGGAAAAGGTTCAAGTGTGTACACACATGGATCTGCACATGAAAGCTGGCATCACATGATCAAGTCAGTTCACCTTGATTTCTGTGTGAAGTGATATGAAAAGGTAGAAGTGGCCTAAGTAGCTGTGAGACTTCTCTTTTTTTTTCCTGACAGTTCTCCTAATGATAAGCCTTTGGATTTCAATCTTTCCATCCAGCAATCCCTATCACATTCTCAGGGGCTAATGTTAGCAACCCATTTCATTGGTAGTTTAGTTGCCAGGATCAAATTCACTTGGCAAAATCCCAGGTCTGCCTAATAAGTTATCTACTTAAAATAATGAAAGAGTAGCCAACTATATTTTATGAGCATTGGGTATCTCAGTTATAGAACCTGTTGGTTTTGCTTGTCACAAAACTATATGACCCCTCTCCTAAAAAGACTATTTTTAAGACCTTGAAGTAACCCACAGAGCTCTGGCACAGCTACCCTCATAGCAGAACTAATCAAGGTCAGTAATCTTAGTTTGATATGCAAGCAGAAAATCATTTTCATGTTTTACTTGTAAGAGTGCCAAAGGACAGTAGGGTGCATTTGTAAACTTTTGCCCAATACTCGTGGTCATTAGTTTCGCAAAGATCTGCCTAGATTTGTTAGCTGTGAAAACTACCTGCCAACTATTTTGCTGATTTCCTGGACATAACTACACCTGTGCTTCAGACAAGTTCACTGCAATTAGTTTCCCCTCTAATTGTCCTAAGCCTGCACTCGTTTGAATTTTGGTCTGTTTTAGAAAATAGCAGTCTCAGGCCAGAAGCACGTGCACAGGGCACTGTTTGTTCATTCACTCCATTTCATTGTATGTCTGAGGATACGGCTGATGAAAGATGGAAATACTACTTTTTTATGAAGGCAAGTAGTAAATGTGGCTTCTGAAAGGTAAGGGGAATGGCTGGCTTATGTCAAATCATACCCAAAGGAACAAAAAGCCTAAAGTCTTATTTGTCTTTCCATAGACCTTTATTTGATACAATGTGAGATGTTTCCATTCATTTTCATTGATTTCCTATTGCCTTCTTTCACAACAGAGCATGTTTCATATTAAAAGCAGGAACAACATTCACCTGACTGTGAGAGGAGCAGGTTTATTCTCCTGCTTGGTCTTTTAAACTTATCCATACTGAAACTTATCCATACTGAAAAGCAGCAACTGTCCATGTGGCTACATTCTGTTCCTGTCTTTTTAACTCGTACTTCCTATATGACAGGTCACTTGCCTTCTTTTTGCCTCACTTTCCTCATCAGGAAAAATAATACTGCTTTAATATTTGACATGCAGGACTGCTGGTGTGTGAGTGGAAGAGATTCCAGGTTTACTGAAGTTGTTGCAGCATGGGCACCTGTAAAGCGTGGTAGATCCTCTGATGTTAGCAAGACACCAAATATGAATGGCTACAGGTGAAAAATACATTTTAGAGGTCTGAAGCTGCTCCACAGAGTGGAGTTATCATTTCTGTTATAAACCCAAACCCTAGAGCTCGGTTTCTAGGTTGCTAGTTGCTCCTCCCTCCTCCCAAATCAAAGCCCAGCACATATGGGGAAAAGGGCCAGAGCAGCCCTCCTGCTTTGGCTCTCAGGATGGGCTTCACATGAAGGTAGAGAATGGCAGCAGCGCAGAAAAGGCATGGGAACACAGTGGATGTCCCCATCCTTCGGCTGGGCAGGTCCACAGCATAAGTCTTCTTAAATTAGTTTGGCTAGCAGTGGTAGGACAACGCTATGTAAATCAAACTAAGTGACGTGTTAGTGTTGGGTAGTTTGTAGCGGGGGGGATCGGTGGCCGGACTATTGGCCAGCCTGTGGGCAATGGCACGATTTTCGCTGCTCACGTGGCCCTGAGAGCCAATGGCTTCAGGAGCCGCCGTCAGAGGGTGTCGTACTGAGTAGGCATATATCAAATTCCAAATTCCTTTGTGTCAGAGCTCAGGAGAGACAATAATGTGTTTACAAA
Organism: Columba livia; assembly: GCF_036013475.1. Classification (NCBI taxonomy): domain Eukaryota; kingdom Metazoa; phylum Chordata; class Aves; order Columbiformes; family Columbidae; genus Columba; species Columba livia. The sequence goes on along the minus strand of NC_088603.1, from coordinate 53,722,139 downwards.
TGATTGGGACTCACACAGTGAAGAGAAACCACTGCTCATGCCATATGTATTTCACTGTGCTCAGTGCGAGCTGCTGAAAACCAGGTGGGGAATCCGACTCATAGATATCTTAGAGATTTCTTTGCTTTTAAAAACTCATTTCTAAACTAACGTTGAGCCACCCCTGCTTCTAATGACCACTGGCATTGATACCTTCTGCCTGCTTTCTGAAGTGAAGGGAATGGAAAAACTGAAAAGCCTGAGCTTTCATACTGAAAGCACTGATAATGTGCATATTGACAAGGATTCCAAAGGCAAGGGCTCCTTGTACAGTTGGAAATCAGACAGCCAGCAGGAATGTCTGCTCTTAAAAGCATGCACACTTCTTGTGCATGGCTTCCCCTGCAAACAGAACATCTGAGTCAACAGGTTTTCAGGACTGGAAACTCTGAGTGTTGTCTTAATTGTTTATACTGCCGCAGCAAACTTTTAAACAAAAATGCTTGGAGTTCCTTTGCATACTTTGCCTACCATATGCTGTACCAAACAAAACAATGACATTCTTTTAAAACCGTCTTGGCAACAGGAAAAATGCTTTGGCTAGACAACGTCATAAAAAGTTCCTGTTAGTTAGATGACAGAGTTATTGCAATATACTGCTATTGATGCATGTATAAACATACTCATACATACTAACAGATATATATGCACATATATATACATTGAATTAAAATGGGTTCTGATACTGTTCATGTAGGAACAAGACAGCAAAGTACAACTTTAGAGTTGTTTCCTATAGCCAGTTGATGCGAGTCTTAAGCCATTACTTAGTAAATATCTATATTCTAAGATTCTACTGTGTAACAGGGAAAACAGAACTGTGAAAGAGTTCAAAATGCACCCTACCAAGGTTGCATTTTTTTTGACAGGAGTGTTTTAGGAACAGAATCTTTTTTTCCAGTATGCAGAAGTCTGCATTACAAATTGGATCAGCTATAGCAACTTGTCTGGTTCTGTTGAAGTCATCTGACAGTCCCTGCAACTCCATCCCTGCAACTCTTTACTGACGGAGATGCTGTGTTAAATTAAAAAAAAATTAAAATCACCACACCTCTCACTGCTAAAAGTTAAAGCTGATTTGTCTTATTTTATAACTTCCACTGTAATTTTTTACATGAAAGGGGTGTTTCTCAAGTAGTTTGCAGTTCACTTTCTGTCTTGATAAACTCCCCAAAAGGCTTCAGCCCTTTTTCTTTAACCATCAGCTCTGCGATCTAGTTACTTTACTGTAAGTAGTCTGGATTCACAGGCACAGTTTGGAAGACCCCGCTGCAGCCTGACTTTCTGCTCAAGATTGGTTAGCGAGCTTCCTCCCTGTGTGGCTGTCTGTGCTTAGCAAGTGTAATCTGTAGCCAAGACTAAATCAGAAAAATCAAATTCCTTCAGAGTCCTGTCCCCTCCATCCCGTTCGTCCTCCCCCCCACCCCCCCCAAGTCTCATCCTACAACCTTGCAGGAAACATTATTGCTGGGGAGAAGAAAAGAAGTTAATTACAGTTCTGGCACAAAGGATATTTTACAATTTTGTTTTTCAAGCACTCACCTGATTCTGCAAAAGTGATGATTTCTGAGGTTTGCTCCACAACTTCATTCATTTCGGCTCTTCTTCCAACATCATCCTCTATTTCCACATAACCATCCTCTCCCACCTTTCCCACGTGGAGTTTCTTGATGGCATTTAAAAGTGCTGCCTTGGGCACCGGCTGGGTGATATTAGGTCTGTCCCTCAAGTGCAACATGTTCAGTATGTGCTTCTTTACTGCTTCCACCATCTCAGGCTGTGAGCTGGGCACATCCTTTGAGAGCGTGGCGAGGGCACATGACGGACAGTCAGTGACTGAACTGTGCCCCTCGGATCCTGGGGTTGGGGAACTCCTCACTATAATCCAGCAAAGCACCAACAAAAATCCTCTCTTCCAAAGCAAAGGCATCCTGGCAGCAAAAGTTGTTGTGATTCCCTTTTTAAAAGGCCCTGCTTTTCCTCCCCCTCCACGCACAGTTTTTTTGGGGCTGGTTTGGTTTGTTTGTTTGTTTGTTTGTTTTTCCTTCTCTTCAGAAAATTCTCTGGAACAAGAACCAAAAGTTTTCTGTGAAGTTTTGTTTGCAGGTTCCCTCTCTGCATGCAATAAGTGCTGTAGATGTTTGTGGCTGTCAGGGAGAAGAGTTCTGACTCTGTCTCAGAGTAGGAGAGAGACACAGAGAGAGGGAGAGAGAGAGAGAGGACGGATTGGCCTAAAGTGAGTGAGTGAATGAGAGAGGGAGGGAGTTTTGTCTGTGAGTAAAGGCTATGATTAGGAAGGGGGAGGAACAGGCAGGCTGGCTTCCTTATGCTCATTGCTCCCCTAACACACACCTCTCTTCAAATCTCACTACTCGTGGTTCCTGCCCTCCCCTCTCTCTAAAATCTCTTTTCATTCCTGTAAATTTAACTCTTTTCTTTTTCTTTTTTCCTTTTTTTATTTACCTCTCTATTTGACCCTCCTGGCACCCCCCTGGCTGTCATTCCTTTCCCCCCCTCCCTTTTTTTTTTTTTTAGTTTTGTTTGTTTTGTTTTGTTTTGTTTGTTTTGTTCGTTTCAACAGTACCACTGGCTTAACTAAACAGAGGAAACATGAATGAATGAAAAGAGTGAAACCTTTTATTAACGAGCACCTTGCTCTTGGTCCTGACTGGTATTGTTAGAGAAAGCAGATGTTAAGTAGCTTGTGAATGAGATGGGGATGAGGGCAGGGGCTCGGAATATTTTGGGCAGAACATTATTCCACCTAGAGTAAAAAAGATCTTTTCTGCTCATTTCTAAATGCTGGAGGTTATCAACACTGGCAAGAGATCTGACGGGAGCAAAATAACACTGTTGTTTGGAGGGCTATATAATACATGATACGCTCTCCAGCTGCAATATGTGGTCAGGCACTGAAAGCCTAAGCAGGAGTTGGTGTGGCACATATCTGTGACATGCTATGGCAGTGTCCTTGCACCAGAAATATCCCTACTTCTAAGCCTGTCTGTGCCTAGAAGTTCTCAGGCAGATATATTTAGGTAACATCTGAAAAATGCTTTGAAGGTGAAAAATGTTACATGTCATCTGGCCAAATCATACTCGCTCCTGACTCAGGCAAATCCTTCATCGATGCCAATAATAATTCTGTCTGAGGGAAGGCTGAGTAAGATCATCTACATTTGGCCCATTGTTATTAGAAGACACTTTTCGTTCCATTCATTTAAACCACACAGAGCAATCATAATATTAGACTAAGACATCAGGAATAAAAGCCATCTAAAACACTGCTAGGAGCTAGAATTTCAACCAGCACTGGGAGACCCTTGTCAGTTCATGCCCATGAAGGTTCTGCTGTGCAGTGAAAATGCATTCCCCATGTCCCTGCCATGGCTTCACGTTGCCTTTACATTCTGTAGCCTCTCCGTTCTGTTCCTTACCTAGCAAGGGTGAAGCTAGCAAACTCCCTCACATTTGAACTTTGTAATGGAAAATAAGAAATCTACATCTGATAGACTCTAACTTTCGAGGTTCTTCCCCTCCAGACTTTAACTCGTTCAGATTTGTTTAGAATAGCTTCTACTTTTTTAGTATTTACCCTCTTCCTTCTCCTTCTTTTCATTGTCTCTCATGCATACCTCTGTCTTCTCAGGTGTGGTTACCTCCTACCCAGCAAATATTCCACTTTCACTATATTACTGTCAACCACTGTATTTTAGTGGAAACAAATAATTCATATATCTGAGCATTGTAAAGTCTCTAGTTTCTGTGAGATGACTACAGGCACATGGGCTGACAGGCAAGGAATTATAGTTAGGGTAAAGGAAACATACAGAAGTAATTGAACAATCAACTCAAGTTTTACAAATGTTATATATTGCAAGTCCTTTTCAATTAAGCTCTTTTATAAGTCTTTCACTGTTATAAGGCATCCACAGTACACCCTCATCTGCGTTTTACTGACCTCAGTTGCTATACTGTTATATACTGTTACACTTACAGGTCTGTCAGCATTATAAACCCTGCAGCCATTCTTATAAACACATCTTTGTAACACAAACCTCACTATAATACATCTAAATTTCTTGGATCTTGTGAACAGCCCAAAGTCTGTTGTAATTATATAAAGTCTGAAAGTCAGCTTGAAATAGAACTAAAAGTTTAATTGGACAAAAAATAATTTCAGATGGAAATATGCATTCATGATTAGATGTACTAACAGATGACATAATTAAAGGGGTTATTTATAGTTCTAATATAGCACCTATCCCAACAGTGTCTGATGAAAAGTAAAGGATAGGCATAAATCAATATAAAATACAGATAAGTATATTTGGACTCTTGCCGCGGGGTATAAGTTGCTTGCCATATATAACAGGTACACTTATCACAGACAATCTCTATTACATATAACATATTTTACTTGCATGCCATGATGATGACAGATTTAACATTAAAACATAACTTTCTAAAAACCACTGTTTTCTAAGAGCGAGTGTGCTGATACTGCTATCATACGGTTCACTTGTACTTACATACATGCATACATATATGTACAAAAATACACAGTGTTTGATTAAGTATAGAAATAGCGGTTCAGACTCTTTCTATAAAATTACCTGAGCTGCAAAGCTTTGTATATACATACATTCAATATAGCCCCAACAGTATGCAAGAGCATGCACAGGAATTAAAAGTTTCAGTTTTAAAGGAAAAAAGCTGGTTTAAAGTTTTACCTCTCTAGTCCTGACTCTCAGAAGGAGACTGCTGTATTGTGCATTAAGAACTGCTGAAGTTCCTCTTTGTGGTATTTATAATGCGAAGCTTTATACTGTACTTCTCATGTGTACACTCACATATAATGTCTGTCAAAAGTAAGTGGGCCGGATCACTGTGCTGGATTGGTTAATCCTGTTACATCAGCAATTGACTGTTTTTCCTGTATGAGACATACTTCTGGTAATTATCTAATGGAAACTCCTAATTGTCTAGCATGACAAAATATCATGAATTCAACTTGTAGTGGCGATCTCTGTATCCATTTAAAGAATAAAACTTGAACTCAGACTGAAAGCAAATATTATGAGTCAGGAAGACACACTCCAACTTGTTTTATTGCATAGCCAGATATAGATATTATTAGATGTAGATATCACTGATTTAGTTGAAACACAGTATTTGCCAGATACTTAATTACTAGTTTGCAAATTGTTTTCTTCTTTCATACTTAAGGATACATCAGATAATCTATTTGCAAATTTGGATTCTTTTCAAATTCAGGAAAATGCATTTGATTAAGAATCCTTTTGCTGTGGATGAATTTTTTAAATTCGATCTTTGTATAAATATGTCCTTCTGTTAACTTAGGGATCCCTTTAAAGCTCTTAAAAAATGATTCATATTGCTCTTGTCCAACTCTGCTGGCTTCTTGACGTGCAGATTGCATCACACTATTTAAAAGGGTTTAGACATCTAAAAATAAGTTACAATGAATGACAGGTCACATTTTTTGCGAGTGTGGTATTAACACATGTGGAATAAAATAAAATGCAGTTTTCATTTCGGTTTACATTAGTGAAATTCAGAAATAACTGTATGCCAATTAGGCAGTACAAAAGTTATATATATATATATATATATATATAAGGTCAAAAGTAAATCCAAAATCCATCTCCTTTCTTAAGCACACATAATAGCTGGCTTTATGTGGTACCGTTTATGACAAATGGCATGATCATGCAGTCTTTACTCATTCAAAACACCCACTGATTACCAGAAAATCCCTATCCTTCAGATTTTTTTTTTTTGGTCTGAATCGTACTTATAATTGCATTTTTATGTCCTGTTGGTAATGTAAGTTTAATCTGTCTTGGAATATGGCTGATCTGGATCAGGGAAGAAAGATTTAAAATGTCCAACTTACAGTGATACCAGGGAGTCCTTATAGCAGCGCTGATTCCAACTGGTGTGTGTGCTGTATTCACACAACAGCTTTGGTAGAATGAGCAAAAATTCAGGAGTTAATGGGAAACATATGACCAGATAGGTTGTTTTGTTTCCCAGGTTTAATATGCATATAATAAGTTTCCAGGCTGTAACATGTTGTGGATTGAAGCCTCTTGAAACAGGTTTCAGTAGCTTTCCTGCAATCTGACATTGGGGATTCCAGTTGTCACAAAGAACAGCTTTTTTTTTCCCCCCTTTTTCTTCAGGCACAGTGAGAGGCATGCTGGAAGAAAAAAATAACGAGCATGCACATAACTAGTTATTTGCAGGACCATATTTTTAACGGGGATCCTAAAAGTGAGTTTTGGCAAAGGGCTTTTCCAGCATGGAATTCTGTTTTTCTCGGGACCAGACTGAATTTGGTTTTAACTGGCATCCTAAAACTCTTTGAAATTAGTTACACACTGGTAGTGCAGCGACTGTTGTAATTTGGCAGCAGACATACGCTCAGCAAGAGCTCTTGTACTGCCTTGGTTTTTACAGAGAGTGGAAAAATTGCCCTGAAAGCAAGAGAGTTATCTCCTCCTTGGGCTCGGAGCAGCGCGGAGCTCCCTTCGCAGCAGCTGGCGTGACGGCTGCCGACCATCACACCCGACCCTGCAGCACCCGGACGGGCCGTGGCTGCTCCCACAACGGCAGCGGGGCCGAGAATTCCCAGCGCGAAGGTGTGTGGTCTGTGACAAAAAGAGAAGGCTACCGAGTGAAGCACAGCAAAACACGTATGTGATTTATAGCGCAGAATAACTTCTGAAAGGAGATTAGGAGAAGTGAAAAGCATTATTCATTTCAGAGCATGCTCCTTATTGCCTTGGGGGATTTGTGTATAGCTTTACCAAAGGCCTAATGAAAGCTTTACTCAGTGACTAATTTTTTTTTCACACCTATTTCTCTCTTTATAAATATTTTTCTCCCCACCCCTCCACGTCTTTTCATTTTGTTGAACACAGCAACACCTGCTGGCAGTGGTCCGGGAGTACTGCTGGAAAGGGCCACTGATCTAACTCTTCAGACCAGCTGCCATTAAGTACTGCCAAGCCATATTAATGAGCTGCCTCTATTTTTACCCCTTCCTGCCAGAAAGGGCAATTGCTCTTGGGAAAGGCTGTAGCTGGTTGTTTTTTGTAGATTTCATTATTATTATTATTATTATTATTATTATTATTATTATTATTATTATTATTGTTTTCTTTCTGGCACATTCAGAATCTGGGTAATCATTGTTCATTTAGTGACGCTGGGATTTCTAACTTACATTCTGATACCACGTATGGGGACCACATGAAACATCAGAGAGATGCTGAGCCTATCTTGCTGGCTCACAGACGTATTTTGGTTCCCTGCAGGATAACAAATAATTAAAGGAATGGGACTGAGAGAGAAAGGTTAGTATTCCAGCAACCTGCCTCTTTTTTTTTTCTTAATTGTGGATTTAATTTTGCGAAACATTTAAAACTATGGCCTAGTGCCACTTTGTTATTCACCTACTGGAGATTGTGCGATTTACTGGCTCTTTTGGAATTTTGAATTGCACACAACATCTCCATTCCTGATTTGAAGAGCAGTTACTAGAAAACACGTTGGCACAGTTTTCTGCGCAAATCAACTGGGATCTCACGCTCTTGTACCTCATTTGAATGTGATAGCAAGAAAAGATATTCCAGAAACTTATATTTAGAAGTTTTACGTTTCTGCTTTTATGTAAGTGGACCAATTAAGGCCAGTCTTGCTATTGCTGCTAACTCTAATGCTTATGTGCTGTTCAGAGGGGCCAGTGATTTCAGTCATGATTAGTGAGCTGGTCAAAAAATAAAGTTCATCTGAGGATAAGAACTCGGTCTAAAGGGTGGGGTAAAGAATAGCTTTCAAGTTCTTGTCTTTTTTTTAATATTAATGGATGACACTTTCTGCAGGGGTGCGGGGTGAGTATAAATATTCTGTTTTAAGAGCATCTTATATAAAGTCAATCTGACTAACAAATACAAGAATGTTAATTTTCTTTCTAAACTATACCTATGTCTTCTGCCATGTCATTCATTGATCTTTTTTCTTGCCAGCTCATGGAACAGTGAGCTGTTTCTTTAACAGGGATATTTTTATGTCCATGTTATTTTAGCATATGTGTTGCCATTTTACACTAAAAAATTAAACCCAGGAGATATGAATAAATAAGCCAGGTGACACAGATGATGTTGTTAGTATGAGATGATATGACACAAATGTATGTTATAATTAGAGCTTGTTCAAAACTTTGCATTTTGGGGGAAAACCTATTTACAAAGAGAATTCTCTTGAATTTATCGAGAGTACATAGATATAGCTAAGTTATAACTCTAGAGGGTAGTCCAAAGAACTGAAGTTATGCACATTTCTTGTTCCTTTGACAGGCGATTTTTCAGTACATTACTGGAAAAGTCTTTTTCTTTTATTTTGTCTTGAGAAACAGCTCTGTAATGTGTAAAATGTCTGGAGTGATGCTGTCTTCAAAGATATTTCCAGAGGTTATGACTAGAATCGCATCAATGATTTCGACCAAACAGGGAGTGTGTCCCAGATGACAGATCCTGTTTGGTTCAAAGTAGGGTGAAAAATTTATGGCTAAAGTGGGAGCAGCATTTAACATTTAAAGATTAATTAAAGCTATTATTGAAAGGTAGATTCCACTAAGTTAATTTACATGCTATTGTAAACTTTGACTGTTGCACAAAACATACATCAGAATCATTCCTTATGTAATTGTACTTTGATCAAGAATATATTTGGGCCAGCAGCAAAATAAGGGGGAACGATTTTATTTGTTTGGCAAGTTCTGAATTATCTTTTCTGTGTTTCTTTCACTACAGTTAGTCAAATCACAACACACACAACGGTGTCAGTACAGACTCCTGTTATCTTTTAGCTTTTAGAGCCAATTCTTGATGCCACTGAAGTTAGTGCTGACTGTGGGAGCAGAAGTCAGTCAAATTAAGCTTTGGCTCTGAAGGTTAATATTAACCATTGATGGATGGAAAGGCAAACAAGAAATCAGGTCTTAGATAAAAGCTGTTCAGATGATTATTCACTGATCTACTTCCCAAAGTAATGTTGTCTGTGGATTTTAGAAAGGCTTACAACTCTGTTTGCAAGAGGAGGACTGGACTCTTAGTTAATGTGAATTGGGGTAGCTCTCCTGACTTCAGAGAGTAGATTACATCAGTAGAAGATCTGATCGAAGGTATTGTTTTTATTTAACTTCTACGTAGTATTGTCTGGTTTTTGGCTTTTCCCTTTAAAAACAGATCTCAGCTTTTGTATTGTAAGAAAGGTCCAATTTCATCTTGCTTTAGCTCCCTCGATGAGGGGGATACATTTTGCCTATTATGTTTTGATTACTTCTAAATCTGCTGACAGGTGGGAGGGAATTGAATGAAGCTCATAAGCTTGCCACTTTGGTTGAGCTGAACTCAACAGGAGGTTACGCTGGCAAATCTTCCAAGGTAGTCATCACGCACAGGCCACTGGGAAAAGCTGCAGTGTCACACATTGGCAGATATTCCCTCTCTGTGAGAGTGACCAGCAGAGTATTGGCATAAGTGAAGCAGAGTATTGGCATAAGTGAAATACTGAGGACACCAACAAGTGGCTTAAAAAGGATATGTTGATCTTGTGCATCATTGCTTCTTTGTCCATTGTGAATCCCCTGTGGAGCAAATCACTGTGGAAAAGTAAACACATCCTTCCAGTGAAAATGGTAAGGGGAAGTCTGACTGCTTACAGCTGTTTACTGAATAGTGTATTAGATGATGACCCAGGAAATCTGGATTCTCTGGCTCTGCCCTTGACTGCTGGGTAAGAAGACAAGTACGTCATTTCCTCATCTGCAAAATGGAAAGAATCAACAACTGTTCTGAGATCTGTGGGTCAGAAGTGACAAACACGTCCTTGCTGTTGTTTGGTTTCTCATGACCCTTCAGGATCTGGACAGAGGAAGCCAAAGGGGCAGGCAGGGTGTGGGTGAGGGCACAGGCAAGCTGAGTTTGTCTGACATCGAGCGGAGTGTCAGTGCTCCCTGTGCATTCTGCCTTTCCTTGGTACCACCTTGTACCATTTTGGCACCACCTTTCCTTGCTCTCCCTCAATGCTGCTTTCTGAGCCACCAGTGAGCTTCTAGGAGGGGCAGTTTCTAGCCCCGCATCACACAGGAGAACCGGTGCCCAGGAGTGAGCATGAACAAGTATTTTTGGTTTTGCCAAAAATTTCAATCCAGCATTTTTGCCATTAACCACCCAGTTCAGAAGCTCCATGACTTGACAGGATGTCCAGCTAAAGCACATAGTGTGCACTGAGCAACAATATCCTGTATTCTTACTACCAGCCTTGGTTCTCATGTTGGTTATTTAAAATAATGTTTGGACTCACATCCAATACAGACACAGGTTACCTCTGAGGGATGGTTTGAATTTCAGTGATTATTTTCAGCGAAACACTGGAAGTTTCTCAGACCATTTTGCATTTGGGAAGGTGACCAGAGTAAAACAAACAGCCATCGTTTGTTGATGTAATGAAGCTGCTCCCCTTCCCTACACATACACACTCACTGTATTAACAAGCACTGGAGATGACCTGGAATTTCCAGGTTCACATGTAAACCTGCCTAAGTTTTGAGAATTTGTCTCAGAATTTTCCCCAAATCTGGGATTATAACACTTGAGATTTTACTTGGTAGCACTGAGGTTAAACCTTTGGAATGAATATGGTGTCCTCAAATCTGGATTCAATTCACTAATCCACTTCCGTTAATTTTTCTCATATGACTTCACATCTTATGGTTGAAATTTTATACTTATAGTTCAGTGCAGGTGGGAGATGTAACACATAGACAGTTGAATACCTGCTTGCCTGTTGTCTTGACTACAGACTACAATGTGCATGAACAATAGGGTTTAAGCCTGTTTATCAGTGAGCATGAAATTGTACCTACCAGGCTCAGAGGTCTCATAGAAGTGTTTTTAAAATGAGCTTTATCACACCCTGTAGCAGTTGGGGGAAAAGAGGATTGATAGGCAGCAGTGATGGCCAGTTGCCTAGAATATCAGTTCCTCTTCAATAACTTTTGTATGCCAACTATGAACTTATGAACAGTTATTTTCTTTATTCATTGTCTGCTTATTGGTGTCATGCCCTCGTGATGACTCCTGCTAAAAGGGGTGACATAAGGTAGCTCAGAATAAAGTTTTTGTGTGCAAACAGGGCTCATCTGTGTGTCCATGCACACATTTTTTAATTGCTCCTTTGAAGCTGCCCATTCAGGGACAGTAACCAAGCATCTAGGAAGTATAAAATGAACAAAGAAGTGTTCAGATGTTTTTCATGAAGCAGATTCTTGGGGGTGGGGGGTGGGGGCGGTTAGTTCTGGTTTTTGGGTGGGTTTTGTGTGTTTTTTTTGTTTGTTTTGTTTTAATTTTTATTTTTCTTTATTTTTTCCCCTTAAACTGAATTTAGCTCCTGTGATCAGAGCCGAATTGACAGCTTCGCACAATAATGTCATCTGCTTGCTCACAGGAAAGGTGCAGTAGGGACAGCCACAGGACAGCCTTCCTCACCTACATTCTTGGGCACACAGAAGCTAGCTTATGCTGTTGGTCTGATGAGTCTTGGGATGCAAAGCAGAGTGGCCTGCTGTAGTGTCTTGCTTTGAGTGGGAGCTAAACGGAAAGAAGCTGATCCCTTCATGCAAATCAGCAAATAGCTGATCTGGAAGTGACACTCCAGCCAGTATAGTTGAGGAGTATGTGCAGCCTAGGGAGAGAGGAGTATTGGAGGTATCATTTAGTGGTCTCCAAACTTATAAATGTAATGTGTAGTGGCAGTCCAAAAGCCAAAAAAACACTGGGTGTTGTCAGGAAGAGTGCTGAGAGCAAGACAGAGGGCACCGTTTTGCCGCTATAGAAAGCCCTGGTTGCACCCACAAGGGTGTTGTGTGCAATTCTGGTCTCTGCATCTCAAGAGGGACATAGAGAAGAGCCACTAAATTTTTTAAGTTTGTGGAGCAAATGCTTCATGAGAAGAAATTGAAAGGCAGAGACTCTTCAGCTTGAAGAAGAGAAGGCTGAGAGAAGACATGCTTGAGGTTTAGAAAATCGTGAAGATGGCAGATGGGGTGAATGCCGAACTGTTATCCACCAAATCCTGCAGTACTAGGAGGAACTCGTTCAAACTGGTAGGAGAAGATTTAAAACAGATACAGCGCTTACACAATGGAGACTGAGCTGCTGGGATTTGTTGCCACAGGAGACTGTGGAGGCAGACAGTATCAGAAAACTCAAAAAGGTCCATCAAATACTACCAGAGGGAATAGGCAGGGACATATCCTTTAACATCCTTAATACAACAATTGTGGATGCTGGGGAGTTTGAAGGGACAGGCCCGCGGAAAGTGGCCAGCCTCACATTCTCTCTCCAAATAGCATCTACTGTTGCCACTGTTGGAATGAGAAAAGGCAGTTAGATGGACCACCAGTGGGACCCTGTGGGGAGTTCTTCATGTCCTTACGTGGGAGACAGTCCTGTCTCTGTGCCATGGAAAGAAGAAGAAAGCTCCTGAAGGTGATTCAGAGCAAGACCTAACTGTTCCTGCCCTGATTCACCCTCAGAAAAGCCTATCTCTCACCACTTACTTCAAAGGAAAACTGCCCTAGACAAAAGTTGGTCTTGTGAATAACCACGTTAGTCACAACTGGCACAGGTTGGGTTTGAACCACTGATCTGGAACTGAAAAAAGTGTCATATACAAAAACTCAATCCAGACCCTTCACAGTCATTTTGATAAATGTTTTCAAGAGCAAAAACACTGTATCAGAGCTCAGTATTATTATAATGATTATTGGTTGACTGTGATCACAAGCAATCGGAAACATTTCCTCAGCCAGTGATGTTGAAGCAGTACGTCAAGCTCTGGTTAAGATGAAAAGTTAAGAAAACATATTTTGTATACATTAGACTGCTTTCTCATAGTCTCGAAGCTGAATCACTGGGAAAGACTGCCTCTGCTGTCTAGCTGCAAAGCTGTTCCGAATTGCCCAGGTATGGCCAGATGTCCCAACGTTTATGGGAAGCCTGCTGCGTGTCACCGGCTGGAAACAGAAACAGGCTGTGAGGCTGAAATTGCAGGATGACATCTGACTCAGAACGAAGGGTGAAAGTCAGAGGTGATTCTTCTATGTAAAGCTAACCCAGCAGCTTCCTTTGAGCACTCCAGCTCATATAGAACTGCAATAACTGCTACAGTGACAGCTTGGTATTTCATTACCTGATCTCTACATACAATAAGCTGTTTAGACAGGCAAATAAAGACATTTTTGGACATAAACTGATAAGAGTTACAGATGTTGTGAGACATTCTTAGTCATCTGCTGAAAATAAAATTAAAAAAAAAGTTCCCAAGCATATTCCGAGATTCAAGAATAGGCTAAAATACAATAAGAACCGCACAGAATCTCAATTTGTCTTTTAAATGTGTTCTAACTGTGAAGTTAAGTATAAGGGATAAAATAACTGATCATGAATGCTTGAATGCTTGAATGCTTGGTGTTCAGACAGCATGTAGAACTTCTCAGAAACCAACTGATGAATCACCACTATATCCTTTGAAACAGGTATGTGTCTTTTTAAACTTGGAAGATACACGGTGTGAGCTTGCTCACAGTGCTTAGTTTTCTGTCTAGGGCTACCAGAGAAGTCTGTGGTCAGGATGAAAATGGGAACCTGCCATGGTTCTCGAGCTTTTCTCCCTGCTCACTGAAATACATTGCTAACTGCTTATGAACTGTAAAACCATTCTAAGCTGCACAAAGCCTCCAACAGAAAATGCTTAGTGTTAAGTTAACTGGTCTGTGGTTGAACATTTCGGTATCTGTAGTACTCTTCATCACATCTTCTGGCTGAGTTTTCAGATACTACCATTGGGACCATTATTCACCGATTCAGTTTAGAAAATTACGTTTGTTTCCCTCACAAGATGTCTTTGTGAAAGTGAGAAGCACAATGCTATTAGTGTTTGGACAAGTAAATGAGTAGTTTCCACACTCTATCTTTTGTTTAATTAATGTTTAAAAAGGGCGTTTGAATTGTCCCAGCTCAGAGTAATGTAATGTAATGTAAAACCTCTGCAGCTCCCATTTGGCTTTGTTTTCTTAGTGCTTGCAGGACAGAGAAGTCAAAAGTAGTGTCATATGCCCTTTTTATTATCAGTGCAAATGCTGTCCACCTCACATGGAAAAGTTAACTTGATAGAGTCCAAGGAATCTGACCTTCTCTCAGGGCATCTCATAGTTATATTCAAGGCTGCACAGTGCAAGTGCTGTTTCTCCACAGGGGTAAGAATTCCACTTACACTGGTGCTGATTTCACAAGAGCATTTCAGTTCAGTTGGTAAATATTTCCAGGTGGCCAAATCTGATGTTTGGGAGGGCAAATTTGCAAAGGTTAAATAGCAGGCAGGATTGCTACAAGTCTCTACCAATCTGAAAACATAAAATGTGATTAAACACGGCATTCTTCCAGATAGTAACTGGAGGCTTGGCATTCTACATTCCGTGTCTAACTTTTTTGTGGTTTTGCTCTTAAAATTCATGCTCCAAAGATGCACAAGTTCTTTTTGTGAAGATACTCTGGAACAAGCAACAAAGAAACAAAGTTATTATAATAGCAGCAGATGAGGCAGAAAATGGGGATCATGCAGCTTGATATTGGAAAGGCCAGCAGAGCAGTTTTTGATGCGTTTTGAGTTTGCATGTGTGTGCATTTAATGAACAGAGAAAGGCAAGAGCTTGCTGTAGGCCAACCGAAGCTTCTTGCAACCACAGAATGAAGTGGAAGAGTTAAAATGGTGGCTCCTATTCAGAAGTTCCACCAGAAGCGTCCGTCCAGTTTCAAGGACCCTTTGTGCTGTCAGATGCTGTTAGTCCCTTGTTAGTCATTGCTAGAGAAAAAAGCCTCAACAACACACAACTAAGTTGGGTCAGTTTGCTCAGCTGCTGTTGATGTCACCCCTTGCCCACTAAGAGTAAGTTACTGTAATAATCCTCCCCTTTTATTAATCATAACTTTGTAGAAAGCAAGAACTGGGTGACATCATTGTTGAAGAGGACTGGCTAACTCATGCTCGGCTTTAGTCACATCTCTTGCGTGTCATATGAAAATAATTACCAGCTCTCACTTTCCATGTCTGACCAACCATCCCCCTTTTTCCTCTTTATGAGGCTACTATTTCAAACACCTGCTGAAGGTGTAATCTATTTAGAGATGAAAGAGCATATCTTTAACTGGAAGCTCTGACATTCCAAGGGATCCTCATAGGATGAAGTCGCTTGCCATATAAAACATTGGCGGTATTGATTATAGTGAAAAGATCATGTTCCATAGTATAACATATTAATGTGCTTCAGACACAGGCTATCATCATACTCTGAATGTGATTTCAGCATCGGTACATTCCAATATGTATTTTCTGCTCTGCTTTTGGTTTAGATAACATAAAATGTTTGTCTGTTTGTACATCTATCTATAAAAAGGCAAATAAGCCAAATTTCAAGGGCAAGTTTTTCATTGTTGATTTTTTTGAAGGATATCTAATTAGTGATTTGCTAAGAAGCCAATGTCTTTCTACTGTTGCTGACCTATTGCCTAAGACCAAGGAAAAGATAGACTCTGCCCTTCACTTTTAACTCCACATCTCAGTCATTTTGAGGCCAAAAGTAACCTTCTTACTTCAAGAGAAGAGCAGTTGAGAAGAGGGATTTAGACAAGAAGGGTGGGTTATTTTGAAGTGACTCGTTCATGCCACGAAGGAAATACAGGCAGGACTTTGAGTTAGACAGTCTTCATCCGCTAAGGGTCAGGGAAAAGAGCAAAGAAGTAGCCATGACTGGATGAATGTGAAGGATTAGGCAGACAGATCAGACATACAGGTAGATGAATTTGAACGAAATATTTGGAAATCTGAGATGGATATTTCTGTAGCTTTGGGATTTTTTCTGTAGTCTGGGTACATTTCCTGTAGAATGTAGAATGTAGAAATGTACCCATTTCTGTAGAATGGGTACGTTTCCTTTTGGACAGAATAGATTATTTGAGAGATTAGTTACAAATATATACCTTTTTCTCTAAAGATCTAATTTAATTTCAATTGTAATTACTAGCAAGCTTTCTTTGACTTCAGCTAAACTGGAGTAAGTCTTGGGTTATGCTTGCTATGGTCAGTAGTTATTTCTAGCTCTTCACCTTTATGGTGTTTGAACTTAGGTGAAATAATTGTGATGGTCTCTCTCCCTTTCCAAGTAGACTGGGTAGTTACTCAAGAAAACACCACAACATTATATAATTGACAACACTAGATTTAACATCATATGATCCAGCCACACCTCCTACAACATAAAATATGTAGAATTTCACTCAATAATACCTACATTCCCATCTCTGCAATGTGACCAAGTGCTTATTTTAATAAATACATCCACTCCTGATGACAAAGATCCTAAGGACCAAGTTCAATAGCATAAAAAGTTCCCAAACTCTCATCAAAATCATTTGTTGAATCTAAATAAAACAAATAATGAGACAGATTCCTTGGTAAATTACTCGTGTGAATAATTGCCATTATTAGTAGGCAAGTGCAGCTTAGTTCCAGTTTAAATTTAGCTAATATCAACTTCTGACCACTCTACACTGTCATGTGTTTGTCTGCTAGTCAGAGATATTTTTACTGTCTGATACCTTCTCTTACTGTAGGGATTTGGAAACCATCATTAAAATTACCTCTTAACATTCTCTTTCAAAGGTTAATTGTTTGAGCTTCATAATTTTATCACTGAGAATGGTCTTCACAGGTTAAGTGATTCTTGTATTTTTCTTGAAACCTTTCTGATTTTGTGCTCCTGCTTCAAAACTTTTTTTTTTTTAATTTATTTTTAGTGTGGTTTCACAGACTGACGAAACATCGATTTCTTACTCCCTTGCAATATAATGCAAAAGGCTTTGCTTATTTTGCTTATTTACTGTGACCTCTTAATTTTTTCCCGTGGGGTAAAATGCCACATCCTGTGAGTATGACTTGTATTCTCTGTTGAAAGATGTGTAGCATTGCTCTTCACGGGACTACGACACCTGTAATGCACTTGAGCAAAACTTATGAAGTAGGGTCAGCGTGTCAGACAGATCACCTAAACAATCGCTGTCAACTGAGCACTCTAAGTGATCTGCTGTTACTACTATTACTGTGCCACCAAACTTTCATTAGCTTTAGCCATTGCCAGTAATGATTTGTTATTATACTCCATGTTCTGTATTCAAATTGCTATACTAAATTAACACTGAGACACTGGAAGGTTTGGCGGAATTAAAATGAAATTACCTATTCTATGCAATTCCTCTTGAATAGTGAAGTTTATCAACCAACTCTTAGATACAAACTCAATGTCTCCTAAGTTGATTTTCCCACATTGATTTTGCATTCCAGATATTTACCAGTGTTCCATGAAGCCATGCAGATTCACTCTTTTTTTTTTTTTTTTACTTAAGGAATCCAAATTCAGTTATTTTGCCTTGTTCAGTGTCAAAGTGCCCAAGGTGCAACAATGATTCTCATCCCATTTCAAACTTAGGAAAGATAGTATGACTTAAGTAAATCTTTAAGGATCAGATCAAGTGTAATTAAACCGAGGTTTGGTTGTTTTTTTTTTTCCTAATACTCTGATTTTTCTCTTCATTTTATAAATACTAAAAACCAGCACTTGCTGATCTTTCCAGTTCCTTGGAAAAATGCATTTGACTTGAGAATGGTTAACATAAACACATTATGGCAAACGTTTGTTGTTATTGATAAACTAGAAGGTAATCCATTATAAAACTGCATGCAGTCTCTGATTTTCTTTTTTTACAGAAAAATACAGAACAGAAATATTTATCATACATGTTTGCCCCTTTTTCTGTCATTATTGCTGATAGAAAAATTCCAAATGGGATTTGAACAGATGTATTGCTGGTGTTCCTTTATTGCCTGATTTATAAACCCGTTGGGACAAGAAGTACGTATTTTTGCAATTAACACCTATTGATCATGCAGTTTCATTAATACTTTTAGCTTCTTTTATCAATTATTTGCATTCCTCTGTGTCTACTTTATTTTCCTTGAAGTAGCATGCTGTTCAATATTTCAGCAGGATCTATGGTTTTAATAAGTACTAAGGGCTTTAGGAAAAAAAGAAAATCATATCACTAAAGAACACCTATAAAAGAAGGTGATTTAGAGAAAGACACATTACTATAGATAAGGACCACTTAAACTCATGTCAGCTAATCATGTTTAATCTTTCAGTCCACTTAGGTAAACCATAAATTGCCATCATGTTTAAATGTCAGTCCTTCACAAGGCGGTCTGATTCATATTTGACATCATGTGATTTGTCATGTATACCATTTTGCCTAATTTTCTACTCCAGTCTGTCTTGAAATATGCTGTGACCTTTAAAAAGAGGTTGTCCACGTCACGTTTGGACAGTTTTAGTGGAAGAATGCAGGGAACTTGCACTATTTCTGCCTGTAATGTACTTTGTTCTGTGCATACAGGAGATTATGGTCTCCAGGCCATTAATCTGACACCTTTCATGAACGTTAAATTCACAGCCAAAATGTTTTAGCTTAGGAAATAAAGAATTCTGTATCCTTTTCAAATCTCAAGGAAAATATAGGCGATCAGTAGTAAATTGCCCTGCTTAGAATTTGGCTGGAATTACTTAACACCCTTATTCATAAAATTCTATGTGCCTAGATTTGATAACTTACCCTGTATGACCTCACTCCAGTATTTGCATTCTTTCACACGTGAATATACTTAAATGTGTATTAGCATCATGCTGCAAAATATAATGGGTCACCAAGCGACATTATATAGTTGTAAGAAATTTTATTTTCTCTAGTATTTGCGTGATTTTCTGTATATTCATATATTAATACATCTGCATACATATATATAAACACACATGAAAAGGTGAGCATGATTTTTTGTGTGTGTGGGAAGACAAATGCTTCACTGGCCAAGTGTTAGGAAGTAACAGAAATGAGGTGAACTTTCCAAGCACATTTACATGGATTGTCCTGTAGGGTTTGGGGTGGCATGTTGAGCTTTGCTCGCTGAGCAGTTTCTTTGGCCTGTAGATGCACCGCAGACACTGTATCTCATTCCTGCAGGCCAAGCAGCAAGGGCAGCGTTAGCAGCGAGTCTGCCCCAGGACCACTCTGCATCTTCCTAATGGTTGTGATAATGGTGCAGAGCAGTAAGAAATGATGCATTGTAACATTCAAGTAGATGAGGCCCACTGTTGATGTCTTAATTTCAGCATATAGTTAAGATGACTGAGACTAACTTTTTCACGTTAAGGTGTTCCAGACCAGTACTGCAGCCATCAGTTTGTATGGCGTCTTGCTAAATGTTTTCTTGTCGCTTTTCTTGTGAAAGCCCCCTTGTCAAGGGCTTTGCATCTTCTTTCAGTTTCAGCCCATAACATTCATTTAAGTCTATTTTTGAGGGATTAGCCCTTGTAGAGTCTCTTCTCCTGAGATTTTTCTGCTCTTCTTGAAACTAGTCTCTCTTTTTGTGTTACAAGGCACAGGTTGCATAGAAGGCACATAATGCTTCTTAGAGCTCACAGTGTGATCTGGGCTGTTACAACTCCTGACACCTCAGGTGGGAAAGTGCACAGAAAGACCAGATGCTGGTCACCATCCCTCGTGCGGGTCAAGACAGGATCAAGGGACTTCTGAGTTTATCAGAGGCATTGGTGCTAAGCATGGCTGTCACCATGAGTCTGTGAGATCCACCAGCTGTGGTCACATACCACGTATTCCCATTTCAGTGGTTGTGTGCTCAGTGCCATCAGATGTGGCATGTTTGGCACTGTGTAATAGATAATGAATCGACCTGCTAAACTGGCCATTTCAGTCCCATCTCTTTCAGGGTAGAGTTCTCTAATTCAGGTGCATTTGTAACGATTGCCAAACTGAGTATCACTCCTGACTGGCATCTTTGTCCTTGGGTATTTCCTCTTTGTATATAAGACTTAACGTCTTTTCTGATCACAGCTCATATTGCCAGTAATCTAAATATCATTGTAACCATGGTCTCTGGCCTTTGTAGCTGCTTTTCAAAGGTTTTCTTTTCTAGCAGTCCTTTGTTAGTCCTAACTATTCCTAGGTCCCATTTTCAACCATCATTGCATAATATTCTCCTGGAGTTCCTGAAGACTTTAATTAAAATATCTTATTTTCCAGATTTGGCTCCTGAGAAAATCACTCGGAAAAAAGTTCTTATCATAGAGGAGAAGATCTGGGAATATCGAAAGTTCTCCATACTCTGGTTTGGGACATCACTGATCTTTCAAGAGCAATTCCTCTTAAAATTTCTAGTAAATTCTGTTGTAGCATCATACCAAATATTTTACTGAAATACATACTGTCTTACTTTTCAAGAAAATTGCTGTTGATATCAAAGAAGGGTTTGTCAATGTTCTGGCACCCAGTACCTCTGCTGAAACCCTGTCCACTTTTTACCTGTTCACTACTCAGCTGCATATAGCTGCATGCCCTCAATTATTCTTTTCTTTAAATACTCCTGAGATCAGTCAAATGCCCTTTTTTGCCTGGATCACAATTCCCTTCATTATCTCTGGATGCCACATTCAGAATTTGCCAGTAATTCAGTGCTCCCACAGCTTGACAGATTTACTAACAGATTGTTACGAGGCTTACTGCTTAACAGGCCAATTAAAAAAAAATGGGGTAGCAGTTACCTTGTGATTTTAGTATGGTTAGCTGTTTCAGTTTTGTTTTTACTTCAGGTGTGTCCATTACAAATTCTCATTTGCATTCACTCTATAACCTTGCCCTTTACACTCAACAGCTGAACCTTTGCTGAAAACTGAGGCAACACAGTTCATTTTTGGAGCCATATCTGGAGTCCTATGCCATCCTTTCTGCACAACAATAATTCTTGCTATTTTATTATTTGTGTTGAACAAAGGACCTTTTCTGTGTTTGATTTAAGAAAAGCCAGGAAATCCATGAAGTCTATGTGACTCAATACAGCTTTTGGCAATTTTCACTCTACATAATTCTAGTTTTTTTGTCCACCCAGTTGGGTCTTCAGCCTCTGTCAAATGTCTTTCTGTCTTTTATGAAATACAAGTCCATGGTTAAAGAAAAGTAAGTTTTGTGTCTATCAAAGTCCTCAGGATTGGCAGAGAAGGATGAGGCATGAAAGCTGTTCAAATTTTTAAAAATTTTCTGAGCTGCAACAGAATTAAAAAGAAAAAAATAAAATTGAAAATCCAAACAAATAAAGATCTGGATAAAATATCCAATTTATGGCATTTTCTATCTACCTTATTTTTCTAAATGTTCACACTATTATTATTTGAGAATGTCATTTGAAAAGTGTCTCAAATCCCATTTGTCGATTTCTGAATGATTGACACTTCTACTGGGACAGAAATTGCAGGTACTTTTTCTATCTTTGTTCGCCAGTAAAGAAATGCAGGAAAACTGCCCTTCTAAGCTCCAGTTTAGACAAATCAACATTTCTGTCTGGAAAAAGCTTGCATATGATTGAAAATTTTCCATCCAAATAATTTCATCTGTGGTTTATACCCCAGAGCTGCATTATAATGCATTGTCATTTTAAGCCACTACCTTCTGTCACTTGGCTGTCCCTTTCATTTGACAAGATGCAAGTTCATTATATGCTGTAGTATTCTGATTCTGAGGGATTTAATCATACAAGCTAAAGCAGAAGAGGTGTAGCAATGTGACTTCTGGCAGTCCCACCATTCTGCGTTGTATCCAGTTAAAGTGATGTTGGTGGGTCAGCATTAGATGAAAGGTATCTGTGTGAATGGAGGAGGCTAATGAAAAAGAGGTTCTTTCTCTTGACAGAACATGTACTAGTATGTCAGAAGCTGAAAGGATTAATACTCAGATTATGTCTTTGGAAGATAAGCAAGGCCAAATTTCTGCTCAGTTGCAGTCATTAAGATTCCCAGCTTAAAAAGGCACTTCCTGCAAATTATCCTCTTCCGTCTTGCCTCTTTGACCAGTTCTCACTTGACAGTTACCTCCCCCTGATCTAACTTTCCATCAAAGTTCTACCTGCATGGTAACCTTCCCAAAGCCTTTCTCCACAGCAAAGGTGTGATGTTTAGAAGTTGTCACCCTTCACTTCTGGGCTAATTGTACCCAACTAGTGGGAAAAAGATTGAACAGTCAGTGAAGTGCATAATGCTCAGTTTCACTGGTGATTAGAATCATAGAATAATAGAATCATTTTGGTTGTAAGAGACCCTCAAGATCATAGAGTCCAACTGTTACCCTAAGGCTAGTACTAAACCATGTCCTTAGGAACCTCATCTACTCAGGTATGTAGAAGGATCAGCCACATTCAAAACTCTCTTCCTAACTTCCACAAATCTGAATGGATTTCTAACACTTGTCTACTTAGTTTCATCTTTTGTGCTGTAGACATAAAAAAGTATGTGTACCTCAGTGAAATTTAAAAAGTGTCCATTCCTTGCATGGTCCATAGATCAGTGATGAACACAGTGCAGAGGTTCTTACATAGTGTGGAGCTAACATGCCTTACTGATTGATTGTGAACTGAGTATGTTGTGCAATATAACAAGGTTCTTCTTTCCAGATCTTCTCAAAGGAAGCTTGAAGTCTCCTGAGAACAGCGGCTTAGCAGACAGAGTACCCTTCTTTGTACCATTGTTCAGCTCATAAATAAAATTCATTTATAGCTCTTCCTTCCTGTCAGAGAGTAATTTGTATCTTGAAACCTAAGACCACTAACTCATAATTTGCACAACTTGACCATTTTGGTCAGGAAAGTCTCGAGTGTGAACTTGCACAGAGGCTGAATTATCTCTGGCCCCACGAGAAATAGTCCCTCCAGGTCACGGCTAAGGTCATTATATTAGAATGTTTTTTAAAGGCTTGTCAGTATTCAGAGCATATTGTTTGCTTGTTCTTGGGGGATTTAACCCTGCAGACTGCTGAGCACTTCTACTAGATACTGAGCACCATCATTCGGCTTAAGATAAAATTGAGGACACTCAATCTGTCTTGAAAATGTTTAGTATTTCGTAAGATTGAACCTTGACCGACTTTTTTCTCCACTTTACAGTCCCTAAAGTATCTTAAATTTAATTACAAAAATTCTGCTGAAGCCCAAGCAGAATGGACACTAGTACATGCCAATGGTATTTAAAACTGTCTGTCAGTGGAGTATTGAATTGCTCAGTCCGGGTTTTAATAGCTTTTTCTAAATCAGTAAGAATATATTATATAAATCACATGTAATGTAAGTGTAATTAAAACGTACTTTTAATACAGGACAGTGCATGCAGAAATTATTGCATATTTCTCTTGTACTTAGGGGAAAAAAAGACATAGGGCTTAGAGCTCTTTTAAAAAGTCTAGTGAGGGCTTAACATTTCTCTATGCACTCCTTGAAATCAGAGATAACCAAATGATGAGATAAGTGGATAGCTCTTTTTTTGTTGTTTTTAATTCAGTGAAGGCCTCCCAGTGCATATTCCTGTTGGAGTTGATGAATAGCTCCTTTGGGATGCTGTAAGCTCCACTCAATGTATTTATGGAATACCTTCCATTTACACAGACTATATTTTTCTCGATCAGCCCATAAGGATCATGGCAGAGGAAAATAAGCGGTAGGCTTCTTTTTTTTTTATTCTTTCCTCCGCTTCACCCCCCACTTCTGGACAGTTGTGTTATACTCTGTTTTATGCTTGTGGCAGACTGAAGCTGCTGGGATTCAGACTGGCCTTAACCCTAGAAGATAACATCATCCCAAACCCTAAAGCCATCCATTTAAAGGGTCCATTAGCCATTATTTTTCCTTTTTTTTTCATGAAACAGTGACATTATGTAAGGAAGAATTACTGGGAATGAATAGGAAGAAAGGTCTTTTTCAGCTGCACCTTTAACATAGCCTCAAAGGTTTCCTGTATTTTCCTTACAAGGGCGCTGGCAGCAGATAAGTGCACTGCAATGACACTCTTCAATCTTTGTAGTACATACTCAGGTCAAGTGAATTGGCCCAGGGCTGCATTTCTACTGCGTGGGCTTCTCCATCTTTTTCAGACCTGCCTGATGGCTGAAATAGAGTGGCTATAGTACTATTTATGGGGGAATATGAGATAAATTTCAGAGATTAAATGAGATAAATTACAGACAAATAACACACTCTTCCATCATGAATTCCCCGCCTGTAAGTGAGTGGGAGGCGCATTTGATTCACACACTCCAAGCTAAACGGATTTCAAGTTTTGAGGTAAAGAAGAAATATTCCCCTTGGTCAGAGTAGCGGATGCTGGAAATTCTTCTTGGTTTTGCCTTCTTACAGCAAAATTAATGATTTATTTCTTAAAATCATTTCGCCCTAAAATGATGGTAGCCCCCAGTACTTAGATGCTGATGATGCTTGATGCTTTGTTCTTTCTATGGCACATTACAGTTCTGGATGCTCATTATTCTTCATCATCTCTCTTAATTGTGTTACATAGGAACTGGTTTATGGCCTGTGACATGTGGAGTAGATGTTCTATGAACTGTTTGCAATTAAACATCTAATTCATAGTAGCCTACAGTGTGAGGAACGACTCACAGATGGTTCCAGATGGTCCTTTCCAGTTCTGTGTTCTCACGTTTCTATTACAGTTGAAGGGTAGCAGCAGCAAAAGGTAACTGGCAATCTTTGTAACCGTGAATTTACCACAGTCTTTGATCTCCATTTCCTTTGAAAGAAAGAGGAGAAATATGTTACTTGAAATCAAATGCAGAAATGAAGAGTGAAATACAAGGTTAAAAAGACATAATACGAGAAATTGTTTTGCCATAGTTGGTTAGAAGGTTCTCACTACTGTATTTTTATCATTTTGCTTTGAACAGCAGTGCTTTGCTCTGACTACCAAACCAAGAGCAAAGCAAATGTTTTCAACCTTCAAACAACATCTAAGAACAACATATTGCCTCTTGTCTGGTATTAGATTTAAATTGCATTACCCTGCACCATAGGAAAGTGTCAACATTTTCCAGAACTATACAGATGCATGTCTGTATCTATGTCTCTATCTCTATCTAGATGTTGCAAATAACTTACATATGAAACACTCCATACCTTGCAAAACAGACATACGACATTTTTGCTGCTGCGTAAATACTCCACACTGGGGTGCCCACATGCTTTACGTAACACACACACATGCACTCTGACGCAGAGGAATGAAGCAAGCTGGTAAGGGGGAAGCCTCAGACCAAAGGGGGTCACTGGAATGCAGAAGTGAGAGAACTGTTCAGATCAACCACAGAAAAGGTCCCAGACCTTCTCAACAACAAGTAACTCATGCACAATTACAACAGTAATCCATTACGCTGAGCGTACAGCTTGTCCATGTTAGACAGGCACACACAATGTATTAATATATCCTAGTTAGCAAGGCCAGGGTGGTACTGAAGAGCTCATTTTCCACATAGTGTGTAACGCTGAGTTTCACGCTCCTTTAGTCATTAGTTACAGGGAATAAGGATCCAATTAAGCCCATATATGTTTGGAAGCTCAAACTTAGGGAGTCCATGTGTCTATGTTTTGGTGGCTGTGCCTGTAGCTGTGACTCTGTATTAGAGTTGAGGCTGAACAATGCCCTAAATCCAGAATTAGGGTGATGCAGGGTGGATGCTGGATTCAGAGCAGGATTGTGTAGCTTAGGCCCATCTCAGCTGTAAGAGTTTGTGTGGCTCTGGATGAATGGTGGTGTATGGTGGTGTCAGTACAGGCGACTGTGTATGTAAGGCTTTGAAACAAGAGAGGTGAGGTGGCAACTTGACCAGTCTTGCGCTATTGCTGGATCAGAATTTTCTTTTGATCGAAAGGCTTTGCTAGTGTCACTCCAGCATATTTTAAAACAATAATTTCCTGTGTGCCAGCACTTGAAAGGAAAACCTCTGTCCAGTGGGTTAAAAGCTAGTCAACCTTCTAATTTATCAGTTTCAACTAGGCCAGCATCTCAGAGCTGAGAAGGACAGGGTAAATAATGAGTCAGTTGCCTCCTGACACTCCAGCAATGTATGGCAAACGAGGGGCTGTGGTGCTTTCAAAATTAACTGATTTTTCCCTAAAGAGTCAATATTCTGGATTAAATCTATTCCCCAGACCTGTTCCTCAAGGCATTTTAGAAAAGGTAAATTTGGCCTGCTATGTATAAATTCATCTTCAGAGTTTCAGCCTGCAGGAGTATTTAGTTGCAGATAAAACATTGGACTTCTCTCTCCACTTGAATAAGTAATGGGGAAATAAGCTTAATATTACATCTTTTTTTTTCTCTGTCATGGATTTCATACATTGGGTAGGGTTTTTTTTTGTTTTCTCCTCAGTCTGTCAAGGTCTCAAAAGTGACCATGATAAGTGATTTCTCTCACTTTTTCGGAGTGTGAATAATCCCAGTTATTTCTGTGCTGATGCTTTGTTTTTATTATGGATTTCCTTGAGCCTAAGAAGCTTGAAATAGCAGCTTTTATCTTGAAATGCTTAAACTTGATTGAGTCACAATAAGTCTGTAGCTGTCTGGATATGTAGATACATATCTGTTCTTGGCACTTACATGGCCTTCACTGATGCAGTCTTCAAGCATCTTGCAATCCTAGCAGGGTTTTACTCCCACTGCCCCTGCCAGGCAGGGAAGTTTTAGCCGCATTTTGCAGACATGAAACTGAAGTGTGGCACAGAGTGAGCGGCCTGTCCAGGGACCCCCAGGAAGTCCAAACCACAAGTTCACAGCAGCATCCACTAGGTCAAGTTTATGCTCTCATCATATTACCAGAGCATTTGCAGGAACAAAGTAAAAGCAACCTTTTTAATTATATGTTAAGCCACTTTTGAGTTAAATTTGGCCTCTCATAACACTGACGGTGATTTTAAAATAAAGTTTAAGCATGGAGAACATTCTTAAAATATAGACCTATACAATCAAATCAAATTGATAGCTGAGTGCAAGTTCTTTTACCAATCTGTAATAAAATCAGGCCAATTAAGCCTCATGGACTTCAATAAATCAATTCTGGATTTATGGTGTTGGAACTTACTTATAAGGGGTGAGTGAGCCAGCAGACACACACCAGTGAGCAGCTGCAATGACGAAAACTGATAATCCTTTGCCTTCTAGCATCAAAAGAAACTTCTTGATCTTTTCAAACGTGACATTTTTCTAGTGGGCCCATCATTGAATGCCCTATTTTCCTACAGGTGGATATACACCATCAAGTTAGTAGTTGATGTTCATAAGTACAGTGAAGCCAGGAGTGTAACCCATACATGAACTCACGTAATCGATTCCACCCCATTTACAGAATTTGTAAATGAAGTGTTAACAGGATGGTGTAGAGAGGAAGGCGGTGATTTGCTGGGGCTATCAGTTCACAGGTCCTGTTGCGTCCTGAAACTTTTCTGTTCCTTTCATGATCGGTCAAAATAAATCTACCTGTCTATACCTTTTGTTTCTGCAGTGTGAAATGACAATAATTATGTTTCATCTGTACTTATTCAGCACTGAGAATCATGGAACCATTAAGTTTGAAAGTGACCCTTGGAGGTCGTTGCCTAACCAACTGCAAGGCCAACTTTGAAGTTAAACCCAGCTTCAGGGTTTGATCAGGGGGCCCAAGGATGTCACCACTTCTGCCTGTTGTGTGAGACCTCATGCATCAGATTATGGGTTAGGGGGAAGGGGCTGGAAGAGCCTGTAGGGCAGGGTCTTCTGCACGTTAGTCCCTGATGCAAACATTTGAGGGATGCTTCTGGTGTCCTGGGCACCATAGGAAGCCAGGGCTTGGCACCAGAGGTGGGCGGGTTGTGGGTTCTGCACTCCAGAAGTCCCTTGGCTGTCCCCTCACTGTGCAGGAGGCATTGTCAGGCCTAAGGGAGAGGCGGGATCTGAGAGAGTAGCAGGAGGACAGGAGCCAGCAGACCAATACTTGCAGAAGACGCTGTGGCTTCCAAATATGTGCGTCGCTGTAGTAGAATCAATGAGGAAACTCACAGCACCCAAGAATAAAATGGGGCATGAAACAGCCTCATTGCTGCCCTGCCCTGAGTCATGTTCTTCAGTTCCTGCCTTGGGGGAAGACAGACATTTCCCTTTGGCAGAGAATTTGGCCGGCACATTGAAAAAAAAAAAAAAAAGGAAAGCAAGAAAATAGAAGCATCTGCAAAAAACCTGCAGTCCCTCCACTCCAGCACGCCCATAACCTGCGCCCCCACCACCCCTCTTCTGCCTGCTCCCGCCTCCGAGTGCGGGAGAGCTGATCCCCGCAGAACCGGAGCCTCTAATTGCGGCGCGTTAACGAGGCGGGCGGGGCCGCTCGGGGCCGCTCCCGCCTTTGGTTGGTATCGGAGCGCCCTCTGCTGGCGCGGGCTCGCCGCCCGCCCGCCCCGGGGGGCAGGGTCGCTGCGGCGGTGGGAAGGGACGGGAAGGGAATTGAAGACGGGAAGGGGGCTGCTTATACCCTGCGCTTTGGTG
The DNA here is from genome assembly GCF_036013475.1 of Columba livia. Classification (NCBI taxonomy): domain Eukaryota; kingdom Metazoa; phylum Chordata; class Aves; order Columbiformes; family Columbidae; genus Columba; species Columba livia. The sequence goes on along the minus strand of NC_088603.1, from coordinate 53,693,482 downwards.
TGTGCGGGTGGAATCCTCCACTGCCTGTAGGATGTTGCTGTGCACTCAACACTTGTTCTTGGTCAAAGTTTCCCAGGCTCCCTCCTAGCCCCCCCTTCCCCAACTGCTGAAAATCCTCACGGCTTTAGCTGTGTTGTTCGTTTTCTGGGAGAAAGGTTGAATTATCTTGCGCCTTTTCCGCTGCTGGCTTCTCTGAGGGGGTGGAGATAGGCATTAGCCCGGGTTTGCCCCTTAGTCTTGCTCTGTCCTTGTGCATCATTTTGAACTATTGTTTCTTATCTCTTCCAAACACCTGATTATAATAGTCTGTGTTGTTGCAGAGAGGCTGTGGACCAGTTAATTTGAGGAATTTAATGCTGGTTACATATTGGCATTTATGGAGATTCTCCAGGAGCAGCCTCATAATTGATTTTTTGGCTGAGAAGAAATAATGTATCTCACTGTTTTGACACCGTGACCATTATTAGAGGATGTATAACTTACAAAGGCACAGTAGCTTGAGTAATGCTCTTACAGTGAAAGTAATGATGTTGTAGAACAGTCTTGGTATAATTTTCATTCATTTAAATACCTTCTGCTGTGTTTAAGGAGCTGTAATCCAGTGGAGACCTTTTTTTTTCCTTCAAGCCATTCCACAAGTGATTCTTCAGCCTCTTGTAAGGGATGAATTCCAGCAAGGTAGGAACTGCATGAAGAACCATAGCCATTTGCCCAAGTGACCAGTAGTGAAAAAGCACCTGGATGGCCAGAAAAGGGAATTGCTCTGTTCTTGGGCACAGATTGGTGTCACATGTGCAGTAAGTTCAAGCAACCTGGAGTTGAGTAAGGCCGGAGGGTTCTTCAGAGTCAGAGCACTCTTTAGCTTTGTTCAGTTCTCAGAGTGAATAACATGCTGCCTGCTATTACCTGGATTCTGCTCCTGACTCTGTTTTGCTCACCCAAAGATCTGGGGAGAAGTCCATAGTTGTGTAAGGCTGGAGATGCCATGTGGTATGCAAGGGATTGGGAAAAAAAGCAAACCTTTGGCTTACAGGCCACAGAGTTGACATAGACTGAGGTTGTGGGCCAGCCACAATTGTCTTGGGACTGCTATTCTCTTCTGCTGGCACGTCATCTCCCTGCAACAATGTGCTGACTGAGCCTGCTTGTCTATTGTAGAGATTATCCTACCACTCCTTTGCCCTGTAGAGCATTTCTGTATTTCAGTTGTGGATTGTAGCAGCTAGTCTTGTTTCTGTCTTTCTTCACTCAAGGTGGGAACAGAAGCAAATAGATTCTCTTGTGAGCACAGAGACCACCCTAGGGTGTGGGAAGGTGCTCTCTGGGATCCTTGCTGCTTTTAACAACATGTGAGTCTCTCTCTTTTGTCTTCATGAATTTCATGTCAGCACAGTATTTCAGCTTTGGCTGCAGTATTTAATAACACAGAGGAGGCTCACTCAGACAGTCCTCCTCTCCCAACAACCAGACTACACAGTGTGTGTTGGAGTGCTGTGGGTAGTATCCCACATACCCTAGAAACTTGCAGAAGGTATGATGAGTAGTGTGTCTTCCTAGAAAAGACAGTAAGGGGAAGTCAGAGACGACTGTGTTTTATTCAGTGAGCTCTCTGCAAAGAGAGACTTGGTAATGACAAGGAAGAAGCTTCCTTTGAGAAGGGTTCCAAAGCGCTTGTGGGACTGGCAAGTACAGCTAGTAACTGAGATGCCTATGGGTAAAAATGTGTATCAAAAGAAAAATCAAGAGAATAGCTTAGAAGAATTAAAGCTTTGGCTTCTCTTTCTCTGCTTCCTCAGGAAAGGATATAAACTAGTTGCAAAATATTCTCAGCATCAGCAAAAACTGTAGTGCTGTCAGAAAGATCTGACATGTGTTAAACTTCTGCAGATGCGAACTGAAGTTCTATCAGATCTGATAGCTCAGGGAACTGTGTGCTCTGACATTTCACGCAAAGCCATGCCCAGCAGCTTCCAGAACAGCCATCGGGACACAAGGTTCTACTTATGGTCCAAAACACGGCGGGTCGTAAGCATACTTATTTCAAAAGTAATTTTTTTTCTGTTGTAGTGAATATGGACAGTCTTATAATGACAGCATGGGATAAAGAAGTGTAACAGTGTATGTGGCCCCTTGAAGGACCTGTGGGAATAGCTGGTCCCACTGTATAACAAAACAGTACCCAAATATTGGAAATTAGCCGAGAGCTACAATTCCCAGCTGACAGGCCAAAAGGAACAGAGAAGACTAGAGGCACCTCTTTTGGAGGGATAGGCTTTCAGAGGGGCTGAGGGACTAAGAGACTGTTGCTAAGTGAAAGAGTTTTTATTCCTCCCTAGATTAATTTAAAGGGCATTTCTGTCCAGCTTCCTCAAAAAAAGTTTATCACACAGCTATGGCTTTTGTTGTCCTTGGCTAACAGAAAGCAAAACCAACCTCAGCTGTGTATTCAAGAAGAAAATTGTGCTTAACATACATTTTCCCTCATCACCCCTCTGCTGTTCCTCTAACCTGCTTTGGAGAAGGATTATCTGGAGGTGACCTTAGATAACAGCATTGTCTGTTAAACACTTGACCTTCCTAACAGATGTAGCAAGAGTGATACTGGTTTCAATGGTGCTTTTTGTGGGGATTTCTGTGCTGCAGGAACAGGACTGCAATCACTAAACTTGTTATACTCAGATCAGGAAACAACTTCACGTCATTAGTGTCATGTTTGACACTGCATACTTTTTTTCTGTTTCGCTATCATAGCTGTTACTTATTGCAGCACCTGAGACTGATTTTTCACCAAATGGAGACTTTGGAAGAGTGAACAGATTTTTACCCAGAAAATGCCAAAAAAGCACCACATCACAACTGACAAGCCCCTTCCTCCTGGCACTTTGCCATTTCCACACAGAGCAGAGAGTTTAAATCAAAACTTATTGAAATAAATGAAAGCAACCATTCAGATCTCAGCATTTGTCTCTGAGCATTTGGTAAAGATGTGAAAGGAACTTATTTAAATGAGCTGATTCCTCTGTCGCTAGTAAAACTTGGTCTCTTGGTAGCTGCCACCATCTCTTGAGACTCAGCTGGGTATGTGAGACAGGTGTGGGCATGAGAGTGCAAACGTGTCCGTGGTGCCCTTCTCACACACCCTTGCCTTTTAGAACTGTTATTACCTGTTTTATAACAGCAAATCCAGATCTCGGCAATGCTCAGTGTTGCATTATCCTTCTGCTAACAGAGGGATGAACTCCTTCCTACCTGCTGAACCAACTTTAGTGCCCTCATCACAAATGATCTCCCTCTGTTGCAGCGAGAGGGCAGTTTTCACCCCCGGCTTTGCACGGATGGCTGGCTGGGATGTCACTGGGACCTCACACAGCCAGCTGGGACAGCCACGTCCCCTGTCTGTGGTTGAGAGCCTAACGCCATTGTGACATTTCTTCCTGACTTGAGACATCTTGGGTCTCTTCTCAGGTAAACAGTCTGGCTTGACTTTGTGGCTGTGACTATCAAGCCCGAGAGTGGTTTTCTATGTGTCATTCCTCACAGAATTTTTTTCCTTTGTGGTTTAACACAACTGTAAATACAATATTTATGTACTTATGTATTTATGACTTTATGAATAGCAACGCCCATGTTCACACAGTCAGTGGCATCAAGACTGAAGAAGCCAGATCTGTTCAGTGGTGCACTCTGAAGGTCCAGTTGTATCTGGTCACACATCTTTACTGGCCCTTTGTGCTGCATTTAAAGGAGTGAAGTTTCTGTGGGGTTTCTCAGCCATCTCATTGCCCTGTGAATGTTTTGAGCAACTGATACACCTCTCTGGGTGTTCACTCCGTAACTTGAACTGCTGATATTTTTCGACTTGCACATCATGATTTGATATGCATAAACATCGACATTGTACTAATTGTTTATTAGTTTTGGCTTCTCTTTGAATTTTAGAGTAGGAATCATATTCTAAGAAATAGGTTTTTAGGTCAAATTCTCTCTTGCTTTTCCCATAGTCTGTCATTTCATGAACTTGACTCAGTTTTTTTCATTTGTGTTCTTTGGAACTATCATGTCTTTTATCTAAGCATATATCCCAGGACATAACAAAACTTATCTTGCCCTTTGCTAACTTTTTTCAGTACCTATGATACTGTGTTTTTCCTAAACTGCTGAAATCATCGTATTTCTCCTTCTGACACTGCACAGTTCTATTAATTCTTTTGTTCCCTAAATGCCAAATTTGTGGGGATTTAAATGCTCTTTGCTCACTCTGGCCTTATAAAACAGTGGATTTTATTTAATACAAAACTAGAGGGGAGAAATACATCTTTGTGATAGTTTCCTGACCGTAGAATGAAAAGGAATGCGCTTTATTTTCAGTTGGTGGAGATCTGTTTATTGCCTTGCTAAACATGTGACCCACTCTGAAGTCAAATTATCTTCTATATTTGTGTTCTAGTTGTGGCTAAAGACAAAAATGTTTGTAAAATATGTTTTCAATTAGAAAGCAGTCACTTTTCATAAGTATTGTGCTACATCGATAAAGCTTGAAACAACCTGCCAAAGTTCTCTGTAGCAATACAGGCATAGTATTTGAGTCCCATTTAGAAGCAAATGATTGCTGCAGTGTTGTTAAGAGATGTTTATATAAATAAATTTCTGCCTTTCTTGCAGTAAGTACGCATTCCTGTGAGAGGTACATAAATAAGAAAGTAACTTGGTCAAACAAAAATATTTTAAAATAAATGAACAGAATTCTTGGTGGCTGAAATGTTTGTTTATATGTATCTCTTAATGCTACACGAATGTTATTTTTTTACAGGAATACGCTCAGTAAGGTGCAGAACATTCCTGTGTAACTTACCCTCAGCTGAAGTCACCCATATAGGTCAGTGAGAATTACTGTTGTTCTCAAAGTGGCATATTTACTTCAACACTTCTCTCAAACATACCAGAGAGCACTACGTGTCACAGGGCAAAGGGTGCCAGTCAATGACTTGTGAGCATTTCAAGCATGGGTTGCAGCAGTGACCTCATGCACAGGGAACACAGGACTGGGCAATTGTGACTGTGGGACAAAATACCCCAGCAGGGACTGTTGAGGCCAGAGTCAGCATACTGCTATAGAAATGAGCTATGGACATGATATGGAGCATGCTAAAGCACGGGGATGCCTGAGCTACTAAAAAGAATTGCTACTGTAAATCAACTCTCTGCTTGGTTTCAACTCCTGGGTAGAGGGTGTCTGTTCAACCAGATTTAGGTTCAGCGTTATGTCTCTCTAGTATATGGAAGAAACTGTCTGTCTTTCAATGCGATCAAACCTCTTTTGTAAACTAAATCATCAGCTATTATAAATCCATCACTTCCTTCACTCCTCAGGGATGTCTGGTACTGATTTTGAAAGTGTCTACTGACTTAACTCATCAGACTTTATTTTAAATACCTAATAATTTCTGGGAATGCAGATAATTTTTTCCTGAAGCTCATCTATGAGTTTTTTTAAATGTATCTGCAGCAGGCTAGTCAGAATATATGAATGCTCTGGTTGACGTTGGGCAGATGGCAAATGTATGTCATTCCTCCTCTTCAGTAATATGCACAACAAGTATTGCTCTTCTGTCTCCTGGGATGCAAAAAGAGTTTTATGAATCTGCAGATATTTTTGGTGTTAGGCTTCATGCATATTATCAAGCTAATTTTTTATATTAGACCTTAGGCAATGGAATTTCTTTTGGCACATGGATCATTAGAATTATTGATTTGCACCTCATTGTGTGGCATTTTTTCCAAATCACATAGATCTGAGGGTTGTGCTGGTTAGCCTCTCCGTATGTGATCTATGACACCCATAGCAGGAATCTTTTAACTAATTTCAAAGCTGAGCAAGTATTAATGCTAATATCAGAGATACAGCTGTATTTCTGACCTAGAGGGCCATTGTTTCATTAGGCCTGATTAACTACAGCATTATTCTAGTTTTGCTCTGGTGTGGATTTATATCAGTGCGGAACTTCAATAATGTGATAAATTAGAACCAGTGCACCAAAACCTGATTCAGCTGAAGTCAATAGCAGCAGTACTGCTGACCTCACGTCGCAGAATGACCTGTTTAAAAGCAGTTGCAATGTCCTTGTGTCTCAAGTTCCTCATGGCTTTTTGTGACTTAAAGTGGAGAAAAGCCAGATTATTGTTGTTGTTGTTGTTCTAGATTTCTGTATGCTCTCAGCAACATACTATTGTGCTGTTTTTGCAAAACACAGTATATATCTGTTACAGTGTCCGGTTCAAAGGATACAGCTCTGCTGCCATTGTCTGTTTTGTTATTGTTTGCCTTGCATTTGTTAGGCCTACAAAAAGATCTGATTTACTGCCTTACTGTTACCCAACCGTGGGACATTCTTGTGGCTTTAACTGTTTGACATATCCTTAAGAATGGTTTTCATTTGATTTTTAAAGCATAATTGATCAAATGAAGGGAAGTTTACTGGCCCATATGCTTGACCCTTATTTAATGAATAGGAGCTTTTCCTGTTCTGTAAACCATTTGTTCTTGTTGAGCTTACTAGCTGGCTTTTCATACTTTAAAGTGTTTTTTGGATGATGTAACATGGACTATCCCATTTGATAGTGGGGATTTAACACCATTTACCTCAGTGCAGCTCCAACAGTTTTACCAGCTGAGGATTTGGCCCTGATCTCTGCTGCTTTAATTTCACACAGGCTGTCTTCCAGCATCTCTGGTCAAGGTTAAATCAGCTTTTCACAGCAGTCCGAGAAAACATCATTGATTCAGTCTGTATTCTACATATGAGCCTTTATTTTATTCCTGTCTGTTCAGAGATGTCTGTGTCAAGTGCCAAGCAGCTATCAAAACACTGAATATCTCCTTGTAATAGAGTTACATGGTTCCCCAAAAATCATGTTTGAATTCCAAGTTTTAAGGTAGTACCATGAATCAGCCATACCACAGTGTCTGTGGTGGCAAACGAAAGACAAAGATTAGAGACATGTGACATAGTTCCTGAGATTGCTGCTTATGTGTGTCATAACCTCTCTCACATGGTCTTTATCCTTTTCTCATGTGAAAGTGCTGTGTATGTATCAGCAGAAGGGCCATCACATGAAGAACTGTTGTTACGTACATGTGAGGAGCCTTCTCTGCTAGAGAAGGTGTATAAACTGTCACAGTAAATTATTCCCATCTTCCTGCTTTAGTTCTTTCCAACTGTAGTGGACTTTGACTAGACTGCCGGCTCCAGCCTTCCTGGAATAGAATAACTGGCCCCTCAAAAAAGCCGGGAGTGCTGTGCCTCGGAGAGAGCACATCATATTTATTTAGGGGATAAGCACTCAGCTTAAATGGATTCTGCCCAGCTTCTGGGAACCTGCAGCTTATGCTGGGCACCCTTATTAACTCACTCTGAAACTTTTGTCATTGACTTAATAGCATAACAATTCCCATTATGGTATCATGGTACCTATATTTGCAGTGTTCACACCATGTAAATACATCATCTCCAGAGGCATCCACTGAATATGGGAAACTCAGATAACTCCAGCTGTTGTTATTGCTTTTAACCCAGTGAGCTTTTGGGAATTATTCCCACTGTCTCTTATGTTGTGATAGAGCAGTGCATAGTTTTGTATGACATCTCAATTTTACTATAATTAATATGGAGTTCATAATGTAGCAAAAGAAAGTCTGGATCTGAGTTATGAAAGAATAAGAGAAAGAAGGGAAGTGGAGAGAGAACGTTAAAAATTTTGGAGATTTTGAGATTTTTTGGCAATGGCTGTTTTAGACCTGTTCTGCTCAGACCAACCCCACATGAAGACAAGATTGGCCTCATGTGTACCCTAGATTGCCTTGACTGAAATGGATCACCACCTAACTCCTATTGGTAGATTCGTGGCAGGGAAATACTCGGATAGCCTGCTAAACCATTTTTGCAATTCTTCTGTGCCAGCACACTGATTAAAAAAAAACCACAGCAACCACAGCCTGGGCCAAGATCTGGACTTTCCAGTTTGCCACATGGGAAACTTTATACTATGTGAAAAATAGAGAGGACACCTGCTCCTATACAAGTTATGTTAAAGTTCTGCTGGGCTTATGTGAAAAACAAAATGTTCACTGTTTCATCTGCAACCAGTTGAAAGGTTGTGCTTTTGTGTAGGAGTGATAATCAAAGCACATCATTTTTTATTGCTTTTTCTCCATTTGCCACCTGTCTTAATTCTGCTTAGCTGCACACAAGCACCTCAGAAAATGCCAATGCCCAGGAGCCGCATCTGCCAGTTTCCTACCATAACCACCAAACCACATAGGAAGAATTCCTCTCAGCATGTGGTGTACTCATTTGGCCTTGGACACACAGTCCTGTTGCAGTGGATCATCTTTAGACAAAGTCACTCAAGTTGCTAAGAGTCAAAGAGAAGTATACAGTGTCCCTCTGTTTAAATCTCACAGGAAGATCAGGGATATATTGTCCCTATGCACAGTGGCAAGGCAAGAAACATTTTCTTTGCAGTTGTAAATGGAGAAATCACAACACTGGAAGGGCACGGGGGAAGGTCGTCATATAGGACTATCTTTAAACATCTTTATCTTACCGTTCTGGGCTTTTTCTCCCTTTGCAAGCCTGTTGTTTCCTACATTGACAAATTCTGTCTCAGACTGATCACAGTGGTTTCAAAATGCTGTGCTCATACATAGGCACCTGGCACTTGAAGGGAAGCTGTGGTATGTGGCCTCCAGTTTTCCCCAATGACAGATTTCAGACAGGACGGTGGGTAGTTCTAGAAGGCTGAGGGGATGCAGCTGATCCTCAATGAACAGAGTCAGCAGCAGGAAAGATATTTTTTTATGCCCGGTGTAGAGCTGGGCAGTCCCTCTACCAGACCTTTTACTATACAGAGTATTGGGGGTACCTGCTAGATGAATTTTTTTACATTGATAGTAATTCCTTTTTGTCCTAATAGTAATTTTCACCCTGCAACTGTTTCCACTGCAGAATGCCTATGTTAAACCCCCTTAATCTGAAACAACCAGCAGAAATCTGAATAATGAAAGTCACTGGGGCCTCTGGAAAGAAAAATAACTTCAGGATAACTTCACATGGTCAGTGTATTTGCTGCTTTCTGTTTTATTTCTGTATTAAATCTTTGTTTTCGTAACATTTTACTCTGCATCAAAGCATGGGGCAAATTTGTTCTGTGAATCTGAATATCAAAGTCTGAGTCAAGCTGAAGGAGAGCCCATTTTTGCAACAGTCAGAGAAAAGCCCTTGGTTTCAAACATCTTGGCTTATCCAGAATCCAAACCTGGCCCAAGCTTCACAGCTTTAGCCCACCTCTCATAGCGACATCGAGCATTCTGCTTTTATCCAGAGGGTGCTACCGAGAACCCACTTGTAGTGTCATTAATCCAAAGATGTGTTTTTAATTGTAACAGGAGCTTAGTGTTGCCAGAGGTACATAGAAAATATCAGAATGAATGTTCTAGTAGACTTGGTCGTGTTCTTCCTAGACTCATCTTTGAGGCTCAGTTCCTCATCACAGTTCCAGGCAGAGGTTGCATGGCTGGTTCATAGCAAAGAAGGGACATGCTGCCCTGGCTTGCTGCTGAGCAAAGAAAGTGGTTAACTGAGCATAATGTCTGCACTTCTGTCTCTGTGCAGCATGCTCCTTGTTGAACTGCATGGCTATCATGGCAAGACCACTGATTTTCTTCCCATGTTCTTTAACTGTAGTCACATGTGGCCAAGCTAAACCCCCACAGTGCAACTGTTTTTTCCTATTTACACATGTTACTAAGAAACATCAGCTAAGGATATGTTATTACAAGTTTGGGAATGACCCCATTCTTGGCACAAGGCCAAGCCAAACATTTTATTTCATTTAAAAAAGCAAAATGTGATAGAGTCAGTAATTATAATTATGATTGGCAAGCAGAGGTGGTGTGCTACTATGAAGCAGAAAGACGGGAAATTCCAATAATCCTAATTAATAAGCATAGTCATTAATTCCATCAGTGGGATTATAAAACAGAAATGTCATTCTCTTTTAAGAGCAGTTTGGCCAGGAAAGGGCACAGAAGACAAACTGTACAAAAAGACTGAACTATTGATCAAGCCACCTTGCTATGATAAAGATGTTAACAATGAGATTTTTTAAAAAGCTTGTTTATGTTAGATTCATTGAGCTTCATGCCTATAACAAAAATAAATATATATATATATATATATATATATATAAATAAATAACCAGAAAAACTATTTAAGTAGCAATGAAACAGACCTAGAGGGGGAAAAAAATGATGAAACAGTCTTATGAAATAGACAAAGAAGAATCTAAAAAACATTTGTCTCTAAGCACAACACAGAATGCTTTCTCTTTGTCACACCAGTGCTGTTGTGACCAATTTCTTAGTCCTCCCCTTCTCCTGTTTACATATACGAGAGGGAATATGTTGCTTTCTCTTTGACAGTCTCTTGTTAGAACATATGAACCACAACACTCTAGTAACAAAATCACCCTGTTTTTGTGGTTATTTTTTGAGGAGGGACAGTAATTCAGAAATGACTATTTTCCTCTCTTTGTACTGGTTATTTCATTGTGGACGCCAAATGCTGGCATGAGACACACTGACTGCACTGGAGTAGAATTTGGAGGGGATGTTACTGGCGCACCCACTTGCACTGTTCTGCTTGAGAGTTTGTCAGTGTTTCATTTGCAAACCGCTCCTTGCAGACATTTATAACTAGGTCATAAAAGTTCCCTCCCAGCTAAAATTTGCACTTCTTTTAAGTTTTATGACACAAACACAAAATAGAAGTCTTTTTTTTCATGAGTCTTTTTTTTCATCATAATGCATAAAGTTCTGCGCACTTAAATCCCATTCTTGTTTAGGAGAGTTACACATCAGACTCCGTCCACATGCATTGGTATAGGGTTATAGAGGCAAAATCATCACCTGCTTGGCCCTAACCTCAGTTAGGGCCACAGAACACCGATTTATACCAGCCAATCTGGCTCATAGTCATTGTCTTTTGTTTGCTGGCTGTAGCTAAATTGTTTTCGTCAGTCATTTGATCAATATCATTTCAGTGCACTTCCTAAACTAATGGTGTAGGAGAGGGAGAATCCATTTTAATGTACCTTATCAAGCTGGAGACAGAACAATATATAACAATCAAAGTCTGAAATTTCCTTTTTTATTTCTCTCTCAGAACTGACGGCCTGAATCCAAACTGATCAAGGTTTATGATGTCCATTTGCCTCATAGTCCCTGTCAAGAACTACATAAAGCAACAGCTGGAAAAGTGCTGAGTCTACAATATCCACAGCCCCCTTTCACAGGATGATCTCCAGGGTTACACCAGGTACAAGGTTTATTATTGTGGCAGTTGCACTTCCACCCTGCCCCAAAAGTGATAGAAACTTATAGGCTGATGGACCACTATGATCATGCACATGTCCCTTGGTCAACAGACAGGGCATTTGACCAATGAGATGGCTCAGTCAAGAGAGGTTTCTGGACCACTACCACAAATGACAACAGCTCAGATTTAACTAAGGTATAAATGGAGCCTACTGGAGACCCCGTTTGAGCTGATCTTCCTCAGAGCAGTGGCTACGCAGAGGAAGACTCTTCTCCTTAGAGTGGACATCTAAGGAACGTTCCCCAGGGATTGAGACACCTTGCCGAGATGGTAAGTAATCTGGGTACCCTTGAGAGTCCTCACTTTGTAACAGAGTGGGAAGGCGCATATTTTGAATAATCACTCTAGAGTTTTGGGATCTGATCCTCTTGGGTTTGAGTTGGTTGTGTAGTAGTTGAACTCCTAACTGGTATCTGAACCTGTGTTGTGTAACGTTGTTGGAGTGAGGAATAATTTTGGATAAGCCCTTTATGTAGTTGGTTTTCTGCTAAACAGCTCTGCTTAGAATAAAGTCTATTTGGAGCTTGTTGTCTGCTTAAATTGGCTTTTGAGGTGTCTTCATGACAATTACGCACACTGAAAAATTGACATTTCATTTGTTATGAGTTATATTTCATGTCAGATATAAGGATTTATGTGGTTTTTTCCTGTTGGTTACCATTTGTGGACCAAAGCTGTGCTTCAGTTCATGATCACCATTTACAAACATTATAAAGTGCTGTCTGTGAGAGAAGCGTATGAGCCATTGTGTCAAAGGTCCATTTCCTTCCTGAAGCTTTAGCAGACCTATCAGAGATTTGATTCTTTCCCAAAAGTACCAACTGTTCTTCCACAGTTACACTGGACTCTTGGAAGATCTTCCATTCAGCCAGAAGCTGGATCTTCAGGTAGTTGTGGTGAAAGCTGTGGGCTAGACAATTAAAGGATAATGCAGCTGAAGTCATGCCAAATCCATCTTAAGTACAGGCCTTTTGCAAAAACACCACAAAAATACTTAGACTGCCTTTGCAATTACACTTTTCCTAATAACTCTGTTGCTATTTTACCAATCTAGTTTTCAGGGATTTGTAGACATAGCCACACTGTATTTCCTTCACCAATAACTAGGGCCATGTGAAATACTCTCTGTCAAATCCCAAACCACCAAACACCGGCCAGGTTTCAGTTTTCATTATGAACTCAAAATTCAGACCGTGATGGTCTGTTGAGGAAATGGTTTGTTAAGGTTAGCAAACCCTGCAAACAAAGTTTAGCCTTATTTTGATTAACCCCACCTCTAATGGGATGAGGCATGTTTGAAAAACAGGTTGAAGATGGCTCCTCCTGATGCATTTCCCAGGTGTTTGGCTAAGCCAACCAGACAAACCAAGCCTCCACTTTAGCCACTGCTTCTGAACAAAATTTGTAGCACAGTCTGGCACTCTTTGCCTCTCAGGTGGTTAACCTCTGTTGGAGCACAGCACTGAAAGAGCCATTTCAAATTATTTTGAAACATGCCTCATTCTCAGTACAGCCATGGAACCAGCTAATCAGAGCTGCATGGATATAGTGTTCGGGCTTCTTGGTCTCCATCCAAAAGTACTCAGAGCTCAAGGTTTTAAGTTACTGCTCAGTTAGTTATATATTCAGAACAGAATGACAATTTAAACTTCTAAATACGCTGATTGGAAAAGAAAGCTCCCCTCACCCCCAGTTTTAATGTTCTGAAACAACTCTCACCATTACTGCATTCAGTGTGTGGGGGTGTGTACGCATGATGGAGATACTTTTGCTTTTGTTTTTTGTCTTTCCTGGTGTTATATTCCTGAGACATTGTTTTATCACCAGATTAAAGCCTTGGCAGTGAAACATTGCCATGTGGCTTACATTAATGATGGTAAAAGTCTGCTCCAAAATTACCCACCCAACATGCCTTTGAATTTGTTTGATTGAACTGACCCGTCGAGGTCTCAGACATGGCTAATCTTTGTTCTCTGGCAGAATGGCTTCATTAGGACATGGCAGGATCTTTCAGAAGAAGCATTCTGCTGGAATAGTGTAATTTCACAGTATGCAGAGCATACAGTCACTAGGTTTGTTACCTGGCAGCAGAGTGTGTATTTAAACGAGTGGTGGGTTGTTTTTTGTTTGTTTGGGCTTGTTTGTTTGTTTGCTTGTTTTTGTTGTTTCCCCTGTGCCTGCCAACTCCAAAGCTGGTGTTCCTTATACCAACTCATACTACATGGGAAGCCAAAATAGGCAGACTGTAGGTGAAGGGAAACTCTGAAGTCTGAGACAGGCACTAAATCTAGTATTGGTTGTGGCACTCTTGAAGCTAATTCTGGCTGGTAAGTATGAATGAGACTGAGTAATGCTGCAATCTGTCACCTCTCACCCTAGTTAGTGTGACAGCACTTGCAAGGCATCCCATATAAAAACAAAAACTAGCTTTATGTGTTAGAAACTGCTATGAAGTGACTTATTTGATTTGAAACACAGAGTTATCAAAGAAACCAGCCCTCTTGCAATTCAGCTGTATCCATGGAGCAGCAGTCACTTATAAGAGTGCTGTGGGTTTGTAAACTGTCCATGCAAAATATTTTCCTCTCTTCCTCTCCCAATACCTTAGTTTATCTATATATTTAGAAGATGTCCAACTTTCCGTTCTTGATGTTCTGTTCAAGTTTATTTCACTGTAATGAATCACGTAAGAGAAGTCAAATTTTTTTTTTTCTTGTGTGGCTGAGAGGCTGAGTTGTTTCCATCTTACTGAAACGGAGGAGACAGAATGGGAAGTAGAGGATTTGATGCACATATGTCTTAACACCAAGCATCAGAATATTATCTGCAGATTGGGACATATATTGAACACAAAAGAAAAACATCTAAAATTGATTAAAAGAAGAATGTATAACTTGATCTTTCACAATCACTGCCACTAGTTGTTCTTGACATTAAGAAGAAAAACTCACACTATCTGGGAAAAGGGATAATGGACAAGGAGAGGAATGATGAGGAGAGAGCAGGAACCACCAGGAGAAAGAAAGGAAGTGATAGTGGGTAAGAAGATGGAAGAACCTAGTGCTGGCTAGAAAATGAAAACAGAATTAGAAGGCAGCTGGACAGGGGAAGAAAGGGAGGGAGAGGTATACTAAAGAGGAGTCTAGATCATGAAGCAGGGGAAAACTGGAACTAACTGGCTGGGTAAAGCTGTGAGGGCAAACAGCTGATGAGCAGGTAGGTACAAAGACTATGACCTGTGTGATGTGATAGAACATGGGAAAGGGAGATAGGGCAACAAGGAAGGTTAGATAGTCAGGGGAAGCTGTCACAGAGTGGCAAGAATGAGGAGGTGAGGACTACATTGTAAAATGGGAATTGACGCTGTCTGGACAATAAGACTAGGATTGGGAGAAGAAAAGGGACAGTGCATAAGCATCCAGAAGACTCAGATTTGTTAGGCAAGTAGAGAGATGTGCTGGAAGCAATGAGTGGAAAAGTTTCATGAGAAGGATGAAATTTAGATCCTGAGGCAGCAGCAGGGAAGAGATTAATGAAGGCAAAGCTGTGTCAGAGAAGGTGAGACAGGAGAGGTAATGCTGGCAGGGGACAGACAAATAGCCGAGGAACATGGAATAGTACATGTGATATTTAGGTCTTTTCACAGTTTCTTTGCTGTCAGCAAAAGTCTGTTTAAATGCTGGCACAGTGTGTGTCATCCCACTTCGGTGTTGCCAATAAAGAGGTCAACAACCAAATGCTATAAGCTACTTCACTAAATTAAATTACTTAGATGTGTGGAAAATTCATATAGTTGATAGTGCAGTGCTTACAAGTACTTACATGATGGAACTTCTGGTTTTTCACTTTGCTTTCAAAAACATGAAAACCAAGCCAATTTACACAGAAAAATACATGTTGAGAGTACTAGTAAAGTTTCATTTAAGCACCTGGATGTTTTAAAATTTCCAAAGCACTCTGAACTTTACATTTCCCTGCCTTATCTCATAAATTTGCTCTCTGATACCATCTTTACTTGCAGTAATACTGTTTTTTTGGCATTTGTTGAGTATTTCTTTCTCCACAGGCCATTTACTCACTGACCTGCTTTGGGAGTGAATCAGGAATGAGTACTGGGGCAAGGTATTGTCTTTAATACTCTTGCTTCATTTGTTACAAAAACCTGTGAGAAGTATAGTGATGGAACAAGGCAGCTGTAGGAAGAGTAAGAGTAAGAGCAAGTCATATGGCTACAATAGTTGAATAGTGGTTCACACGGTTGAATTCTCTCCCTTTCCCTTTACCATTCGGTCCCTGTGCCTTGCCAGGCATCACACTTTTCCACAGGTGGTCACTAATTGTGTGTTCTCATTTCTGGGGTCCTGATGGGAGACTCTAGGGTCTGGTTTGCAGAAGTGCTGAGCATTCACAGCTGCAACTGAAGTTAGTGGTACTTGTGTTTAAACACATAAAGGACTATGTAATGTTATATACTCTGAAATATCCGTATGATAAATTTTAAGGGAACTGGTCAGTGAAGTCAACTGTCATGAAAAATACAGGGATTTGAATGTGGAGGAAGCTTGGAATTTCTCAAGTCAAAGGTACAAAACTACCTGTAATTTGTATGCCAACAAGGTGGGTGGAAAAGACCTACCAAGAGGCCCCCAGCCCAAAGTAGATAAATAACCATCTTGCAGGGGATATTAAGAGTAAGCAGGGAGCTTACAAAGAATGGAAAAAAAGATCGACTGGCAAAGAAAGCTGTGTCTTGGATGTCAGGAAGTATACAGGCAAAGCGAGAACTGCCAGGAATGAGGCTGAGTTGAACCTTGAAAAGAAAATTAAAGCAAGCAGCAAGATATTCTTTTGTTGTAGAAATAAAAAGAGAACACTAGAAGAAAGGAGATTAAATTGGGAGTGCTGTATGGACTAAAGATACGACAGGGATTTGATTCTCAAAGTACAACCCAAAAAAGTAAGTAAATACTCTGCCTCAGTTTTCAAATAAGGGTGATGATGGGCAGGATGACAAACAGGAATGAGAAACCAAAATGAGGTGAAGCAGAATTCAAAATGCTCACTACAATCAAGTGAGAAGAGTGGATAATCTCCACTTCCGAATGCTGGAAGAGCTGGCACGTAATATTACTTGTCACAGGCAAAGTAGTTTAATAAATCTATAGGAGGGCTGGTGCCAGATAACTAATAAGAGTAAATGACATGTTACTACGAAATTACATTTAATATTTCTAGTAAATTGAAAGCACAAGTTTAGTGCTGCTGAAAGGGAGGAAATCTGATTTGGGGAATTTACTTGCCTTCTAGGCTCACCTCCCTCATATGCAGCATTATAGATTATATTTTAAAGATAAAGACAATATGAAATGGTGGGGAAAAGAAGTAAATTGCAGCTGAGGTTTGTCAAATTTTGTCATGCTAGGCTTACCTAATATCCTTGCTTGATATTCAGTGGATTTTGTCTTTGTGTACTTAACTGACAATTTGTTGTAGATTATATATTGATAATATAGGTAGTTAAGAGGCAACAGATAGGTTTTAACACTGAAGATTCAAGGTGAATAAAAGGGTATGCAGGAACGGCTGGTACTCATAGGTGAAAGACAGCTGGCTAGAGAGCACAAGTACATGGTTGCAAAGATGGTGTTGGTCCTTACCTACTTGAATATTTTCATTAATGATGCTGGCTCAGGATTAACTGTACACTAATAGAATCTGCTCTTGACTTCAAGATGGGAAGCACTGTCAAACTAAGGAGATATCCAAATATTATATACAGGAAATCGTATGACACTGAGGACTGGACTGTTTGTGAAGTCATGCACATAAAGAGCTAAAGCCAGAAATCTGTGCTCTAGACTGAGATCTCATAGATTTTCCTATTCAGGAGAAGGAAAAAGGCCTGGAATTTGAGGTTATATTGTGACAACAAATGTTCATGTCACTTGAAGGAGCCCATGAAGTAGCAAAGGAAACCCTTAAACTATGTAAAAGATAACATCAGAACAGATAGGAAAGTGTTAATACTATTTTACAGGGCACAGATTAGATCCAAGAAGGGTATACCGTGTACAGTTCTCACCCTGTATGGTGAAGGATGATGAATTTAAACTAGAACCTATGTCTGCCTTGTGGGAGAAAATAAAAACAGCTTTGCCTGCTTTGTCTGCTAAAAAAAGAGGCTGAGGCAGGAAATAGTTTTATAAATATGTAGTTGTTATATAAAGACAAGTGAAGAGGTGGAGCTGGTTTGAAGGTATGGGGACAGTGAGGAGAATAGTCAGTACTGGATTTCAAGAACAGTTCTCTAAATTAAAGGAAATTAAGGGACAAAGGATGCACAGATATGAATTACATGTGTGTGTATTCGCCTAGGAACCGGGATGAGCTTTGCGAGTATCAGAAGGCTACTGAAAAGCTACTGGTAGAAGAGAGATGAGCAAAAGTGATGTACCACAGCTGCAGCTAGCATCCCCCCAGTGCATACTGACTTTTCCTGCTGCTTTCTTCCACTCTGACTAGCAGCAGCCTGGATTCCTTTCTCCAAGCTCCACGCAGGTTGCTACACGTTCCCTTTTAAATATGTTTGTTGTTGCCATGTCCTTTGTGCCAGTACTTGCTGATTTTCTGAGGCCAGACATTGCAATAACATAAGTCACAGAAGAGACAAGGAATCTTGTCTTGCCAGCCCATTACAGTCTTGTAAGTCTCACAGATGTTCAAATATATTGGTTTTGAAATAAAACTCCCACTACGTGGCTGAATTATTGCTGCTAGTGAAGGGCCTGCCTCCACCCTATCTGGCTTCCCTTTATTGTCCGGTGGTACTTTCATGGTTGTTTGCATGACTGTTGTATCTTATTTCCAGTGACGGCTAAAGGTCAGTGTTCCCAAATTCTGGGCTTGGTTCCATTTATCATGACACGTGGACTTTCTGCACTTATTCCACATAATAATATTAATGTTTTTCTCTACCTCTGTCTTGCATTTGCCTACAACAACGGGCTGGGTTAATCTGGAAGGTCTATCCCTAACCCAGTATCCCATTTCTGAGGATGGTCAGGGCCAGATGACTGAAGAAGGCTGTGGGAAGAGGGAAAATACAGCGAGACTTCCTCAAAACACTCTTTAGGCTTCAGGAATTTGTGGCTCGGGTAATCCTGAGCCAGAGATGGGGCCTTTGTTTTTAATAGCTCTGATGGATTTTTCTTCTGTGAATTCGTTCATGAATTTTTTAATGCAAGTTAACTTGTGGTATCCCACAACATCCTGTGGTAAGGGGTTAGCTGGCTTTACTGTGAGTTAAGAAAGAGAAAATCTACCTTTTTATTTGTTTGAAAAATGCTTCCTGCTTTTCATTTGATGCCCTCTGGCTTGTATACCAGAAGAAATAGTGTGTGATTGTTTCCTATTTATCATGCTTATGCCACTTGTGATTTTACAGACATCTATCATATTGTCCCTTAGGCTGAAGAGTCTCAGTCTATTTAATCATTCTTTAGATGGAAGCCAGACCGTATCTTTTGTCAGCCTGGCTATCCTGTTCTGTACCTTTACCAGATTAACTAGTCTGAGTGTAATGGACAGTGGTTTCCTCCTGCGGCAGTCTGTAGTGGGATTTAATATTCAGTCAGCACTGAAAGGTGAACTGATAGCACCCGTGAATTCCCAAGAGCTCAGTCAGGCTGTGTTTTAGTTTTGAGACTTTAATGTAGCTCTGTCCAGTCTCAAAGCAGTGCTCTGAGCTGCCAGCTTTGCAGACTTTCAAGGCCCTTAGCATTGTCCCTTACTCCTTTCTGTCACTCCCTTTTCCTTGTCAGTCCCTTCTCCTGTACACATACATCCTCTCTGGCCTTCAGCAGACCCTTTTACCCCATCTTGAGTGCCTCCATGCCAAATATAACAAACATAGCTCTAAAAAATAAATAACCTCCTAGTAACAGGCCTTACAACTTCAAGTGCCAGCAGATCAGAGCCTGGCTAGTCTACCTCTCGCCCTGCTTCCCAGCCTTTGCTTGCCAGCTCCTCATCCCTTATCACTTCCCACCTGTTTCTCCATACTTCCACTCTCAAAGCCCAAGGATGCCTCCTCCTTGCTCTCTCCTGCCTATGCTAACTTCCCTGATGTAGCCATCATAACTGTTCCCCAAATCAGCCTTCCTCAAGCTGATGATCTTGAACCTTTCCTGAAAGGGGAAATGTAGTCCTATCCATGTTGTCAACACAGGAGCCACAGCTTCTCCCCTCAACCTCACTCAGCTCACCATTGCATGGAGAAGGAAAGACATGGGAAGGAGTAGGCAGCCATCTGGTAGCTGCACGCACAGAAAAAACTTCAATCTTTGGCCTTGGCAGCTTCCTATCCCTGTGCCACTACTGCCTCAAAGTGAATGTTCTTGTTTTCAAGTGCCTATCAGAGAAGGGGAGAAAGCTTCCAGGACAGTGGGGTGGGGGGGTAGGGGGGGCAGGTAAAGGGCAGGAAAATGACAGACAGACAGACAGTTGAGACCTCTTTCCCCGCCTCGTTCTTGGAATTGTCTTGAGGCCACACAAGTGAACAACCCCCATCTGAGGGCAGCTGCCTTCTCTGCCCCACAGACTGAGGCACTTTATGATATTCTTGCTCTTTTCCAGGTCCATTCAGGGCCACTCATGTGGCATCATTGTATGCTAATTGTCTAAGGCAGAGATAGGAGGAAGCAGAACCCAGAAGACCAATGGGCCACACATGTAAATCAGTGGACTCCACCTTTCACCTCCTCGTCTAGGCATTGCTTTTATCACTCTTTCTTGGGTCTGACTAGTGTCTCTCAGAGATCAAAAGATGTCTGGCTTCATCTTGTCTGCATTCAGATACCTTACACTCCTAGTACTTGCTTGGGAATTGGTTGTGATTGTTATCATGTGATGAACTGCGTAGCCTGTTCTTGTTACCTTTGGCTACTGAAACAAGACCATGGCAGACTACCTACTTGGTGCCTCTGAGTCCCTCTAGTTAGTGATGGGTTTAGTTCTTATTAAAAAACTTGGGTAGCCAGACTTGTGACAATAATACTGAGACTAATGATAAGTGCCAAATGTGATGGCAAATAGGTGACTGGCAGTAAGTCCAATACCACAAGCCACCATTGACATCAAGAACCCTGAGCACTTTTGCCCAAAGCGATGTTGGTAGTAACCCCCCACCTTACTAAGGGTTAGACATCGTTTCAGCATTCTGCTAGGTAGCAACCTTCCACCTTATTTTGCAGGCTTTCTATTGATTAGTAGACCACTGGTTTATTTTGTGCTGCTTCTTGGATGTGACGTTTACTGTCATTTGCAGAACTACTATTAGTAACTTTGACATGGTGAGATTTTGAGCTGCAGATGGAGTACTTTCTGCCTTCGACTTGTCTTGTGTCTCCTTGAAATTTGGCTTTATACACTGGAGAATATTGAACAAAGTAATTATTCCTGTTTCTGTCTCATACTGAGAAGAAAATTCTGATTAGTTGCATGATTTGTGCTGACCTGCTATTAGTGGGTTGCCCAGTCAGTGACATCAAACTTTGCACTCTAGTAGGTCTTCGTGTATGTGTTCATTTCTTCCTGAAAATTTGCACTGAATGAGAATTAGTGAACTGATAAATTAATCCAGTCTTATATTACTTGCTTAACAAGGCTGTACTTCCAACAGACTGGAAGTAAGTCTGATAAGTTCGTTCATCTAATATATCATAGACACCTTTTAGGTGGTAGGCTAATTAAATGTAAAAGACACTTCAACTTATCCTTTGCTTGCTACCAGACCAAATCTTTTCTGAAGCCAAAACTGGCATCTGTGCGAACTGTTTGCTACATTATTCCCATGGCCTAGTCATCCCTAACTGCCCCGAACCACAAATCATTTGCTCATTCCTCTTCAATCCATCAGACTAGCCCTCTGGGCTTTGCAGAATCCAGCAATAAATCTAGCTCTGATGACCCAGATCTTCTGAACCCTAACCTTAAAATTAAGGTTAATAGTCCAGAGACCCCTAACAGCAAGAGAATTAATCACAAGCCATTTGTCTCTGATAGCCCAGCTTCTAGTCCTACAGGTCATGCGGTACCCAACAGTAAAACTATCTCTTTAGTCCTTGCTGTCCCAAAAGTAATCTGAGCCCTAACCCTTACTTTTAACCTAACCTGAAAACCAGTATCTGATCCTGAATTAACCATGAATCTTTTGTTTGTGGTACAATGAAGGGTGATTATTGGTTAGCCTTGGTGTTGATGACATCAGAAACTGAAAAATTATGGCTAATGGTTACCAGTTGTAAATTTTTGTGCGACCTTGTGGATTCATGACTGCAAGTCTGAATGAGTAAGGATAATTTCTGCTGTTATTGTGGTTAGAAATGCAGCTGAAACTAGTTGGCAGAAAGTGCTTATTTTTTTGGATGAGATAAGCTGACAGGTTATAATAAGGAATAGGTCCGGGTATAGAAAATGAGAAACCAATGAATTAGCTTTACAACTGGATCATTTCCTCTTCAATGAGGCAAAGAAAAGGTCTGGAGCCAGAATCTTCCAGTGCTGGAAACAAATTCGAGACCTAGAGGCAGCATGATCAGATGCTGCTATATTCTTCAGATCTGAAAATACTGACCTGAAAAATCTAATCTTAAATACCTAATGCTGACCTGATCCTTACACCAGTATCTATGTAGAAGTAATCCCCTTCAGCCTTGCAAGCTACAGAAAAATACAGTTTGTCTTCAAAACCCTAGACCTAATCTACCCTACCTCCAGGCGCCCAAGAATATGAAACTACATGCTCTTCCCAAGCTGTCTGCCACCCTTTGCCTCGAGGACCTGCAGAAAAAAGAAAAAAAATTGTCCCATAGTGTCTCCTTCCCAGCATCTTTGCCTATTCCAAAAGTTGCTATTGTCTTAATGCTATTATATAGGCCAATAACAGGTAAAGACCCTTCTGGTACATTCTCTATTGCTTGGTCTCTGAACATGGCAAATCTTGAGTCCTGTAACAGGAGCTGCTAGGTAATAACAGCCTAAAATACTCAGTCCATGCTATTCTGAATGCTAAACCTAGCCAGCAGTTTCCTTGTGCTGACGTGGGGAAAGGACACCTGATTTCGCTTTGAATATGAATGATAGAATTTAGTTTAATTTTACAGGTAGCTTCAGAAAGTGAGAAATTCTACTTGCCCAAATCTTGCCAACTCCAAAGAATTTTTAAGGTTGTTGAGAAATAGAATATAATTCATTTAAGCTTGTTGTAAGTTCCAATTCTTTCTTCAGGTTTGGGTAAGGCTTAGGACTGAGGAATCCTAGCTTTAGCTTTGTTACTGAAACTGGCAGTTTCCAATCATGGAAGATGATGGATGTAGTTCGCAGAGACAAAAGTCTTACAATCAGTGTGATTCCTGTCATGGCTTTCAGGCCTCTCCTCAAGGGTAGGGTTTAGACAGTGAAAACTGTGAAGCTGGATTTATTTCTGAATCTTACAGCCACTGAGAGGGTAAGATGTGGGATGAAGTTAGTAGGGAAAAAGAAGTTATGACTAATTTCTTATCCCTCATCAGACGAGACTGGATTAAAATAGACTAGGACTAAACAACCTGCAACTCATGGGAACCATAAAATTAATCATAAACTATTTGACCTGGAGGTTACTTACCTCATGTTGGCAAGTTCCCAGAATAAGAAAAGTCCCTGAAGTTCTAGACTTCCTCTCCCCTATCTTACCACTGCCCCGAAAGACGGGTTCCTGAAACACTGTAATTACTCGTCAGTTGTTTTTTTTATTTCTGCTAGCTGTGTTCTTCATCTTACCTGTTATGACTTGCAGGATGCAAGCACAAAACTATTCAGAGACTTCCTCTCCCTCAGCTTCAACCCTGAAATGGAGGACAAATGAACATATGAGTCTGGCAGAACTCATAAGATTCAAGAGTAATATTGTTACTTTTTCTTTTCTGAAAGAAATTCTATCAGTACACCTAACAATATTCCTAACCATGATCTGAAACATAAACCACTAAAGAAAGAAAAATAATTGTGAACTAATTCTTCCTGCTAACTTCATTTCTCCATCTTTAGCATAGCAAGACTTGCAAGACTCAGAAATCTGATGCTTGTAACTCGAGAGAAGTTATTTGAAGTTCCAAGGTTTGATATTAGAACTAGCTCTAGTGGTTTTCTTTTCTTAAAACCCAATCCTGACTATATTAATCATTCAGAGCTGAGTCAGAGGCCAGACAGAAAAAATCAATCATACATCCTTTCTCCACACTAACTACTTTCTTCATCCTTTATACCAGCATCTGCAAGATTTGTGTGTTTCTAGATTTCCTTGTACTAAATTGCAACCCTTGATCTGACCCAAACCCTAGCCTGAAGACAGCAAAAGTACTACAAGAAAGTTAACAATGCAAACATATTATATTTGACATTGCAAACTCATATTTTTAAGCTGAATTCTTCACCTGCTCATTTGAAATTTCAAGATTCAGGAAGGAAAGCAACTCCTTGCTTCCTAATCTCAATCCTTGCCAGAAACACGTTTGCTGTGCTGCTACTCTGTGCCACGGTGTCCCCATGCTCTGGCAAGGCAGCAGGTGAGCAGCTCAGGGAAGGAGGTGAAGTTTACTAAAGCAACCCATATGCACATGGCTGGCTAAGTAGAAATATCTGCCAGGGAGGCAGATATCTGCCAGGGAGGGAGAAATATCTTTATAGGGAGGCCCATGTAACTGGTTGCTGCAGCTGCTCCCTGAGCATACAATAGGTAGTTGAGATGTCTTTCCTGGGTAGTTCCTACTTTCATCAACTGAGGTTGCCATGGGAGGTGCTTTTTTTCAGACAATGGCAAATTAGCTCATCCTCCAAGTCACCTTGCCTTATTCTCTTCATTGTCCTTTGTCGTAGGCCATAGGGCACCCAAGCACTCTGTATTTCACCTGTCCTCTGGCAGCATGTAGTGTGGAAACTCAATGGGCACTCCCTGGAGCTCTGGTCCTGAGCCCCAGGCCTCTGAAGGACACAGTGCCGGATGCTGTCACAGCCAAGTGCCTTCCTTGGCCTCTGTACCTCCACCGTCTCCTCCTCCCAGCTAACCCTGGCATGCTCCTGGGAGCCCTGGCAGAGGCAGCATGCCAAAATCTGTGCTGAGAAGTGGGGGTGTTTCTTACAGTGTCCTAGCTATCAAAGTGTACCCTAGAGTTGCTTAAGAGCAGGCCAAAATGACCTGTTTCTAGCAGCTCTATACTGTAGAAGAGTGTTTTTCACTGTTCAGGAATGACTTTGTCTATTGATGTTTATGTAGCTTTAGAGATAAAAATTAATCTGTAGTGATTCCCTCCGAAGCTGCAAGCATGGGCGGCATAGGTTCCTCCTCATTCCAGTCCTCTTCCTGGCCCTGCCAGCCCTGCTGGGTGCATCAGAAACCCTACCACTCCTGTTTCTGGTTTCTGAATTCCAAACCAAACCTAGGCCTGTCCCAAGAGTGACCATGAACCACATCTGGTTCTGTCCACACAGAGAGACCTTACAGGCAAAAACTCTTTCAGAACCTCCCTTCAAAACCTAGACTTAACCACAGCTTAGCAGCTCCTGACTGCTACAGACCTCCTGGCAGTGGTGGGACTCATAGGATCTGGCAATAGCATGTTACCCACTTACTCCAAAGCAAGCCCAACCTAACCCTTTCTTTTTGGAAAGCTGAAGAGCTCTAATCTAATTTGATGTTCAGTGTTGGCTTATGGATAAAAATGTAATAGAACTGGACCATACAAGGACCATATAAATAAGTTAAACAATTCTGTTCTAGAAAGGAGAACATACAGGGAGGGTATTATAAGGTTTTTATAAAATCTTTGGCAGAGTAGAAAGGATCAGTGGGGATCATTTGTTCACTGTCTTTTTCAATACAAACCTAAGGTAATCAAATGAAATCAGAAAGGGGCACGTTCCAAAATGCTGAGGAAGTTGGCTCTTTTCAGATCATACAACTAAGGCACAGAATCCTTTGCTGGATACTTTTTACATGAACTCAAGGTAAGGTGAGACTAGGCAAGATCATGAAAATGAAATTCATGGCTGAATGTTAGGAGTGCATTATCAGTCTTACTCTGTTTTATACTCTAGTCATCTCCCTATGATAGCTCTCAGGGGCAGGTGTTGGTTTGAATTTTTATGACCAAACCCATGTTCCTAAGTCTAAGCCCTACATGTCTTTATCAAGTGTGGTCAGTGATGTCAAACAGCCACAGATCCAGCCACAGAGAAAAGCCACTCTCACCTGCCATATCAAACCCATTTCCTAGCCAAGCGGTGCACTCATCCCAGGAATAATCAAACTGGCTAGTCCCCGCTCTCCCAAATCCTTATCCTGTCCCATGAACCTGGGACGCTAATTATAATCCACTTTTCTTTGAAAGCCATGCAATGAAGGATTGAACACAGCTTCTCAGATACTGTAATTTTGAAGTTTAAGGTGCTGTATGTGTAGCCATAACTAAAGGTACCTCAGAAATTATCTTAATCTTTCACCCTTCTCTACCCCGTTCCTGCAAGTTTTGAAGGATGTAGCAATAATGATGTTTTTTTCATCTCCACTTTTCACATCTCTAGTACCAACACTCGCTCAAAGCTATACCATGGTTTTTTGACCCCTTATCACCCAAGACATAAGCCTTTCGCCAGTGCTGGCAGTGCAATCTTTCAACTAGCTCTGCAAGTGTTGCAGGATCTGGCGATGAAATTGAGCTCTTCTTTTTCAAACCCAAATGCTGTCACCCACCTTAGTACTAGTTTTCCCAGTCTTTCCATAAACCCTGACACCTCCAGTCCTCTTCCAATCTCTTTATCTTTTGGAATCTGTTCTTTCTTCTCAACTGGCTGTATGCTGGGACACAGTTCTTACACTCTTTGCACTTGTATTCAGTGGCTGAGAATGTTAATTTCTGCCTTTCATGTACTGCCCACAGTGTGTACACTGAGCCATGATTTTCAGTCTGTCTGTGTCCTGAGTCACTAGCTTTTTTATCTTGCATCTATGTACTTGTTCTGTGCACTAATGGCTGTCACTGTTTTGATTTTTCCCTTGGACAGCTCCTGTGCCGTTGACATTTGTATGTGATTCCCCAGGGCTGGAGATATTTCTCTTGACGTTTTCTCCTGCAAACTGAAATCACATGTCTCACAAACGATGCTGTTTCTGATTAGAGAATCTTTTTTGTCTCCTGAGTTACATGTGGATACCAGAGCTCTCCATTGTGTAACTCACATATCTAAGTTACCCTTTACTTCTTGATTCCAGGTAAAAACAAAACACTTTCCCCACCTCCATCTGAACCCCAGTCCCTGTCCACAGTATATTCCTGTCTAACATAATGTACAATTATCTATTATCCCTGTATTTCTCAGCTAAAGCACAGGGTATGAGATAGGGACAAATCTTTGCTTTATTAATCCTTACAGTCAGTTCTGTATTCTGGATCCATTTTTCCTTTGTGCTGTTTCAATGATTATGCAATGCTATTTATCTAAAAATCCAGCTTTCCTGTGGAGCAAGATGCATTGTGTCTCCCTAAATGTTGCCTTGTTCTCTTCTTAAACACGCACCCTTCTTCAGTGTGAGCATTACTCCCCCATCGTCATCCTAGGTAATAAAATGGCAGGATTTCATTATCTTTCAATTAAAGACACTCTTTATTAGAAGTCTGTTCACAGATGCTGCAAGTCAACTCCAGCTAGCACTATGACTACATAATGCAAACAGACTGGTGCCTCCTCCAGACTTTCTTCTCTAGCTCGCACTCTGTGCACTTTGCTACATCTCTAAAGAAAGACTGAAGTGATCTACACAATTATTGGTACGGTTTGCACCCTTTTCAGATGGTGTTAAGATCTCAGGAGAATTTTCTTACAAATTCCTTGTTTGCTGTTTGGCTTACATGCCTGTGTTTTGATGGTTAACCCAGCTCAGCAGAAGCTGTTTTCAGGTGTTTTTTCAGTAACAAGATATAATTCAGATGAGTTCTCTGATTCAGCTTGGGGCAGGGGAGACAAGCAGGGGGAAAAGAAAACGAAACAGAATGGTGGTGGTGGAGGGTTTATTTCTGGACTCAAGTCCTGACTCGTATTTCATTTCTGTTGACATAAGATCATTGATTCAAACACTACTACATCAAATTTGTAGCAGTTCAAGTAGAATTCAAACTGTCAGTCTCCAGCAAATAATCTCTGATAAATGCATCAATTACATCTTTCAGTTCCTTTGAAAACAGTAGTGATGTATTTGGCCTGCTGCTTCTCTCAGGGGATTTTACTCAATTCACTGATCCCTGAGCTGCATTGTTTTACAGAGAGAGGTTTGTTTCATGTGATCTGTGCAGACTTCATGCCATGTGCCCTCCAATCACTCCTTTCTCCAATCAGTTCCAGTGATGTGGCATTGCTAAGAAGAGGTGGACATATTTTGTTTCATTTCAAACTCACTCAAACACTTTTGAAATGAGGAACAGAACTCCAAAAGGATTAGATTTGTTTTCCTTTTAAAAGGGGGCAAAATGCCAGTTTGGGCTGCTATGAAGAGACGAAAGTCCTGAATGAACAATGTATAAGTTCCTAGCTGTGGCCAGACATTCTTTCCTCAGCTGAGTTCCGAACAGAGGAAAAATCCGATATTATTAGTAGATCTCACTTTTTACAATTTCGCCCCACAAGTTTTGGAAAGCTCTCCCATTCTTCCCATTCTCCCAGGAAGCAGTTTGGCTGTTGACATAATTTGTGGTCCTCACATTTATTCATTTCTGGATGGGAGAAGTAATGGCAGTTTGTCCTCTCTATTGCAAGGCAGTTGCTACATTTGTCTGCTTTGAGGTCTGTTTTCAGGAGTCACTAACTCCTACTCATTTCCTTTTGGGGTTGGTGGAATCTGGAGCAGAGCAAGGGCAGTGCAAGTGGGAGAAGTGGATAAAAGAGTTATGCCCAAGCCCTGTGGTGCTGCTACTGCTGCTGCCACTGCTGCCCAGGAATATAAACTGCATGCAGGGTAAATGGAGGATGTCTACAGCTGAAAGGAGCATGGGTGCCAAAATACTCAGCTGCAGCTCTGGGCAAAATGTTTCTGCTAGTAGTGTGAAACTTCTTCTTAGGCTCTTGAGGAAAGCACTGTCCTTCAAACACAAGGGTTTAGTTGTGTCAGGGCAAAGCCGGTCTGCATTTGTTTATGATGGCATATGCCCTGGGTTTTGCTGTCTTACGGCACCTTGCCTTTGTGCCTTTGCTGCTGCTGGGTTTCAGAATGGGTGACAAAGTCCTGTATGTAGCAGAGCAAGTGTGGTTTTCTTTCATTTTCTTTCCTCTGAACAGATAGAGAATAAAGCATTCACTTGCAATACCAAGCAGTTGTTTTTTTTTTTCACAGCAGGTGAAGGGAAAAGATTTTGGAAGGAGGAAGGCCCCATGTGACGATTTATGTCACTTATCTTTTGCAACTGTCCAAATTAGCTCTTAAAAATCTGCATTTTTGCAATAACTGTACACACCATTTGCCCCTCCACTCTGGCTTAAGGTTGCTGCCTTTTGCCACTGTGGAATAGAGCTCAGGCAATAGCAGCGGCGTTTGCAGCTGTGGCCTCAAATTAGCAGAAGTGAAGCTAGGTAATGGTGGGTGAAGGCAAAGCAGTGGCACGATGGAGCTGTCTGCTGAGAAAGCTGGATGTCCCTGGAGAGCTTAAGTCCCTGCTCCCAACAGCTGCCAGTACAACTTCTGTGCTCTTGCTCTGATTTTTTACTTTCTCTGGGGCTCAGAAAGCTGACCAGTAGCTCAGAAACTGCTTTGCTGATGGGCTTATGGGTGGCAGCTTAGTTTCTTGCAGAAGTGTGGTACAGTCAGCAATGCAAACCTCTTGAGTGGAGAAGTCACGACTTGGGACAGCTTCTTTGAGAAGATGTGGCACCTAGGTTTTGTTTTAATTTCTTTATCCTTTCTTTCTTTTTCCTAAAAAAAATGCAAAGAATC
The DNA here is from genome assembly GCF_036013475.1 of Columba livia. Lineage (NCBI taxonomy): Eukaryota > Metazoa > Chordata > Aves > Columbiformes > Columbidae > Columba > Columba livia. Next base: position 53,664,031 of record NC_088603.1, on the reverse strand, counting down.
CTAGGTAATAAGCCAGTTGCAGCAGCTGAGGCCTTGAGAAAGAAACACCAACCATCATGGGTGCAATAACAATTGAGAGGTTGGAAAACCTTGACGTTTGCCAGCCATCGTGCCTGCTCAGCTGAGGGGAAAACACTTCCCCTGAGCTACTTGGGTGTGTGAGAGGCAGCGTGTCAGCCTCAGTGTCCTGCAAGTTGACTGAGATTTAGAGGTTGGAGAGGGACACCGATATTTGCATTCTCCTTCTTGTGGGACCTATATCTCCATTGCCATTATTCCAACAGAAGCAGTAGAGCAGGAACAGAAGAAGAAGAGTTATGAGATTTCCAACTCTCTCCAACTTTTTTTTCCCCTAAGCCTGGGATTTCATAAAACTCTAACTCCAAAACATATTAAAAGCTTGAGCTGCTTACAAAACCTCCAGCTCCACGGGGTTTGCTTATCCCTCATAATTATCACTTAATATTTGGCCCAGCACAGCTATCGTTCAGTCTTAAAAGGATAAATGTATTTGTTTCACTGCTATCTGAGCTCTTTTTCACGATCGGACTGAAACCTATAGTTTATTATTCCTGGACAGAGGCCTACACACACTATGTGTTACTTCTGTAGTTTCCTCAGTCAGTGGGAAATGTTTTAGTATTATTATCGTTAAATATTTTGCCAGACGCTATGGTCTTCCAGCTTTCACATAGATAGGGAGGGAGAAGGGATGTGTGGCTAAAGTGCAGGCTTAAGAGATGGGAGACATGAGGTTTTTCCTTATCTGTGCCAAACTGCTTAGAGAGAAAATTCCTCTGGTAACAAGAAAGGTTACAAGGCCCTTAACTAGCTACTATCTCCTCATACTCAGGCTTCTCAACCCATCAAATTAAATGAAGCATTTCATGACCACAGGTGCATTTAGCAGTAAGGCTGAGGCTTAAATAACCTGTTCAATACTTCTTTGCGTCATTGCTTCTTGCTATGTATAGAAAAGTACAGACTTAGTTCACCTTTTTAAAGGAGAAATTAAAGAATCCTCATGGTAGAGTTCATTATTTCAGTGGGGTTTGTAGCTTCTTAACCAAAGTTAATCTGGAAGTGTAGATAATAGAGTTTAAATGTGTAACAGACCAATAGTAACTTATTTAATAATGCTGCAAAAATAAAAGCTAACAAATCTTTAGTTCATACCTTTCAAGGTTTTAAGACGGCTTCAGATTGGAAATGATAAGCACTAGGTCCTTTAATACTTATGAAGTCTTTATGCAACATTTACAATTTTTATTATATAAATATTCTTTATCACAGCATGTTAGTCTAAGAGAGTGATGTCAGAGCTAGGTGAGGCACAGTATCACAGCAAAGTATAGCTGCAGCAGGAAATAAACTCATTTCAGGCTTATGAATCTTCCTGTGCTGTCGTGCTGCTCTCCTAATTTGTCATTCCTGGACAAAGATCCTGAAGCTTGTAATACTGTTTAGGAGAGTTGCCTTAACCACTGTCTGAAAACAACATGTGCCACTCATCTCATTTGAGCCAATGCGTTTGTAGTTTCACCAGATACCCACCGCTGTTCAAAACAGGAGGCTTACAGGCAGAAACAGTGGTGTTGTATGGGCGAAAGAGCAAGAGGAAACACGAGCAAAGAGCTGACTCTATAGAGAATCAGGGATCCCTAACTCCCATAGCAGAGATCTTGCCGTGAAACGAGGAGGGTTGAACCGCACACCTCACTCCGAGGTTCACATCTCAAACTTTCTGTTGGACTGACTTTCAGTCCCCTGACCTCAGCCGGAGTTGCTTCAACTTTGAAAATCAGGCCCCTTTAGGTACGATTGGAGCATATTGATTTCAGAGCTGAACTTAAGGAAATTCCAGTCTACTATATTACCCGTCCACCTGCACTTTGGGAGATGTAACTGGACCAAGAAAAAGCTAGGGCTCGTAGTTTGGCAGAAAGACTGGATGCAGGTGGATGTGGAAGAGCCGTGTTGCCAAATGCAATAGGACGCTTATCCCTTCCACTCACCCCAGGAGCCGCCTGCTTTTCCCCCAGCAGCAGAGGCCATAAGGACCAGAAACTCACGCGGTGGTGAGCAAGTTAATAGTTCTCCTAATGGCCTACATGCGCTACATGCATCAAATGAAATGAGTATGAAAATGGTTCATTACCTGCCTGAGATCCAAGGTCAGGTTTTTCAAAGGAATTTAGGTACATAAAGTTGCAGGTGGACAGCTAGTAATGTTTACAAAAGCACTCGTGCCAGATTCCCATGGATTTCAGTATGGGTTAGTCACATGGAGAGTGAGTGTCTTTAGGCATCCAAGTCCTTTGAGAGGTGAAGTATTTTGCATTTACTGCAGTGTCCTGCAGGGTGCATAAGGATTATTACTACAGAGCAGCTTGTGTGCTGTGAATCCAACATACTGACTTACCCTGCAGTGACTTGTCATCTTCCCATACCCAGTGGAACAAAATCTGTCGCGTACATCTCACATATCTACCATCCAGGGAACAATGCCTATTTGTGTTCTGGAAGCCTTCTCTTGAGTTTACTTTTCTTATTAAGAAGGGAAAAAGATGGGGAGGAGTGGGAGAAAGAGAGGCATCAGTGTCCAGCACACAGCACATTACCAGCTACACTGCCAATTAACGTGCCAGGATTCCCTCGCTCGCACATGTTATGTTGTTTTGATGTAACTAAACGACAGTTGCATTCAGCTGCTTCTTTCTATGGAAAAAACATCTTCAAAAGAGCAGATGAGCGTGACCCCATTTCTCATTTTGTTTCCCATTACTTTAATTGTATATATATTGAATGTATCATCTATCGTGGAAAATTGCTTTCGTCTCTGTAACATCTGCAGGACACTACTATGGCAGAGACTAGTGCATCTGCTGATGCAGCTTTTGCTCTCCCCATTTGTTATTCCATTTCATATTTACAAATTTCAAACCTGTGCTCCTAAAGCTAGCCTGCTAAACCCACTGATTTCACTGGGAAGCGCAGGTGCTCAGCGACACAGCAGTTCAGGCCATTTTTGTTTAGGTGTCTAAATATGCCTTTACTAGCTTAGACATTTGGACTCAATGGTTTTGCTCTGGGAGCATTAATCGTGCATCTCAAGTGTGCACTAAATTTGAGTTTGCTTCCTCTCAGTCTGTTAAAAATATGGTTCCATGTTTTTATTAATACCATTCGGCAGAGGTCTTTTTCATTGCTTCAACCACACTGTCAACCTGCTGCTTGCTCACTGATGATCCCAAAATGATCTACAAGTAATGTTCTGTATATGTGTACGTTTATTGTTAGAAGGTGAATGTAACCCTGATGCTGAGGCCAATACTTAAAATTTCTTTGCATGCCACTCTCTACTCTTTGTAATCCTTGTAAACCAGAAGAGACTCTGGTTTGACAGCAGGAACGGAAGGTTTGTGCGATTAATACTGAGGCTAATTTATTCTGTGAGTGACTTTGTTTAATCCCGTGACCGTCTGTATGCAGCGCATGCATATCATCCCTGAATGCCTTGGTACATGTGTTAACAATGGCCAAAGTACTTGGTGGAAGAATGTAACTTTCTAACTCAGCTGCTGCAGTTGGCAGAGACTGTTCCTCCCTTAGTCCAGAATTTGTCTTACTTGGTCTTGTGACTGCCTGTGGAAATGCCCCAAATTGTTTTTCTTGCATTTTCACCTGCAGAACTTTAAATTAAAGACAGGAAAAGCATTTCAGCAGTATTGAAATACGCGTTTTTCTAGTTGTATCTTTACTTTTATAAACTGAATTTTTAAAAGCATGATGAAAATATACTAGTTGAGAAAAGAAAGGAGGTAGGAAACTGCAGAGTTCCACATGCTGAGTTCTTTTTAATGCTGTTTTTAGGGAAGTAAAGATGGTTTGCCTCTCTTCAAATGAGCTGTCAGTTTACCCTCTAAAAGTCTTTCTGAAAGCCACAGAGATCCTGGGATCTCTGCTGGGGCAGAGACATTCATGACAATGTTCAGTACCTGGTCTTTACTTCTTGCCCTTTTTTCTTCCACTTGGTAGCATCACCACACCCCAAGGGGTCCATGTATCTTATGAAGTCAGAGCCAAGCTTAATATTTGGGACTGGGCCTGTAAGCCATTTTTACCCACTCCTCCAAGTACAAGCAGTTCCTTCTCAGACCCCATTAGTAACAGAACCTGCCCAGTGACACGGCCTTGCAAGAGAATGCCTTAGCATCCCAAATTTGCATGTGTGAGTTTGTGTGTATGTGTCCTGGGCAAAGCAAGGAGAGAATTTTGGTGTTTTGCTTCTCCTGTTCTGCTACTGCTCAAGGGACCCCAGCTGTCTGTAAGTACTTTTCAATCAGTTTATGTCATTTAATTGCCGAAGGCCAGTTTCTTGTGATAGTAAAAATAATATATATATATATGTATATATATAAACACATTATATAGACTTATAAAATTAAGCATGGTCTACTTTGGTTCTCTTACATCACAGAAATCCGTGGGCAAAACACAATCCAGGTTAGAGGTAGTGAGAACTTTTCCCATAGCACTCAGCCCTGTTATGCAGCTCCCATCTGAAAGATGCACTTGTATCCAGTTCCTGAGGCATCATCTCTACCAGTGTGTTTGTAAATCCTTACAGTATTTTGAATCTCTCCTATATTGTGCCTTTGATCAGATTAATTGAGTTACTTGCAAAAATGAATGGCTTTAATCTTGTAATATCATGGGCAAGCAATAATTGTCAGGGAATCTCCTAAGAAACAAATCGATTTTTGAAAAGGAGTCATCTGGATCATAAATAAAGCTCATAGCTGGTCTTTTTTAAAAACTGAATAGGTAATTTAGTTCAAATACCTTAAGTGCTCACATGCAACATATGCAGAAGACTCTGAGTCCTTTTCCAAGAGGCATGCTAATTCCTAAATTACCAGGACTTTCCATGGGAATTAGGCTTGCTAGGTATTTTAAGGAAAAAACAAACAAACAAAAAACCCTCACACTACACTAAAGAACCAATGCTTCTGAATCACTTTCAGTGCTTTGCAAATGTTACATTGCAGTGACCTCAGTCCTTATTGCAAGCAGAAAAGCTTATATTTTCATGTGAAGACCGGTGGTCTGTCTTTTTTGGGGGCAGGATTACTAGATTTGCTGGTCTCTTTTTTGCTTTATAGCAATGGCTTCATTTTCCTTTTTTTTTTTTTTTTGAATTGCAAACAGAACAGCTCTACAGTGGACAGTAACCCACCTCTTGGTAAAACAACCTAACACACAAGTATTGTAAATTCACCACAAGCCACAGGTAAGGGGGAAGAAGCTTACATTAGTGCAAAGTTAAACACATGTTTAGTGTTTGTATGTATTTAAGCCATTTACACATTTACGCCTCATTCTTGTGCACAAACTAGGAGAACAGTAAAATGTGCCAAAAGATGTGGTAATTGAAGTGGAAGAGTCCTTGAAGATTTATTAAAATAAAATAACACCTCTCTAAGTTTTTTCCCTTCCTGGTTCTAACACATCTGCTGGGTCAATCCTCTGTTGAAGTCAGCGGGAGTTTGCCCCTGATTTCAATAGAAATAGGCTTTGTTCTTCTGCTGTAAATCCCCTGTTAAGAGAATCCTACTGATTAGTAATGACTCATTCAGAAACAGAACTTGTGAGCTGTTTGAAAATTCCTTTTCCATATTTAGCACTGCTTAAAATGTATTATTTAAAAAATCATATAATGAATTAGCTCAAGAAATACAACTGAAAAGTTCCCTTTTTTCCTCAAACCCAGCCTCTTCCTCTCTCTACCCAGCTCCTCCTCCCTCAAAAAATGTGAAGTATACAATAATGCCAATAATTATGTGTTACATGATTTTTATTGCTTTGCAATTTATTACAAATGTTTTTGTGGGTGGTACAAAGTATTTGAACAGGTTTTCAAACTAGTCAGATATTTATTAAATATTGGTGATTGTTATTACAGGTTGTGTTTTATGATCTAAGGTTGATTTATACGTACAAAAACCACAAGGCAGCGCAGCGTAACTCTTTCAGCATTCGTCGTGGTAACGCTCCACAATGCTCAATGAGCCTTTCCAAGCTGAAGGGGCTCCACGTAAGGTGAGGAACAAAAAGTGACCATTACTGAAACAGAAACTAAAGCAAAAATATTCTATATGCCCTGCTACTTCCCCTAACTCAGGGTTGTAGGTAGCCTGCATTTCCACAGAGTTGTTTGTAAACTTTAGGAAACTTGAACTTTAGATCTCGGACTCAGAATGTTTTGCTGAACTAAATGTTGAAGATCAGTCAAAACGCGCACATAGGAATATCTTCCAAAGGAGGAGTCAAATAATTGCTGTTATGATGTATGTCTGATTAAAAATCTCTATGACAGATTCATGGAAAGGGCACAGGGCACATCATGTATAACAACTAGAACATAAGGCTACCCAGATTATTTAGTGATGGACACTTTTAAAACTGTGAAGTAATGAGTAATAGTCAAATAAGGACACATGTATGTGTTTGCCCTGCAGATGCCCTGCAGGTCTCAGGCTATCAAGCTGATTTTCTCCAAAGTGCTAGTAGACCCTCCATATCCTATCCCATTTCAAATACAGATCATAATATCAACCACACCATGCAAGGATTCCCATACATCTTCTCTCCTCATTTGTTTTATTTTCCCTATTGGTGACCCATCAGAAATTATTCCCATCCTGACTGGTTTGAGAACAGATAATAATGAACAGTGACTAACCACAGACAATCTTAAATTTGAACAGGATGTTTTCAGATAAATAAGAAACATACTTCTGCCTGGGAAAAAAAAAAAAAAAAAAAAAAAGGAAAAGGAAATTCGAATGCAATGGGTGTTTAGGTATATAAAGGTTTTCCTGACCCTTCTTTCCTCCCAGCTGGTAGAATACTGTAGATTGCTGTTAAATTTAGAACTGGATATTTGTTCCACCCTACTTTATGATGCAAAATTTTGAGGGAAAAGGGCATGGCTATTGCATGTGCTGAGGTAGCATCACCTCTTCTCCTCAATACCCATGTGGCTGAGATTATAGAAAACTAACTTGCTGGCCCGGAGACTGTATACTAATTTGTCTTCAGCTGCTAGAGGCAGTGGTGGTTGGGAAGTGAGTCACACCTCCCTCTGCTTCTGTTGTTGAAGCAGAGGGATTACCAAACTAATGAGCTGCAAGACTATCTAGGTTTCTCAAATTGTAAGGTCCCAAAGAAAAAAAAAATGCATGCTTGGGCATTGGGCCATCTCTATGTACTTGCATTGCAGCCAGCAGCAAAAGGTTTCTGCTTCATTCCAGCCTTCAAAACCCATGGGATTTTATTTCTCACATCTTCAAAAGCAACACAGAAAGACTGGTATTCCTAAGCATAGAAGGAGGTGGTCCAAGCAACCCACTGGACTGACAGAAGAAGGGAAAAATCCCAACTAGATATATTCGAATCCATGGTCAGCTGCTGAAGAATAGTCTAAAGTTTGATATGAGTTTTGTTCTGGCCTTTAAAGCAAATCCTGGCTAAATCAAGCAAGGATCCACATGGACATTTTCTCTTCAGCCCCTTCTCTCCACCATGCTGTGCCTGTCAGCATAACCCCAAACCTTGCCTAGATTAAAACACGACACTGCAAACACAGTTCTGCCCTGGGTAGCAGATGAGAGAAATGTCCTATAGCTTAAGCCACCTTTGGAAAGTCTAAAAGCATTATACTGATTTAAAACAAACAAACAAACAAACAAACAAACTATCATCCTGAATTACAACAGAGGCTTTTATTTGTTTATTTAGTTGTTGAAGATTTTGGTTAAAAAGTTCTGTAAGCTCTAAATCTTTGGCACAAGTTCTATGTCTCTGCTGAATCCATTAAAACACAAGGCTGTAGCAAAGAGGCACATAATTCCTTTTTTAGGCATTTAACTCCCATTTACATCAATGGAAATTAGATAATTCACACATCTGGTCCTTCATGTAACATTTCCAACTGTGTGCTTGGGGTACTGAACTTCAGACACTAAAAGGGCCTATTTTTAATGCTAAGCAAGTAACTTCCATGAGTCTAGGTACTGATACAGTGAATAAAATTTGACACTATGAATTGGAGGCACCTAAAGTCCCTAATTATTTTTAATCTACTTTGTGTCTTCATTTGCTTTTCTGTAAATGCAGGCAAAAATATACAGCTTCTCTAGCTATACGTGGATCTTCCATCCTTTCCTTTTTCTAACTTTGAGGAAGGTTTCATTTCCTCCATTATTCCTTGATCTGTCCTAAATGTCCCTCTTCACGTTTGCTATTTGCCCTTTACAGATTTCATACTAAAAATACATACATGCACATATGCCCATACGCATACATGTTTACCCATAGTTACTGTTTAGGTGATTACACATAAGGGGTAGTGCATTTTGCTTGAAATGGTAAGAACACACTTGTTAAAATACAGTTTTATTCTGTAATTTTCATAGTGTCTATTTCAGCATCGTCCTCATTATGTAATATATGTACTTTAGAAGTATGTTTAAATTCAACACAGCTGAAAAGATAGACAATGACTTTTCTCTAAAAAACATATTCTTCTGTGAGTAGGTAAGACACTTGCTTTTAATTTCTCATCACAAATCATTCTTTTGAGTCTCTTGGTAGTTTCATTGTTTTTTGTCTAGAACACTTCCAGGCACTTAACTGGTTTCAGAAATAAATACAATAATTCAGATGGTGTCAAAACCAGCATGAAGATCCACATGCTGATCTTACAAGGCACTAAGTGCCCTGAGTGCAATCCAGAAAGCTCATTTATCTGTAGGCACACCCTTGTATCGTTTGTAGCCTATGACTGAAACTCTGAATCCAGAAGAAAGGAAAAAAAACAGTCAGGTCTTCCTTTGAGCTTCCTTTGGACTCTGTAATGCTGGGGCTTCACCCTGCCAATCTTCAATCAGTGCGTTGTGGGCACACTGCTGTACGGCCAGGAAGAGGGTCCTTGTCTCCAGTGTATTCCTGTTCTGTGACATTACACCCCATAGCAGGGAACCTTCTTCTAGAGCACTAAATGTGCATCTGGGTCAGAGAGCAGGATTTTATTTTGTACCATCCTGGACACATTTCTAGACATCATGTAGGTAGCTCGCTGGCTTGGCTCTGCCTCAGAAATATGCTCAGTGGCCTTTCTAAGCAATAACTGTAAGAAGCCATCACGATGCTAAATTAGGACTAAGTATGCTGATCATCTTCTAGGTGCTGGCCTTTCCCAGGGACATTTTTCTTGTACACAGAAAAGTGGAGAGAAAAGGGCCAGAGGTTCCTGGTGGGGACATGGCAAGGGCAGCAGCTGAATATGGATGAGTCCTGCATGATAGTGTGTGGAAAACACAGATGGGCTCATCCCAACCCTTGCATTCACAGAAGGGGTGACTAAACCAAGACTCAGGACTTCGCCCTTTTTCGTAAGTCTATGATTTTCAGTTCCTTTTTAGAGTACCATGTCTGTGGTTCAGACATCCTTCTGCTTAAAGTTTGCTCCTTGCTTTCCCATCATGTTGTCCTGGTGGAGGGGGGAGGGGGTTAAGCTAGAAGTGTGGAAATGCTCCCCTGAAGCCCCAGATGAGTTTCCCAGAAGTTTGCATGAGCCCCAGGCAGCACGGGGGGGAGCTGGCTCCCTGCAAGGTTTCACCTCCCTGGAAAGGGGTTGGAGGAGCTCCAGGGCCACAGGGACTGCAAGGAGAGGCCGTTTGCCTCAGAAATGGCTGGGTTAGAAGCAGGTGGGACCCCATGGATTGAGCCCACTCACAGCAGACTGGTGACCTTACACAATGGGACTGAGCCAGGTTGTGACAGATGGTATCCCTGGAGCTGAAATTGGGTCCTGGCTCTTACTGTTTAGTTAATTAATTGGGAGGAACATACAAATTAACTTGGTGAATTGTGAATACAGTATAAAACCCTCTGGTTTTGTAGATAGCTTGAATGCTATATTGGAGCAAAATGGCAAGTATAATCTAAGTCACTGGTAGATTTTAGTGTTTTTCTCCTGGCTCTTGTCAGCCGATCCACAGACGTAATTCTGAAAGAACACTGCCAAAAGACCTATGAGCTGATGAGGTTTATTGGATAGGCAGGACTGATGGGATAGAGAGATTCCTGGTGCTAATATATACCTCAGTAGGGTTTATACCTAGCAGTTCCTCATAGTAAAACTTGCTGGAGAATATTATCCCAGAGCAAACATAATGGCTGTAGTGACGCATCTTACACCAGGTAGGCTGGAAGTCAAATTTCTGACACTGCTGCCTGAGGTGTTTTACATAGTTAAGAAAGGAAGGAAAGAGACAGAAATGCCCAGTCTCCACTGACACTGGTGGACATCCTTGTGCCAGTGGGAGAAAGGGGTAGGTTGGGTTCATGCTGTGCTTTGGGGCGCAGGCTGCCACTTAGGGAAGGACTGTCCCTGTCAGATGCAAACCAGCATTTTGTGGATCCACAACAGCACAGGGAAACAGGGATAGTGGGCAAGGGTGAGCCTTGGCCATGAAGCCTTTTCTTGCAGGCACACTCTCCATGCCAGCAGCTCGCGGGGAGTCAATTGTCCCAGCTAAACCTCCAGAGGAATGTCCTCCTCTTTGGTGAGCTTCCAGATAATACGCACACTTTAAAGCGTTTTTCTATCCTGGCAGGGCAACAGAAGGAGCTGCCAGTCTCAAGGCAAGAGTCCCATCCTCTTCAGTCAGTTCTTTTGAGATGTGGGTGATGCTTCTGTGCCATGACAGTCCATTTACCTCCACAGTGGCTTTTTCCAGCAGGTTTCCAGGAATGAGGAGAACAGCTGGAGAAACTGAATGTTATGCTTCATTGGTGGAGGGAAATTCTCTGTACTGCAATATTAGGACTCACCGCCTGTTGTGGTCACCAAGCACTGTCATCAAGGAGGTTTCAAGGGGCTGGTAAGGAAGTGGAATGTACTGAAGCTCTCACGCTTGAGCAATACAAGTCCAGAAGGGTAATGCAGGGAGTATGTTTATCATGTAAACAGTGAACTGTCTGTAAAAAGGGAAGTTTTATGCAGCGATGGGGATGTGGGAAATGAGAAACCACAAATTAATGAGAAACTCTACCAAGATTAAAGTAATTAATTTACTGATTAATTTTGATTTCACTTCATTTGGTCAGAGTGGAAGGGGGAGAAGACATAGCATTGCATGATAAATATTTTGTTGGCACAGGTTTGAGATTATTCATAAGTGAGATCAACCCACAACTGTACCAGTAGCTTATGCTGTGCCATTTCACCAGGTATTTTGGATATGCCACTCAGACAGCTGTTTCAGACAAATTTTTGGAAACCTTTTTGGAAATAGTGTCTTCTCTGTTTACCTGTAAAGGTCCAGTAGGGCTCTCTGGTATTTATTCTTTAGGGGGATTTTGGAGAAACAAAAAAGTCACTAAAAATACCACTGTAGTGATATTGTGACTAGAAGCAACCCAACTTTCCAGTCTGATTTCTTGGGACCTTCCAAGTATAGTTACAGGGTTGTGTAGAAAAGCAGGAATCTCCCCTTTCTATTCTGCCCATGCCTGGCCCTGAGGGTCATGCAGAAAACTACTTCCCTACTCTGACAGAATTTAATCTGATTGCTCCTTTTTGCCAAGGCAATATTTTTCGGGACTATTTCTCCAATTTGAGGAAAGGCTGCAAACGGCGGGATGTTAGAGGACAGCTTCATTTTTAGGAACAGAGGTGACGCACAATTCTTAAAGGTTGTGGTTTTTTTAGTGAACCTTCTAGAAGTACACAGTTGATGCAATTTATTCCAAAGTGTCCATCACTGATTATACCTATATCAGAATAAAAACTTGTAGCCCAGAACAATGCCATTTGAGCTGAGGGATACATTTTTTTACCAGGACTGGGACAAAAGTAGAATCTTATTTTGCAGCTGAGTTCTCAGTTGTTTATTAAACCTTTACATGCCTAGAAGGTGCTCAGAAGGTTAACTGTGGCACTGGTGGTGTCAGAGAGAGCACAACTCAGGTCAGTGTCTCAAAAACACTAAAGTATATTAAGCTCCGGAGCGTGTTGTTTTGTCCTCCACCCTATCATACCCTCACATGTGGGAATACTTCCCACGTTCCAGACCTGGCAGCAGTTTTCAAATGATTATAAAAGAAAAAGAAAACCTGCCACGAAATCATTTCCTTCTTACTTTCCAAATGTGAAATTCTCAAATTAAAGTGGCTTGTGCAACAACAAAGACTATGTTAAATGCTGGATTAGTTACAGCATGAATCAGCTAGCAATAAATGGGTGCTTTATTCCAGAGAAGAGAAACTAGGAACTTCCCCACTGCAGTTTCAGTCAGCAGCAGCATTGCACTGTAGTTCTGGCAAACAGCGAGATGTCAGACTGTCAGCACACCTATGCTGTGTGACACTGCTTGTGCAAACTGGCCTTCTAATCTGAAAGATGGGCCCTCCTTCATCGTATTGTATTATGACGTGGTTTAGAAAATGGCAAGTTTCGCTCATGAATTTGTCAAGAGACATTGGTGGTTTTTTCTAGGTATCCCAAGATATTTGTAAGAACAATTTCAAATACTAGGGATTAGAATCTCACAAATTAGTGGATGTTGCATCTGCATTCAGTACACAGTTTCAAGTAAGCTTGCTTCCATCTGCTTTACCTCCCGTGTTTTCTCATTTCTTTCACATCTTGGCCCCTTTTGTGCTCACTATAAGAGCAGGGTCTTTGAATAAAAGCTTTCTGTTATCTCATCTATTTAATTACATAAGCATACAATATTGAGCACTATGGTTCTGAAGTATGTCTTGCATGGTCAAGGCAAACTTCTGGAAAGATGACTTAGAAAAATTATCTGACAACTTGATGCACGAACACAAATTCAAACGGAAGAGAAACTTCTGGCTATAAGGGATCTTGAAGAGCTACAGGATGAGGGAGAATTGGAAAATAAACCTTCTTAGAATCACTTGCCTTATCCTGCCTTGGTGAGAGGTAGGAATGTTTCACATGGAGAACAGGAAAAACAGGGAAGTGCAAAAACCATTTACAGTCTGAGCTCTTCCAGTCCTCTGTAGATGAAAAGAATAACAACCACCACACTAGTGCATAAGAAGTATAGAGGCATGATGGCAGAGCACAATTTGACACCAGATTTGGCCCACCACAGGCCATTTTAGGGCCTTATGACTGCACTGTGTTTTAGCGAGCACTAATATGATACTAGAGTATCTGTGTTAAGTTGAAAGTTAATCTGGTTGTTTCATCTTCCAAAAGAAAATTCTTCACTTAAATGCTCAGCCTTCAAGATGAAAGCAAAGCTAAATCTTCGCACGTGCAGGTATATTTATTTGCTCTTTTTATTCGAAAGCTGGCTGACCATGAAGAAGTCAGGGCATATTTAGCTCACACATAACTGCCATGGATCCATTGCTTCTAGTGTGCAGCTGGCTTGTGTTTGACCAGCTCAACACACAGGAAAAAGAAAAGTTGTTTGTTGCATTTGTCCCTTTGGATTTGGCTCAGTTGCTTTTTTGCTTGTTGCAATGTAAGGTGATTTATGCAGTATTACTGTAAAAGCGAGGTTGAAAGAAATAAGAAAACTTGAGATTGCTTCAGGAATGTTGTTCCTGTAGTGTGGTCGTGTTGCACTTGTATTTTATGACCTATTTGTTAATTCCTTGAAGTTACAATATCACTATGATCTGAATGTACGAAATTATTTAATGACAAGGTAAAAGCATGTAAGAAAGAGAAAATATTCCCCTCCAGACTGCATCATATGAGAAAAAAAATAGCCATTTGAGAAATAATTGTCTCCTACGCACAAAAAGTTAACAGAGGGGAATTTTAAAAATGAAGTGTCTGCACAGATTGAAAGCAAAACTTTCGAAATTCTACAGAACTCTAACAAATGAGACATGTCTACAATGTTGACAACTCCTATCTAACCCTACTTCCAAATATTTTTAACTTTCCAGGTGATACAGATGTGTGGCTCTATTTCAGAGCATCAGAGTTCACAGTATTTCATGTCTAGCAGTCCAGTTCTGACTTTGTGTGTATATGCCAAGAGAGTAATTTCTGGATGTAAATCCAGCTTAAGTCAGGGTCAGGTCTGAGTTCAAAGAAGTCTAAAGTTTCAATTCGGATTTGTTTAGTGTGAAATGTTGCCAGACCTCTATTGTCTGTTATGTCCTCTATGTCTTTTAACACAACAGTTCAATGATGGTGATGAATTTAGAGGAGCCCACAAGGAGCCTCTTGATCATGTTTTACCACCTAATTGCAAATAAAATTGAAAGACTTCTTTTCTTCTCATGCTGCTGATGGAGAAGTGGTATCCCTGGGACTCATAAAAATGTCCCTATCTGTACCACTTTTTATAACAATAAACCTTCTGATGGAGAAAACCCATCTCTATGTTCCAGCTCCTCCCCACTAATGATGACTATTATGCAATGCTGTCATTATAGTTACTGGGTCTTATTAACCTAAAAGCTCTGATAATCCCTGTATCTAGACTGAAAAAAAGCTAGATGCTTCTTGACATTTCTAAAAATAAGTTCAGAAGACCTAAGTGAAACATTTGGATGCGTGAAAATATATAACCATTTTTTTCATGAGGCAGGTCTTTTGTAGACTCCTTGATAAATGACTGGCAGGTCAGCATCATGATGGCTACAATACTGAAGCCACGCTTCTAGTGGTATTTCTGCTATCAGATCAAAGCATGTCAATATTTCACCTGATATCAAACTGCAAGGAGACTCTGTTTCCATTAAGGGCCATCTCAGAACTGAAAATTCACAGTGCCTGAATCCAGCAGCCCAAAGCGCCTTCAGCATGTTGCATGTGATTCCCTCACTACAGAGCACTTGTGGGTTTTGATTCAGTTTTCCCCTTGAGACCCACTGTGCAGAAGTACATGGAGTGGTGCTTTATGGGTGGATGTGTCTTCAATAGTGCCATCGTACGGTAGTTCTCAGCCTGAGTAATCTGTCCAAGTGAGGGCCTTTTGCTCTAGTTCAAATGTTCCTGAAATCCAAAGGGGGTCTGGTTTCATCGGTCTACTAGAGGTTTCTCACAAAAAATAGAGGTATTTTCAAGATATCCAGAACCACAAATCCATCCCCCATTGAATTTCAGTTTCCCTTACAGGTCATTATTGTTTTCACCACTTTATGGCAGTACTGGCCAAAATCAATCTTTTACAACTCCACTTCCTACTCATACTAAAAGAAAAAGATTGGGGCATTTAATTAGAGCTATTTATATTTTCAAAATGAGGAAGACATTCTGAAAAAGAAATTGGTTTTGCGGCCAATTCGGGGACCTTCTGTCTACAAAATCTGCTCTAGACACTTTCCCACCACAACTTTCTTTCCATTATTAGGAACTTACACCACATTGTATTTAGCTTGGTATTGTGCCAAAAAATGTTCTTTTGGTCTCTATAGTACAAAATCTGACAGAAAGCATAACACAAGGAAAAAAAGGTATTTTTAAGTCCCTACATTTTTCCATTTTCCCATCAGAAAATTTTTTAAAAAAATATTAGTAATATAAATCCATCTCTGTTCCAGTTTTTGCTCTGGTTATTTATACCCTTTAAATATGATCCATGTAGAGAAGTCCAAAGTTATTAAATCCGTTCAGATAGTCCTTCAATCTATTCAGGAGCTGAGTGTACCTGGCACAGGCACCAAGTATTTCCTTTTGGTTTGTGAGCTAGAAGTAAGCCTTTAAGTAAATGATTTTCTGCTATGATAATGATGATACTACCAGACGTCCTGAGTGGAAAAGGGTAGGGAGGTTCTGATCCTGACTCACGTTCTGATATTGCCTCTCTCTTTTTTTACCCTAGGAAAACTCAGCTCAGATTCTGTCTGTGGTTTTCAGTAAGAGTAGTGCTTTTCCCTTCATCCCGCACAATTTTCCAGCCAGATTGACTTAACTACAGAAAGGTCAAATGACTTGCTTGGAGGGTAAGGCATGAGTCAGTAGCACAGCTAGCACTGAATCAAATCCTTTCCCGTCTTCCTGTCCAGCCACTAGACAACGCACAATTGCTTTCGTTGACCAGAGAGCTTTAATGAAGTCAGCATCAGCTGTGGTGTATGGTAGCATGAGTCTCTGTACAGTTTTAGTATACATTGGCATGAGTCTGTGAAAATCAGTCACCTTCTACCAGCAATTTGTTTGCTGAGTGGCAGACAGCAGACCTTGGGTCATTCTCTTTGCACGCCTTGTGTCCCATCTGGGTACATTGCTATCTGCACACCTAAGTCACGCAGCTGTGCTGCCCTCTGCACTGGGAGCTGATGTGTACAGTTCTATTGAGGGGCTGAGCTACAGCCTCCATTCTCAATCCTCATGTCCTGGGACCTCTGACAGGATTTCCATTGCCCTGCCTTTAGAGGCAAGAAGAGAGAAAAGGGCCCGTTGTTCTGTTCTGTAGTAATATGAGATCATGGTTTGGAAAATGCTCAGAAATGCTGGACAAGATAAACTCTACAATTTATTTTGACCTAAGGTCTAAGACTCTACCGGTGTTTGGATTTAGCTGACCTATATGCATCTGCACATATTTTGGCATGTCTGGAAATTCTGTAGAGAGACTGATGGAAGATTCTGTGAAAAACAGAAACTATGACTGAAAAGCAACTCAAGCAGGCATCTAATCTATCCTAATCTAAAGCAGGATCGGCTTGATCTACACCATTTCTAGCAAGCAACTCAACCTCTATCCTCTACCTCTCCAGGCAATCTGTGCTATCACTTCATAGCTCAGATTATTAGGTTAAACATTAAAGGAACCTTTATTGTCCTCCCTTGTTGAAATGGAAGTGTGTCACACATGTATATGATGTAAAGTGATAAAAAAATAGACCTCCTGCAATATGGAATGGCATGTATTGCAAAGTCAGTGGTACAGATGTAAATGTGTCTTCAGCAAGAATTCGCATTCTCTTATGGTACCTTTTGGAGTACAAAGAGACTTTTTTCCCCCTCTTTTTACTGAATAATGCCTGCTTCTGCTTTTCTCCTAATAAGGCTCTATTTACAAAGATTTTCCAAATGTTATTCTACAGAACTGCCCGTGTATGTGAAGAAAAGGTAATAGGAAAAAGAAATAGTTTTCAAATGACACTGAAGATTTCACTTTTCGACTTCTCAAAGCCAGGAAATTAATATTGAATCATCTGACTGAATTTGCTGTGCTGTGATGTTTTAGCTCATATGGCATGCAAGATAACCACATTTTAGAGACCCTGCAGTAACTCAGCAAAATATAATAGGATGAATGGAGGATGATGTTTCTCCTATAAATCATCAGGTCTATTTTGTATATGTGTAATAGGCAGGACTTGGGAAGCAGGGAAGTATGACACTATTATGGAATACCAGAAGGAACTTTTTAGCATGTTTCTTTTACTGCTGACTGGCTGGCAGCTCAAAACCAAAAAAACCCAAAAAAAACCAAAAAACAAACACCAACACACCTCTAATATAAATTCACCATATAAATTGGAAATGGAAAGAGCTATTAGATCATCTTTTCCATCCTCCTGTCACTGTGGAATTGTTCCCTACAGTGTGTTCTTGAGTGTTTTGTCCAGTCTTCTCTGAAATAACTTAAGCAACAGGGTTTCCATTGCTTGTCCTCGGAATCCTACCCCACACTGTAGTAGATCTCATTAATAGGAAATGTTACTCTAAAACATAAATTTTCCTGCTCTCAGTTTCATCTCATTAATTCTACTTATACTCCCTTCTCTGGTCCTAATCAATCCTTTTGCCTCTAAAGTGTTTATATCCTCACAAGACTTATGGGGAATTATCATACCCCAATTAGATATCATTCAGCCAAGATATGTGCAAAGCCCATTCCCTTCATTTTCCTTCAACCCACATCTAAGCCTTGGAACATTTTTTCCCCTCTCTGAAGTCCCTTCAGTTTGTCATCGAGTCACCCTCAATTTAAGTTGAAGAGAGTTCTGGTCCCTACACTGCAGCCGGAGATGCAGCGATCAGGTTTCCAGAACACCAGCAATCCCCAACTCACCACAAAGTCAGATGGAGAAGAGTGGCCACGGAGACCACTCAGGAAGAAGAGAATAAAGGAGAGTGGAGGTTTGCAGGGAAAGAGCAATGTAAAATGCCAGCAAAACAGCATAAGTAGTGGCCCCTGGCAAGGAGAAAAGCCTCAGCAAGCCCTTGCTGGAGCACTGGCAGCTGCACTGCCCCATGGAAGTGGGGCACGGCACCGCCTGCCTACACCTGGCAGCCCCAAGTGGTGCCAGTGGGGTAGAAATGCCCCCAAATCACTCCGCACCCACCCCACACTGGTCGCACCATGCAAGGCTGGCATCACGGCTTTGCCAGCATTGCCAATCATGTCACAGTGTCCCACGCCATGACCTCATGAGCAGCAGCAACGTGGGAGAGCGTGTGTTCCGCAGATGGACAAAGCCCACTCTGTGTACAGGATTTTTCCTTGTGGTTGTAAAATTAAGAAGTGGGAGAGAAACCTGGGCTGTATCATAGTGTCCTGGTGGTCCACCCTGTCCGCCTGGCCCTGCAGACCATCCAAAGCGTTGTCGTTTTACCCCAGAAGGCAAGCAGGCCTGGGGTGGATCCAGAATGGATTACAACATAATCCAATTCACAGGGAGGGGTATTTTTGAAAGAAGATTATATTTATTTTTTGGCTGGCTGCCAAAAATAAATAAATGCTGTAAGTATAATGTAATGTTTTTAGAGGGCATGGTGATGGAAAGAGAAGGTTCATTTCTATATCCACATTAGAGAGTGGGAGGGTGTAATTTGATTTTTGCAGAGGTGTGCAAAGCAGTCTGAGGGTAGGCAAGGTATAAATGCTGGTATTTCACACTGCAATTTCAAACACAGTGCAGAGTCTGAAGAAACCAGGGCTTCATTTCTAATCAGAACAACGTACTGTGGGTGTTTGGCCTGCATTTCAGCATCAAAAAGCCTCCACCTGAACCTTTTGTGACCTTCAGAGAGTTTTGCATAATTAGCTTGATTAAAGACAGCACAATTTTAGCACCAGGGACCAAACCCACAAATTACTGAAGATGGCATGTTTTGCAAAATAATACTATTCATGTGATTATTTGTTTTGCTCTAATCAGTTTTGAAATATTACTCCATTACTTTGACTTGAATTGCTGGTTGTAACAGATAGCCAGTTCCCAAGCAAAATGTGAGTTTCTACAAAAATATTTCCATTGCCTGAGAAACTGTTATTGGATTTTTCTAATGACATAGAGCTGAGATTGACATTAGTATTAGGGATATGACTGAAAAAAGCCCGCAGTACAAATACTTTTCAGCTATGTATGCTGTCACTTCACTGGGCCTTCCTCAGACTTTGCTTTTACCATTTTGATACTAGTGTGTTCGTCTCAAATGTTCGGTGTGGCAAATCCAATAAAAAACAGACCCAGAATGTATGATAATATGTCACTAGACTTTCACATCCAGAGAGCATCAGGTCATCGTATGGAGAGTAGTTTGGGGACTGCTTTCATCAAGGAATTCACAAGATAAATGTGGGGACTTGTAACAGAGAGAAATACTGCCCTAGTGCTCCTTGGACCATGCGGGATGGAAACTGAGTACACAGTGCATTCCCAAAGCATTGCCAGGATGGATATACCTGCCCATTGATACAAATAAAAGGCACCACTTTGGCAAGAAAATGCACCTATCTCCTGCATGCTAAAATGGAGACTGCTTGGTTGTTTTCTCTCCACTCACACAAGAAGTAGTAATTTCCCACTGCCTAAGGGTAGTGGAAAGAAAAATGCTCAGAATGTCCTAAATGTCCCAGGCCCAGATGGGGAGTTCTTTTGTGGGATCCTCATCTTCTACCAAACACCATTTTTCTGCACCGTTTTGGTACAGAGTTGCTGTGGATCCCTGTCCATCTGCTTGTTTCCTAACACACTCCCTGTGAATGAAAAAAAGGGATCAGGCAGATGCAACTGGGTTCATGCAATCTGTGCTCACGTGCCTATGTCACTGTGTAAGGCCAAACTTACATCCTCGCTCCTCTGTCCAGTTTCCAATAGCTTCCAGACTGAAGAAAATGGTCAGCAACGTTACAGAGCTTCCAAGCTATTTAAAGTAACCCTGCCCTCATCCACACTATACCTACACCCTCATGGTCCACTGGCCTGCTGCACAGATTTATGCAACCCTCTGCTGTTAGCACACCCTCATTGCTGCAAAAGATCTCAGCTCAAGACCTTCATGTGTTAAAAGAAATTAAGGAAGTTGCAAAATCTGTTGGTACAATAATAACAGTGGGTGTTCTTACAGAAACCAGCATAAGCTGGTTGAGTGGCACATCTGGGATGGTTTTAAGAAGAAACTTGATTAATACCACAGACAACTGCTATTTAAAGACACTCGTTTTGATGCGTAGCTTGGGGGAAGTTCAGATTACCGCTAAGAAAAAGCAGGAGTTAATACAGAGGATGAGCATACACACTCCACTGGATGGTATCGATCACTGGAAACTTAGATTTGGTATTTTAGAAGTGGAGAACTTGACTAAACTAAATATGAGCAAATTCCAATGCAGCAAAAAGTGTAAGAAAAACAGCAGCCAATCCCTCTCTCTCTTTGATCAGAGATTTAACATGAAAATCAGGTGAGACAATCTCATTTGGAATGTAAAGTGAAGGAGAAATAAAATGTTAGTTATGATGTGTGGTTAAAGAGAAATCTGCTGCAGCTCCTTTTACAAAAGTAACAAACAAACAAACCATTTCACCCAGGGAAGGTGAGGTTTAAATGAGAAATGAACTGGGCCAGGACAGTAGATAAAGGTAGGAGAGGACAGGAGGTTAAGTCCACAATGATAAATGCTGCTTGTATGAAAGTTAATTGCCACTGAACGAGGATTTTGGAGCAGATAAATACATTTGTGTGTTGGTCTTTTGTTGTTCAAAGATTCCTGTTTCCAACACTTGCAGGGATGTAAGGAATAATGAGGGCTGAAGACTCTTGGGTTGGAGGAACTTGGAAAAAAACTCATATTCAGTGAGGTAATGGGATACTAGAGTACTCATCCAAAAGAAGTGTGAAATGATAGATGGTATACTGGCATAGATATATTTTCTAAGTAATTAGATATAGCTGTTATTAACCAGCACTAGGAAAGTCCACACAGTGACTACTTGTAACAGATCAGAGGAAGAAGCTGGAAACCTTGGAAAGTGAGGAGTGAATTAGCAGTGGAGTGAATTAGCAGTAGAGCGAATGACCATATTTGCAGTGTGCAGTGTACATTTTACAAAGGGCCAAGGCCACATAGACTTTACTAAGGAAATTCAGCTCTGCTCTTGGCCAGGGGGCCCAATCTGAGTATCTGTGTTCAGAAGTAGATGAGGATGAGTAGTGAATCTGTCATAACACACTGGAACTTTTAAACAGCCCTATGACAATGGCTGTGTCTTTGCAGGTCAGAGTAGAGGTTCTTCTCTTGATATAAGAGAGGCTAAGATCAGTGTGGCTTTTGGGATGAACAGGTTTTAGGCAGTACTCATTTCAGCATATGGACTAGTTGTGGCACCATATGGAAGGTGATGATGTTATAGCAATAGATGTAATGGGTCTGATTGTGATCTGGCTTGTGCCAGTTCTAAGCAGATGCAACTCCTTCATTTTTAATGGACTTACCACAGCTTCACACCAAATGAAGTGAAACAAGTTTTGTGTACAATATATCTACATTAAGCAATGAAAGACTTCTGATTTGTGTGATATCTTTTTTATTATTTTTCTTTAACAAAAGTGCTGGCAAATTGTGTGGGGAGACATCTTTTATTCTTATTTACAGTCACCATTCTGTTTCTTGTAATCTGTGTGCGGGTTTCTGTGCAAGACAAAGGCATGGCACTGCTCTGCTGGGGGAGCTTTGTGCCAGCTCTTCACTGAGGAGCTTCACAGCAATTTTGGACACATTCTCTTCACTGGGAGTGGAGGGAAGAAAACAGAGCATGTGTGCACAGCAAAGGCAAACTTTCCAAACCTGGTTAATCTCACTGTGCCCTTGCTGTGCAAATCCCAGCTGCTGTCAATGAAATGGAGCCAGAGGAAGCAAAAGAACAAAGAATGGAAGAAAGGAAACAAAGGAGAGAAGCAATGAAGAAGATCAGGAGGTAGCAGGCTAGGGAGAGAGGAGCACTGAGCAGCAGGCAGGCTGTAATAACAGCACTGTTCTTAGAAAATAAGAAAGCAGAGAAATATATACATTTGGTGATAAAAAAGACTTAGAGATTTGGATCTCTGCTACCTTTCTTCTGTGTGAGCACTTGCCTCCTGACAACCTGTTTCCCACCACTAGCCATCAGCTTTTCCTGAGAATGGGTGGCTGGAGTCAATGAGCAAACGCTCTCAGAGAAGAGATCCCCTCTTGTTTTAACATGTATACACAATTCCTCCTCAGCTACTGATCAGCACTTGCTTCTTGCCATAGCTGCATAAATTGATTTTGAGCAGCAGGTCGCTTGCCCCTGGTGAGCAACCCTGTGTTTGGAAGGACAGAGAGAAAAAAGGGGGAAGGTGAACAGGGTAAGGAATATGGGAAGCATCAGCAAAGGCCAGGGCTGAAGAAAACAGCAAGAAACTCCTTCCATGGCCCTCCTTCTCTTCTAGTCTCCTGCTTGGCAGTGGCTGGAGCACATCTGATGTGTAAGCAGCACTCAGGGCCCCAGAATTTGTAAGGCCTTGACATTCACGGGAATATGCCTTCTATAGTTGTTAGAGATGCTTTTGTCTTGTCAACATAGGAAATAGCCTGGTTAAGTCCAGGCCTGGGGGGCAGTTGCAGATTAGGGAAATTGTCTTTGGAGTTGTCAGTATGGGCCAATGTAAATTCAAAAAGTACAGTATGCTATTGTTTAACTTTTTTTGGCCACAGCTAAATAAAGAAAACATGTTGCAAATATAAGTGGTATCTACTTTCAGCTTTGCAGGCTTAAAAAGACTGATGATTTGGATAATAGTCAAAGTTTGAGATTTCATTTTCTTATAGGCTGCTTTGATGAAACATGAAGAAAAATCGCCTCTTAAATGTTGTCCTTCATGCAGAAAGACCTTGCTGGTTCTTTCAGCTGCTCTGCTGCCTTTCCAATTGCTAGC